>NC_086118.1:58198534-58798534 GCF_963921235.1 Mobula hypostoma
CACACTACATGATTGGCCTTCAATCCCTTCCCCGAGGGCCCACACTACGGGATTGGCCTTGAATCCCTTCCCCGAGGGCCCACACTACATGATTGGCCTTGAATCCCTTCCCCGAGGGCCTGTCAACACTACAGGATTGGTTTTGAAACCCTTCCCCATGGGCCCGTCAACACTATAGGATTGGCTTTGACTAACAGCAGGCTGAGATGCCAGGAACAGAGACACGAACTGTAATACTGACTCCATTTTTAATAACAAGAATTTGCAAAATTTATCAGTAGCTCCTTTTGAGGAAAAGTAAAATGGTTTAAATAACATAAACAGATTTACTGTATTTTTGAGATATGTCAGGGCTAACCTTTCGTACAGAGGATGATGGCCTTTATTTGTCACCAGTACAACGAAACAAGCATTGAAATATGTTGTTTGTATTGACGACCAGCACAGTCCCTCCATGGTCACGTATCTAACTAAAAGCCACTTCCTTAAGCCTGTTATAGCTGGGGTGGTAATGGGGACAAACTCCCATTACCCATTAAATGCTCCCTGTGGCGCATGTCTCAAATAGCCTCTGACAACCAAGTCCAACTCCTGGCTTTCTCGTGTGCCCCATCTACTGAACAATGGAAGGTCCAACGGTCAAGAAGGCGGTCTCTGCAAGTGTCGTGGAACGTGTAGAGCACGACAAGACACAGAGGATGTCCTGGTCATTCACTGCGCCTAGTCCCATCTCCAGCCGTCTCGACTCTCTCTTGCCACTGGATCCACTAGACCTGGTGGAACCGTTTCTACTGACAGGAGCAGGAGCCGAGGTGGGTCACTGGACCCTTCAGGCAGATGGGGCTCGTCAGCCGTGGCTGGCAGCTCATTTAGGAGAGGGAAAACTCTGATCTCAAACCTCCGCTGCCTTGCAGCTAAACCCACTCATGGGAAAGGCTTTGGGAGTAAACCCCGAGGGAAAAATCCATAGCAGGGTTCCCTAAGGCATTCCAGAGTTCCGAGTCTCTCTACATCCTCCAAATGGAATGTGTCAGTTTCCTCCTAGCCCTCCGGTTTCCTCCCACAGTCCGAAAGATGGAGCAGCTGAACTGGGCGTTGCAATTGTCCTGTGATTAGGTGAGGGTGAAATCAGGGTTAATGGAGGTTGCTGGGGCAGCATGGCCTGAAAGGCCAGAAGGGCCTTCTGCACACCGTATTGCTAAACACATACATACGTGAGGACGAGCTCGCTAAAGCAGGCCGCATTCTGGCAAACCTCCTCTGCGTCCTGACTAATGGTTCCACGTCCTCCCGTCAATGAGGTGGGAGCAGCTCTGCCGGACGAGTCATTGTTTACGACAACCCCCCAAGTTGTTACCGCTGAAGCTGAAACTCCCAGATGCTGGAGCTGAGCCCAGTCTCACGGCCTGTGGATCCAGCACACAGCCACGTTAAATAAGCCGGCACCCCATTAACATGCTCTGCTCTGCTGATGTCTCCTGAGAAATGAGGTGCCAATCATTGGTGGAAAACAGCTGGCCCACCTTCCCAGTGCTAATATAACTTTCCCCTCACGACTCAGCTACACATCATTAAGGACTTTCTGCTTCCTCCCCACCCTTCCCCCTCCCCTTTTTGTTTTACTGATCTTAGCCAAAGGTTTTATCGCGTGTCACCAGGAACCAAACGCCCGAGGACGGTTGCTGACTCTGGCAGGCAGAGTGATGGCGCTGCTGTGTTAACTGAGGCCTTCAAGGTGCATCAAATTTCAAACCCCCAGTGAGGCCAAGACTGACGGGTTGTTGCGAATTCAATAATCTCTCCCTCATGCCTTTGAAGAGATGCAGCAGAATGTAATTCTCCAAATTCCAAACATCTGGTGCATAGTTATCACCTTTATCCACAGTTTCCCTTCTGCATTCTAATTTACAGCTCCTGGACAACAGACACAAAATGCTGGAAGAATGCAGCATTTATAGGGAGGAATAAACAGTCACATTTCAGGCCGACACTCTTCATCAGAGCTAGAAAAGAAGGGGCAAAAATCAGAATGAGGGCGTGGGGGAATGGGGAGTACAAATCGGGAGGTGATAGGTGAGAGTAGGAGGGGCAAGGTGGGTGGGTAAGTGAGGGGGAGGATGAAGTGAGATGCTGGGAGGTGACTGGTGGAGGAGGTAAAGGGCTGGAGAAGAAGGAATCTGATAGGAGAGGAGAGTGGACCGTGGGAGAAAGAGTAGGAGGACAGGAAACAGAGAGAATTGAGTAGTGAGCAATTCGCAATTTCCTCATTTGGAGACCCAGTCAGTTTGAATTGGCAACAACATCTCCTCCACAATCTCCATCAGCACAAGGCTGTGTGCTTAGTCCTCTGCTCTACTCACTTTAAACTTATGACTGTGATGTTAAGGCCAGCTTCAATGCCATGTTCAAGTTTGCTGACAACACCAGTGTCACAGGCTGAATCAAAGGTGGTGGCGAATCAGCATACAGGAGGGAGATCCACAACAACAACCTCTCACTCAGAGTCAGCAAGACCAAGGAGCTGATTAGACTTCAGGAGAGGGGATCCAGAGGTCCATGATCCAGTGCTCATCCGAGGATCAGAAGTGGACAGGGTCAGCAACTTTAAATTCTGGGTGTTACTATTCCAGGAACCTGTCCTGAACCCAGCACATAAATACGGATATAAAGAGGTTCAGCAATTCCTCTACTTCATTAGGGATTTGTGAACATTCGACATGATATCTAAAACTTTGACAAACTTCTATAGATGTGTAGTGGAGAGTATATTGACAAGCTGCACCACAGCCTGGTATGGGAACACCAATGCCCTTGAATGCAAACTCCTACAAAAAGCAGTGGATGCAGCCCAGGCCATCACGGGTAAAGCCCTGCCCACATTGAGCACATCGACACGGAGCGTTGTCACAGGAAAGCAGCATCCATCATCAGAGGGGCCCCTGCTCCCTTCTCACTGCTGCCATCAGAAAGGTACAGGAACCTCAGGTCCCACACCACCAGGTTCAGGAACAGTTATTACCCCTCAACCATCAGGTCCCACACCACCAGGTTCAGGAACAGTTATCACCCCTCAACCATCAGGTCCCACACCACCAGGTTCAGGAACAGTTATCACCCCTCAACCATCAGGTCCCACACCACCAGGTTCAGGAACAGTTATCACCCCTCAACCATCAGGTCCCACACCACCAGGTTCAGGAACAGTTATCACCCCTCAACCATCAGGTCCCACACCACCAGGTTCAGGAACAGTTATCACCCTCAACCATCAGGTCCCACACCACCAGGTTCAGGAACAGTTATTACCCCTGAATCATCAGGTCCCACACCACCAGGTTAAGGAACAGTTATTACCCCTCAACCATCAGGTCCCACATCACCAGGTTCAGGAACAGTTATCACCCCTCAAACATCAGGTCCCACACCACCAGGTTCAGGAACAGTTATTACCCCTCAACCATCAGGTCCCACATCACCAGGTTCAGGAACAGTTATCACCCCTCAACCATCAGGTCCCACACCACCAGGTTCAGGAACAGTTATCACCTCACAACCATCAGGTCCCACACCACCAGGTTCAGGAACAGTTATCACCCCTCAACCATCAGGTCCCACACCACCAGGTTCAGGAACAGTTATCACCTCACAACCATCAGGTCCCACACCACCAGGTTCAGGAACAGTTATCACCCCTCAACCATCAGGTCCCACACCACCAGGTTCAGGAACAGTTATTACCCCTCATCGATCAGGTCCACACCACCAGGTTCAGGAACAGTTATTACCCCTCAACCATCAGGTCCCACACCACCAGGTTCAGGAACAGTTATTACCCCTCAACCATCAGGTCCCACACCACCAGGTTCAGGAACAGTTATCACCCCTCAACCATCAGGTCCCACACCACCAGGTTCAGGAACAGTTATTACCCCTCAACCATCAGGTCCCACACCACCAGGTTCAGGAGCAGTTATCACCCCTCAACCATCAGGTCCCACACCACCAGGTTCAGGAACAGTTATCACCCCTCAACCATCAGGTCCCCCACCACCAGGTTCAGGAACAGTTATTACCCCTCAACCATCAGGTCCCACACCACCAGGTTCAGGAACAGTTATCACCCCTCAACCATCAGGTCCCACACCACCAGGTTCAGGAGCAGTTATCACCCCTCAACCATCAGGTCCCACACCACCAGGTTCAGGAACAGTTATCACCCCTCAACCATCAGGCTCTTGAACCCAAGGTGATAACTTCAGTCAACTTCACTGGCCCATCACTGAATGTAAGTTCAGAGGCTGTGGAAACATTCCGATAGGTTTCAATAGGTAGATTTAATGTCTGATAAATGCATACAATATACATTCTGAAAACAAAGGATTTCAGGATGTTTATAGCATACATTTCTCTGATATTAAATGTACCTATTGAAACTTATTGAAATATTCCCACAACCTATGGACTTTCTTTCAAAAACTCTTCATCTCGTGTTCTTGATATTTATTTTTTTAATTATTTATTATTATTATTATTTCTTTCTTTTTGTATTTACACAGTTCACTGTCTCCTGCTCAGTGGTTGAATGCCAAAGTTGAATCTATTACGGTCATTATTCCATAAGAATTTTATGCGTATTCTATTACTAGTTATTGAGTATGCCCAGAAGAAAATGAATCTCGCGGTTGTATATGGTGACATAAATGTACTTCGATAATAAATTTACTTTGAACTTCAAGAAGGGGCAGAATGTGCAATGGGAAAAGAGAGAAGGCAGTGAGGGGGAGAAATTAATGAAAGTTAGAAAATTGATGTTCCTGATGTAACTACAGTACTGAGCTAGTTGTTTGGGCAGGTTCTGGGCCTCTTTAAGGTGGATAATCAGACAACGTAGTATAAAATTAGAAAAGGTTTTACTAACAAACAGAAGTAGTGTTAAAGATGTTGTACACAGAGAGGTAGCCCAGAGCACAGACACCAGGACTCTGCTGCCTTTCCCAGCCGTTGTACAGCCTGGCTGTGGGTCACTGAATCCAGCCTTCCCCCAGAGTCATCCTCCTCAGCCCCCAGTACCATGTCTAGGGGTATGTGGGGTGTCAGTCCAAAGAAGAGAAAATACGCTTTGATACTCTGTAATGTTATAGGCAAAGACAACCACAGGCACGTACTCCACCCATTTCTCCTTCTGTGGGAAAAGGTACGCAGCAGGTTGTGAAGTGTCTGGTTAAACCATTCTCATTCCCCGTCGCCCTGGGGGTGGTCTGGTGTTCTGCTCTTCCAGATGCCATAGGGTTTACACAGGGACTGGACAGCCTCAGCTTCGAAACACCTCCCTTGGTCCGAGTTTCTTCGAGCTGAATCCAGTGCCTCACCGAGCTCTGGCTGCCTGCTGGTCACGTGTTGGCACAGTAAACTTGAGAATGCATCTGTCAAAAGCACCACATTCTCAAACACTGTGACGTCCAATGCCACCACCTCCAAAGGCCTGGATGACAATGAGATGCCCATTGATGTTACTACTTTGTGTTGTGGGGCTGTCGACACAGTGCATCGCTCATAGGACTGGCAGAACTCCTCCGCATCACGATTCACGCCTGGATAGTAACATCAGCCACTCCCCAACTCGAAGGGAAGTATATTTGCCAATTTCAGCTTTGTCAAACAGTTATTGAAACAAAGAAAAGAAAGGATGAAAAAACAAAAGGGTCCATTATGGTTAGACCAGTCTAAATGTGCACATGACTGGTGGAGCTCACCTCTTCCAAAGCTGGGTAGAACCATCACTCACAGTGCCAACTCGCAGTCTGCATGGAAGCACCTGCCACAGTCCAAACTTCCCTCAAAGTCCAGCTCAAACACACTGGCGCTATCTCAGGAGTACTGGCCCTGCCACCTCGGAGCCATTCAGCTGCACATAGCACATCTCGCAATGAGGACTCTCCTTCCAATGGCATTCTGTGGCATCTTCCCTTGTGCCCCGCTACGCAGTTCCCACCAAAAGACCCCAAACCAGACTACTGTGCATCACAAAACTCTCTCCACCCCGTGCTCCCTAGAACCTTCTCCAGATCCCACCATCCTGACTGGTTGACACAACATCCCTAAGTAGAACAGCAGGACTTCTTATCTTTGGCCGAAACTGAAACATTCTACCAGCGGGACACACTGCTTTTGCAGAAACTGCTAAAGTTGAACACCAACAGCATAGCAGGAGAAATCTTAACCAGGGCATTAAACTCTCTACCCCACTAAAAGTAGTCCTGTCCTCATGACTGTGGAACTTAATAAACCATTATAAATAACACAGTGTTCAAATGAATGTCATAGTTTCAGGAAATCCAATCCATTTGTAAATGGAAGTAGTATATCTCACCATGGGACAAGTAATCATCATATGGGTAATCACCAGCTTTAAGGCCCCAAGTTTCTTGGGCACTGAGCAGAATCACTGGTAAATATGTCAAATACCGGTTGTAGAAGGATCTGCAAAGTAACGTCACTTGAGAACCTGTGTCGACTGTGGCTCTAGCATAAACACCTTCAATCCATATGGATACATCAGAGCCTGGTCCCACTAAACCTTCAAGAATAGTGTTTTGTACTTTAGTATTTCCCCTGATACACTGATTGGAACTGTTCTCTCCAAGACACCACACCATTACTTTACTGGGTCCCTCCGAAGTTTCCTGACTTCCTTTTCTGTTTCAGCAACTGATGGGTTACTTTACAAAGGTTTTCCTCTCCTTCACACTCCTGCTTGCAACGTCCATCCTCACTGCAGTTGTAACAGAAAATACCGATCACCTCCCTCATCAAGACACCCCGTTCAGCAGCATCCCTCTGCTTAGTTTGTCTTGCCGGCGGACCCGGTGTCCTATCGGACTTGTCACGCTTGATGGCGACACTAGCCGACACCAACCGAGATAACTGGGCTTGCAGGTCATCTGGCAAACCTCCGCTTGTGCGACATCAGGAGTCGCTTCAGAAACAGAGACTACTACTGAGGACTTTGTCCTCCCCTCTCCCTCAACATGGTTTCCTCCTCTCTCACTTTGGCATTTATCAACTAGTGATGTAATTGCCAAAACCAGCTCAGAATTTAAATCAACCGCTGAAGGACCCACGAGGCCTTTCATATCAGACAACTCCTTTCCCTCACTTTGCAGAAAAGAGAACAATTTGTCTTGAAAAAGTTCACCGTCAGCTACATGCCTCCCTTTTCTAAAAATATGGACTGTGTGGACTAGCTCTCCAGCAGCGCGACTTCTGTTACGTCACTGGTAGCTTGGACTAACACAACATCCTGACCTGCTGATTGGTCAAAACACTGTTCAACCAGTGAAATTTTCCCCAATACTTTTATAGAACTCAGCACTCTAAGTAGCAGTTCACCGGGATTTCCAATATCCACCCTGCTCAGAACACAAGCATGACATGTGGATAATCGCTTTGAATCGCACCAAACTTTAATGCCCATGGCATCCATAATAAAGTACCTTAATTACTACACACCTCACTTTCCCCAAACACTAGTTTAAATGCTATTTAAATACACAGTAAACCACTTAATCAATCCTTAAACCTCATTCACACAACATTCAAAATCCCGGACGAGCCCCCACAAATGCAACACTTTCACCAGGGCCCGTACACCAACTTGGCTCACTAGCTGAGTCTGCTAATAAACACGTGACTTGGCAGAGAGAAGGCCACTTTTCATAAGCAATGCACATCTAGGATCGGTAAACAAGTCTGGGATTCAATCAAACAGGAACGTCGTGGTGTTCGGATTAAAGAAACCTGGATTTGAGCAAATGCTGTGTAAATACTGCCCATACGCAGTTATCAGTTGGCAAGGAATAATAGATCATACACCAGCACAAAATTATAAAGAAAGTATATTTACCAATTTTCAACTTTACCAAACTGTTAACAGAGAAAGAAAGAGAAAGATAAAAGGGCCCACTACAGCTAAACCAGTCTAAATGTGCACATAAACATTGGAGCTCGTTTCTGTAACAGCTGGTAGTATCTTTACTCACAACGCTGAATTCTCCTCACCAACCACAGGTAGAACTTCCCTTTTTGGAATCCTTTGCCTAGTGAAGCACTCCTTCCAGCTGGGTCTCCCCTTTGGATGGGATCCTCCAGGCTTCTTCCCTGGTCATCTCCTCCCACCAAAAAGACCCTAAACCAGGCTACTGTCTTTCAGAAAACTCATCCCATCCAGCTCTCGAGAACCTTCTCCCACATCCCACAATCCTGATTGGCTGACACTGGACAACACTGCTTTTACAGAAAACTGCTAAAAGGAAATACCTCACAGCATAGCAGTAGAAATCTTAACTGGAGCATTACATGTCCATGCCCCTCCATAGATGCTGCCTGACCTGCTGAGATCCTCCAGCATTTTGTGTGTTTTTCCCAGGATTTCCAGAATCTGCGGAAGTTTCTGTGTGGCAATAGTGAACAAGTAGACTCACACTTTAGGCTTTTGCTGTTAACACGAGCCACAGAGGCCTGTCACCGCAAAGATGGTGTCTTCAGTCCTTCATTGTCCCCGTCAGAAAGCAGCAAGTCCTTGCTCCACCAGTCAGTGTCCCACACTGCTCTGTACCACAGTACACTTTGCACAGAATGGACCATGCAAGACTTAGAGCAGCAGATTGCAGTTTTAATGCTCCAATTGTGGTCCAACTCGGGTTTCACAGGGACATGAGACAATAACCCTGGTTAGACCACACTGGGAGTATTGTGTTCAGTTCTGGTTGTCTCGTTATAGGAAGGATGTGGAAGCTTTAGAGAGGGTGCAGAGGAGATTTACCAGGATGCTGCCTGGATCAGAGAGCATGCCTTATGAGGATACGTTGAGCGAGCTAGGTCTTTTCTCTTTGGAGCGAAGGAGGATGAGAGGTGACTTAATAGAGGTGCACGTTGATGAGACATGGATCGAGCGGACAGTTGGAGGCTTTTTCCCAGGGTGGAAATGGCTAATATAAGGGGACATAATTTTAAGGTGATTGGAGGAAAGTATGGGGGAGGGTGGTGTCAAAGTTAAGATTTTTTACACAGAGAGTGGAGGGTGTGTGGACCACACTGCCAGGGGTGGTGGTAGAAGGAGATACATTAGGGACATTTAAGGGACTCTTAGATAGGCACATAGGTGATAGAAAAATGGACGGCTGTGAGTAAGGGTAGGGTTAGACCATAAGACCATAAAACATAGGATCAGAATTAGGCCATTCAGCCCATCGAGTCTGCTCCACATCAATTTTGAGGCTGTGTCCTCGAGTTCTGGGTACCCCCACCATAGGAAAGATTCTCTCCACATCCACCCTATCTAGTCACTTCAACATTCAGTAGGTTTCAATGAGATCCGCCCCCACCTTTTTCTAAATTCCAGTGGGTTAGATCAATTTTACAGTAGGTTATCATTGTGGGCTGACTGTCCTGTCCTCTGCTGTGATGTTCGATGTTCTAACAGACACAAAATGCTGGAGGAACTCAGCAGGTCAGGCAGCATCTACAGAGGGGAATAAACAGTCAGTGTTTCGGGCCGAGACCCTTCACCAGGAGGGGCGTTGGTGGAGGGTGGAGAGGTGTATTCTCAACTGTGGGCACACACGAATGTCATCAGGGCTGTTCATTGTAGCTTCCTTTGTAACGTCTCGATTATTTACACCAACCCTTCAGATTTAGCATCTGTGAAACCTTTAAGCCTATCAGTACCTCCATGTTAACGTCACGTTTATTGTGAAATCTCTGACAGATCCCCTGTTATTTGAAATCTCTTCGGTGAATACTTGAAGACATCCTCATTCAATATATCAAATTATTTTAGTTAATCCTCTATTTGAATTCAATTTGCATCCTTCGGAGGCAGACCTTCACCACTGATGATCTTCTTCTTTTTAGAAATTCTAAGAAACAGATTTCTTGCTCTTGCCTTGGTTTCCATAGCAACGCTCATTGTTAATTCTTTCTTTGGCCCTCTGACTGCCTTGTGAACAATGTGTTCGGAGTCATAAACACACACAAGTGGATCTCTCACTTCCTCCCGTAAGGCTTACTTCTCTTCTCACGGCCTCAGAGACACAGCTCTTCAGTCTGCCTTTAATCTGCTCCTTATTACACATTTATCCTGCATGCTCAGCCCATTCTTCTTAAAGGTTAGCATTCCCCTCAACTTGGGCCTTCTGAACTGCAAGGTATGTAAGAATAGGACGAGGCCTGCTCTATCCTTTCTGTTTGTCATGGTGGGTAGCGATATAAATTATCCATTTCCAATGCCTACTGTTTAACCCTCCATGTCAGAATCACATTTACTCTCCTCTCCTATCAGATTTATTCTTCTCCAGCCCTTTACCTTTCCCACCCGCATAGCTTCACCTATCTCCTTCCAGCAATCCCCCTTCCCCTCCCCCTGCATTTTTATTTGGGCATCTTCCCCCTGCCATTCCAGTCCCGATGAAGGGTCTCCGCCTGAAACATTGACTGCCTATAACACCATAAGGTATAGGAGCTGAAGGAGGCCATTTGGCCCATTCAGTCTGCTCTGCTATTTCATCATGGCTGATCCAATTTTCCTCTCAGACCCAGTCTCCTGCCTTCTCCCCATATCTCTCATGTCCCAACTAATCTAGAATCTGTCAACCTCTCTGCCTTAAATTTATATAAAGGCTTGGCCTCCACAGTTGCCTATGGCAACCATTTCCACAGATTCACCACTCTCTGGCCAAAGAAATTCCTTCCCATCTCTGTTCTAAAAGGATATTCCTCTATTCTGAGTCTGTGTCCTTTGGTCTTAGACTCTCCCACCATAGGAAACATCCTCTCCACATCCACTCTATCAAGGCCTTTCACCATTCGATAAGTTTCAATTAGGTCACCCTTCATTCTTCTGAATTCCAGAGAATACAGGCCCAGAGCCATCAAATGCTCTTCATATGACAAGCTGCTCATCCCTGGAATCATTTTCATGAGCTTCTTTGAACTTCCTCCTGTTTCAGCACACCCTTTCTAAGATAACGGGCCCAAAACAGCTCACAATACTCCAAATGAGGCCTCACCAGTGCTTTATAAAGACTCAACATTACATCCTTGCTATTATATTCTAGTCCTCTTGAATGAATGCTAACATCACACTTGCCTTCCTCAACCTGCAAATTAACCTTTAGGAATCCTGCACAAGGAATCCCAAGTCTCCTTGCACCGCAGTTTTTTGTATTTTCTCTCCACTTAGAAAATAGTTAGCCTTTTCATTTCTTCTACCAATACGCATGACCATACACTTTCTGACACTGTATTCCATCTGCCATTTATTTGTTCGTTCCCTTAATCTAAGTCCTTCTGTAGCCTCTCTACTTCCTCAAATCCACATGCCCCTCCACCTATCTTCATATCATCTGCAAACTTTGCAACGAAGCCATCAATTCCATCATCCAAATCATTGACATATAACGTAAAAAGAATCAATCCCAACACAGTCCCCTGTGGATCACCACTAGTCACCAGCAGCCAACCAGAAAAAGCTCCCTTTATTCCCACTCTTTGCCTCCTGCCAACCAGCCACTGCTTTACCCATGCTAGAATCTTTCCTGTAATACCATGGGCTCATAGCTTGTTAAACAGCCTCATGTGTGGCACCCTGTCAAAGGCCTTCTGAAAATCCACGTACACCACACTAACCGATTCTCCTTTGTCTATCCTGCTTGTTATTTCTTCAAAGAATTCCAACAGATTCGTCAAGCAAGATTTCCCTTGAGGAAACCATGCTGACTATGGCCTATTTTATCATGTGCCTCCATGTACCCTGAAACTACATCCTTAACAACACCAACATCTTCCCAACCACAGAGGTCAGGCTAATTGGCCTATAATTTCCTTTCTTCTACCTCCCTTCTTTCTTAAAGAGTAGAGTGACATTTGTAATTTTTCCATTCCTCCAAAACCACTCCAGTATCTAGTGATTCTTGGAAGGTCATTACTAATGCCTCCAGAATCTCTTCAGCCAGCTCTTTCAGAACTCTGGGGTGTCCACCATCTGGTCCTGGTGACTTATCTACCTTCAGATCTTTCAGTTTCCCAAGAACTTTCTCTCTAGTCATGCTAACTTCACACACTTCATGACCCCTGACAGTGGAACTTCCAGCATACTGCTCATGTCTTCCACTGTGTAGACTGATGCAAAGTACTTATTCAGTCAATTCCCCCACTTCCAGCAGTCCGATATCCACTCTCATCTCTCTTTTACGTTTTATGTTTCTGAAGAAACTTTTGGTATGCTTTTTAAAATTATTGGCTAGCTTGCTTTTGTATTCTATCTTTTTCTTCTTAATGACATTTTAGCTGCCTTCTGACTGTTCCCACTAATTTTTGTTCTATTATACACCCTCTTTTTTGACTTTTATGTTGACTTTGACTTCCCTTGTTAGCCACAATTGTGTCATCTTGCCTTTAGAATACTAGGGGGAAGGGAAAGATTGATTTTACAGTAGATTAAAAGGTTGGCACAACATTCTGGTCCAAAGGGCCTAGACTGTTTTATAATATTGTGCTCTATGATCTATTTTTAATCTGGAAAGACAAAGAGCATCTTTTGGGATCAGTTTGTTACTTGAGAATTCATTATTTATCTTCAAACAGAATTTAATATCCAAAATTTTCTGTACGTAACCCCAACCCTCACTTCCCTGTTCAGGTTATTTTCTCATCAGTAACACTTTATGTGTTACACCATACCTACTGTTTGTCACGCCCCTGAGGTGTGTGTTACTGCTCGTTACACCCCTTAGGTGTGTGTTACTCCCCGTTACACCGCAGAGGTGTGTGTTACTGCTCGTTACACCCCTGAGGTGTGTGTTACTGCCCATTACACCCCTGAGGTGTGTGTTACTGCTCGTTACATCACAGAAGTGTGTGTTACTGCTCGTTACAGCCCTGAGGTGTGTGTTACTGCCCATTACACCCCTGAGGTGTGTGCTACTGCCTGTTACACCCCTGAGGTGTGTGCTACTGCCTGTTACACCCCTGAGGTGTGTGTTACTGCTTGCTACACCGCAGAGGTGTGTGTTACTCCCTGTTACACCCCTGAGGTGTGTGTTACTCCCTGTTACACCCCTGAAGTGTGTGTTGCTGCCTGACCTGCTGAGTTTCTCCAGTGCTCTGTGTGTGTTGACATATTCCCTCGTCTTTATCAGCAACTGAACTGCATCTACCAGCTGGAGCTCGACCACCTGAACTGACCTCACTTTCTCTTTCACTCAGGTCTCCCAAGTTGTGTGTTTGAGTTAAAGCAGAGCAGGGCTCGGGGATCTATGTTGTAGCGATGTGTCTGCAGAAACCATGACAGGAATTGAAATTGGTTCATTCTGTGTGAAAGCCTGTGGTTGTTAGTAAGAGAGGTGATGAGGGGCAATGAAGTTCACCTTCATTATGATTTCCAGCACAAGCCTTTAAAAGTGAGCTCAGCTCTGCCTGATTGGGCAACGAAACCAGCGCTGCCTCTCTGCCTTGTGATCGCAGTAACCCAGGGCGCAGAGGGAAGCATTAGCACTCTGACTGCTGCCTTGAATGAGGCTTGATCTGATCTTCGCATATTCCTGAAGAGTGCTGCATTGTAGAGGGCTGTGCTGTGTTTGGCCACAATCAATTGCCAGACTCCTGATGGGAGAGTTACACAATCCAATTACTCTGCCTGTGACTACTCGGAGTTGTCAGCCCTGGCACACGAGGTCACGCACCTCAGCTGAAGCTGATAGACTTGGGTCCAAGTCTCACTCTGTAGGCACGAGCATAAACATCCAGGCTGTATTTAGTCTGCATAGCCTCCAATCTGCTGGCGTGGACATCAATTTCTTTAACTTCCAGCAATTTCCCCTCCTCCCTTCTTCTCTCTTTTTCCATTCCCCATCCTGGTTCCCATCTCACTCCCCTTCTCCTCACCTGTCCAACACCTCCCCCTGGTGACCCTCCTCCTTCCCTTTCACCCACGGTCCACTCTCCTCTCCCATCAGATTCCTTCCTCTCCAGCTCTTTACCTTTCCACCTGTCACCAACCAGCTTCTTACTTTATCCCCCATGCCCACCTAACTGCCTTCCCCCTCACCTATCACCACCCAGCTCCTCACCTCATCCCCTCCCCTACCCACCCACCATCCCCCTCACCTGGTCTCACCTATCACCACCCAGCTCCTCACCTCATCCCCTCCCCTACCCACCATCCCCCTCACCTGGTCTCACCTATCACCACCCAGCTCCTCACCTCATCCCCTCCCCTACCCACCTTCCCCCTCACCTAGTCTCATCAATCACCACCCAGCTCCTCACCTCATCCCCTCCCCTAGCCACCCACCTTCCCCCTCCCCTGGTCTCACCTATCACCACCCAGCTCCTCACCTCATCCCCTCTCCTACCCACCCACCTTCTCCCTCACCTAGTCTCACCTATCACCACCCAGCTCCTCACCTCATCTCCTCCCCTACCCACCTTCCCCCTCACCTAGTCTCATCAATCACCACCCAGCTCCTCACCTCATCCCCTCTCCCCCGTCCACCCACCATCCCCCTCACCTAGTCTCATCAATCGCCACCCAGCTCCTCACCTCATCCCCTCTCCCCTACCCACCCACCATCCCCCTCACCTAGTCTCATCAATCACCACCCAGCTCCTCACCTCATCCCCTCTCCCCTACCCACCTTCCCCCTCACCTAGTCTCATCAATCACCACCCAGCTCCTCACCTCATCCCCTCTCCCCTACCCACCTTCCCCCTCACCTAGTCTCATCAATCACCACCCAGCTCCTCACCTCATCCCCTCCCCTAGCCACCCACCTTCCCCCTCCCCTGGTCTCACCTATTACCACCCAGCTCCTCACCTCATCCCCTCTCCCCTACCCACCCACCATCCCCCTCACCTAGTCTCATCAATCACCACCCAGCTCCTCACCTCATCCCCTCTCCCCTACCTACCCACCATCCCCCTCACCTAGTCTCATCAATCACCACCCAACTCCTCACTTCATCCCCTCTCCCCCGTCCACCCACCTTCCCCCTCCCCTGGTCTCATCAATCACCACCCAGCTCCTCACCTCATCTCCTGCCCTACCCACCTTCCCCCTCACCTGGTCTCACCTGTCACCACCCAGCTCCTCACCTCATCCCCTCTCCCCCACCCACCCACCTTCCCCTCACCTGGTCTCACCTATCACCAACCAGCTCCTCACCTCATCCCCTCTCCCCTACCCACCCACCTTCCTCCTCCCCTGGTCTCATCAATCAACACCCAGCTCCTCACCTCATCCCCTCTCCCCCATCCACCCACCTTCCCCCTCCCCTGGTCTCATCAATCACCACCCAGCTCCTCACCTCATCTCCTGCCCTACCCACCTTCCCCCTCACCTGGTCTCACCTGTCACCACCCAGCTCCTCACCTCATCCCCTCTCCCCCGTCCACTCCCTCACCTGGTCTCACCAATCACCACCCAGCCAGCTTCTTACTTTATCCCCCGTGCCCACCTGCCTGCCTTCCCCAATACCTGGTCTGACCTCTCACCTCCCAGCCTGTACTCCTTTCCCTCCCCCACCTTCCTGCTGCCCCCTTCCTTTCCAGTCCTGACGAAGGGCCTCAGCCTAAAACACTGACTGTTCATTCCCCTCCATAGATCCTGCCCAACCGGCTGAGTTTCTCCAGCATTTTGTGTGTGTTACTCAATCACTAAGATGAGTAGTTTAGTAAAGATCTGAAGTAAATTGCTCAAAACACACTGAACTCTTTGACGAATGAGGTATCCTCAGGACTGGACGTTCTTAGGGATTTCATGGTTTATGAGCATGTGCTAAACTGGGGGACCAGGAAAGCTCTGAGACTGAACAAAGAGCAGACGCGAAAAGTCATGAAACATCGTCCCTTTGCATCCATTCCTCCTGGTGCTGTCTGTGAGCGAGCGCCCACAGCCAGCTCTAATATTCTGCATCAGTTAGGTTTATTGAATTATTTTTATTTATTCACTCTACTTTCTTATTTTTAGTTGAGTAAGTTGCTAAAGCAACCCTGAAGCTCCCCCACAGCAAAGATTACAAATGAGAAGTCTGATGAATAATTTCTAAATTACTGAGCATCGACTCACCACCGCTCTCTCTGCGAATTATTGATGGAGGAGAGAAGAAACTCAGCAAGAGATCCTTGCATCCTTAGACACCAGCGCTTTGAAATCATAACTTTTAAACAGAAAACTGAGAATTTTAAAATGGAATAGTCTGCAGAAAGTGGCAGATACGGCCCAGTCCAGCACGGGTAACGACCTCCCCACCATTGAGCACATCTACACGGAGCGTTGTCGCAGGAAAGCAGCGTCCATCATCAGGAACCTCCACTATCTCGGCCATGCTTGACGTGATGAGCACCGGCAATATCAGAACCCAAGTGCAGAGGAAAGACAGACTCCGAGGTAGAGATGACGGAAGTTTATTCATAATAATTCCAACAGAACATCTGTGGTTCAGACGAACAACACCACAAGATGTAACATTCTCAAAACTAGGACCCTGCGATTAGCGCTAATCAGGCATCCACTTAAATAATACAAGTAACACAGAATCCCAAAGCCTATCAAAATAAATTTAACAAGCTTAAGCAGAAAGCAGCAGGAGACTGGATCACAAAGAACAAGTCGCAGGAGAAAACACAAGGAACTCTAAATGATTAATAGCTCTCATTAAATAACAATTAATCAATTCAGCTGCTCTAAAAACCCCAGAGACCATCGCTTTCTGTTGCCCCACACAAGCCAGGCGAATTCATTACAGAGATATCCTCTGCTGCTCCCATCAGGAAGAAGCTGCAGGAGTCTCAGGTCCCACACCACCAGGTTCAGGGACAGTTATTACCCCTCAACCATCAGGTCCCACACCACCAGGTTCAGGAACAGTTAACACCCCTCAACCATCAGGTCCCACACCACCAGGTTCAGAAACAGTTATTACCCTACAACCATCAAGTCCCACACCACCAGGTTCAGGGACAGTTATTACCCCTCAACCATCAGGTCCCACACCACCAGGTTCAGGGAGAGTTATCACCCCTCAACCATCAGGTTCAGGAACAGTTATCACCCCTCAACCATCAGGTCCCACACCACCAGGTTCAGGAACAGTTATCACCCCTCAACCATCAGGTCCCACACCACCAGGTTCAGGAACAGTTATCACCCCTCAACCATCAGGTCCCACACGACCAGGTTCAGGAACAGTTATTACCCCTCAACCATCAGGTCCCACACCACCAGGTTCAGAAACAGTTATCACCCCTCAATCATCAGGTCCCACACCACCAGGTTCAGGACAGTTATTACCCTTCAACCATCAGGTCCCACACTACCAGGTTCAGGAACAGTTATTACCCCTCAACCATCAGGTCCCACACCACCAGGTTCAGGAACAGTTATTACCCCTCAACCATCAGGACCCACACCACCAGTTTCAGGGACAGTTATTACCCCTCAACTATCAGGTCCCACACGACCAGGTTCAGGAACAGTTATCACCCCTCAACCATCAGGTCCCACACCACCAGGTTCAGGAACAGTTATCACCCCTCAACCCTCAGGACCCACACCACCAGGTTCAGGAACAGTTATCACCCCTCAACCATCAGGACCCACACCACCAGGTTCAGGAACAGTTATTACCCCTCAACCATCAGGTCCCACACCACCAGGTTCAGGAACAGTTATCACCCCTCAACCATCAGGACCCACACCACCAGGTTCAGGAACAGTTATCACCCCTCAACCATCAGGTCCCACACCACCAGGTTCAGGAACAGTTATCACCCCTCAACCATCAGGTCCCACACCACCAGGTTCAGGAACAGTTATCACCCCTCAACCATCAGGTCCCACACCACCAGGTTCAGGAACAGTTATTACCCCTTCAACCATCAGGTCCCACACCACCAGGTTCAGGGACAGTTATCACCCCTCAACCATCAGGTCCCACACCACCAGGTTCAGGAACAGTTATCACCCCTCAACCATCAGGTCCCACACCACCAGGTTCAGGGACAGTTATCACCCCTCAACCATCAGGTCCCACACCACCAGGTTCAGGAACAGTTATCACCCCTCAACCATCAGGACCCACACCACCAGGTTCAGGAACAGTTATCACCCCTCAACCATCAGGTC
This sequence comes from Mobula hypostoma, assembly GCF_963921235.1. Taxonomy (NCBI): domain Eukaryota; kingdom Metazoa; phylum Chordata; class Chondrichthyes; order Myliobatiformes; family Myliobatidae; genus Mobula; species Mobula hypostoma. Next base: position 58,216,717 of record NC_086118.1, read on the forward strand.
CCACACCACCAGGTTCAGGAACAGTTATTACCCCTCAACCATTAGGTCCCACACCACCAGTTTCAGGAACCACAGTGTGGTTCAGGAACCTGGTGTACCACAGGGATCATTGCCGGGTCCATTGTTATTTGTCATCTATATCAATGATCTGGATGATAATGTGGTAAATTGGATCAGCAAATTTGCTGATGATACAAAGATTGGAGGTGTAGTAGAGAGTGAGGAAGGTTTTCAGAGCCTGCAGAGGGACTTGGACCAGCCGGAAAAATGGGCTGAAAAATGGCAGATGGAGTTTAATGCAGACAAGTGTGAGGTATTGCACGTTGGAAGGACAAACCAAGGTAGAACATACAGGGCTAATGGTAAGACACTGAGGAGTGCAGTGGAACAGAGGGATCTGGGAATACAGATACAAAATTCCCTAAAAGTGACATCAACAGTTAGATAGGGTCGTAAAGAGAGCTTTTGGTACATCGGCCTTTATTAATCAAAGTATTGAGTATAAGAGCTGGAATGTTATGATGAGGTTGTATAAGGCATTGATGAGGCCGAATCTGGAGTATTGTGTTCAGTTTTGGACACCAAATTACAGGAAGGATATAAATAAGGTTGAAAGAGCGCAGAGAAGGTTTACAAGGATGTTGCCGGGACTTGAGAAACTCAGTTACAGAGAAAGGTTGAATAGGTTAAGACTTTATTCCCTGGAACGTAGAAGAATGAGGGGAGATTTGATAGAGGTATATAAAATTATGATGGGTATAGATAGAGTGAATGCAAGCAGGCTTTTTCCGCTGAGGCAAGGGGAGAAAAAAACCAGAGGACATGGGTTAAGGGTGAGGGGGAGTATTAGGGGGGGCTTCTTCACACAGGGAGTGGTGGGAGTATGGAATGAGTTGCCAGATGAGGTGGTAAATGCAGGTTCTTTTTTAATATTTAAGAATAAATTGGACAGATACATGGATGGGAGGTGTATGGAGGGATATGGTCCGTGTGGGAGTACAAAGAAGGTTCACCAGATTGATTCCTGGGATGGCAGGTCTTTCATATGAAGAAAGACTTGATGAACTGGGCTTGTACTCGTTGGAATTTAGAAGATTGAGGGGGGATCTGATTGAAACGTATAAGATCCTAAAGGGATTGGACAGGCTAGATGCGGGAAGATTGTTCCCGATGTTGGGGAGGTCCAGAACGAGGGGTCACAGTTTGAGGATAGAGGGGAAGCCTTTTAGGACCGAGATTAGGAAAAACTTCTTCACACAGAGAGTGGTGAATCTGTGGAATTCTCTGCCACAGCAAACTGTTGAGGCCAGTTCATTAGCTATGTTTAAAAGGAAGTTAGATATGGCCCTTGTGGCTACAGGGGTCAGGGGGTATGGAGGGAAGGCTGGGTTCTGAGTTGGATGATCAGCCATGATCATAATAAATGGCGGTGCAGGCTCGAAGGGCCGAATGGCCTACTCCTGCACCTATTTTCTATGTTTCTATGTTTCTATGTGTGCAGGTCAGTGGGACTAGGCAGAAAATGGTTCGGCACAGCCAAGAAGGGCCAAAAGGCCTGTTTCTGTGCTGTAGTTTCTATGGTTTCTATGGTTTCTAACAGTTATCACCCCTCAACCATCAGGTCCCACACCACCAGGTTCAGGAACAGTTATTACCCCTCAACCATCAGGTCCCACACCACCAGGTTCAGGAACAGTTATCACCCCTCAACCATCAGGTCCCACACCACCAGGTTCAGGAACAGTTATTACCCTCAACCATCAGGTCCCACACCACCAGGTTCAGGAACAGTTATCACCCCTCAACCATCAGGTCCCACACCACCAGGTTCAGGAACAGTTATCACCCCTCAACCATCAGGTCCCACACCACCAGGTTCAGGAACAGTTATCACCCCTCAACCATCAGGTCCCACACCACCAGGTTCAGGGACAGTTATCACCCCTCAACCATCAGGTCCCACACCACCAGGTTCAGGAACAGTTATTACCCTCAACCATCAGGACCCACACCACCAGGTTCAGGAACAGTTATCACCCCTCAACCATCAGGTCCCACACCACCAGGTTCAGGAACAGTTATCACCCCTCAACCATCAGGTCCCACACCACCAGGTTCAGGAACAGTTATCACCCCTCAACCATCAGGTCCCACACCACCAGGTTCAGAAACAGTTATCACCCCTCAACCATCAGGTCCCACACCACCAGGTTCAGGAACAGTTATCACCCCTCAACCATCAGGGTCCTGAACCAATGTGGATAACTTTTCTCATCTCAATGTCAATGTACAGTACGAGTTGGCAAGTTAATTGTAACTTGTGTATTCACGTGCTGATATTTCGTTGTCTGGAAGGACCTGTTACATTCTGTATCTCTAAATAAAAACATTTAAAACATAATATTACGGGGCCACAACTCACTAACCCTCACTGGTACATCTTTGGAAAGTGGGAGGAAATCGGAGCATCCAGAGGAAACCCATGGGTCACAGGAAGAACGTGCAAACTCCTTACAGACAGTGGCAGGAATTGAACCCCAATTTTACAGCCGGCGCTGTGATACGGGCCACTAACCGCTACACTACTGTGTGACAAACTTTTCACCGTATCTTTGTACATGTGAGAGGGAACCACAACCCTTCCTTCTCCATAAGGTCAAAAACCCATAAGACATGGAGCAAATTAGGCCATTCAGCCCATTGACTCTGCTCTGCCGTTCCATGATGGCTGATTTATTATCCCTTTCAACCCCATTCTCCTTCCTTCTCCCCATAACCTTTGACACCCGGGCTAATCAAGAGCCTGTCAGCCTCCGCTTTAAATGTACCCAATGACTTGGCCACCTCAGCTAAGAATTCTACAGATTCACCACCTTCCGGCAAAAGAAATTCCTCCTCATCTCTGTTCTAAGTAGATGCCCCTCTATTCTGAGGCTGTGCCTCTAGTCCGAGACTCCTCCACGATGGGAAACAACACTCCACATCCACTCTATCCAGGCCTTTCAATATTCGATAGGTTTCAATGAGAATTCCACCTCATTCCCGTAAACTCAAGCGAGTACAAGCCTGGAACCATCAAACGCTCCTCATACATTAACCTTTTCATACCCAATATCATTCTTGTGAACCTCCTCTAGACCCTCTCCAATGATTTCTAATGATCTGTAGACATGGAACATTCCAGAATCCCAGTTCCTAGGGATTGAGGTGGGGCCCCGTATCCAAGCGCTGGGGCACTCCGAGTTAATGGGCTACAGAATCTCAACTCAGCAGGCAGAAAGGACGTAGCAGCTACAGGGTAGACATTTTAATCTACCTCCACCCAGCCATGTGATCTCCTCTTACCTCGTCTCACCAAATCCGGAAGGAATGTCACCGAAAATTCTTCACTGTGGATGTTGAACTCACTACCTTAAGGAGCTTCTCTTCTTCTCCATTGCCCTTCACGCCACTGGCATTTACAATAGCAGTGAAGATCCTCCATCTCTGTCCTTGTCCAGTCAGATGTAGAAGCAGTCTTCATTGCTGTTTCCATAACAGTTGTCTTTGACGAGTCAGGGTTGCTAGCTCCGAGCTGAACCCCTCAAGCCTGGAGGACCAGTGGACCGCTCTTAGTCTGGCCTCTACCCTTTGACCTCTTTGGCATGAGTGACCCTACCAAGAGGCAACGCATAAAGCCCTGGTTCCAGCCAGCACAGCTCTCTGGGCCGTTGAGACACGCAAGCCCCCAAACCCTAGCAAGGTCGTGGTCCTCTTGGAGGCCCGTCGTGAAAACTGACAGTAAACTGAGTGCAAGTATTTGTAACGCCGTCAAAGCAGCAATGTAGAACTTAGATCATAGTGCAAGCCCTTCGGACCACCATGTTGCACCAACCATTTCACCAACTCTAAGATCAATCTAACCCTTCCCTCACACACAGCCTCCTTTTTTTCTATCATCCATGTACCTATCTAAGAGTTTCTTAAACATCCCCAATGTATCTGACTCTGCCACCACCCCGGAAGAGCGTTCCACGTACACACCACTCTCTGTGTAAAGAACCTACCTCTGACATCACCTCTGTACTTTCGTCCAGTCATCTCACTCTGGAGTTTCATTCATTGATTGAGATACAGCTAGGAATAGGCCCTTCGGCCCTTTGAGACATGTTGCCCAGAAACCCTGATCTAACCCTAGCCTAATCACAGGACGGTTTACAATGACCAACTAACTTACCAACTAGTATGTCCTTGGAAAACCAGAGCACCCAGAGGAAACCAACAGGGTCACGGGGAGAATGTCCAAGGATGTTAGGAAGCACAGGCAGTGTGGAGAATTGTACTGTACTGGATAGTGTTGTGCTAACCACTACACTGCCATGCTCCCCCGGGAAAAGTCTCTGGCTGTCCACACTATCTATACCTTAAATCATCCTATATGCCTCTATCAAGTGTTAGACTGGCGTGAAGAATTGTAATGTTTCTAGCAGTTTAACTTTACTGTGGATACAAGGATCATAGGGGTCTCTCTACCATCTACTGGGGACATTTACACAGGGCCCTCAGTATTATCAAGGATCCCACCCGTCCATCCAGCATCCTCTTTGACTTTCTACCATCAGGCAGGAGTCAGGATGAGAAATGATTGTTTACCTCAGGCTATTAAGCTTCTGAACTCCCGGCCACATCGCATTTGAAGTGTCACTGGTTAATCTGTTCTGGACCTGACAATATTTAATAAATGCACTTTATTTATTTATGCATAATTTATCTGCAGTTTTTATCCTTATTTTCCTAAGTTATTGTGTGTCATGTGTACTACTGTGCATTACACCCTGGTGTGGGGAAATGTTGTTTCATTTGATGTTATGCATGTATATAGTTAAATGACAATAGACTTGACTTGATATATCACCCATGTGCACTAAGTGGCCACTTTATTAGGTACATCCTCCACCCAGTGAAGTCCCCAGTCAGTGTATGTTTGTGGTTTTCCGCTGCTGCAGCCCGTCCTCTTCAGAGATGCTGTTCGGCACACCACTGTTGTGACTGGTTGTCCGCTGTACCCGACGATGACGGTTAGATTTTACAGTTCTGTTATGTAAGTGACTGCTGAGTCCGAGCTGTGAGAGACAGAGACGTCCACAATAAGGACATGAAGACTGAGCTGGATCTGGGAGTGGAGTCACTGCTGCTGCTTTCCATCTTCGTCGGGCAGCTCAAGTTTGTTGTGAGCGGTTCTAACCGAGGCTCGCCAGACACTCCAGTCTTACGCACTCTGTTCCAGCCATTTTGGTACATTCTCGGAGTGTGCAATGTTAGCTTTCACACAGTCTTTGAACCTCTTACAGGGCCTGCCTCAATACCTCTTGCCCAGTGAAAGCTTGCCATATAGTAGCTGCCTGGGGTTTCAGGAATCCTTCATGCCCTGTCCACCAAAGCTGTGCTTTTATAATCATGACTCAACATTCATGGTCTGCTGTTGATAACGTGTGGTTATTTGAATTACTGTCGTCTTCCTGTTAACTTGAACCAGTCTGGCCATTCTCCTCTGACCTCTCTTGTTAACAAGGCATTTTCACCCCCAGAACTGATGCTCACTGGATGTTTTTTTGTTTTTCACACCATTCTCTGTAAACTCCAGAGACCTTTGTGTGTGAAAATCCCTGATCAGCAGTTTCTGAGATACTCAAACCACCCTGTCTGGCACCAGCAATCATTCCACAGAGAAAGTCACATTTTTTCTCCATTCTGATGTTTGGTTCAAACAGTAAATGAACCTCTTGACCATGTCTGCGTGCTCTTATGCACACGATTGGCTGATTCAATATTTGCATTAACGAGCAGGTGTTCGGGTGTACCTAATAAAGTGACCACTGAGTAGATAAGTAATTGCTCAGTGATGTATCCAGTAAATTACAGTACAGAAGATTCTGTATTTTTCTAGAAACCTCTTAGTTTTGAGTAGCAGGTGTCACGCCACTTGAATTTGGCTATTTGATAGGTTTTCTGTTCTCTCTAGTCTGGCTATGAGAGGACCATGATGAATTTTTACCTTGTTGCCTCAGCTTGTTGTCCTCATTCCTTCTTGCTCTTGGGACCTGTGACAGAAAGGCTGTCAGCAATGAGTGTTATGCCTCGTTCTTCCAAAGAATCCTTGGATTACAAAAAAAAACATCAGGATCCTACTGAAGTCACCTCTCATCCTCCTTCACTCCAAAGAAAAAACCCTACTTTTCCTCCTTGCCTGCCTATCATCTCCCTCAGGTTCCCCTCCTTCTTCAGCCCTTTACCTCTTCCGCCTATCACCTCCCAGCTTCTTACTTCATATACCCCCTCCACCACCCACCCACCTTCCATCACACCTGGTCTCACCTGTCACCTGTCAGCTTGTACGCCTCCTCCTCCCCCCATCTTCTTGTTCCGGCGTCTCCTCCTTCCTCCCCAGTCCTGCTGAAGGGTCTCAGCACAAAACGCCGGCTGTTCTTTCCCCTCCGTTGATGCTACCTGACCTTTGAGTTCCTGCAGCATTTTGTGTGAGTTCTCCCAGCTCACTCATCCTATCCTCATATAAGAAAGGAGGAGGAAGGCTGGATACAGAGCAGAGGTCTGTGTGGCCCACAAACACAGCAGGGACCAGATGGGCCAAACAGCCAGTTTCTGTCAATAGATAAGGAGCAGTTTCCAGTAAGGCCACTGATGATACTTCAGAATCCCCCCATCTGTTCAGCTCAGTGAATGGGAATGCTGTCCAGCTGGGGGTACATTCCCTGCCACAGGGATGCTCTGGTCTCGGTGAATGGGAATGCTGTCCAGCCGGGGGTACATTCCCTGCCACGCGGATGCTCTGGTCTCGGTGAATGGGAATGCTGTCCAGCCGGGGGTACATTCCCTGCCACGCGGATGCTCTGGTCTCGGTGAATGGGAATGCTGTCCAGCCGGGGGTACATTCCCTGCCACGGGGATGCTCTGGTCTCGGTGAATGGGAATGCTGTCCAGCCGGGGGTACATTCCCTGCCACGCAGATGCTCTGGTCTCGGTGAAGATGTTATGACTGAGCTTGAGGACGTGGGGATGGTCCTCTCTGCTACCTGCCCCAAGCACATCCCCGGACTGTGTTTGGCACTGACGCATTTCACTGTCTGTTTCCACGTACAGGCGAAATCAAGCTAAGTTTAGAAGAATTGGTGGGGGGGGGGGGGAATTTCATTGAAAACTACTGAATATGGAAAGGCCAAGATGGAGTGGATGTGGAGAAGATGTTTCCTACAGTCTCAGACCAAAGGGCACAGCCTCAGAATTGAGGGACATCTATGTAGAGCAGAGATGAGGGAAAATGTCTTCAGCCAGAGGGTGGTGAAGGTGAATCTGTGGAATTTGGTAGTGCAGGCCGAGTCATTGGGTGTATCTAAGGGGGAGGTCGCTAGGTCAGGTTGGGGAACTGGATGGTCATGGGCAACACAGCAGAGATCTGCCACGCTGAACAGTGTAGACACGTACAAGATGGCGATTGTGTACATCGGTAACTCTCTGCGGGCTGCAGGAAATTGTACCAGTTTTTCTCTTAAATATACTCCTTTTGAACTACTTTCTCTGCAATCTGCAGCATGTAAATTTCCACTGAACAACGGACTACGAAATTACACCCATGATCTTCAGAACTGATCGATGGTTAAAAGTGGAGCAGTTCAGCACGGTGCCTCCAAGGGGCAACGCCATGTCCGAGAACACATCAGGAGAGAGGAGAGAGCAGTTCAACACAGTCCTCCTGAGGGTCAACGCCATGTCGGAAACCGCGGAAGGAGAGAGAAGTTCAGCACAGTCCCTCCGAGGGTCAACGCCATGTCTGAAAACGCGACAGGAGAGGCAGGATTCAAGCCAGGCTGAAGCGCGGCGGTGGGGGGTTGAGGTCTCTTCTTCGAGCAGCTTGTTGGCGAATGTACAGTCATTTGAAAATAAGATTGATGATCTCTGGGTAAGTTGTCGAGCTGTCGATCTCAGTTCTGGTCACCTCACTACAGGAAGGATGTGAATACTATAGAGAGAGTGCAGAGGAGATTTACAAGGATGTTGCCTGGATTGGAGGGCATACCTTATGAGAACAGGTTGAGTGAACTCGGCCTTTTCTCCTTGGAGCGACAGAGGATGAGAGGTGACCTGATAGAGGTGTATAAGATGATGAGAGGCATTGATCATGTGGATCGTCAGAGGCTTTTTCCCAGGGCTGAAATGGCTAACACGAGGGGGCATAGTTTTAAGGTGCTTGGGAGTAGGTACAGAGGAGATGTCAGAGGTAGGTTTTTCACACACAGAGAGTGGTGGGTGCGTGGAATGCACTGCCAGCAACAGTAGTAGAAGCAGATACAATAGGGCCTTTTAAGAGCCTCTTAGATAGGTACGTGGAGCTTCGAAAAATAGAGGACTATGCGGTAGGGAAAGTCTAGGCAGTTTCTAGAGTAGGTTACATGGTCAGCACAACATTGTGGGCCGAAGGGCCTGTGATGTGCAGTAGATTTCTATGTTCTCTGCAAGGCTACTGTATCAGAGGCAGATGAGGCCGATCTCAGTTGTCTGTTGCAATGAGACTTGGCTAACAGCAATCACACAGCTATTCAACCAGGTTTTACCATCTTCAGAATGGATCGAACCTCAAATTCTGATCAGGAAAAAGGTGTGGTGTGCGCTTTTTAGTCAGTTCTCACTGGTACACGGACGTTGGAGTTAAGTCAACTTCTTGTTTCCCTGATTTAGAACAACTAACAATTAAATGTAGGCCATTCTGCTTGCCTCGGGAGTTCTCATCCGTGATCCTGACCGCAGTTTACGTACCACCAGCGGCCGATTATAGGCAAGCACTCGCGAAACTGCCCAATCTCGTCTGTAAACAAGAAGTGGCCAATCCCAAGGCATTTCAAATTATAGCTGGCAACTTTAACCAGGCCTGTTTGAAGAAAACCCTGCCCAATTATCACCAGCATGTAACCTGTTGCACCAGAGGTCCCAATACACTAGACCTCTGCTACACTACGATAAGGAATGCCTATCGTTCCTTCCCAAGGCCACATTTTGGCAAGTCGGATCATTTGGCTGTACGCCTGTTACCTGCATACAGACAGACCCTAAAGACCAAGGCTCCAGGATCAACACAACTAAGAGGTGGTCACAGGAGGCTGAGGAACGGTTACAGGATTGCCTCGAGTCAGTAGACCGGCAGTGTTCAAGAACTTAACTGAGGATCTGAATGACTACACCAGGGTTGTAACAGACTTTATTAAAACAGCTGTAGATGATGTGTCCCTACAAAATCGTTCAGGGTTTACTCCAATCAGAAGCCCTGGATGAACAATGAAATCTGGAACCTGCTATGAGCCAGATCAGAGGTAATCAAGTCTGGAGAACAAGAATGCTACAGGAGGTGCGGGGATGATCTCCAGAAAGCCATCTCACGGGTGAAGTGGAGATTCCGGACTAGACAGGAATCAATGAGGGATGCTCGACAACTGTGGCAGGGATTGAAAGCCATAACCTCCTACAAAGCAAAATCAAGTGACATGGGGGATGGCAGAACTTCACCTCCAGATGAGCTCAATGCCTCCTCTGCTCACCTTGAGCTCCAGAACAAGGAGGAACCATCGCGCACACCCCCATGTCTCCCAATGATCCTTCGGTCTCAGTATCTGAAGATGATGTGCGGGCTGCTTTCAGGAGAGTGAATCCAAGGAAAGCATTCGGTCTGGATGGAGTATCTGGCCGAGTACTGAAGACCTGTAATGACCAACTGACTGGTGTGTTCACAGATTTCTTCAACCTCTTGCTCTGGCAGTGTGTGGTACCAACCTGCTTCAAACAGGCTTCAATCATATCAGTGCCCAAGAAAAACATGGTGACCTGCCTAAATGACTGTCGCCCAGCGGCACTTTCCACAGTGATGAAGTGTTTTAAGAGGCTGGTGTTGAAATATATCAGCCCCTGTCTGAGTGGCAACTTGGATCCACTCCAATTTGTCTACCAGAGCAACAGGTCCAGAGCAGATGCTATCTCGTTGGCTCTTCACACACCTCACCCCTGGAACATCTGGACAGCAAAGATGCATATGTCAGGATGTTCTTTATAGATTACAGCTTGGCATTTAACACCATCATCCCCACAAAACTAATCCGTTAACTCCCACACCCGGGCCTCAATACCCCTTTGTGCTATTGGATCCTGGGTTTCCACTCTTGTAGACCCCAGTCAGTTTGGATTGGCAAAAACTTGTCCTGCACAATGTCCATCAGCACAGGTGCATCACAAGGCTGTGTGTTTAGCCCCCTGCTATACTCACTTTACATCTATGACCGTGTGGCTAAGTACAGCTCCAACACCATGTACAAGTTTGCTGATGACACCACTGTGGTGGGCTGTATCAAAGGTGGTGAAGGATCAGCAAACAGGAGGGAGATTGAAAACTCCGCTGAGTGGTGTAGTAACAACAACCCCTCACTCAAATGTCTATAAGACCAAAGAACTGATTGTCGGCCTCAGGAGAGGGAAACCAGAGGTCCATGAGCCAATACTCTTCGGAGGACCTGAGGTGAAGAAAGTCAGTAACTTTAAATTCCTGGGTGTCACTATCTCAGAGGACCTGTCCTGGATCACCATATAAATATAATTGAAAAGAAAACACAAAAGGGCCTCTACGTCCTCAGGAGTCTGCGGAAATTTGACATGTCACCGAGAACCTTGGCAATCTTCTATAGATGTGTGGTGGACAGTGTGTTGACCGGGGGCATCACAGCCTGGTATGGGAACACCAATGCCTTTGAGTGTAAAATCCAACAAAGTGTAGTGGATAGAGCCTGGTACGTCACGGATAAAAGCCTCCCAACCATTGAGCACATCTACTTGAAATGTTGCCGTAGAAAAGCAGCATTAATTATCAAAGATCCCCACCACCCAGGCCATGCTCTTTACTCACTGCTGCCATCAGGAGCCTCAGGCCTCGCACCGGCAGGTTCAAGAACAGTTACAATCCCTCAGCCATCAGGCTCTTGAACAAAAGGGGATAGCTACACTCATTTAAGGACTCTGTTATCTTTTTATTTCATGCTCTCATTATTTATTGCTGTTTATTTATATCTGAATTTGCACAGTTTGTTGTTCATTGATCCTGTTTACAGTTACTATTCTATAGATTTGCTAAGTATACCCGCAGAGAAAGAATCTCAGGGTGGTGTGTGTTGACATGTACGTACTCTGATAACACATTTCACTTTGAACTTTGAACTCGATGGGCTGAATGGCCAGGGTGCAGATGCTGTCTGAGTAATTCCAGTGCGCAGCCTCCAGTGTTTGGACAAAACTCTGGTATGGGGTGGATCAGAACCCTGCACAGGATCAGAAATGGCTGCAGAAAGTCTGCTCCATCATGAGAACTCGCCTCGCCAGCACCCCGGACAGCTCCAAGGAGCGATGCCTCACAAAAGTGCCTTCCATCATCAAGGGCCCCCACCACCCAGGACGTGCCCCCTTCTCATTGATTCCATCAGGAAGGAGGTACAGGAGCTTGAAGGCACAAGGTCAATGATTCAGGAACAGCTTCTTCCCCTCTGCCATCCGATTTCTGAACGGACATTGAACCCATGAACACTACCCCATGATTCCTTTCATACTACTTATTTAATTGAATATATACACACTTCCTCCTGCAATCCACAGTTTTATTATTGTGTATTGCCATGTACTGCTGCCACGAAACAACAAACTTCACAACAAATGCCAGTGACATTAAACCTGATTCTGAACGGCCAGAAAGGGCCAAACAGGGAAACACTTTCAAATCCCCGACAACACTGAGACATTAAATCACAGGCCACTTTCCGCTTTATACACCAAGCAACAAGCCCACAGCGCCGGGCTCACCTGCTTTGTGAATGACTTTACATATGTGTTCATCTACATGTGTGAGATCTCATTGCCAAGTGGTTTCTGACAGACACACAATCAATCACTGATGATCTGCTAGAATCCAGTTTGAAAGGGCAACTCCCCAGAGTCAATCGAAATGAGACACGATGTTTAACCAGTTTGTCAGATGTTGCAACATCGATTAAATTCCGCAAGAAGCACGTTTTAATCGACTTCCACTGTTGAGAGAAAATTTGCATTTATATAGCGCAACCTCGGAACATCCCAAAGTCTTTCTCAGTCGGTGAAGTAGCTTGTCAAGTGTAGTCAGGATCCAGAGTCATACAGAGTACTGTGAGCAATTTTATCGAAGAAAAGAGGTGCTGGCATTAGACAGAATACAGGGGAGGTTCACAAGAATGATTCCGGGGATGAAAGGGTTAATGCGTGGGAAGCGTATGATGGTTCTGGGCCTGCACTCCCTGGAATTCCAAAGAATCAGGAGGGATTTCATTGAAATCTATCAAATATTGAAAAAGCTCGATAGATGGGGATGTGGAGAGGATGTTTCCCGTAGAGGGGGAGTCTGGGACCAGAGGGCATGGCTTCAAGTACAAGCACATCCCTTTAGAACAGAGATGAGGAGGAATTTGTACAGCCAGAGGGTTGCGAATCTTTGGAATTCATTGCCACAGTAGGATGTGCAGGCCAAATCATTGGGTGTACTCAAAAAGTGGAGGTTGATAGGTTCTTGACTTGTAAGGGAGTCAAAGGTTACGAGGAGAAGGAAGGAGGATAAGATTAAGGGAGATAGTAAATGAGTCATGATAGAATGGCGGAGCAAACTCAATGGGCTGAATGGCCTAATTCTGCTTCTATATCTTATGGATCAAGGATCAACTTCAGTTGCCATCTACATTTACATACATTAGGACATTTGTGTGGTGTGTTGGCACGACTTGCAACACAAAGCAACATTCAACAACTATTGGAATAACAAGTTATAGAAAAAATTAACTTGGAGACTAAAGTCAGGATATGGAATAAAATGAGCACAAATAAATAAATGCCAGCATTTAATTCCACATGCATTATGGCTCTGAAAACAGGACATCCTGTCCCACAAAGAATAATGAAACAGGACTTGATCAGACAGGCGAGGGTTGCCGCACGCTCTCCTGTTGTGTGGGACAGTGCCCAGGTGATGCTTAATATCCATTTGAAAGAGCAGACAGTTCTCTGGTTTAATATGCCTCATCTCGACTCGCCTAACAGGCTGCACTGTCCTCTCGGCCAGCATGTGGGTGGGAAGGTCCAGCACTGGTGACTAATGAATCTCCAGGATGGGAGGCGAGTCTCCTTTCGCTGACCGTGAACACAAGAAACTGCGGAGAGTTCTGGACAGGGCTCAACACGTCACAGAAAGCAGCCTGCTCTCCGAGGTCTCTGTCCACACGTCTGCCTTCGTAAAGCAGCCAGCGTAATCAAAGACCCCACTCACCCCCAACCTTCCCTGCCCTCCCCTCTCCCATCAGGCCGAAGATACAAAACCGGAAGCACATCCCACCAGGTTTCTACCCCATTGTTATCAGATAATAGTTGATTCTATTGATTAATTAATCGTTAACTATTAATGTATAATGGTTCCCTGTTACGACAAGTTATGACCTCACAATTGACCTCGTTACGACCTTGCACCTCAGTGCCTATCTGCACTGCACTTTCTCCAGCACCGTTACATTTCATTCTGCATTCTGTTGTTTTTACCTTATTCTACGTCAAATCACTGTGTAATCATTTGATCTAGAACATTGAACGGTACAGACCCTCGGCCCAGGATGTTGTGCCAACCTTTTAACCTACTCCAAGGTCAATCTAAACCCTCCCTCCCTCAAAGGCCTCTATTTTCCTATCATTCATGTGTCTCTAAAATTCTCCTGATGTATCTGTCTCTGCCACCACCCCTGGCATTACGTTCCATGTACCCGCCACTCTCTGAGTAAAGAACTTACCTCTGACATCCTCCTATACTTCCCTCCAATCACTTTAGAATTATTTCCCCCTGTATTAGCCATTTCCACCCTGGGGAAAAAGTTCACTCGATCTATGCCTCTTATCATCTTGAACAACTCAATCAAGTCACCTCACATCCTCCTTCAGTCCAAAGAGAAAATCCCTAGCTCTGTCAATCAAAGACCCCACTCACCCCCAACCTTCCCTGCCCTCCCCTCTCCCATCAGGCCGAAGATACAAAACCGGAAGCACATCCCACCAGGTTTCTACCCCATTGTTATCAGATAATAGTTGATTCTATTGATTAATTAATCGTTAACTATTAATGTATAATGGTTCCCTGTTACGACAAGTTATGACCTCACAATTGACCTCGTTACGACCTTGCACCTCAGTGCCTATCTGCACTGCACTTTCTCCAGCACCGTTACATTTCATTCTGCATTCTGTTGTTTTTACCTTATTCTACGTCAAATCACTGTGTAATCATTTGATCTAGAACATTGAACGGTACAGACCCTCGGCCCAGGATGTTGTGCCAACCTTTTAACCTACTCCAAGGTCAATCTAAACCCTCCCTCCCTCAAAGGCCTCTATTTTCCTATCATTCATGTGTCTCTAATCCAGGCAGCATCCTGGTGAATCTCCCCTGCACCCTCTCCGAAGCTTCCACGTCCTTGCTATAATGAGGTGCCAGAGGGGGTCTAATCAGCGTTTTACCTCATGGCCCCTGAACTGAACCCCCCAACTAATAAAGGCCGACACACTAGACCCCATCCTAACAACCCTATCAATTTTGAGGGATCTAAGGTTCAGTGATTCTATCCACGACCACATACAAATTGCTGGAGGAACTCAGCAGGTCAGGCAGCATCTGTGGAGGGGAATAAACAGTCGACGTTTCAGGCCGAGGCCCTTCATCAGGACTGGCAAGGCAGGAGAAGGAAGCCAGGATAGGAAGGTGGGATGAGGGGAAGGAGTACAAACTGACAGGTGACAGGTGAAACCAGGTGAGGGGGAAGGTGGGTGGAAGAAATGAAGTGAGAACCTGGGAGATGATTGGTGGAAACAGTAAAGGGCTGAAGAAGAAGGAATCTGATAGGAAAAGAGAGTTTTCCAACATTTTGTGCATGTTTCTCTGGATTTCCAGCCTCTGAAGAATCTCTTATATTGTGAATCAATGAACCAATGTCAGGAAGGATATATCAGATTCACAGAACAATCACCAAATTTTCAATGTACTTAAGGAAAGTGGGTCACACAGATTTGCCTGACATTTCAAGTTGGTATGGAAACACCAATGCTCCTGAAGAGAAAATCCTACAAAAAATAGTGGATACAGCCCGGTCCATCACGGGTAAAGCCTTCCCCAGCACTGTGCACATCGACACGAAACGCTGTCACAGGAAAGCAGCATCCATCATCAGGGACCCCCACCACCCAGGATATGCTCTCCTCTTGAAGCTGCCATTGGTGAAGAATTCTGAACTGTTATTCTGTGTTTTCCCATCGACCTCCATCTGGCCCAAGCCCGAGGTCAGTTGTGGGCCACGCTATGTTAGTGCCAGAAGCATGGAGACATGTGTGGGCTGCCCGCAGCACCATCCTCGCTGATTTAATTTGCTGCAAATGAACTGCATGTTTCAATGTACTCGTGATAAATAAATCTAATCTTTAAAACCTTGTGATCATTAAAACCTGACTGACACAAGCAGACAGCTACTTGGAACTGAGTGTCCCATGGGGGCCCAAAGGTGAGTGAACGGCCCCAGAATGGACACGACAAGCCCCTTTACCAGAGGTGATACACCTCCCTCTCTTACACACCTGCTCTATCTATGGCTAGCCAGGCCAAAGAGCCTATTTCTGTGCTGCAGTGCTCTACCACTCTGTAGGAGGGTGAGCCTGACACAGCAACAGGTACTCTCAAAGGGCTGAAAGTCCTCCTGCAGTACTGAAAATCCATCACAGCCAACATTACGCTTCTCTGCTTTGCCACACGGTTCAATCCCACCCTGCTTACTACTGCAGGGCACTCTGGATCCGGCACCGAGCAGTTCAGCACAAAGTTCAAAGTAAATTTACTATCAAGTTACACATATGTCACCATGTACAACCCTGAGGTTTGTTTTCTTGTGGGCATTCACAGTAAATACAAAGAAACACAATACAATCAATAAAAGACCTTATACAAGACAAACTAAGTGTGCAAAAGACAACAAACTGTGCAAATAAAAACAAAATAATAATAATAATAGTAAATAAATAAGCAAAAAAGTATCAAAAACGTGAGATAAAGGGGTCCTTGAAAGTGAGTCCATAGGTTGTGGGAACATTTCGATGTTGTGTTGAGTGAAGTTATTCCCACTGGTTCAGGAGCCCAATGTTTGAGGGGTAATAACTGCTCCTGAACCTGGTTGTTGGTGTGAGTCCTGAGGCTCCTGTACCTTCCGGATGGCAGCATATCCTGGGTGGTGGGGTTTCACAGCATTGTCCGACATTAACACTCTGCCCTCCTGACTGTATAATGTCTGCCGGACAGACCCAGGTGGATCTGTTGTTCGGTGTTCTCAATCCTTTCCTCTCATTTTGTGTTTCACACAGTTTGCTTTAGTTATGCACAGTTTACTGTTGAATATTTACTTCATTAAAGGAACTAAATGTTCCAAACGAAAATATTTAATTCTGATGCTGTTAGCATTTTGTAATTCAAATTTTATGGCTCATTGAAAATATAAATGAGCCGAGGGCACATAAAAACTTTAATGACTGTGCAATAGTCCATTTTACTCCCACAAACCCCAACGCCCACACAGTGGAGGCAGTGTGAGATGCAGTCAGCTCTGCCGCAATGGGTGGTCTTCAAAGTGTGTTTGAAGGGTTTGAAAGCTGGACAACAGTTTGTTTCTGTTGGCTCGGTCAACAGAAGTCGGCTCAGCTGGGGTGATATACTGCGTCCGGTGCTCCCGATGTGGCCTTTTATATATTGGTGAGACCCGACGCAGACTGGGAGACCGCTTTGCTGAACATCTACGCTCTGTCCGCCAGAGAAAGCAGGATCTCCCAGTGGCCACACATTTTAATTCCACATCCCATTCCCATTCTGACATGTCTATCCACGGCCTCCTCTACTGTAAAGATGAAACCACACTCAGGTTGGAGGAACAACACCTTATATTCCGTCTGGGTAGCCTCCAACCTGATGGCATGAACATTGACTTCTCTAACTTCCGCTAAGGCCCCCCCTCCCCCTCGTACCCCATCTGTTACTTATTTATATACACACATTCTTTCTCTCTCTCTCCTTTTTCTCCCTCTGTCCCTCTCACTATACCCCTTTCCCATCCTCTGGGTTCCCCCCCTCCCCCTTTTCCTTCTTCCCGGTCCTCCTGTCCCATGATCCTCTCATATCCCTTTTGCCAATCACCTGTCCAGCTCTTGGCTCCATCCCTCCCCCTCCTGTCTTCTCCTATCATTTCGGATCTCCCTTCCCCACCCACTTTCAAATCTCTTACTAGCTCTTTTTTCAGTTAGTCCTGACGAAGGGTCTCGGCCCGAAACATCGACTGTACCTCTTCCTAGAGATGCTGCCTGGCCTGCTGCGTTCACCAGCAACTTTGATGTGTGGTACTTCTTTCTGTCCCAGTTTTGCAAAGGGTGGCTCTGGCTTCATTGACAAAAGAACGTCGCAGTCAGCTGGACCTTGGCGTACTATCTGTCCTCCGTGGAAAGGTCAGACTTTTCCATAAGACAAAGGAGCAGGATTTTCCCATTGCACCTGCTTTACCATTCCATCATGGCTGATTTATTATCCTTCTCACCCCATTCCCCTGCCTTCCACCATAACCTTTGATGCCCTGATTAATCAAGAACCCATCAACCTCCACTTCAAATATCCCCAATGACTTGGCCTCCACAGCCATCAGGTTTGCCACCTTCTGGACCCACACCTTTGACATCAAGACCATTAGGGCAGCGGTCAGCACACAACATCCTGCAGGGGAAGGACTCAGTGGACACAGTGGGCTGGTTCCTTGAGCAGACTCTCCAGACCATCGGACAGAATACCCAACCAACCAGCACCAGGACCTCGCCGGGCTGCTGGAGACAGGGGCCCTGCAAGTCAGATGATAGCCGCCTGGCCAGAACTCCTACGTGACTCCTACAGCGCACGGCCCATGGGACGACAGCAGTGGGGAAGAGAAGGCAGGTCAACTCTTTGCGGACTGTGGGTTTGTGAAGAGGGTATGGAGAAAGATGCAAGATGGCAGATGCAATTTAATGTGGATAAATGTGAGGCAGATGCAGTTTAATGTGGATAAATGTGAGGTTATTCACTTTGGTGGCAAGAACAGGAAAACAGATTATTATCTGAATGGTGGCCGATTAGGAAAAGGGGAGGTGCATTGAGACCTGGGTGTCATTATACACCAGTCATTGAAAATGGGCATGCAGGTACAGCAGGCGGTGAAAAAGGCGAATGGTATGCTGGCATTCATAGCAAGAGGATTCGAGTACAGGAGCAGGGAGGTACTACTGCAGTTGTACAAGGCCTTGGTGAGACCACACCTGGAGTATTGTGTGCAGTTTTGGTTCCCTAATCTGAGGAAAGACATTCTTGCCATAGAGGGAGTACAAAGAAGGTTCACCAGATTGATTCCTGGGATGGCAGGACTTTCATATAATGAAAGACTGGATCGACTAGGCTTATACTCATTGGAATTTAGAAGATTGAGGGGATCTTATTGAAATATATAAAATCCTAAAGGGATTGGACAGGCTAGATGCAGGAAGATTGTTCCCGATGTTGGGGAAGTCCAGAACGAGGGGCCACAGTTTGAGGATAAAGGGGAAGCCTTTTAGGACCGAGATGAGGAAAAACTTCTTCACACAGAGAGTGGTGAATCTGTGGAATTCTCTGCCACAGGAAACAGTTGAGGCCAGTTCTTTGGCTATATTTAAGAGGGAGTTAGATATGGCCCTTGTGGCTAAAGGGATCAGGGGGTATGGAGGGAAGGCAGGTACAGGGTTCTGAGTTGGATGATCAGCCATGATCATACTGAATGACAGTGCAGGCTCGAAGGGCCGAATGGCCTACTCCTGCACCTATTTTCTATGTTTCTATGTTTCTGAGGTTCTATGTCTGCGTGACAGAGGACTCTCTGATCTAGGGGCCGTTCCCAGGGACACACACGGAGACGAGCGTCAAGTGCTGCTGACAGATCATCACCTCGGTGAAAGACCCCCGAAACTTGTCGGTCTGCATTGAATTTTGATGCGGAGTCTCAGTGGGAAAGGACCACAGTACAGTATCGGGTTCTCCTGATGCTGCAGAGTGAGGGGCAGAGTAGGTGAGGAAGCCCCTCAGTTACTGAAGTAGTGTACCACCCTGGCGGGGGCACATTTGGCAATAGTCCTGCTGCCTAAAGGACTGTAACAGAACATCACGTAACGCCTTGTCTATAAAGGTAAGATATTGTCAATATTCTTTATTATGAATAAAGTTTGTTTTGATAACAAAAAACTTTCTTCCAGGTGATGCCTTTAACGTAGTGGAAATGTTCCAAGGTACTTCTTGGGCTGCTCTCTTGAAACTTAGCCCTGAGCCATGCTGTGACATACGACCAACGCTTGGCCAACGAGGACAAATCTGAGGAGGAACGGGGGGGAATTCCAAAGCATGGGATCACAGCAGCAGAAGGTGTGACTGCCAGTGATGGAGAAATTGAAATCAGAATGCTCTTGAGTACCAAAGCATCTCAGAGCCTGGTGTGGTGAGGGTTTACAGATTTAGTCACTTTGCAGTGAGAGTCGCTGTTTAAGGGCCCTAATAGAATCTCAGTGGTCCTGATGGCCTGATGCAGGGTCTCAGCCTGAAATGTCAACCCCCTTTTGTCCCACAGATGCTGCCTGACCTGCTGGATTCCTTCACCAATTTGTTTGTTGCTTCAGATACATCTGGTAGCTCACTCCATCCACTGACTACGTTCTGAGTTAAAAAATTACCCCTCATAATCCTATTAAATCATTCCCTTCTGCCCTCTGGTTCTTACTTCCCCAACCCTGGGAAAAAAGACTGAGTGCATTGACCCTGTCTATGCCCCTCATGATTTTATACACCTCGTTAAGATCAGCCCTCGTTCTCTTCCACACATGCACAACCCATCTCTATACCTCAGCCCCTTGAGTCCTGGCAATATCCTCGTCAAACTTTTCTGCATTCTTACCAGCTTAACAGCATCTTTCCTATATCAGAGGGACCATAACTAAACACATTTCCTATAGGAGAGCGACTATAGCAAAACACGTTTCCTATAGGAGAGCGACCATAACTAAACACGTTTCCTATATCAGAGTGAACGTAACTAAACACGTTTCCTATAGGAGGTTGACCATAGCTGAACATATTTCCTATAGGAGGCCGACTATAGCTAGACATGCTTTTCTAAATCTGGTCTCAACGCGCTTCTCTAAATCCAGTCTCACCAACGTCTTGTACAAAACATCTCATCTCCAACTTACAGACTGTAACACAGCCTGGCATGGAAACACCAATGCCCTTGAATGGACAAATGAACAAAAAGCAATGGATACGGCCTAGTCCATCATGGGTAAAGCCCTCCCCACCATAGAGCACATCCACACAGAGCACTGTCACAGGAAAGCGGCATCTATCATCAGGGACCCCACCACCCAGCCCAGCCTCTCATCTCACTGCTGCCATCAGGAAGGTACAGGAGCTTCAGGACCCACACCACCAGGTTCAGGAACAGTTATCATCCCTCAACCATCAGGTCCCACACCACCAGGTTCAGGAACAGTTATTACCCCTCAACCATCAGGTCCCACACCACCAGGTTCAGGAACAGTTATCACCCCTCAACCATCAGGTCCCACACCACCAGGTTCAGGAACAGTTATCACCCCTCAACCATCAGGTCCCACACCACCAGGTTCAGGAACAGTTATCACCCCTCAACCATCGGGTCCCACACCACCAGGTTCAGGAACAGTTATCACCCCTCAACCATCAGGTCCCACACCACCAGGTTCAGGAACAGTTATTACCCCTCAACCATCAGGTCCCACACCACCAGGTTCAGGAACAGTTATTACCCCTCAACCATCAGGTCCCACACCATCAGGTTCAGGAACAGTTATCATCCCTCAACCATCAGGTCCCACACCACCAGGTTCAGGAACAGTTATCACCCCTCAACCATCAGGTCCCACACCACCAGGTTCAGGAACAGTTATCACCCCTCAACCATCAGGTCCCACACCACCAGGTTCAGGAACAGTTATCACCCCTCAACCATCAGGCTCTTGAACCAAAGAGGATAACTTCACTCAACTTCACTCACCCCATCACTGAAAAGTTTCCACAACCTATGGACTCGCTTTCGAAGACTCTTCATCTCATGTTCTCAATATTTATTGCTTATTTATTTATTATTATTGTTTTGTTTTTTTTGTATTTGCACAGTTCTTGTACACAGTGGTTCTTTGTCAGTCTTTATTTGTGTGCAGTTTTTCATTGACTCTGTTGTGTTTCTTTGCACTTACTGTGAATGCCCACAAGAAAATGAATCTCAGGGTGATAAATGTGTACTTTGATAATAAATTTACTTTGAACTTTGAAGTGTTGAAACTCCTCTGCCTCGTGGCCTGGCTGATGAAGGCTAGCATGCCAAAACCCTTCATGACCACCCTGTCTAGCTGCGAAGCCACCTTCCCCCAATCAACCACTTTTACCAATATCTTCATAGTATATTTACTTAGATGAGCTTTAATTAACCGCTGTTTGAAATGAGTTCAAATGTTCAAACTGGTGGGATTAGAATCTGTGTTAATGAAATATTCATACCTCACTCACTGAGCTATACCTTGGCTATATTTAAAGTGGAGGTTCTTGATTAGTCAGGGCATCAAAGCTTACAGACAGAAGGCAGGAGAGTGGGGTTGAGACGGTTAATAAATCAGCCATGATGGAATGGAGGAGAAGACATGATGGGCCGAACAGCCTAATTCTGCTCCTAGTTGTGCCCATTCCCCAGAGACAGAGACAGAGACAGCAGCGGTCACTGTGTTGTCCTGAACAGTTTCACATCTGATCCTGACGATGGATTGGACAAGATTATTGACTGTTCCCTCCTTGGTCAGACTTGCTTGCACCACACCAGGGTACCTGGACACGCACCGATCCATTTCTGGTTCCTCGGTGGTACCTGTCATTAACGACCCTCACCATCTGGGTCATGCCCTCCTCTCCTTCCTACCCCTGGGAAGGAGAGTCAGAATCCCAATCAGGTTTATTATCCGAGATCGTTTGATGTGATTTCCTGTACACAAGTGTAAAGGAGAATGAAATAGTTAGATCTGCGTCCACTAAACTTTTTTTTTAGGCATCCGTTAGTCTTGCGAGACCACAGATCTGCGCCTGGAAAGTCTTCACTCTCCAGGGTGCAGGGCTGGGCAAGGTTGTATGGAAGCCCAGTAGTTGCCCATGCTGCAAGTCTCCCCTCTCCACGACACCATTGTTGTCCAAGGGAAGGGCATTAGGACCGATACAGCTTGGCACCAGTGTCGTCGCAGAGCAATGTGTGGTTAAGTGCCTTGCTCAAGGACACAACACGTTCCCTCGGCTGGGGCTCGAACTCACAACCTTCAGGTAGCTAGTCCAATGCCTTAACCACTTGGCCACGTGCCCACACCACCACTAAACTAGGTTAGGTATCACTGATATGCGTCATGGAATTTGTTGTTTTGTAGCAACAGTACAGTGCAATATGTAAAAAAAAACTAAGTTACAGTAAGAAATGTAAAATAAATAAATAATACTAAAAAGAGCGACGTAGTGGGGAAGTGTTCTTGGGTTCACAGTCCACTCAGAAACCTGACAGTGGAGGGGAAGAAACTGTTCCTGGATCGTTGAGTGTGTGTCTGCAGGCTCCTGTAACTCCTCCCTGATGGTAGCAATGGGAAGAGGGCATGAGTAGGTGAGGGGGCTCCTCAGTGAGGAATGCCACCTTCTAGAGGTACAGGAGCCTGAAGGTCCAGGTGCAAATTTTCCGTGGCAGCTTCCTTCCCTCTGCCATCAGGTTTCTGACCAAACCGCGAACCCGTGAACACCAGATGACTGCTCCACTTCTGCACGACCTGTTAACTAAGTCTTGTGTGTTTCGTTGAACTGCTGCCGCAAAACAGCAGATTTCTGTCAGTGATTGTGATGGCTCTAACCTGTGGTTTCTGAGAACTTTCGCAGGCTGTGTGGAAAACGCGATAATGGAAGTGTTTCTGCAGAGCGCAGTCGCGGCCGTGGAACGCACCGCTGTGGCGTGAGGTAACGCACGGGCTGGGCTGTGCTGTCAGCCGGCAGAGTGACGAAGGCAGCCCTGGGAACCACACTGCTCTCCCAGCTGTTTCCAGCAGAAGCCAGAGGCAGTGAAGTGTCACTCCTGGGTCTGCCGGGGAACGTGCCTGAAGTGACACCATCCCTCATTGGTTTGTCATTTCTGGAAAGCTGCATCAGACAAGTGACAAGTGAGATTGGCTTCGTTTGTCACATGTACATTGAAGCATCGAAACACACAGTGAAATGCATCGTTTGTGTCAACGACCAACTGCCCGAGGATGCGCTGGAGCAGCCCGCAAGTGTCACCACACTTCCAGCCCCAACAACTTACTAACCATAGGTCTTTGGACTGTGGGAGGAAACCAGAGCACCCGGAGGAAATCCACACAGCTATGGGGAGAACATACAAACTCCCTACAGACAGCGGTGGGAATTGAACTCCTAATCAGTGATTGTAAAGCCATTACACTATTTGCTACACTACTCTGCTGCCCTCCATTTACTGACAATAGTCACTACTATCATCATTTTGATAATGTGCCAGATTGTATGACATCATCATGATGTGCCGGTTCGTATGACATCATCATGATGTGCCATATCGTATGGCATGGGCGATCATGGTCTTTTTGTAACCATGATAGTTCTTGGCAAATTTTTCTATGGAAATTATTTGCTGTTGTCTTCTTCTGGGCAGTGTCTTTACAAGACGGGTGACCCCAGCCATTATCAATACTCTTCAGAGATTGTCTGCCTGGCGTCAGTGGTCACATAACTAGGACTCGCGATGTGCACCGGCTGCTCGTACGACCATCCACCAGCTGCTCCCGTGGCCTCAGGTGACCCTGATCAGGGGGCTAAGCAGGTGCTACACCTTGCCCGAGGGTGACCTGCAGGCTAGCGGAGGGAAGGAGCACCTCACACCTCCTTTGGTAGAGACGTACTGAGATTAGTAGAGAGTGTACTATGGGATATGGGATAGGGCTGGGTAAGTAGACTCAGGCACAAGGCTCCATGGAAGCGTAGCAATTAGCACGACACTGTTACAGCTCGAGGATTTCTGAGTTTGGAGTTCAATCCTGGTGCCATTTTGTAAGGAGTCTCTCTACGTCCTCCCTGTGGAATGGGCTAGATTTCCCCGGGTGATCCGGTTGCCTCCCACAGTCCAAAGGCGTACCAGGTAGGGTGACTGATCAGTGTAAGTTGACCTGTGGTTCGGTTGGAGTGAATCGACATTGTGGGTTGCTGGCGGTGTGGCTCGAAGGGCAGAAGAGCCAATTCCTCTCAGTATCGCTACCTAAATATATAAATTACATTTCCAGGACAACGGGCTCGTTTGATTGACTGACATACTTCAGCTCATCTGCTCTGTGAAAATGTTTACAAGAAAAACAATAAAGATCTTAGGAAATTTAAGCTGCTCTCTGGAGATTCTGTCTGGTCACACTGTTTTTCAGATTTATAGATTAGCTTTTTTTGTCAGATATACTGTACATCGAAACATAGGGTGAAACATGTCCTTTGCATTAACAACCAACACAGTCCGGGGATGTGCTGGGGGCAGCCCACAAGTGTTGGCATGCTTCCATTGCCAATGTAGCATGCCCACAACTCGCTAATCCTAACCCGCACGTCTTTGGACTGTGGGAGGAAACCAGAGCACCCGGAGGAAACCAGGGAGAAGGTACAAGCTCCTTACAGACAGCGGTGGGACTTGAAGCCAGACCCCTGGCATGGTAAAGTGTTTAATGTGTATGGTGTACTGTAGATATGGCAAGCTTTAGCACCACAGTGAGGCTGAGGTTTAATTTGATAACAGCTTGGGGTTCTGCCTGAGCATTCAGCTCTTATTCCACCTCTAATGACAAATGTGGGGGTTGTTGTGAGTACTTCATGGTTGCATTAGCTCGTTAACAGAGCCAGAAACAATAACTTGCCAAAGTCTGTCATCGGAGATCCAGTGCTTTGTTCTAACTTCAGCGTATCGGTCTGCTGAGTGACTGCAGCTGCAATAGTTATGGCCAATGAACCTGAACAACAGTGCAGGCATCAGCTCTAACAAAAATAACTCCTGTCCATAATTCACACACACACACTTTCATTACTGATCCCTCTTCACTAACAAGCTGGATTAACAGCTGCACGTCTCAAAGCCAAGCCCAGTCTCTGGCCCAGGGGCCGATTGTTCACTCTCCTTGCCAGAATCCCATCTTCCAATTTTACTTTGCATTTTTTCTTATTCATTTTTTCCTCAAAGGCTCCATCTTGCAGTGCGGGTTTTGACTGATGCGTGACGCATTCACGATGCTCACAACGTGCCTCACAACATTTATCTTTGGGAATACGGAGACTCTAGGTACAGCCATTATTCCTACTTCTCCAGAAGAGCTGAGAATTAGATTTACCGCAGTGAAAAATGTTGGCTTGTTAAACTCAGGTTACCAAGCTGGGGATTTTGATTGGGTGCTTAAGAAGGCATAACGTGTGTTGGCCTTCATTAGTCGGGTACCAGGGTTAAAGAGTCACGGGGTAATGTTGCAGCTCTTTAATACCCTGGTTAGACCACAGTTGGGATACTGCGCTCAGTTCTGGTTGCTTCATTATAGGAAGGATGTGGAAGTTTTAGAGAGGGTGCAGAGGAGATTTACCAGGACGCTGCCTGGATTAGAGAACGTGTCCCATGAGGAAAGTTTGAGTGAAGGAGGATGAGAAGTGCTTTGACAGAGGTGTATAAGGAAAGAGACACAGATTGAGTGAACAGCTAGATACCTTTTCCCAGGGTGGAAATGGCTCATACGAGAGGAATAATTTTAAGGTGAATGGAGGAAATTATAGGGGAATGTTAGAGATAAGTTTTTTCACACAGAGAGTGGTAGGTATGTGGAACATCCTGCCAGGGGCAGTGGTAGAGGCAGCTATCTGTACATTAGAGACATTTAAGAGACACTTTAGATAGGGACAAGGATGATAGAGAAATGGAAGCTATGCAAGAGGGAGGGGTTAGATTGATCTTGGAGTAAGTTAAAGAGTTGGCACAACATTGTGGACTGAAGGGTTGGTGCTGTGATGTAATGTTCCGTGTTCCATGTTCTGTGTTCTATGTTCCGTGTTCCATGTTCTGTGTTCTGTGTCCTGTGTTCGATACCCTCAGTTCGAATCAACCAACTCCAAAACCCGGCCTCTGTACCACCCTTTGTAAATGGATCCATGACTTCCTCATTGGGAGACCAGAGTCTGTGTGGATTGCAAGAAACATTTCCTCCTCGCTGACAATCAGCACTGGCGCACCTCAAATTCCATCAATAAATTTGCTGACAACACAACTATTGTTGGCAGAATTTCAGATGGTGATGAAGAGGCGCACGGGAGCGAGGTAGATCAGCTGGTTGGTGGTGTCACAGCAACAACCTTGTGCTCAATGTCAGTAAAACAAAGGAAATGATTGCGGACTTCAAGATGAGGAAGTCGAGGGAACACACATCAGTCCTCATCGAGGGATCAGCATTGGGCTGTCAACATCTTGGGTCCAACATACTGATGCAATTATAAAGAAAGCACATCAAAGGCTATACTTCATGAAGAAATTTGGTATGTCACCAAAGACTCGCACATTTCAGCAGATGTCCCATGGAGAGCATTCGGACTGGGTGCATCACTGTCTGGTGTGGAGGGAACTCCGCACGGGATCGGAAAAAGCTGCAGAAAGCTGTAAACTCAGCCAGCTCCATCATGGGCACCAGACCCCCCAGCATCCATGGCACTTTCAAAAGGCAGCATCCATCATTAAAGACCCCCAACACCCAGGGCATGCCCTCCTTTCATTGCCACCATCAGGGAGGAGGTACAGGAGCCTGAAGACACACTCAACATTTCAGGAACAGCTTCTTCCCCTCCGCCATCAAATTTCTGAATGGACAATGAACTCATGAACACTACCTCATTACTTCTTGTTTCCTTTCTTTTTCCACTACACATTTAACTTAATACTTATATATATATTTCTTATTAGAATGTATAGTTTTTACGTATTATGTACTGCAGTGTATTGCTGCTGCAAAACCACACATTTCATGCCGTATTAAAGCTGATTCTGCATGAACACTTGCGTTTTGGGATTTTTGCAGCAAGTAAATTCCTTTTTCAGATGTAACAAGCAGTTCATTCCATTTACTCGAAGGCCAACTGCCTCTCCTTTGGCAATTGAACCTTCCTTAACTTGTGCAGAGCATCTGTGAGCAGGAACATGTCCGCCACGGAACACAACCGTACAGGTGGTTTACAGAGCTCCTGAGGCAAGGCTTCAAAGAACGAGAGTGATGCTGGCCTGGAGTGAAGCACCGTGCTGGTCTAACTGGTCTGTGTTCCCTCCTGAGCTGAGAGTGGTGAGCAAAGCAGCTACTAATCTGAGAAAGGCAATTCCTGATGCCCATTGCTTTTCACAACAGAATCTTTCATGAGGAGTACCTGTAATGCATTTATTTATTCATCTATTTGTTTAGAGATACACTGTGGAACAGGCCTGACTGGCGCTTTGAGCCACAGCCCACCGATTTAACCCTCGCCTAATCATGGAACAATTTACAGTGAGCAAGTGGCCTACCAATTGGTACGTCTTTGAACTGTGAGAGGAAACCAGAGCACATGGAGAAAACCCACCAGCAACACAGGACGAAGCGTACAAATTTGCTTACAGAGAATACGGATTTGACCTCTGAACTCCGATGCCATGGGCTGCAATAGTATCGTGACAACCACTGTGTTAACGTGATCTTGGAACTGGGCATATAAAACCATCAGGTATAGCAGCTGAATTAGGCCATTCAGCCCATCGACTCTGTTCTGTCACTAGGTTAAGGCTGATTTATTTTCCCCATTCTTCTGCCTTCTCTCCATAACCTTTCACACCCTGACTAATCAAGAACCTATCAACCTCCACTTTAACGACTTGGCCTCCACAGCCGTCTGTGGCGACCAATTCCACAGATTCACCACCCTCTGGCTAAAGAAATTCCTCCTCATCTCTGTTCTACAGGGGCGTCCCTCTATTGTGAGGCTGTGACTCCAAAGTCTGACACAATTTCTTTGTATTTTATTAATAACTCCCTCAGGGAAATGCTAAGAATTCATTAACATTGCGTAACGAAGTTTAGATCTGTATAGCATTACACAGATAAAAACTCAGCATTACGCTAACAAATTCTCAGGCCACAATTTACTAAGTATGGACTTTATTCTGGATAACGCCAGTGTAGACATCCAGTTCTTTTAAAGATTCTAAGATGTGATTAACCTCGTGGGTAATCTCTTTGATGTGGATTGAATATGTACTTTGCTTCTCGAGTTTAAAACAAAATCATAAATGTTTTAAAGCCCTGTTCCTATTCATTCAATACTCGGTGCCTTTAAATAAAAGTGTAAGAACATGCTTTCCCATCTATTATTGCTGCTGGCATTTTAATACTGCCCTTATATGAAATTATTTTCACTCTCTTTAACCTTATTTGACACAAACTCTTTCATTACAGCACTTAGAGATGTTCGCTGTTGTTGCTTCTGGGAAAGACAGTGTAAAAAATTTAGTGCCTTAGATTACATGAAGATCCAAGCAGCTTGCTGTACTGTCTAGGACTTGAAGGCACACTGTGCAGATATTAACACACTGAAACCTAATTACAAGGCAGCAAGCTGTTTGTCCAATATTAAAGAGGCGTGAAAGCACACAGCAACTTCTTAAATTCATTTTGTAGTTCCGTAATTACTTGCACTAAGTCCAGCTTTCAGAATGTGATCCCAGCCTAATAACTAACAGTACATTGGTTCTGGGTCGTGCTGCTGTAATTCTCAGACAAGCTTTGAAAATATTCTTCGTTGTAGAGTTGCCAAACATTATGTGGTGGTTCTCCCGAGGTTAGCATTGTATTCCCATGCGCTGGGGCGACATGGGAGTGAGAGGGAGAAAATTGCATCTGATTACGAGTAACACACACACACACACACACACACAACATTAGAGGAACACAACAAGTCAGGCAGCATCTGTGGAGAGGAATAAACTGTCGATATTTTGGGCTGAGATCCTTCATCAGGACTGGAAAGGAAGGGGGCAGAATAAGAAGATGGGGGAAGGGAAAGAGTACAGGCTGGCAGGTGATGGGTGAGACCAGGTGAGAGGGAAGGTGGGTGGAGGTGGAGGACGAAATGAGGAGCTGGGCGGTGACGGGTGGAAGAGGTAAAGGGCTGAAGGAGGAATCTGATAGGAGAGGAGAGTGGACCGTTGGAGAAGGGGAAGGAGGAGGGGAACCAGAAAGAGGTGATGGGGGGGTGGTGAAGAGAAGAGAAGGGGTGAGTGGGGGACCAGAATGTGCATTCTGGATTCTGTCCCCTCCTTTCCAGACCGGATGAAAGGTCATGGCTCAAAACATCGACTGTTTATTCCCCTCCATAGATGCTGCCTGACCTGCTGAGCTCCTCCAGCATTTTGTGTGTGTTGCTCAGATTTCCAGCATCTGCAGAATCCCCTGTGTTTATGTGTTGTAAATTTTCATTAATTCTGTGACTTTTGCCATCTTTCTGCTGTCAGGGCAGGCTCAGTACGAGGAGAAGCCTTTAATCAATCTATCATTGTAATGACTAATGGTAAAAGTCTGGCAAATGTACCAACATACTAATCACAATTGCCACGTCACTCTGAGTTATCGTGTCCTCCATATTACTGGGACCAGGCGCTACTCTGAGAGAATCACATGGATAGACTGATTTCAACTTGCATTGCTTGTAACAGCTTCAAAGAGCCTCATTTACATGAATGTTGGAACGTTTAATACTGATGTTTGCCTTCACAGTGGTTAGAATAATATACCAGCTTATCGATCGTAACTGTTTGTGCAGTCAGACCTGTGCTGATGAGTGTGTTCTGGACAAGTGAAAGATGAAGATTATTCGTAACAGGTACCGTGGGTGCCGCGGTAGTGTAGCGGTTAGCGTGACACTATTACAGCATGGGGTGTCAGAGTTGACTGTTCAATTCAGTACGTTTGCATGTTCACCCCATGACCGCCTGGCCCTCCGGTTTCACCCCACAGTCCAAAGAGATACCCGTTAGCAATCGGTCATTGCGAATATTCTTGTGTTAAATAGGTCCTAAGCTGTACGTCTTCAGAATGTGGGAGGAAAGCCACACAGTCAGGAGGAGAATGTACAGACTCCTCGCAGACAGTGATGGGAACCAAACCCACTGCACAGCGTTCGCACAAACCAAGCCACCCTAAAAGGACTACACGAGGAATTCTGCAGATGCTGGAAATTCAAGCAACACACATCAAAGTTGCTGGTGAACGCAGCAGGCCAGGCAGCATCTCTAGGAAGAGGTACAGTCAACGTTTCGGGCCGAGACCCTTCGTCAGGACTAACTGAAGGAAGAGCTAGTAAGTGGGACGGGGAGGAGGAGATCCAAAATGATAGGAGAAGACAGGAGGGGGAGAGATGGAGCCAAGAGCTGGACAGGTGATTGGCAAAAGGGATATGAGAGGATCATGGGACAGGAGGACCAGGGAGAATGAAAAGTTATGGGGGGGGAACCCAGAGGATGGGCAAGGGGTATAGTGAGGGGGATAGAGGGAGAAAAAGGAGAGAGAGAGAGAAAGAATGTGTGTATATAAATAAATAACGAATGGGGTACGAGGGGGAGGTGGGGCATTAGCAGAAGTTTGAGAAGTCAGTGTTCATGCCATCAGGTTGGAGGCTACCCAGATGGAATATAAGGTGGTGTTCCTCCAACCTGAGTGTGGCTTCATCTTTACAGTAGAGGAGGCCGTGGATAGACATATCAGAATGGGAGTGGGATGTGGAATTAAAATGTGTGGCCACTGGGAGATCCTGCTTTCTCTGGCAGACAGAGAGTAGGTGTTCAGCAAAATGATCTCCCAGTCTGCGTCGGGGCTCACCAATATATAAAAGGCCACATCGGGAGCACCGGACGCAGTATATCACCCCAGCCGACTCACAGGTGAAGTGTTGCCTCACCTGGAAGGACTGTTTGGGGCCCTGAATGGTGGTAAGGGAGGAAGTGTAAGGGCATGTGTAGCTCTTGTTCCGCTTACAAGGATAAGTGCCAGGAGGGAGATCAGTGGGGAGGGATGGGGGGGATGAATGGACAAGGGAGTCACATAGGGAGCGATCCCTGCAGAAAGCGGGGGGGGGGGAGGGAAAGATGTGCTTAGTGGTGGGATCCCGTTGGAGGTGGCGGAAGTTATGGAGAATAACATGTTGAACCCAGAGGCTGGTGGGGTGGTAGGTGAGGACCAGGGGAACCCTATTCCTAGTGGGGTGGCGGGAGGATGGAGTGAGAGCAGATGTATGTGAAATGGGGGAGATGCGTTTGAGAGCAGAGTTGATGGTGGAGGAAGGGAAACCCCTTTCTTTGAAAAAGGAGGACATCTCCCTCGTCCTGGAATGAAAAGCCTCATCCTGAGAGCAGATGCGGCGGAGACGGAGGAATTGCGAGAAGGGGATGGCATTTTTGCAAGAGAAGGTGAGAAGAGGAATAGTCCAGATAGCTGTGAGAGTCAGTAGGCTTATAGTAGACATCAGTGGATAAGCTGTCTCCAGAGACAGAGACAGAAAGATCTAGAAAGGGAAGGGAGGTGTCGGAAATGGACCAGGTAAACCTGAGGGCAGGGTGAAAGTTGGAGGCAAAGTTAATGAAGTCAACGAGCTCCTAAAAGGAGTCTGACTGTAGAATTGCACCGTAATCTCTTCATGGAGATATTATGAAAGATGAAGACAAGGTATCCGGGGAATGAGTGATCCCAGTGGGATGGGAACCGCTATGGCCCGGGCAAGTTAGATGCCGGCATCTGCTGTCTCTCGTCTCTCTGTCTCTGGAATCAAAGCTTGGCGGGCAAAACTGTACTTAACCTCAGGAAGCACTCGAGGGGAAGCTGCAGAGGGAGAAGGTGGAGAACGCAAGTGGCCACAGAAAGCGAGGGATCATCCACTGACATCATCGAAGAGCTTTGAGTGGCTGGTAATGGATCATTTGCTAACAGGCAAGATAGACAGGGGAGAATCAGTTGATGTGGTGTACTTGGATTTTCAGAAGGCCTTTGACAAGATGCTTAACAAGCTACGAGCCCATGGTATTACAGGGAAGATTCTAGCATGGATAAGGCAGTGGCTGATTGGCAGGAGGGGAAGAGTGGAGTATTGTGAGCAGTTTTGGGCCCCTTATCTTAGAAAGGATATGCTGAAACTGGAGAGGGATCAAAGGAGGTTCGTGAAAATAATTCCAGGTTTGAATGGCTTCAGAGTGTTTGATGGCTCTGGGTCTGTATTCACTGGAACTCAGAAGAATGAGGAGTGACCTGATTGAAATCTATCGAATGGTGAAAGGCCTTGATAGACTGGGTGTGGAGAGGATGTTTCCTATATGGGGGAGTGTCTAAGACCAGAGGACACAGCCTCAGAATAGAGAGGTCGTCCTTTTAGAACAGAGATGAGGAAGAATTTATTTAGCCAGAGGACAGTGAATATGTGGAATTCATTGTCACGGAAGGTAATGGAGGCCAAGTCATTGGGTATATTTAAGGCAGAGGTTGACAGATTCTTGATTAGTCAGGGCACGAAGGGATACGGGGAGAAGGCAGGAGATTGAGGCTGAGAGGAAAATTGGATCAGCCATGATGAAATGACAGAGCAGACTCAATGGGCCAAATGACCTAATTCTGCTCCTATGTCTTATGGTCTTATGATATAAAATCCCACCTTCCAGCTGCATTGGACCCTTTCCAGTTTGCCTACCACTCAAACCAGTCCACTGATGATACCACAGCCTCGGTTCTCCATCCATCCTGTCCCACCTAGAAAGCAATGCCTCATACACCAGAATGTTGTCATCAACTTCAGTTCAGTGCTTAACACGATCACCCCTCAGAGGCTGGTGGGTAATCTGTCCTCGCTGGGACACAAAACCCCTCTCTGTAACTGGATCTTGGACTTGTTGGCAGAAAGACCCCAGTCAGTCTGAGTTGGTAGCATTACCTCAAGCTCCATCACACTGAGCACTGGTGCCCCTCCGGGCTGTGTGCCCAGCCCACTGCCGATCACGCTGCACCGCCAGATCCGGGCTGTGTGCCCAGCCCACTGCTGTTCACGCTGCACCGCCAGATCCAGCTCAAACTGCATCATCAGGTTTGCTGATGATACAACAATGGTTGGCCTCATCAGCAACAACAATGAGTTGGTATACAGAGAGGAGATAGGGAGGCTTATCAACAACAACCTGAGTCTCAACGTGGACAAGACAAAATACACCATTGTGGACTTCAGGAAGGCGCAGGTCAACCACTCTGCATTGCACATCAGTAATTCTGCTGCGGAGAGAGTGAAGCGCACAAAGTTCCTTGCTACACACGTAACGGATGACGTACCTGGAGCCACAACATCTCTTCATTAGTCAAATAGTGTCTACATTTTCTGAGGATATTGAGGTAAGGCTCTCCGCTCCCACTCTAACAGCTTTCTACAGGAGCACCAGCAAGAAGGTCCTGTCTGGCTGCATCATTGTGTGGTACAGAAGCTGCAAGACATCAGGCCGCAAGGTCCTTGGGAGGATAGTAAAAACTATTGTGTGACGTTTACTGGGAGCGTTGTATACAAAGTGCCCAAAGCATCGTTGTGGATCCCTACCACCCATCCCACAATCTCTTTCACCCACCACCGTCAGGAAGGAGGTTCAGGAGCATCAGGACTAGGACTGTCAGACTGGGTAACAGCTTCTTCCCCCAGGGTGTGAGACTGATGAATACCCTGGCACCACCGAGGTCTCGTCACTGGGATAGTGAGCTGTTCACCTGTGCTGCACACTGCATGCATTTTTTGAATTAAATGTCATTAATTTATTTGTGGCAATAACTTGGTCTATGTGCTGTGTGTGTTGTACACATTGTGGGTGCACTGTGGTTTGACTGTATTAGACAGTACTGACAGAGAACGATAAGATTGAATGAACTCGAGAAAGGAAAGAGCATGTGGCAGCTGCCAGGTTGTTTACCCGCAAGCTCCAGGCTGATCACGGGAAGTCTGGAGAACTCAGCGTGCAAATACCGTAGGTGGTGTGGTGGATAGGTCAGGGGAGGCGTGCACAGTAGTGCAGCAATTAGCGTAACTTCTTACAGCGCCAGCGATTCGTGTTCGATTCCCACCACTGTCTATGGGGAGTTTGTACGTTCTCCCTGTGACTGTTTTCTCCAGGTGCTCCAGTTTCCTCCCGCTTTCCAAAGACGTTCAGGTTCCGGTTAGTGAGTCGTAGCATGTTACGTTGTATGTTAGTGAGTTGCAGCATGTTATGCTGTATGTTAGTGAGTTGTAGCATGTTACGTTGTATGTTAGTGAGTTGCAGCATGTTATGTTGTATGTTAGTGAGTTGTAGCAAGTTATGTCATATGTTAGTGAGTCGTAGCATGTTACGTTGTATGTTAGTGAGTTGTAGCATGTTACGTTGTATGTTAGTGAGTTGTAGCATGTTATGCTGTATGTTAGAGAGTTGTAGTTTGTTATGTTGTATGTTAGTGAGTTGTAGCATGTTATGTTGTATGTTAGTGAGTTGTAGCATGTTACGTTGTATGTTAGTGAGTTGTAGCATGTTATGTTGTATGTTAGTGAGTTGTAGCATGTTACGTTGTATGTTAGTGAGTTGTAGCATGTTATGTTGGCACCAGAGGCATGGCAGCACTTGTGGGCTGCCCCCAGCACATCCTTGGATTGTGTTAGTCGATGATGCAAACGACCAACTATAAACTTCGTGCATTGGTGTTCCCATACCAGGCTGTGATACAGCCAGCCAATATATCGAGTGGTGTGGGTCCTGAGGCTCCTGAACCTTCTTCCTAATGGCGGCAGGAAGAAGAGAGCATGAACTGGGTGGTGGTGGTCCGTAACGGACGCTGATTTCCTACGACAGCACTCTGTGTAGATGTGCTCAATGGTGGGGAGGGCTTTACCCGTGATGGACTGGGCCGTATCCACCAGGATTTTCTGTTCAAGGGCATTGGTGTTTCCATACCAGGCCAAGATGCAGCCAGTCAATATACTCTCCACCACACATCTATCAAAGTTTGTCAAAGTTTTAGATGTCACGCTGAATCTTCACAAACTCCTAAGGAAGTAGAGGCACTGCTGTATTTTCTTCATAATTATGTACTTAAGTGTTTGGCCCAAGTGCTAAGCCGTGCTTAGCCACTCAGTCATAAGTATGAAGAGAGCAGAGAAGGGGCAAAGCACACAGCCTACTGCTGGAGCTGTGCTGATGGAGATTTCTTGCATTGACTGTGCATGCCCACAGGAAAATGAACGTCAACATGGTCTATGATGAGATGTATGTAGTTTGATAATAAATTTACTTTGAACTTTGGGAACAGTCTCAGTCACCCTTTCACAGTCTCCAAAGCTGCTCAGAACTTTTGTCCCGTTTGCCTTCATGATTTGCACTAGAAACAACATTTACCATAAACACAGGGTCACCATCGCCTTCTGAAGGACAGATGGGTCCAGTCTGCAGGTCTGAGACGGGTACTAGGGGCAGCCTGTCCTGGGTCTGGAGACCTGTCAGCGTCTGAGAGGAGGAGGGGAAGGGACGCTTCTTTCGTTTTTGTCTGTTTTCTCCTTGTCTTGCATTGTAGTTCCTGTAGTCGGTATCGTTCAAGAAATTCAAGATTGTTTAATGTCATTTTCAGTACACCAGTGTAAACGAGAACAAAATAATTGTGACTCCAGATCCAATGCAGCACAAAAAGTGAAGTTATCCACTTTGGTGGCAAAAATAGGAAAACAGATTATTATCTGAATGGTGGCCGATTAGGAAAAGGGGAGGTGCAACGAGACCTGGGTGTCATTATACACCAGTCATTGAAAGTGGGCATGCAGGTACAGCAGGCGGTGAAAAAGGCGAACGGTATGCTGGCATTTATAGCGAGAGGATTCGAGTACAGGAGCAGGGAGGTACTACTGCAGTTGTACAAGGCCTTGGTGAGACCACACCTGGAGTATTGTGTGCAGTTTTGGTCCCCTAATCTGAGGAAAGACATCTTTGCCATAGAGGGAGTACAAAGAAGGTTCACCAGATTGATTCCTGGGATGGCAGGTCTTTCATATGAAGAAAGACTGGATGAACTGGGCTTGTACTCGTTGGAATTTAGAAGATTGAGGGGGGATCTGATTGAAACGTATAAGATCCTAAAGGGATTGGACAGGCTAGATGCGGGAAGATTGTTCCCGATGTTGGGGAGGTCTAGAACGAGGGGTCACAGTTTGAGGATAGAGGGGAAGCCTTTTAGGACCGAGGTTAGGAAAAACTTCTTCACACAGAGAGTGGTGAATCTGTGGAATTCTCTGCCACAGCAAACTGTTGAGGCCAGTTCATTAGCTATGTTTAAAAGGAAGTTAGATATGGCCCTTGTGGCTACAGGGGTCAGGGGGTATGGAGGGAAGGCTGGGTTCTGAGTTGGATGATCAGCCATGATCATAATAAATGGCGGTGCAGGCTCGAAGGGCCGAATGGCCTACTCCTGCACCTATTTTCTATGTTTCTATGTTTCTATGTTTCTAAAAAGTACACTAAGATAAAGAACACAATAATAAAAACACACACAATAAATATAAATACATAAGGTAGCTTCCATACATCGATCGATTGTCTGTCCATAGAGTGAGGCTGGGCTGTACGCAAGGTGACTGACAGGAGATAATAAAGTAGTGGTGGAGTTAGTGGGTGGAGGTGTTGATCAGCCTTACTGCTTGGGGAAAGGAACTGATTCTGAGTCTGGCTGTCCTGGTGTGGATGCTACGTAGCCTCCTCCCTGATGGGAGTGGGACTAACAGTCCATGAGCAGGGCAGGTGGGATCCTTCATGACGTTACTGTCCCTCTACTGCATACTTCCATATACATGTCCTTGCTGGCAGGTAGGCTGCGCCTGGTGATGCATTGGGCAGTTTTGACGACCCGTTGTAGAGTTTTCCTGTCTGCCCCAGTGCAGTCTCCGTACCGAGCAGTGGCGCAGCGTCTCAGGATGCTCTCCACTGCACATCTGCAGGATGACGTGAGTGTGGATGTGCAGAGTCCAGCTCTCGTGAAGTCCTCATGAAGTCGGTAACAGTCTCCTTTGTCTTGTTGACACTGAGGAAGAGGTTCATTGCCAGGCACCAGGCTTCCAGCTCTCCTACCTCCTCTCTGTCCGCCGCCTCACCGTTGTTGGTGATGAGCCCCACCACTGCCGTGTCATCGGCAGATTTGACGAGGTGATTACTCGGGTGATTAGCCGTGCAGTCGTGTGTGAGCAGTGAACAGCAAAGGGCTCAGCTCCCCACCGGTACTGGGGGGTGCGGGGGGGACACCCGTGTTCTGGTAACGGGGGAGGGACACCCGTGTTCTGGTAACGGGGGAGGGATACCCGTGTTCTGGTAACGGGGGGGGACACCCGTGTTCTGGTAATGGGGGAGGGACACCCGTGTTCTGGTAACGGGGAGGGATACCCGTGTTCTGGTAACGGGGGAGGGACACCCGTGTTCTGGTACTGGGGAGGGATACCCGTGTTCTGGTAACGGGGGGGACACCCATGTTCTGGTAACGGGGAGGGATACCCGTGTTCTGGTAACGGGGGGGGGACACCCGTGTTCTGGTAACGGGGGGGGGACACCCGTGTTCTGGTAACGGGGGGGGGGGACACCCGTGTTCTGGTACTGGGGAGGGACACCCGTGTTCTGGTAATGGGGAGGGATACCCGTGTTCTGGTAACGGGGGGGGACACCCGTGTTCTGGTAACGGGGAGGGACACCCGTGTTCTGGTAACGGGGGGGGGACACCCGTGTTCTGGTAACGGGGAGGGATACCCATGTTCTGGTAACGGGGGGGGACACCCGTGTTCTGGTAACGGTGGGGGGGACACCCGTGTTCTGGTAACGGGGAGGGACACCCGTGTTCTGGTAACGGGGAGGGATACCCGTGTTCTGGTAACGGGGAGGGGCACCCGTGTTCTGGTAACGGGGAGGGATACCCGTGTTCTGGTAACGGGAGGGGGACACCCGTGTTCTGGTAACGGGGAGGGATACCCGTGTTCT
This sequence comes from Mobula hypostoma, assembly GCF_963921235.1. NCBI lineage: Eukaryota > Metazoa > Chordata > Chondrichthyes > Myliobatiformes > Myliobatidae > Mobula > Mobula hypostoma. Next base: position 58,255,062 of record NC_086118.1, read on the forward strand.
GGTAACGGGGGGGGGACACCCGTGTTCTGGTACTGGGGAGGGATACCCGTGTTCTGGTAACGGGGAGGGATACCCGTGTTCTGGTAATGGGGAGGGACACCCGTGTTCTGGTAACGGGGAGGGAGGAGCGGTCGTGCATCCCGACTGTCTGAGCTCTGTTCATTTGGAAGTCCAGCACAGGATTGTATTTAGACCAAGGAGTAGGAGTTTGTTCACCGATCTCTGTGGGACATAGTGCTGAATATATTTATTTAGTTAGGGATACAGCTTAGAGTCAGCCCTTCGACCCACACCACCCCAGTAACCCCACAACCCCGATTAACTCTAACCTAATCACCAGTTAACCTACTGGTACGTCTTTGGACAGTGGGAGGAAACCAGAGCACCCGGAGAAAACCCACACGTTCCATGGGGAGGATGGAGACAGGTGCCAAGATCGCAAACTGTAATAGCGTCACATTGGTACTGTGACACTCAGCTGAAGGTTGGAACAGAAATCTCTCAGTGTCTTTGTCAGGGCCAGGTAAATGATAGATTCTGTGACATTTGTCGTAGAGTGCTTCTGTCAGAAAGCATATTGGTGAGTGTCTAATGGGATGGGGGTGGAGTTTTTGATATGTAGCATTACACTGGACAACAAAGATTTTGCTTCCTGAATACTTTTGGGTGTATCTTATGGATTTTGGGCTGCTGATCATGAAAATCACCATGAAATTTCCGTATCGCGCATCAATTTTTTAAACCACTTTCATTTATCATTTCAATTCATAATGCAAGTTAATTAACATATAACATTAATTAAAATGTCCACAATGTAAGCTGAAAAATTTGTTTATCCTATTCAAGCATGCTTAGGCAGGGCAGATGCTGTATGGCAGGAAAGGTTTTAGAAAGGCCATAAATTTCCATAAAGGATTTCAATATTTGAGAAAGGTGTTTCCCAGAATAACTGATGCCAAGACTAAGGAAGGCATTTTTGTTGGTCCAAAAATTAAACAGATTATCAAAGACAGGCAAATTGAAGACCTTCTATTGGGACCTGAGAAAATTGCATGGAAGGCATTCAAGGATGTTGTTGAACATTTTCTTGGCAACTACAGAGCACTAGATTACGTGCAGCTGGTTGACAACATGCTTCAAGCATACAAAACCATGAAGCGTAACATGTCCCTAAAGATTCATTTTCTGCATTTCCATTTAGACTTCTTCCCTGCAAATCTCGGTGCTATCAGTGACAAGCACAGTGAGAGGCTTCACCAGGACATTGCAGTCGTGGAGAAGCTGTATCAGGGCAACTGGAATCCATCAATGCTGTCTGATTGTCGTTGGCCACTCAAGCGAGAAGCCTCAGACACTGAGTACTAATGAAAATCACCAACAAAACATTTTTAGCTTAGTTGCAAAGCATCAGTGCTGTTATGCAATTAAATGCATTATATTCAATAAAAGTTAATTTTTTGTTTCTCTAAGTTCCTACGTGATACAAACAACCTGAAATTATATTTGAGTTCAGCTTCAACCAGTCTATCATAAGCAAAAAATAACTCTGAGGAAGCAACACTTCTGAAAAAAGTTGTTGTCCAGTGTTATCAGCTGTTCAAGGCACTTCATGATGACTGGCATCCATGGTCATTTAGTTGTTCTGGTGAAGTTTGTGGGCATAGCTGATCAGAGGTCCAAAATGAAACCTGGAGGTTGATTGGAAGTTCAGGTTGAAGCCCAAGGATCAGTCGGAAATCAGAAAGTCCAGAAGTTGTGGCCTTAATGGCCAGAACCCCAAGTCCGTGAATCTCTGTGGGTCTGCTGGAGACGTTGAAGGGTCGAAATTGGCAAATCCATCGATTTCCTGGAAGCTGGAGGCCAAAGAAGACAGTCTGTCCTGGGTTAGAGGGCTTTGCAATGTGCGTGGGTGTGTGTCAGTGTGAGGAAAGGGGCTTGTTTTGCTGTTGTTGTTTAGTTGGTATGTTCTGTTCTGCATTACGGGCATGCGATGCACGCATCACTCGCGAGCTGCCCCCAGCATACCCTTCGGTTGTGTGGGTTGTTAACACAAACAATACATCTCACCATCTGTTTCAATTTGCAAATGATAAATAAACCTGAACCGGAATCAGAATCTGAATCAAAAACATTTATTATCAAATTATATATAAATTATACAACCTGGAGATTCGTCTGCTTACAGGCAGCCCAAAAACAAGAAACCCGAAAGAACCCAATTTTAAAAAAAAGACCAACACCCAATGCACAGAGAGAGGGAAAAGAGCACAAATCATGTAAACAGTAGAGGCAAGCCACAGTGTTCCGAACCAAACTGAGTCCATAGGTGCAGACCCTGGTGCAGCCGGAGTAGGCCTGACCCGTAGCCTCAGCCTCAGTTCATCAAACAGCGGGGAAAATCGGAGCAGTCTCACAGTCTCAACTCCACAGAGAGAGCAGTAAGTATCACTGAAGAGCAAGCAGAATCGGTCCGACCCTTGCCTCGGGTCCCGATACCCTGCCTTATCGGTTTTTCTGGGGGGACGTTTAAATTGTCCAGACCCCGCACTAGAACCCAGGCCCTGCCGCAGCAACAGGCCCTGGGCCTGCCCGTACTTGACTTTGCCAAATCGCCTCGGCACTCAGATTGGTCCAACCTCACTCCCAGTTTGGGTGGACAGGCTCCGACACTCCTCCTCTCCAATTCGCTCGCTCCAACTCCATCCTCGACTCCAACTCCATCTCAAAAGTGCCCCAATCTCACTCCGACTTTGCATCACACCCAAACACCTCGACCTTCGAGTCAGCTTCACCTTTGCTTGCCTCTTCATTGTTTGTGGTGATAGTTTACTACAATTTACCACAGAAAATGTATTATTAATGAAGTATTTAGTTGTAATTCTTGCTTTATGAACCGCCATTAAGCTGTCGTCCGACCTCAGTAGCGCCATATATCTGAATGTGAAACTGTATCTGAAACACAAGACTGGCTTATTTGCTTGTTGTACTAGCGAGTATTTCACTTTGGTGAACAGACAACCTATCAGGGCACAGCAGAGTGGAGGGTGTGTGAAACGCACTGCCAGGGTTGGTGAGGAGTGGCACATACATTAGGGCATATAAGAAACTCTTAGATCAGCACGTCTTGCTTTGCCAAGCATGGCAGGCATGCCATGTTGGCACCAGAATTGCGTGGCAACACTTGCGGGCTGCCCCCAGCACTTCCTAGATATGTGTTGGTTGTTAACGCAAACGATGCGTGTCACTGTATGTTTCGATGTACACATGAAAAATAAATCGGAATCGGAATCACATCCTGAAAAACAAATCACAAATCAAGGAGGTGCGAATAACCTCCCCCAAACAGTCTTACCAAAATCTTTACGCATTGGCAGGCACATCCTCTCCTGCTCGATAACTTCAAATGAAAAATGGACTCAAGTATGAAACATGCTAAACTTGTTTTTCCTTCAGTCAGTGCCTGGTTCAAGATCTCCCCCTTGATCTTATCAGCGCATCATTGAGGTTTGGGAATTGTGCTCACCCAATGCCAAGGTGGGTGGGAGAGTAACTGGCCCACAGATACCTTTTGACTTATAATTCATTTTCTCAGCTTCCATTTGAAGCTGTATTTTCAGGATACTGTATTTCAAACCGAGGCCCACTCTCCACACAGTCAGATCCCTGAACAACTTTCTGCGAAGGTTTCTACGCTGGCTACTTCTTTTTCAAAGTATAACGTTCTGACAGAAGCATCCGCGTGTGGATAGTACAGACAACAGCCTTTTGTGTTTCGACAGGTGAATTTAAAATCCATCTCACTGACAGACTGGGACTCCGCTTTTGCTAAAGCGAAAGGTCACGCTGTAAATAAGTTAGCAAACTGAAGGTGGTCTCTGTGGACATCGGGATACCTGTGGGTCTGATTATGGGTCTGCAATACTCTGAGATCATTCCATTCTCAGAGTTCTGATAAATCCAGCTCTGCAAACTGTTTCAAAAACTGTTCGGCTTTTTGCCTTTCATTAATCTGAAGATCATACAACCAGGAGATCGACGTGGACAGATAATGAAGGACATCTGGTGTCTGGCACGCTGCTCCGCACTCGAACGCCAGCGACGTGGACAAAAGACAAGAGAAATCTGGAGCCTAGACCTCTACTCTGCGCTCAAAGGACAGTGACATGGACAGGTGAGGAAGGAGGTTTGTGGATGTTGAGCTGTCCCAGATCGTTGGGGTCCTGGAATCAGATGTCCATGTAAGCAGGAGACATGAGGGCGGTCAGTTGGTGAGAATAGAGTCTGAAGCCTGGAGTTTGGGGTCCTGCCATTGATTAGTCCAGGTGTCAATACCGAAAATCAAAACCCAAAGATCAATCAATGTTCAGAAACCAAAGCCTGATAGCTGAACCTTGAGCCTGAAAACTGGGGACAAGAGAGAATGGAGGCTCAAAGGCCTGGAGACTGAAAGCTAGAGACAGTAGACTGAAAGCCTGTCCTGGAGACAGGAGACAGAAGGCCCAAAAGCCTGTCCAGGAGACTGGAGGCTCAAAGGCCTGGAGACTAAAAGCTGGAGACAGTAGACTGAAAGCCTGTTCTGGAGACAGGAGACAGAAGGCCCAAAAGCCTGTCCTGGAGACAAAAAGCTGGAAGCCAGTCCTGGAGTTGGAGGACTGTCTGTGTGTTTGGGTGTGTGGAAATGAGGATCAGGATTTGTTTAGCTGCTTGCTGTGTTCTGTGTTGCTCTGTTGTGCATTATGGCTATGCTTTCTTAGCACCGAAATGTGTGGTGACGCTTGTGGCTGCCTCCAGCACATCCTCGGGTCTGTTTGTTGTTAATACAAATGATACATTTCGATGTACATGTGATAAATAAATCTGAATCTGAATCTAAATCCATTTGGTTGATTAACACTGAGATTAAAAGATTTAAAGATTTAATGATTTAAAGATTAGCTTTATTTGTCACATGTACATTGAAACATTGAAACATACAGTGAAATGCATTGTTTGCTTCAATGATGAACTCAGTCTGACGATGTGCTGGGGACGAAGTGTTCCTGCGCCAACATAACAGTTTATTAACCCTAACCCGTACATCTTTGGACTGTCGGAGGAAAGCCAGTGGCCATGGGGACAACATAGAAACTCGTTACGGACAGCGGTGGCAATTGAACTCCAATCACTGGCATGGTAACAGGTTGTGCTAACCACTACACTACCATACCATCCTAGTTGAAGAAATATTTATCCAAGCCATGTTGAAGTTCAGTGAGAGGATTTTGTGCAGCAACACGCAATCTGTTGGGGGAGCACAGCAGGTTCAGCATCTGTGTGGGGGAGCGGAGCTGTCGAGGCTTTGGTCGAAACCCCACATGGTCTCAACCCATAATATCAAAGATTTCTTTCCTCCCACAGATGTTGCACAAGCCACTGAGCTCCTCCAACAGGCTGTGTGTTTGTGTAGGTTCCAGCATCTTCTGTCTCTTGTGTTTCGAGAGAAATTCATCTATCTCAGCTCAATAAAACCCTGGTGAGACCACAACTGCAGTACTGTGTTCAGTTCTGCTCACCTCCTTATAGGAAGGATGTGGAAGCTTTAGAGACGGTGCAAGGGAGATCTACCAGGACGTTGCCTGGATTGGAGAGCGTGTTTTATGAGGTCAGGTTGAGCGAGATAGGACTTTTCTCTTTGGAGTGAAGGGGGATGAGAGGTGAAGTTATAGAGGTGTACAAGATGATAGGAGGCAGAGATCGTGTGGACAGCCAGGGACTTTTTCCCAGGGTGGAAATGGCTAATAAGAGAGGGTATATTTTTAAGGTAATTGGAGGCAATTATAGCTGGGATGTCAGAGGCAGTTTCTTTACACAGAGAGTGGTGGTTGCATGGATGAAGCCACCAGGGATGATGGTAGAGGCAGATATATTAGAGACATTTAAGAGACTCTTAGATAACCCTGGGTGGCAGGGTGGAGATACGTCTCTACCAAAGGAGGTGTAAAGCACTCCTTCCCTCTGCTAACCTGCAGGTCGCCTTTGGGCAGGTGTAGCACCTGCTTAGGCCCCCCGATCAGGGTCACAAGAAGACATGGGAGCAGGTAGTGGATGGTCGTATGAGCAGCTGGTGCATATCACAAGTCCAGGTTATGTCACCACTGACACCAGGCAGACAATCAATGGCTGGACTCACCTGTCTTGTAAAGACACTGCCCAGAAGGCCATGGCAAACCAAAAAATTGACAAAAACAGTCATGGTCATGGAAAGACCGTGAGTGCCTACATCATGCAAGATGGCACATAATAATGATGCCATACGATCCAGTACATAATGATGATGATGATTAGACAGGTACATGGATGGTAGAAAATGGAGGGCATGTAAGAAGAGGAAGGAGGGAAGAGTTAGATTGATCTTACAGTAGGTCATAAGGTCAGAACAACAATATGGGCCAAAGAGCCTGAACTGGTAAAGGACCCATCCAGCCCAATGAGCCTGCATGGTCCACATGAGATACGGCCCAGTAACAGGCCCAACGAGCCCACACTGTCCAATCAGAGACAACACAGTAACAGGCCCAACGAGCCCACACTGTCCAATCAGACAACACACTAACAGGCCCAACGAGCCCACACTGTCCAATCAGACACAACACAGTAACAGGCCCAACGAGCCCACACTGTCCAATCAGAGACAACACAGTAACAGGCCCAACGAGCCCACACTGTCCAATCAGACACAACACAGTAACAGGCCCAACGAGCCCACACTGTCCAATCAGAGACAACACAGTAACAGGCCCAGTGAGCCCACACTGTCCAATCAGAGACACAGTAACAGGCCCAACGAGCCCACACTGTCCAATCAGACACAACACAGTAACAGGCCCAACGAGCCCACACTGTCCAATCAGAGACAACACAGTAACAGGCCCAACGAGCCCACACTGTCCAATCAGAGACAACACAGTAACAGGCCCAACGAGCCCACACTGTCCAATCAGAGACGACACAGTAACAGGCCCAACGAGCCCACACTGTCCAATCAGAGACAACACAGTAACAGGCCCAACGAGCCCACACTGTCCAATCAGAGACAACACAGTAACAGGCCCAACGAGCCCACACTGTCCAATCAGAGACAACACAGTAACAGGCCCAGTGAGCCCACACTGTCCAATCAGAGACACACTAACAGGCCCAGTGAGCCCACACTGTCCAATCAGACACAACACAGTAACAGGCCCAACGAGCCCACACTGTCCAATCAGAGACAACACAGTAACAGGCCCAACGAGCCCACACTGTCCAATCAGAAACAACACAGTAACAGGCCCAACGAGCCCACACTGTCCAATCAGAGACACAGTAACAGGCCCAATGAGCCCACACTGTCCAATCAGAGACACAACACAGTAACAGGCCCAACGAGCCCACACTGTCCAATCAGAGACACAGTAACAGGCCCAATGAGCCCACACTGTCCAATCAGGCACAACACAGTAACAGGACCAACGAGCCTATACCACCAAATTTGTCCAATTAACCTACTATGCAGTACATATTTGGAACGTGGGAGAAGCCAGAGCCAGAGGAAACCCATGTGGTCGTAGGGAGAACGTACAATCTCCCGGCAGATAGCAGTGGAATTGAACCCAGGTCTCTGGCACTGTCAGAGCATTACACAATTTGCTGTGCTACAATGCCGACCCAGTGGCCTACGTTATGTACAGTCAATCTGCCTCTCATAGCAGCTTTTGGTAAAAATGCCTTTCCGCTCAACAGCCTTTCCATCACTCTGGTTGAGTGGTCTCCCCACACTGTGTACCTGTACCTGGTTACTACAGCTGGCATGAAGCCCGTTGACAGCAGTGAACTGCCTTATCAGTCAGCATTCGAGGGAAGGGAAGAGATGATGAGGAGTCCAGCTAAAGGAAGCTATTAACTGTAACATCACTGGGATGAGAGTCAGCAGCAAGAGATCCTGAGGCGAGGAGCAATCAGAGACCACAGGAAATCCTCGATCAAAACGCCACCAGCTACCCATGTAACAGAGGCTGGCAGCATTCTGCCGTCTGCTCAGTTACTCACAATTCCTTAACAAAAACCACAATTAGCAGCCGTGGCATTTGAGCACCCACATAGATGGGGGCAGTCAGGAATAGACGTGAGAGACGCCCAGAGGAGATGTCTTCATTTACAACCACACCTGAAATCATCAGCCCAGCAGACACAAGTCTTCAGCAGCGTGAACACAGCGGGCTGTCAGAAACTGAAAACAAACAGAAAGGCTGGGTTTAGAATCAGAATCCCGCTTACTGTGATGTTTTGTAGCAGCAGGACTGTACAATACATAAAATATACAAATTACAATATGAAATGCCTGTATAACAAATATCAAGTTAAATATGTTGTGCAAAAATAGAGAAGCAGAGCTGGTCTCTTGATATTTGATGTGAAATTTGCTGTTTCCAGGCGTCAATACAGAGCGATGGATAAAATATACTTGGAGTTACAGTAAGGGGTAGGTTGTGCAGGAAAAAGCATTACTGAGGTTCAGAAATCTGATGGCAGACGGGAAGAAGCACTGAAGCACTGAGTGTGTGTCTTCAGACTCCTGTACCTCCTCCCCGACGGCAGCGATATGAGGAGGGCACGTCCTGGGTAGTGAGGCTCCTTCGTGAAGGACACCGCCTTCTCGAGGCAAAGCCTTTGGAAGATGGTGGGGAGTGCGTGCCCGTGATAAAGCTGGCTGAGTCTTTCAGTGCTGCACATTGGAGCCCCCACATCAGGCAGCAATGCAACCAGACACCACACACCTGCAGAAATGTGCTCGTGACCCAGGCACTGCCTCAGCTGCAGGCTGACGTCAGTGGAATAGATTTGCTATCAGGGAACAATCAGCTCCTGTGGGACAGCAAGAGGTTATAATGGCACCAAAATAGACACAGAGCAGCAAATCAGCTCTGACAATCCCCCTGGCACGGCACAATATAAATCACATTAGCATTTCATCCTCTGATGCATTCCCTGACATACAGAGCCATTGACCTGTCATGCAGATTGATTAGCGCACTGTCTGGGATATCTTCCAAGGGTTGAAATGTCTGACACCAGAGGGCAAGCATTCAAGGTGAGGGGGGTAAGTTCAAAGGAGAGTGTTCGGTGCCTGAAATTCAGTGCTTGGGGTGGTGGAGGTGGATACATTAGAGACGTTTAGATGTCCAAGATGGCGCCGGTGAGCCATGGTGACGCTCTGCAGGCTACAGACAATACTTCTAAATATATCTCTTTTGAATTGCTCTCACTGCAATCTGCAGCATGTAATTCCGCATCAAGCAATATACTTTTATTTAATAATCTACAGATTTCACAATCTTCTCAAGGCCTTTGCACCTTTATGCAGATGAAGGTTCATCCCCACGGCCAGAAACAAGACAGAAGGGTGCAGGGGTGGGGTGGAAATTGCAAGCCAGGCTGAGACACAGTGCAATGGGACCCCCAATGCCAAGCATTTTGTCGGCAAATGTGTAGTCACTGGAGAACAAAACTGAGGACCTGAGGGAAAGTTTGCTGTAATGCAGGGAAATGTGAGACTGTTGTGTTCTATGTTTGAATGAGATGTGGCTTTCTCCAGGAACGCCAGTTACAGTAGTCAGACCTGAAGGTTTCTTGATTTACGAAATGAACTGAACCGCTGATTCTGAAAATGCAAAAGGCGGAGATGTATGCTTCATGATAAACTCTCAGAGCCACTCCGATGTAGTGTTTTGTCGAACTTATGTCCCCCTGACTTTGAACATCTAACAATCAAATGCCATCCATTCTATTCACCAAGGGAGTTCTCCTCCATAATCCTGACCACAGGTTACATACCACCAGCGGTCGACTATAATCAAGCGCTTGAGATACTGCGTGATGCCATTAGGAAACAAGAAACACTCCATCCCAATGCATTTTATATCATGGTTGGGAACATAATCCACACTATACCGGATAATTTTGAAAATGAAGCTTTTTCTCTTCGTTTTGACCCTCCGTCCACATTGAAACGGCATTTTCATCCCCCGAAAACGGAGCTTATCTAAAGCACTCTCCAGAGTGTGTAAATTTGAAAACAATTGTTGCGCGTTGTAGTGTGTACGGGGTAAACGGAGAGATTTAAAAACGCTGTCATGACAACACCACAACAACAATGCTTTTTCTGCTTCTGCTTGGTACTGTGCAAGCACTGCCAGACGGCTGTTATAAGGCGCAGTCGGTGTGAACAGCATGAGAGTTATATTGTAAAGTGAGCTTTTTTGACTATTTAAAAACGCTGTCATGACGTGCCGGAACAGATGGGGGCAGCACAGCATTTCGTTGTTTTCTTGAACGCAACCCCCCACACAACCTAACAATTTCAGAACAGACGGCAACAAGACTGAAGCCAGAAGAGTTAGAAATGTACTCACCAGATACTTTGACCCATAGCTTACTGAATAAATAAGTATACTCACTTTGCCCTGTTTTCTGTCCTTGCTTGTATGAAGGTGGTTTACCTATTTATGCAAGTACTTCTCCGACAATAGATGTGTAACAGCCGAAGTAACGTTGTATGGAAATACAAGGTAACACTAATGCAGGCATGTTTTATACATTTAACAAGGTGCTTTATTAATGCAACAGAGTTAGTCAGTTTTTCAATGTTCGTCATCAGCCGGTCATACTGTCCGTGAACTCCCTGTCGATTGCCTCCATACACTCTAGTATTTATTGTTTTTTAGTTTTAAGTCCTCCTGCGCGAGAGCCAACAGCAATTCCTTTTAAATTTTTCTACTCTGTAACTGGACAATCGCGCACCAAGTATACCGTTTCCTCTTCGCTTGTTTTCTGTGTCCTGCGCGTGCCCAGTAGGAGGAGATTTGCCCAAATATCCGTCTAATGTGGATGGAGATATTTTGAAAAATGCTTGGTGTGGACGCCTGTCATTTTCACTCAAAACCAGCTTTTTCTAAATTATCTGGTCTAGTGTGGACGTAGCCTCAGATAAGGAATGCCTACCATTCCGTGCCCTGTCTGCATTTTGGTAGATCGGATTACTTGGCTTTCCTTTACCTGGCAGAGGCTAAAGAGCAAAGCTCCAGAGATTAGGACAACAAAGAGACAGAGGAACGGCTACAGGGTCACCTTGAGTCAGCGGACTGGGCCATGCTCAAAGACTCACTTGTGGATCAGAATCATGTTTGTCACAGACTTTATTAAAACGGTTGCAGACAAGTGAGTCCCCACAAAATCATTCAGAATCTGATAGAAACATATAAAATGATGAAAGGGATAGATAAGATAGAGGCAGGGAAGTTGTTTCCACTGGTAGGTGAGACTAGAACTAGGGGACATAGGCTCAAGATTCAGGGGAGTAAAATTAAGACAGAGATGAGGAGGAACTGCTTTTCCCAGAGAGTGGTGGATCTGTGGAATTCTCTGCCCAATGAAACAGTGGATGCTACCTCAGTAAATATATTTAAGACAAGGTTAGATAGATATTTGCATAGTAGGGGAATTAAAGGTTATGAGGGGAGAAGGCAAGTAGATGGAGATGAGTCTATCCCCAGATCAGCCATGATCTTATTGAATGGTGGAGCAGGCTCGATGGGCCAGATTGCCTACTCCTGCTCCTATTTCTTATGTTCTTAACTAGATTTCCTACATCCTTTGTACACCATGGTTCTTTTAACCCTACCATCCTTTCCATGCCTCAAGGGAACATACCTATGCAGAACACCATGCAAATATTCCCTGAACATTTGCAGCATTTCTCTGAGAACATCTGCTCCCAATTTATGTTCCCAAGTTCCTGCCTAATGGCGTCATATTTCCCCCAACCCCAATTAAATGCTTCCCCAAATTGTCTGTTCCTATCCCTCTCCAGCGCTATGGTAAAGGAGATAGAATTGTGATCACTATCTCCAAAATGCTCTCCCACCGAGAGATCTGACACCTGACCAGGTTCATTTCCCAATACCAGATCAAGTACAGCCTCTCCTCGAGTCAACATTTATATCAAATCAGCCTATCATGAGGCAGCAACTCAATGCATAAAAACATACAGACGTGGCTGACAAGTAGTCGACATTTCGGGCCGAGACCTTTCTTCAGGACTGGAAAGGAAGGGAGAAGGTACCAGAATAAAATGGTGCGAAGGAAGAAGGACAAGCTGGAAGGAGAGAGGTGAACTCAGGTGGGTGGGGAAGGTCAAGGGCTGGAGAAGAAGGAATCTGATAGGAGAGGAGAGTGGACCCTGGGAGAAGGGAAGAAGCAGGGAACCCAGGGAGAGGCCATAGGCAGGAGAAGAGGCCAGAGTGGGAAATTGAAGACGAGGGAAGATGGAGGGAATTTTTCTTTTACCGGAAGGAGAAACCGGTGTTGGTACCATCGGGTTGGAGGTGACCCAGACGGAATACGAAGTGTTGCTCCTCCGTCCTCAGAGTGGCCTCATCGTGGTGAAAGAGGAGGCCACGGACCGACATGTCAAAACGGGAATGGCGATGGGAATTCAAATGAAAGTAAATGCTGTACAGGTCTATATTTTGTCTATCCGCTCCTTTAAGACATGACCGTCACTGATGAGTTACTTTCCATAGAAGAGCAAAAGGATAGTTTGAACCTGAACCGGCCTGCATCTATATCCTTCTGTGGACTTCTTCACTATCCAGGACAACACCAATTACCACGTCATCCACAAAAGTACTCATCATAACGTTTAGATTCATGTCAGATTGTTGATGTCGAAGGTCTGACACTGGTCCCTGTGGTACACCCACTGTTCACAGACATCCAATCAGAAACACATCCCTCCATGAACACCCTCTGACCCCATCACTAACTTCTACATATGTTACATTTTCCATTTTTTGGTCTATACTGTATCTGTACACAGTGGCCACTTTGTTAGGTATCTGCTGTATCGAATGAAGTGACCACTGAGTATATTTTTGAGGCTTTCTGCTGCTGTAGCCCATCCACTTCAAGGTTCAATGTGTTGTGCGTTCAGAGATGCTCTTCTGCACACCGCTGTTGTAACGTGAGGTTATCTGAGTGACTGTCGCCTTCCTGTCAGTGAACCAGTCTGGCCATTCTCGCCTGACCTCGCTCATTAACAAAGCATTTTCACCCACAGAACTGCCACTCACTGGATTTTTTATTTGTTTTTCACACCATTCTAGAGACTATTGTGTGTGAAAATCCCAGGAGATCAGCAGTTCCTGAGATGCTCAAACTACCCCATCTGGCACCAACAATCATTCCTGGTCAAAGTCACTCAGATCACAGTTCTTCCCCATTCTGATCTTTGGCTTGAACAACAAATGAACCTCTTGACCATGTCTGCATGCTTTGATGCATCGAGTTGCTGCTACATGATTGGCTGACTATATATTTGCCTTAATAAGCAGGTGTACCAGAGTACCCAATAGAGTGGCCTCTGTGTGTATATACAGTATATATCTTATATTTACAACTTGCTGGTGTTTTCCTTCTATATTGAGTAAGGAATCCGGTACAGTGACTTACAGACTGCAGAATTCTACCTTTGATTGCCTGACATGCCAAGAGTAATACAGTTAATGCTGACATTACTAATGTGATGCATCAACTCGAGTGTGGTGCTCTCCAGAGGAGGTGTTGTCTATTGCTGGCTCCAGAGACTGATCCGGGATCCACATAGTCTGCTGCAGTGTAGCTATGAGCAAGTACAAAGTACATACACATCACCATATACAGCCCTGAGATTTGTTTTCTTGCAGGCATTCATAGTAAATCTAAGAAACACAATAGAAGCAATGAAAGACCAGACCCAACAGGACAGACGGACAACCAAAGCAACACATACAAAATGCTGGAGGAACTCAGCAGGCCAGGCAGCATCTACATGCGAGGGGTGATTGGTAAGTTTGTGGCCTAAGGTAGAAGGAGTCAATTTTAGAAAACCTAGCACATTTATTTTTCAACATAGTCCCCTCCTACATTTATACACTTAGTCCAGCGGTCGTGGAGCATACGGATCCCTTCTTTGTATAATTTGGCATCTTGGACCTCCAGAAAGTGTCCACAGCAGAAGTGATTGATAAGTTCGTGGCCTAAGATAGAAGGAAATGAGTTATTAACTTCAAACTTTCTGCATAATCACTCAGAGTTGAACTGCATGTGCTTGTAAGGAGAGCTGTATAACTCATCTCCTGCTACCTTAGGCCACAAACTTATCAATCACCTCCGCTGTGGACCACTTTCTGGAGGTCCAAGACACCGACTTCTACAAAGAAGGGATCCATATGCTCCACGACCGCTGGACTAAGTGTGTAAATGTAGGAGGGGACTATATTGAAAAATAAATGTGCTAGGTTTTCCAAAATTTACTCCTTCTACCTTAGGCCATGAACTTATCAATCAACATAAGAACATAAGAACATATGAAACAGGAGCAGGAGTAGGCCATCCGGCCCATCGAGCCTGCCCCGCCATCCAATAAGATCATGGCTGATCTGTCCATAAACTCAGCTCCATCAACCTGCCTTTTCCCCATAACCCTTAATTCCCTTACTATGTAAAAACCTATCTAACTGTTTCTTAAATTTATTTAATGAGGAAGCCTCAGCTGCTTCCCTGGGCAGAGAATTCCACAGATTCACCACTCTCTGGGAAAAACAGTTTCTCCTCATCTCCGTCCTAAATCTTCTCCCCTGAATCTTGAGGCAATGCCCCCTAGTTCTAGTCTCATCTACCAATGGAAACAACTTTCCTACTTCTATCATATCTATCCTTTCAAAATTTTGTATGTTTCTATAAGATCCCCTCTAATTCTTCTGAACTCCAGAGAGTATAATCCCAGGCGACTCAATCTCTCCTCATAGGTTAACCCCTTCATCCCTGGAATCAACCTGGTGAACCTCCTCTGCACTGCCTCCAAAGCCAGTATATCCTTCCTCAAGTATGGAGACCAGAACTGCACACAGTACTCCAGGTGCGGCCTCACCAGTACCCTGTACAGTTGCAGCATGATCTCCCTGCTCTTGAATTCCATCCCTCTAGCAATGAAGGCCAACATTCTGTTTGCCTTCTTAATAACCTGTTGTATCTGCAAGCCAACTTTTTGCAATTCATGAACGAGCTCTCCCAAGTCCCTCTGCACAACAGCATGCTGCAATCTTTCACCATCTATGGAAAAGAGACACCCTCAGTTCTATAGACACTATCTGACCTGCTGAGTTCCTCCAGCATTTTGCACGTGTTGCTTTGGATTTCCAGCATCTGCAAATTTCCTTGTGTTTGAACAAACGACCAATGTGCAAAGTCAACAAACTGTGCAGGTACATGACAACATAAATAATAATAATCAACATATAATAAAGCAATAACTATTAAGAAAATGAGACAAAGAGCCCCTGAAATTGAGCCCATAGGTTGTGGGGACAGTTCAGTGATGGGGCAAGTGAAGTTGAGTGAAATTATCCCCTTTGGTTCAGGAGCCTGATGGTTGAGGGGTAATACTCTTCCTGAACCTGGTGATGAGAGTCCTGAGGCTCCTGTACCTTCGTCCTGATGGCAGCAGCGCGAAGAGACCATGTCCTGGGTGGTGGGGGTCCCTGATGATGGATGCTGCTCTCCAGCGACAGCGTTTCATGTAGATGTGCTGAATGGCAGGGAGGGTATTACCGATAATGTACTGGGCTGTATCCACTGCATTTTGTAGGAATATCTCTTCAAAGACACTGGAGTTTCTGTACCAGGCCATGATGCAGCCAATCAATACATACCTGTAGAAGCTTGTCATAGTTTTAGATGTCATGCCAAATCTTTGCAAACTCCTGAGGAAGTAGAGGTGCTGCCGTGCTTTCTTTGTAATTGGATTTACATGCTGGGCCCAGGACAGGTCCTCTGAAATGATAACTCCGAGGAATTTAAAGTTGCTGACTCTCTCCACCTCTGGTTTCCCAGTGAGGACTGGCTCACGGACCTCTGGTTTCCCAATGAGGACTGGCTCAGGGACCTCTGGTTTCCCAATGAGGACTGGCTCACGGACCTCTGATTTCCCAATGAGGACTGGCTCACGGACCTCTGGTTTCCCAATGAGGACTGGCTCACGGACCTCTGGTTTCCAAGTGAGGACTGGCTCACGGACCTCTGGTTTCCCAATGAGGACTGGCTCACGGACCTCTGGTTTCCCAATGAGGACTGGCTCACGGACCTCTGGTTTCCCAGTGAGGACTGGCTCACGGACCTCTGGTTTCCCAATGAGGACTGGCTCAGGGACCTCTGGTTTCCCAATGAGGACTGGCTCAGGGACCTCTGATTTCCCAATGAGGACTGGCTCACGGACCTCTGGTTTCCCAGTGAGGACTGGCTCACGGACCTCTGATTTCCCAATGAGGACTGGCTCACGGACCTCTGGTTTCCCAGTGAGGACTGGCTCACGGACCTCTGGTTTCCCAATGAGGACTGGCTCACGGACCTCTGATTTCCCAATGAGGACTGGCTCAGGGACCTCTGATTTCCCAATGAGGACTGGCTCACGGACCTCTGGTTTCCCAATGAGGACTGGCTCAGGGACCTCTGATTTCCCAATGAGGACTGGCTCAGGGACCTCTGATTTCCCAATGAGGACTGGCTCACGGACCTCTGGTTTCCCAGTGAGGACTGGCTCAGGGACCTCTGATTTCCCAATGAGGACTGGCTCACGGACCTCTGGTTTCCCAGTGAGGACTGGCTCACGGACCTCTGGTTTCCCAATGAGGACTGGCTCACGGACCTCTGGTTTCCCAGTGAGGACTGGCTCAGGGACCTCTGGTTTCCCAGTGAGGACTGGCTCACGGACCTCTGATTTCCCAATGAGGACTGGCTCACGGACCTCTGGTTTCCCAGTGAGGACTGGCTCACGGACCTCTGGTTTCCCAATGAGGACTGGCTCACGGACCTCTGGTTTCCCAGTGAGGACTGGCTCACGGACCTCTGGTTTCCCAATGAGGACTGGCTCACGGACCTCTGGTTTCCCAATGAGGACTGGCTCACGGACCTCTGGTTTCCCAATGAGGACTGGCTCACGGACCTCTGGTTTCCCAATGAGGACTGGCTCACGGACCTCTGGTTTCCCAGTGAGGACTGGCTCACGGACCTCTGATTTCCCAATGAGGACTGGCTCACGGACCTCTGGTTTCCCAATGAGGACTGGCTCACGGACCTCTGGTTTCCCAATGAGGACTGGCTCACGGACCTCTGGTTTCCCAATGAGGACTGGCTCACGGACCTCTGGTTTCCCAATGAGGACTGGCTCACGGACCTCTGGTTTCCCAGTGAGGACTGGCTCAGGGACCTCTGGTTTCCCAATGAGGACTGGCTCACGGACCTCTGGTTTCCCAATGAGGACTGGCTCACGGACCTCTGGTTTCCCAATGAGGACTGGCTCACGGACCTCTGGTTTCCCAGTGAGGACTGGCTCACGGACCTCTGGTTTCCCAGTGAGGACTGGCTCACGGACCTCTGGTTTCCCAGTGAGGACTGGCTCACGGACCTCTGGTTTCCCAATGAGGACTGGCTCACGGACCTCTGGTTTCCCAATGAGGACTGGCTCAGGGACCTCTGGTTTCCCAATGAGGACTGGCTCAGGGACCTCTGATTTCCCAATGAGGACTGGCTCAGGGACCTCTGATTTCCCAATGAGGACTGGCTCACGGACCTCTGGTTTCCCAGTGAGGACTGGCTCAGGGACCTCTGGTTTCCCAATGAGGACTGGCTCACGGACCTCTGGTTTCCCAATGAGGACTGGCTCACGGACCTCTGGTTTCCCAATGAGGACTGGCTCACGGACCTTTGGTTTCCCAGTGAGGACTGGCTCACGGACCTCTGGTTTCCCAGTGAGGACTGGCTCACGGACCTCTGGTTTCCCAATGAGGACTGGCTCACGGACCTCTGGTTTCCCAATGAGGACTGGCTCACGGACCTCTGATTTCCCAATGAGGACTGGCTCACGGACCTCTGGTTTCCCAATGAGGACTGGCTCACGGACCTCTGGTTTCCCAATGAGGACTGGCTCACGGACCTCTGGTTTCCCAGTGAGGACTGGCTCACGGACCTCTGGTTTCCCAATGAGGACTGGCTCACGGACCTCTGATTTCCCAATGAGGACTGGCTCAGGGACCTCTGGTTTCCCAATGAGGACTGGCTCAGGGACCTCTGATTTCCCAATGAGGACTGGCTCAGGGACCTCTGATTTCCCAATGAGGACTGGCTCACGGACCTCTGGTTTCCCAGTGAGGACTGGCTCAGGGA
This sequence comes from Mobula hypostoma, assembly GCF_963921235.1. Classification (NCBI taxonomy): domain Eukaryota; kingdom Metazoa; phylum Chordata; class Chondrichthyes; order Myliobatiformes; family Myliobatidae; genus Mobula; species Mobula hypostoma. The sequence goes on from NC_086118.1 coordinate 58,273,338, forward strand.
CCTCTGGTTTCCCAATGAGGACTGGCTCACGGACCTCTGGTTTCCCAGTGAGGACTGGCTCACGGACCTCTGGTTTCCCAATGAGGACTGGCTCACGGACCTCTGGTTTCCCAGTGAGGACTGGCTCACGGACCTCTGGTTTCCCAGTGAGGACTGGCTCACGGACCTCTGGTTTCCCAGTGAGGACTGGCTCACGGACCTCTGATTTCCCAGTGAGGACTGGCTCACGGACCTCTGATTTCCCAATGAGGACTGGCTCAGGGACCTCTGGTTTCCCAATGAGGACTGGCTCACGGACCTCTGGTTTCCCAATGAGGACTGGCTCACAGACCTCTGGTTTCCCAATGAGGACTGGCTCACGGACCTCTGGTTTCCCAGTGAGGACTGGCTCACGGACCTCTGGTTTCCCAATGAGGACTGGCTCATGGACCTCTGGTTTCCCAATGAGGACTGGCTCACGGACCTCTGGTTTCCCAGTGAGGACTGGCTCACGGACCTCTGGTTTCCCAATGAGGACTGGCTCACGGACCTCTGGTTTCCCAGTGAGGACTGGCTCACGGACCTCTGGTTTCCCAATGAGGACTGGCTCACGGACCTCTGGTTTCCTCCTCCTTGGTTTTGTTGACATTGGGTGAGAGGTTGTTGTTGTGGCTCTGCTCCGTCTCCCTCCTATAAGCCATGGTTAGTGGTTCGGTCGTTTGGTTGTTCAGTCTCTCCTCTCGCAGCTGCCTCGTGCTCTACCTGGGATAGCGGAGGCTGCTCTCAGCACAACTCCCTCCTGAGTACATTCCCTCTACTGTACCTGTTGAGTGCAGTGTACTCTGTCATTACAGAGCGAGTGGGTGAGAGGGAGAGAGGGGCTGGTTCTGCTGAACATTGTGAACATGCTGTGTTAGCACAGGGATGTGGGCGGCCTCCAGCACAACCTTAGGTTGTTTTGTTTGTCACAAACAATGCGTCTCAATGTATTGACAATGTATGTGGTTCCTTCTGCTTGTTGCAGTCGGGAGAGGTAGTGGGGACCAGCTCCCACTACCTACTGAACACTCCCAGCGGCTTACGTCTCAAATAGCCTCCGACAACCAAGTACAGCTCCCGGCCTTCACGTGGGCTTAGCTACTGAGCCTGGACGAACCACCCATACTGACAGGAGAAGGAGTAAAGGCAGGTTACCAGTGTGGTAAAACCATTCGCTTTGGTCAGATGGGGCTCGTCAGCCGTAGCTGGCAGCTCATCCAGGAGAAAGAAAACCTTGGAGTGATGCCCATTCGATGGGAAAGCTGGGAAAGCTTCGGGAATAAACCCCTGAGGAAAAATCCGGAGCTGGAGGCTCGAAGGCAGCCCTACGTTGAGTCCAACGCAGACTGGCAACTCCTGCAACGCCACTGGTGCCAAACTGTACCAGTCTCTGCCGTCCCTTTGGGTCTATCAGCTGCACCGAGAGGGAGAGCCTGCTCCACGGGCAAGAGCTCGCTCTCCATATCGTACTGCCCTGGCTTGCGTATCATGTACGTGGTATTTGTGGCTGTCCCTGACCTCACATGTGATAAGTAACTGAATCTGACCAGAACAGAGAGATCTATAAAGACCTGGACAGCCTGTAGCTGGATACCGCACTCAGTTCCAGACCTTGGACCCTGGGGAGGATGTACTGGCCCAGGAAGAAAATCCGGGCTGATTTTGCTGCAGCAACACTGCAGCGAAAGGGTTAATTATTCAAGCAGGTTGCCAACACTAGCCACTTTAAGATAAACTGCTCAAAACTAGAAACTAGCTCATGCAGTCATTTGCACAATTGATCTGGACAGAAATTTAAAGTACAAATTCAGCACTAAATATTTCCCCTGGGCCTGTTGGTTTGTCGATGCAGGACAAGTCAGTTTAATAAGCCAGTCATGAAAAAGAGAGAAGGCTCCGTTTAATAGCAGGTTACTGTCACAGATCACGACAGCACAGAAACAGGTCCTTTGGCCCATCTAGTTTGTGCCAAACCATTAATCAACCTAGTTCCATCGACCTACACCCAGACCATAGCCCTCCACTCTCCTCCATCCATGTACCAATCCAAATTTCTCTTAAATTTTGAAACTGAACTGTATCAAGCACCTCTTCCAGCAGCTCGTTCCACACTTTCATACCCTCTGAGTGAAGAAGATTCCCCCCCCAATGTTTCCCTAAACATTTCACCTCTCACCCTGAACCTATGACCTCTAGTTCTGACCAAAGACCAAACCCTAGAGCCTGATCAAAAGCCCACAGAGCCCAAAGCCTTGTCGAATTGCTTATCACCAAGCCTAACACAAAGAAACACAATTTCTAATCTGGATTCTCTGCATTAATTTGGACACAAATGAGGAAAAGGAGATTGGTCATCTTGTTAAAATACCATTGGCTCAAAGGTTGAAAATAAATGTTTAAATTATTTATCAAGATCTGAACCCATGAATATTTAGATTATGAGAACACTCAGTCATACATGCGTTAAGAAATGATACAATGTTTCTCTGGAGTGATATCACAGAAAACAGGACAAACCAAAGACTAACACTGACAGAACCACATAATTATAACATATAGTTACAGCAGTGCAAAGCAATACTGTAATTTCATGAAGAACAAACCATGGGCACGGTAAATAAAGTCTAAAGTCCCCAAGTGCTCGATAGCAGGCGGCAAGAGGGAGAAACTCCCTGCCATAAACCTCCAGGCACCGTCAACTTGCCGATGCCTTGGAAGCAGCCGACCACAGCCGACACTGAGACCGTCTGTCTGAAAACTCCGAGCTTCCGACTAGCCCCTCCGATACTGCCTCCCGAGCGCCATCCTCTGCCGAGCGCCTTCAACCTCGCCCCAGCCGCTGAAACACGCAAAGCCGAGGATTCGGGGCTTTCTGCTCCGGAGATTCCGGTTACCACACAGTAGCAGCGGCAGCGAAGCGGGCATTTCAGAAGTTTCTCCAGACGTTCCTCCATACTCTCATGTTCATCTCCATCAAATCAGAATTGTGCACGGTCCCCTACTTGACAGATTACAGATATCATTCACCGGAGAGGCCGCGCGCGCTGCCGTCGCGCCGCCATCTTCCCCTCCTTTTGTATTACTTACTTTGACAAGGAGCCGCACATGAGCTACATTAACAAGCCACGAGCCCATGGTATTACAGGAAAGATTCCAGCATGGATAAGGCAGTGGCTGATTGGCAGAGGCGAAGAGTGGGAATAAAGGGAGCATTTTCTGGTTGGCTGCTGGTGACTAGTGGTGATCCACAGGGGTCTGTGTTGGGACTGATTCTTTTCATGTTTTATGTCAATAATTTGGATGATGGAATTGAGGTGAAGTTTGCAGGCAATTCAAAGGTAGGTGGAGAAATGGGTTGTGTTGAAGAAGCAGGAGACAGATTGGGAGAATGGGCAAAGAGGTGGCAGATGGAACACAGTACAGGGATGATTATGGCCATGCACTTTGGTAGAAGGAATAAAGGTGTAGACCATTTTCCAAATGGGGAGAAAATTGAAAAATCAGAGGTCCAAAGAGGCTTGGGAGTCCTTGTGCAAGACTCCCTAAAGGTTAACTTGCAGGTTGAGTCAGTGGTGAGGAAGGCAAATGTAATGTTGCCATTCATTTCGAGAGGACTAGAATGTAAGAGCAAGAATGTGATGCTGAGGCTTTATAAGGCACTTGGTCAGAGCACACTTGGATATTGTAAGTAGTTTTGAACACTTTTCTAAGAAAAGATGGGTTGGCATTGGAGATGGCCAAGAGGAGGTTCACGAAAATTATTTTGTAGATGAAAGGGTTAATGGATGAGGAGTGTTTGATGTCTCTAAGCCTGTACTTGCTGGAGTTCAGAAGAATGAGGGGGGATCTCATTGAAATCTATTGAATGTTGAAAGGCCTGGATAGAGTGGATGTGAAGAGGATGTTTTCTATGGTGGGAGAGACACAGAGGACACAGCCTCAGAATAGAGGGACATCCGTTTAGAACAGAGATGAGAAGGAATTTCTTCAGCCAGCGGGAGGTGAATCTGTGGAATTGGTTGCCGTAAACAGCTGTGGAGGCCAAGTCTTGGGGTATATTTAAGGCAGAGGCTGATAGGTTCTTTATTAATCGGGGCGTGAAAGGTTACAAGGAGAAAGCAGGGGAATGGGGTTGAGAGGGATAACAAATCAGCCATGGTGGAATGGTGGAGCAGACTTGATGGGCTGAATAGCCTAATTCTGCTCCTACATATGTCTTATGGTCTTATTTAATTTTTATACTGTATAAACTCTTGTAATTTATAGTATATTTGACGTACTGTTGGCAGTGCGATAATAAACCTGATTCTGAAGTTTATTAGCACTTAGATGACATGAAATTTGTTGTTCTGTGGCAGCAGGTACGAAGACATAACATTACTATAAAGTACAAAATAAATAGTGTGCATAGCTTCATCGATCATTCAAAAATCTGATTGGGGAGAGGAAGAAGCTGTTCCTGAATCACCGAGGGAGCTGTACCTCCTCTCCGATGATACTGTAGGGCAGAATGAAAGCCACTGTGCCGACTCCTCCATCGTCTGTCCAGGGGTCAGTGCCTGCTGCTGATAATCAATGCGTTCTGGCATCTGCTCAGGGGTTTGGTGCCAAGGCATTGTCTGCACATCTGCTCAATGTCAAGCAAAACCAGAATCAAGTGCCTTCGTGGGACGGGCAAATTCATTTACGACAGTTTACCTACCTACTCACTGTCCATTACACCATGCCGGTCAGGCCAACAATGAAGGTCCTCCATCTCTATCTGTCTTCGGCCATCTTCTCTATTGTGCCCCAGGTGTGATTCCTGGTCCTCATTTCTGTCTCTACGGTACGGCGCAAAGTTCAAGGTTCAAAGTACATTTATTATCAGAGTATGTCTACATTATACAACCTTGAGATTCGTCTCCTTACAGGCAGCCACAAAACAATGGAACCCATAAACAAGACCGTCAAACATCCAACACGCAGAGAGAGAAAAGACAAATCGTGCAAACAGTAAAAGTAAGAAACAGCTTTCAGACCCTGGAGCAGCTAGAGCAGGCCGCAGGCTCCACCTCAGTTCAACCCAGAGCCAAGTAGACATCATGGAACAGCGAGCGTAACCAGCCCAACCCTCACCACTTGTCCTGACACTGCCTTCCAATCCTTCTGCCCCAGCTGTTAAATCATACAAACATCGGTTTGCTCCTTGCACTAGGACTGAGGCCCTGTCGCTTCGACATGCTCTAGGCCTGGACCCCGATTGCCACGTTTCAGCCCATAACCCACTCTTTCCAAATCGGCCCAGTGCTTAGATAGGTCAAACCCTGCTCTTGGTTGACATGCATGGGCCTCGAATCTGCCTCTCCTCCACATTAACTTTACTCCAACCCACTGGCCTCGACCTTGCCTAGACTTCGCCTCGCTCTCACATGCTTCGAAACTCAACTCAGCCACGCCTTCACTGTTCGAGGAGATCATTTACCATAGATTTTAAAAGGAAAGGTGTTATTAATAAAGTATTTAGCTGTATCCTTTGTTTTGTTTGCCACCAGTAAGCAGTGGCCGGGCTTCACCGGCGCCATCTTTAAACCAGAAAGCAAATTGTCTTTGGTCTCCTGCATTTCCTCCGCCTTCAGAAGGCTTTGCCATTGCTGTTCCCATAACAGTTTTGTTTGACCAGTCAGGGTTGTTAGCCCTGAACCTGGAGGACTGATGGACCTGTTTGGTATGGGTGACCCCACCAAGAGCCAAAGCATAAATTCCTGACTCCAGCCAGCACAGCTCTCCGGGGCTTTGAGGCACGCAAGCCTCCAAACTGCGACAAGGTTGTGATCCTCCTTTCTTTGTGCTGCTCAGCGACAATTTCCGCCATTGGCAGTCTAATCCAGCCAGAATTTCCCTTCCCTGAACCCTTTCCCTTTCTGTCCCAACTGCTGGCAACAGTTCACTGTGGAAAATCACACTGTGCATTCCCACAGAACACAGACCATGGAACATAGAACACTACAGCACAGTACAGACCTTTCAGCCCCTGATCTTGTGCTAGCCTCTTAACCTACTCTAAGATCAATCTAACCCTTCCCTCCCCCATAACTCTCCATTTTTCTAACATCTCTTTGCCTATCTAATTAAATGTCCCTGATGTATCTTCCTCAATCATCACCCCTGGCAGGGTGTTCCACACACCCACCACCCTCTGTGTAAAGAACTTGCCTCTGACACCCCCTCCAATCACTTTAAAGTAATGAGCCCATGATTTCATTCGTTCAAGTCTATTATCATTCAACCAGCGCCTTTACTTCCTGAGAAAACTAAAGAAGTTTGACCTGTCCACTAAAACCCTCACTAATTTTTATAGATGCACTGTAGAAAGTATTCTTCTAGGGTGCATCACAACCTGGTATGGAAGTTGTCCTGTCCAAGATCGGAAGAAGCTGCAGAAGATCGTGAACACAGCCCAGCACATCACACAAACCAATCTTCCGTCCTTGGACCCACTTTACACCCCACGCTGTCAGAGCAGTGCTGTCAGGATAATCAAGGACACGACCCAACCAGCCAACACACTTTTCGTCCCTCTTCCCTCCGGGAGAAGGCTCAGGAGCTTGAAGACTCGTACGGCCAGATTTGGGAACAGCTTTTTTCCAACTGTGATAAGACTGCTGAACGGATCCTGACCCGGATCTGGGCCGTACCCTCCAAATATCCGGACCTGCCTCTCGGTTTTTTTGCACTACCTTACTTTCCATTTTTTATTTTCCATTTATGATTTATAATTTAAATTTTTAATATCTACTATCGATTTGTACTCCAGGGAGCAGGAAGCGCAGAATCAAATATCGCTGTGATGATTGTATGTTCTAGTATCAATTGTTTGGCGACAATAAACATAGAAACATAGAAAATAGGTGCAGGAGTAGGCCATTCGGCCCTTCGAGCCTGCACCGCCATTTATTATGATCATAGCTGATCATCCAACTCAGAACCCTGTACCAGCCTTCTCTCCATACACCCTGATCCCCGTAGCCACAAGGGCCATATCTAACTCCCTCTTAAATATAGCCAATGAACTGGCCTCAACTGTTTCCTGTGGCAGAGAATTCCACAGATTCACCACTCTCTGTGTGAAGAAATTTTTCCTAATCTCGGTCCTAAAAGGCTTCCCCTTTATCCTCAAACTGTGACCCCTTGTTCTGGACTTCCCCAACATCGGGAACAATCTTCCTGCATCTAGCCTGTCCAATCCCTTTAGGATTTTATACGTTTCAATCAGATCCCCCCTCAATCTTCTAAATTCCAACGAGTACAAGCCCAGTTCATCCAGTCTTTCTTCATATAAAAGTCCTGCCATCCCAGGAATCAATCTGGTGAACCTTCTTTGTACTCCCTCTGTGGCAAGGATGTCTTTCCTCAGATTAGGGGACCAAAACTGCACACAATACTCCAGGTGTGGTCTCACCAAGGCCTTGTACAACTGCAGTAGTACCTCCCTGCTCCTGTACTCAAATCCTCTCGCTATAAATGCCAGCACACCATTCGCCTTTTTCACCGCCTGCTGTACCTGCATGCCCACTTTCAATGACTGGTGTATAATGACACCCAGGTCTCGTTGCACCTCCCCTTTTCCTAATCGACCACCATTCAGATAATAATCTGTTTTCCTATTTTTGCCACCAAAGTGGATAACTTCACATTTATCCACATTAAATTGCATCTGCCATGAATTTGCCCACTCACCCAACCTATCCAAGTCACCCTGCATCCTCTTAGCATCCTCCTCACAGCTAACACTGCCACCCAGCTTCGTGTCATCCGCAAACTTGGAGATGCTGTATTTAATTCCCTCATCCAAGTCATTAATATATATTGTAAACAACTGGGGTCCCAGCACTGAGCCTTGCGGTACCCCACTAGTCACCGCCTGCCATTCTGAAAAGGTCTCGTTTACTCCCACTCTTTGCTTCCTGTCTGCTAACCAATTCTCCATCCACATCAATACCTTACCCCCAATACCGTGTGCTTTAAGTTTGCACACTAATCTCCTGTGTGGGACCTTGTCAAAAGCCTTTTGAAAATCCAAATATACCACATCCACTGGTTCTCCCCTATCCACTCTACTGGTTACATCCTCAAAAAATTCTATGAGATTCGTCAGACATGATTTTCCTTTCACAAATCCATGCTGACTTTGTCTGAAGATTTCACTGCTTTCCAAATGTGCTGTTATCACATCTTTGATAACTGACTCCAGCAGTTTCCCCACCACCGACATTAGGCTAACCGGTCTATAATTCCCCAGTTTCTCTCTCCCTCCTTTTTTAAAAAGTGGGGTTACATTAGCCACCCTCCAATCCTCAGGAACTAGTCCAGAATCTAATGAGTTTTGAAAAATTATCACTAATGCATCCACTATTTCTTGGGCTACTTCCTTAAGCACTCTAGGATGCAGACCATCTGGCCCTGGGGATTTATCTGCCTTCAATCCCTTCAATTTACCTAACACCACTTCCCTACTAACAAGTATTTCGCTCAGTTCCTCCATAAAGCATAAAGTATGTAGATAGCTAAATGAAACATTCATCCTCTGAGGTGAGGGGGCAAGCACATTACATATGGTTACAATGCAATACCTATCGTAATGATACAAAACACACAGAATGTTGGCACACTCGGACGCAGTGCTTTCTACAGGGAAAACCAAAGGTGTATTTGCCTTTTTTTAGATGTAATTTTTATGATCACAAGGCTGGACATTAAGAACTTAAAGTACTGCAGGTCAATGCCATCAAGTTGCTCATTGGTAAAGAAACTGAAAGAGCTGGACAGTGCAGATCGTGCCCTGCCTGTGTCAGACAGATGTCTGAGATGGTGCAAGGAGATGGCGTCAGTCTAACAGCGAGTGATAGTCGCTTTTCTTGTGATTGTAAGGTCCTGTTGGACATTGTTAATGTGGAGTGCTGCAAGTCCAATTCACTGATTTATTGGAGAATGGCGGGGCAGACAGCTGTGTGGCCTCAGTCGAGGTGAGGACTAGACATCGAGCTGCAGTGTTCCCTGCTCGCAGCCGCCCATGGGACGTGTCGGAATTGGGCCCTCCATTGGAGTACCAGAGACAGTGTGGCATAGCGTCCATGTTGGTGTCAGTGCCAACCCCCAGTGTTCACTCAGCAGAAGACAAGCTGATTTATGTCGAACTGTAGACCGCTGCAACATTCACGGACTTAGGGACTCGGACTTTTTATGGGTTTTTTTGTCCATCTTATATGTGCTATGTGTGCCTTGTGCTGAGTATGACTGTTGGTATTGTGTTTTGTGCCTTGGTCCCGGAGGAACACTGTTTCATTTGGCTGCATTCATGGGTTTTCATGTATGGTTGAATAACAATTAAACTTGAACTTGAACTAAAGCACAAGACTGTCACAAAATTATATAAGCACAAGTCCCCGAGTGTCATGGCCTGAAGATTGATGGTTCATGGGATATTGTTCTGGAGCCATGTTTCTGCAAGAACAAGTATACAACACTTCCTCATCTCACGTTGGGTCAGTTGCAGATGAAGATAATCTCCTCAAACCCAAAGCCGTTTAATTTCAATGAATAATGTTAGACATGTAAGCTTTCTTTAAAGGTTAAGATTAGTCTTATTTATCACACACATACAATGAAATGCACTGTTTGTGCCAGTAACCACCATAGTCCGTATATGTGTCCAGGTCCTGCTTCTCACTGATCATTCTTCAGGGCAAAACAACATTCTGACATTTGGATCCTCCTACCCTCTGAGTGAATTTATTTCCCTGCCTCTCTGTACACTCCAGTGTCCAGTGGGGGTGAAGCAGTAAGCACTACACTCTGACCATTGAGACAATTGAGAGGAGTCTCCCTCATCCTCTCGCTCACTAGTGCCAGAAGGAAGTGCAGGAATCTTGGTCTTGGGCAAGGTTTGATCGGTGTTGTTTATGGATTGTACTTGTGTTTGAATGACTCTACACTTTTTTATTGTTATTTTACATGATTTTGATCACGGCATTTCAATGTGGACTGGCTCTGCGTCCTGCAGTCAATGAGCGACACTGAACTGAACTGAATGGAATGGAACATTCCTGCACTGTTTCCCGGATTCTGCTGTTTGAAGTTTAATATTCTGTGTACATATTATTCACTCAGTTTTTTATTTGCTGTTTGTGTGATTTGATCTTTTTTTCACGCGTTAGGTGTTTGATGTTTTGTTTGAACGGGTTCCATGGTGCTTCTTAGTTTCATGGCTGTTTACGGAAAGTCATATCTCAGGGTTGTGTACTGCAGGAGTTAGCTCAAATGGTAGAGAGCTTGCTTAGCATGCGAGAGGTAGTGAGATTGTTGCTCGCGTTTTCCATTGACTGCAGACACACTATGATAATAAATGTACTTGGAATCTCTGGTCACTGACTGCCAGCGATATGGAACTGGTCACCCACCACATCTGAGTTGCTCTGTGCAACAGCCACAGGCTCACAACTCATAATATTACAGCAGTTTTCCCCTTTGGTTGGATAATACACTCAGTGGCCATTTTATTAAGAACCTTCAGTACTTAATAAACTGACCACCGAGTGCTCTTCTGCTGCTGTAGCCCACCCACTTCAAGGTTCAATGTGTTGTGAGTTCAGAGATGCTCTTCTGCGCACCACTGTCGTAATGTGTGGTTATTTGAGTTACTGTCGCCTTCCTGTCGGCTTAAACCAGTCTGGCCATTCTCTTCTGACCTCTCTCATTAACGAGGTGTTTTCACCCACAGAACCACCGCTCACTGGATATTTTCTGCTTTTCACACCACTCTCTGTAAACTCTAGAGTCTATTGTACGTGAAAATCCCACGAGATCAGCAGTCATTCCATGGTCAAAGTCACTTAGGTCACAGTCCTGCCCCATTCTGAGGTTTGATCTGACAACAACTGAATCTCTTGACCACGTCTGCATGCTTTTATGCATTTGAGTTGCTGCCACATGATTGGCTGATTAGACATTTCTATTACCTAATAAAGTGGCCACTGTGTGTTTACTTCCCACCAGTTCCTGCCTCTGTACAAAGCAGGAAGATGCACCTTGTGAGCACATTAGTTAATGAATTGACACAAATCCAGCAGTGTTTTTATGGAACTATTACTCCAGTTAAATTACCTGCTACAGATGGTTCATTGTGGCTGTGGAAAACAACTGTAAAATATCCCAGAATCAGAATTGGATTTATTGTCACGGACATATGTTGTGAAATTTGGTGCTTCCTGGCAGCAAGACATGAAAAATCACCATACATTACAATATTAAAATTACAAAATTATGCAGAGTATAGATAGAGTCAATGCAAGTAGGCTTTTTCCCTCAGGTTGGGAGAGACTAGGAATGACTTTGACAAGGTGCTTAACAAGCCCATGGTATTACAGGAAAGATTCTAGCATGGATAAAGCAGTGGCTGATTGGCAGGAGGCAAAGAGTGGGAATAAAAGGAGCCTTTTCTGGTTGGCTGCCAGTGACTAGTGTTACACAGGGGTCTGTGTTGGGACCGATTCTTTTCACGTTATATGTCAATGATTTAGATGATGGAATTGATTACTTTGTTGCAAAGTTTGCAAATGACACAAAGATAGGTGGAGGGGCAGGTAGTTGTGAGGAAGCAGAGAGGCTACAGAAGGATTTAGACAGATTAGGAGAATAGGCAAAAAAGTGGTAGATGGAATACAGTGTCAGTCATGCACTCTGGTATTTTCTAAATGGAGAGAAAATACAAGAATATGAGGTGCAAATGGACTTGGGAGTGTTTGTGCAGGATTCCCTGAAGGTTAATTTGCAGGTTGAGTCTGTGATGAGTAAGGCAACTGTGATGTTAGCATTCATTTCAAAAGGACTACAATATAAAAGCAAGGACATAATGTTGAGACTTTATAAAGCACTGGTGAGGTCTCACTTGGAGTACTGTGAGCAGTTTAGAAGGGATGTGCTGAAACTGGAGAGAGTTCAAAGGAGGTTCATGAAAATGATTCCAGGATTGAATGGCTTGTCATATGAAGAGTGTTTGATGGCTCTGGGCCTGAATTCACTAGAATTCAGAAGAATGAGGGGTGACCTCATTGAAACCTATCAAATGGTGAAAGGCCTTGATAGAGTGGATGTGAAGAGGATGTTTCCTATGGTGGGAGAGTCTAAGACCAGAGGACACAGCCTCAGAATAGAGGGGTGCCCTCTTAGAACGGAAATGAGGAGGAATTCCTTTAGCCAGAGAGAGGTGAATCTGTTGAATCCATTGCAACAAATTCTTGGCTGGTCAGTGCATGAAGGGATACGGGGAGAAGGCAGGAGACTGGGTCTGAGAGGGAAATGGATCAGCCATGATGAAATGGCAGAACAGAGTCAATGGGCCAAATGGCCTAATTCTGCTCCTATATCTTATTGTCTTATGACCTTAGAAATCATAGGTTAAGGGTAAAAGGTGAAATATTAGATGAAATATTCCTAAGGGGGAGCTCCTTCACTCTGAGGGTGGTGGGATTGTAGACGTGGTGGACGTAGGTTTGATGGCAACATTTAAGAGAAGTTTGGATAAGTACATGGATGGGAGGGGTATGGAGGGTGGTGGTCCCGGTACAGGTAAATGTGGCTACACAAGAAACAGGTCTAGTTGCGCTGAAGGCCATGTGTCTGTCTTGTAGTTCTCCAGGCCTCTGTGACTCAAACGGTGAGGTCGTATACATGGATTCATGGACCGTTCAGAAATCTGATGGCCGAGGGGAAGAAGCTGTCCTGAACTGTTGAGTGTGTGTCTTCAGGTTCCCATACCTTCTTCTTGATGGTAGCAATGAGAAGAGGTTACGCCCTGGGTGATGGGGTCCCTTAATGATGGATGTTCTCTCTTCAAATACTGCCTCGGGCAGGGACATCATTGCTTAGAATCAGAGTAAAGATCCCTCTGTAATGCCCCATCACCATATTCCTAGGCAGGGAACAGATTAGGTCAGACTGTGAGTGAGGTTCTCTCCACACCGTCCCACCACACACTCTTGGGGTCAGACACAGAGAGAATCTCCCTTCGCATTGTCCCATCACACACTCCCGGGGTCAGACACAGAGAGAATCTCCCTTCTACACCGTCCCATCACACACTCCCAGGATCAGACACACAGTGAAACTCCCTCCACACTGTCCCGGGGTCAGACACAGAGAGAATCTCCCTTCACACCGTCCCATCACACACTCCCGGGGTCAGACACAGAGAGAATCTCCCTCCACACCGTCCATTCACACACTGCCAGGGTCAGACACAGAGTGAATCTCCCTTCACACCGTCCCATCACACATTCCCGGGGTCAGACACACCTTCACACCGTCCCATCACACACTCCCGGGGTCAGACACAGAGTGAATCTCCCTTCACACCGTCCCATCACACACTCCCGGGGTCAGACACAGAGAGAAACTCCCTTCACACCGTCCCATCACACACTCCCGGGGTCAGACACAGAGTGAATCTCCCTTCACACCGTCCCATCACACACTCCCGGGGTCAGACACAGAGTGAATCTCCCTTCACACCGTCCCATCACACACTCCCGGGGTCAGACACAGAGTGAATCTCCCTTCACACCGTCCCATCACACACTCCCGGGGTCAGACACAGAGAGAATCTCCCTCCACACCGTCCATTCACACACTGCCAGGGTCAGACACAGAGTGAATCTCCCTTCACACCGTCCCATCACACACTCCCGGGGTCAGATACACCTTCACACAGTCCCATCACACACTCCCGGGGTCAGACACAGAGAGAAACTCCCTTCACACCGTCCCATCACACACTCCCGGGGTCAGACACAGAGTGAATCTCCCTTCACACCGTCCCATCACACACTCCCGGGGTCAGACACAGAGTGAATCTCCCTCATCACCATCCCATCACACACTCCCGGGGTCAGACACAGAGTGAATCTCCCTTCACACCGTCCCATCACACACTCCCGGGGTCAGACACAGAGTGAATCTCCCTTCACACCGTCCCATCACACACTCCCGGGGTCAGACACAGAGAGAAACTTCCTCCACACCGTCCCATCACACACTCCCTGGGTCAGACACAGAGAGAATCCCCCTTCACACCGTCCCATCACACACTCCCGGGGTCAGACACAGAGTGAAGCTCCCTCCACACTGTCCCATCACACACTCCCGGGCAGAGTCAGCTCAGTTTAAATACAGAATAAAGATCGCCCTATACTGAGTTCAGAGTCCCATCGGACCTCCGTGGCAGGGGAAACACTCTGTCTGCAGTAAGCCCTGGTTAGCGATGATAGGTTGTTCCCACTGCTCCACAAACTTCCAGACTCCAGTCAAAACTGTACTGCTGGCTTTTTTTATTTCACATCCAGTCACCTGATCGTTCCTCGCGAGCCCATCACTTCTTCACCAGAGCGAGTGTGCAGATGAGGAGTGTTTATTGTAGAATATTAGAAAGCAGCCCGACAGCGAGCTAGATGAGATAAAGACAGGCTTACCCTGCTGATATTAGTGGGGCTGACTGACTGAACAGCTCTCTCAATAATTGCTGCAAAGCTCAATCTGACTCGTCTGAATGAAAACGGATCAATCAAGGAAATTGATCCATTTCTTCACATCAGTAACTTATCAAAGTAAATTTCCTGACTCAGATACTGGGAGGGATTGTTCATTACAGACAGGTACATAACAACTCGAGCGCTAATCAATCCACACTGTGCAAAAGATAGCGCTTGTCTTCATCTATTGATCCATGGGAGTGGAGCACTTCAAAGTCAGAAAACAGAACATGAAAATAATTCAGAAAATGTGTAGCTCGGGAGATCAATGATTGGCTTGATTTGTTCTCCGATCTTGCGGCGTGACCAACTCTCCCTAGCCTCTACCCACGAAGATCAAGAAGGGCACAAATTCAACTGTTCTTCATTGAATGTTTTGGCTCAAGCAAACAGGCAACAGGCAAGAGAATTCCTAGAATTCCATATATGACCATATAACAATTATAGCACGGAAACAGGCCATCTCGGCCCTTCCAGTCCGTGCCGAACCCTTACCCTATCCTAGTCCCACCGACCTGCACTCAACCCATAACCCTCCATTCCTTTCCTGTCCATATATCTATCCAATTTAACTTTAAACGACAACATCGAACCTGCCTCAACCACTTCTGCTGGAAGCTCGTTCCACACAGCTACCACTCTCTGAGTAAAGAAGTTCCCCCTCATGTTACCCCTAAACTTTTGCCCTTTAAATCTCAACTCATATCCTCTTGTTTGAATCTCCCCCACTCTCAATGGAAAAAGCCTATCCACGTCAACTCTATCTATCCCCCTCATAATTTTAAATACCTCTATCAAGTCCCCCTTCAACCTTCTACACTCCAATGAATAAAGACCCAACTTGTTCAACCTTTCTCTGTAACTTAGGTGATGAAACCCAGGTAACATTCTAGTAAATCTTCTCTGTACTCTCTCTATTTTCTTGACATCTTTTCTATAATTCGGTGACCAGAACTGTAGACAATACTCCAAATTTGGCCTCACCAATGCCTTGTACAATTTCAACATTACATCCCAACTCCTATACTCAATGCTCTGATTTATAAAGGCCAGCAAACCAAAAGCTTTCTTCACTACCCTATCCACCTGAGATTCCACCTTCAGGGAACTATGCACCATTATTCCTAGATCACTCTGTTCTACTGCATTCTTCAATGCCCTACCATTTACCATGTATGTCCTATTTTGATTAGTTCTACCAAAATGTAGCGCCTCACATTTATCAGCATTAAACTCCATCTGCCATCTTTTAGCCCACTCTTCTAACTGGCCCAAATGTCTCTGCAAGCTTCCGCCAACAACTCTGCAAACAGACGGGTAGACCCCGGTCCTATTTATGAGACAACGCGAGCAGAATTCCAGACAACAATGCACAAAGTTCACCACACAACCAACCAGCGACAACATTTCCTCACCACATCACAACAGAGTTTCCGCAACGGCGACCAATCAGCTGATTGATAAATATAGAAAGGCCGAGATTTCGGGGATCACACCACAATTCACAGCGCACTGACGATGGCTCCTTGTATGGTGATGAAATGTTTGCAAGTAAATTGCCAAGATCGTGGAACATGGAACAACACAGCACCCGTACGGGCCTTTCGGCCCGCAATGTTGTGCTGACCTTTTAACGTTCCCCAAGATCAATCTCACCCTTCCCTCCTCCATAGCCCTCCATTTTTACATCATCCTTGTGCCGAAGAGTCTCTTAGAAGTCCCTAATGTATAGGGTCATAGAACACTAGAGTGTGGAGACATGTCCTTCCTCCCATCCAGTCCATGCTGGACCATTAATCAGTCTCGTCCCATCACCCCGCACCCAGACCATAGCCCTTCATACCCCTCTTACCACCCCAGCAGGGTGTTCCACTCACCTGCCACTCTCTGTGCAGAAACCCTCCCTCTGACTTTCCCCAATCATCCTTAAATTATGCCCCCTCGCATTAGATTAGATTAGATTATGAGGACACGCAGTCTCCTTTTATTGTCATTTAGTAATGCATGCATTAAATGATACAATATTCCTCCGGGGTAAAGTCTCTGGCTGACCACATGTACATCGAGACATCAAAACACAACAATGAAAGACGCTGTTTGCATCATCAGCCAACATAGCCGAAGAACGTGCTGGGGCAAGTGTTTCCACACTTCCGGTGACAATATTGCATGCCCACAACTTACCGACCCTAACCCTAGTCTTTGGACAGTGGGAGGAAACCAGAGCACCCGGAGGAAACCCAGGCGCACGCGGGTCTCTGGGGTCGAACTTCGAGTCCCGATGTCCCGAGTTGCAATTGTGCCGGGCTAACTGCTGCACCACTGTCGCACCCTGAGCCGCGGTGGCTGGGGAGCTGGAGGAGACATTTCCCTGTGCCGAGGAATATTGATGAGAAGTGTAAAACGTCAGCTTGGAGAGCCAATATTCATTTATTTAGTTTTCTGTATTCCTTAGGAAAGATTTCATTAGGCATGAATGGCAGGATATAAGCCTACCAGCAATTTCAGGTCATTTTGTGATATGTGTTTATGACAGAATGTGTTTTTTGCCCTACCTGACCTTTGTAAAGTCAGTTCAGTGTCTTTGAAAACACTGTAAGTGGCCTTGTCAGAAGTGGCTTCACATTATCCTTGCTGAAGTGTGAAATGTCGAAAAGTGATAGTCCTGAAATGCAGCTAACCAATTTTCCAGCATGTTCGATCTATTACCCAACTAATGGAAAGGATGAAAGAAAGTTCACACAGAATTGGGCTTTTTAACGTCGCGTACATTTGTCAGTGTTCAGAGCAAGGAAGCCAGGCCTGTTTGCTTCAAAAAAAAGATGTCAAAACAAGCTCATTTCCAAGGTGATTAAGGACAGAGTTTGCTAAATATAAAATTCTAAGGCACCTGTAATTGGTTGTTTAACTTCAGTGGAGACTTTCAGTCTGAGAAAACGGTTCGACTCACCTTCACAGCATATACACTGAGTGGCCACTTTATTAGGTACTCCTGCTTGTTAATGTAAATATCCACTCAGCCAATCATGTGGCAGCAACTCAATGTATAAAAGCACACAGACATGGTCAAGAGGTTCAGTTATTGTTCAGACCAAACATCAGAAAGGGGGAAGAATGTGATCTAAGTGATTTTGACCATGGTGCCAGAGTATCTCAGAAAAACTCTACCATCTTTTCTCCTTTGTCTCTCTCAGCTAGTCGATCTATATCACTGTTCTGTTCCTGTCCTCTTTATTTTATCAACTCCCATATCAAAGGTGGTGATGAATCAGGGAGGTTGAAAATTTGGCCTATTATTGTAATAACAACAACCTCTCACTCAATGTCAACAAGACCAAGGAGCTGATTGCAGACTTCAGGAGAGGGGATCCAGAGGTCATGAGCCAGCGCTCATCCGAGGATCAGAGGTGGAGAGGGTCTGGAACTTTAAATTCCTGGGTGTCACCACCTCAGAGGGCCTGTCCTAGGCCCATTATATAAATATAATTGCAAAGAAAGCACAAACAGAGCCCTTACTTCCTCAGGAGTCTGCAGAGATTCAATATGCCATCAAAAGCCGTGGCAAGCTTCTATAGATGTATGTTGGATTATACTGGATGACTGGAAAATTGCAAATGTTACTCCGCTATTTATGAAGGGTGGGAGGCAGCAGAAAGGAAACTATGTTAGCCTGACATCAGTGGTTGGGAATTTGTTGGAATCGACTATTAGGGATGAGGTTATAGAGTACTTGAGGCACATGACAAGATAGGCCATAGCCAGCATGGTTTCCTGAAAGGAAAATCCTGTCTGACTAACCTACTGCAATTCTTTGAGGAAATTCCAAGCAGGGTAGACAAAGGAGATGCAGTGGATGTGGTGTATTGCATTTTCAGAAGGCCTTTGACAAGGTGCCGCACATGAGGCTGCTTGGCAAGATAAGAGCCCATGGAATTACAGGGGAGTTACTAGCATGGATGGAGCATTGGCTGGTTGGCAAAAAACAGAGAGTGGGAATAAAGGGATCCTACTCTGGCTAGCTGCTGGTTACCAGCGGAGTTCCATAGGGGTTATGTTAGTACCATTGCTTTTTATGATGTATACCGTGAATTGGACTGTGGGATTAATGGACTTGTGGCTAAATTTGCTGATGAAACAAAAGGTAGGTGGAGGAGCAGGTAGTGTTGAGGAAACAGAGAGCCTGCAGAGAGACTTAGATAGTTTAAGGGAATGGGCAAAGAAGTGGCAAATGAAATAGAATATTGGAAAGTGTATGGTCATGCACTTTGGTGGAAGAAATAAATGGGCAGACTATTATTTAGATGGGGAGAGAATTCAAAATGCAGAGATGCAAAGAGACTTGGGAGTCCTTGTGCAGGATAGCTAAAGATTAACCTCCAGGTTGAGTCGCTGGTGAAGAAGGCGATTGCAATGTTGGCATTCATTTCCAGAGGTATAGAATATAAGAGCAGGTATGTGATGTTGAGGCTCTATAAGGCACTCGTGAGACCACACAAGTATTGTGTGCAGTTTTGGGTTCCTCATTTTAGAAAAGATATACTGACATTGGAGAGGGTTCAGAGAAGAATCACAAGAATGATTCCAGGAATGAAAGGGTTACCATATGAGGGAAGTCTGGCAGTTCTTGGGCTGTATTTCCTGGAGTTCAGGAGAATGAGGGGGGATCTCATAGGAACTTCCGAATATTAAAAGGCCTGAACAGATTAGATATGGCAAAGTTATTTCCCATGATAAGGGAGACTAGGACAAGAGGGCACGACTTCAGGATTGAAGGACATCCATTTAGAACAGAGATGCGGAGAAATTTACTTTAGTTAGAGGGTGGTAAATCTATGGAACTTGTTGCCACAAGTGGCTGTGGAGGCAAAGTCATTGGGTGCATTTAAGGGAGATATAGATAGGTTCTTGATTAGCCAGGGCATCAAAGGGTGTGGGGAGAAGGCAGGGGAGTGGGGATGACTGGAAGAATTGGATCAGCCCATGATTGAATGGCAGAGCAGACTTGATGGCCGAATAGCCTACTTCTGCTGTATCTTATGGTCCTATTGTTTGGCTGCATTATGGCCTGGTATGGGGACACCAATGTCTTTGCATGGAAAATCCTACAAAAGGTAGTGGATTTGGCCCAGTACTTCATGGGTAAAGCCCTCCCAACCACTGAGCACACCTGCATGAAATATTGCTGTAGAAAAGCAGCATCCATCATCAGAGATCCCCACCACCCAGGCCATTCTCTTTTCTCACTGTTGCCATCAGGTAGAAGGTACAAGAGCCTCAGGACTCGCACCAGCAGGTTCAAGAACAGTTACTACCCCTCAACCACCAGGCTCTTGAACAAAAGGGATAACTACTCTCATTCTACTTCTGGGGTTCCCACAACTGATGGTCTCACTTTAAGGACTCTTTATCTTGTTATTTCATACTCATTGTTTATCGTTATTTATTTATATTTACATTTGCACAGTTCGTGGTCCATTGATCCTGTTTACAGTTACTATTCTATAGGTTTGCTAAGTATACCTGCAGAAAAAGAATCTCAGAGTTGAATGTGGTGATGTGTATGCACTCTGATGATCAATTTTATTTTAAACATTGAACTCTTAATAAAATGTTTGTGAAGCAACATGTTTTGTGCTTTGTTCCTGACTTCTAAAAGAACTCTGGATCAAAGCCATCAGAATTAATGCAATTGGTTGTTAACACGAGTGATGCATTTGACTATTTTGATTTGATGTACATGTGATAAGTAAATCTGAAAAGCCCTTTCTTTTATTTAGAGATTATTCTATATGATTAAAGAAAACTTTCTGTTCAAGAGCAGGGTGAAAGCGTTGCCTTTTCCAAATTCATGAGGAAGTTACACCAACAACCCATCACCCAGGACATGCCCTCTTCTCATTGCCCCCATCACCCAGGGCATGCCCTCTTCTCATTGCCCCCACCACCCAGGGCATGCCCTCTTCTCATTGCCCCCATCACCCAGGACATGCCCTCTTCTCATTGCCCCCATCACCCAGGACATGCCCTCTTCTCATTGCCCCCACAACCCAGGGCATGCCCTCTTCTCATTGCCCCCATCACCCAGGACATGCCCTCTTCTCATTGCCCCCATCACCCAGGACATGCCCTCTTCTCATTGCCCCCACCACCCAGGGCATGCCCTCTTCTCATTGCCCCCATCACCCAGGACATGCCCTCTTCTCATTGCACCCATCAGCCAGGGCATGCCCTCTTCTCATTGCCCCACCACCCAGGGCATGCCCTCTTCTCATTGCCCCCATCACCCAGGACATGCCCTCTTCTCATTGCCCCCATCAGCCAGGGCATGCCCTCTTCTCATTGCCCCACCACCCAGGGCATGCCCTCTTCTCATTGCCCCCATCACCCAGGACATGCCCTCTTCTCATTGCCCCCACCACCCAGGACGTGCCCTCTTCTCATTGCCCCACCACCCAGGACATGCCCTCTTCTCATTGCCCCCATCACCCAGGACATGCCCTCTTCTCATTGCCCCCATCAGCCAGGGCATGCCCTCTTCTCATTGCCCCACCACCCAGGGCATGCCCTCTTCTCATTGCCCCACCACCCAGGGCATGCCCTCTTCTCATTGCCCCACCACCCAGGGCATGCCCTCTTCTCATTGCCCCCATCACCCAGGACATGCCCTCTTCTCATTGCCACCATCAGGGAGGAGGTACAGGAGCCTGAAGACCCACACTCAAAGTTTTAGGAGCAGCTTCTTCCCCTCTGCCGAATGGGCAATAAAACCATGAACGCCTCCTCTCTTTTTGCATTTTTATTTTTATGTTTTATTTATTTTCTTTATATATTATAAATTTTATATATTTCATTTATTTTTTCTTATAGTCTTTTTTATGTATTACACTGTACTGCTGCCACAAAGCAACAGATTTCGTGGCATGCTGTTTGTCAGCAATAATAAACCGGATTCGGTTCACCCTCACTCCTGGCAAAACCCCCACCTCCCACTACAGCTCTCCCGTCAAACTGTTTCTCAGATCCACTGATTCATCCAGCACTGGAAACAACCTCTCTTCATTTAAATCTCGTCATTTGTAGGGCTGCCCTCCCCTGTATCCGTCTCTGCTGATGGAACCAACCAGCTCTGACATTACTTTTATTTTGACTGGGAGAGATAATACAGCAACAGGCCTGTGTCACCCAGTTGCACCCCTGTGACCAATTAACCCGCTGACCCGGACGTCTTTGGGACGTGGAGGGAACTGCAGCACCCGGATGATAACTGCCTGATCACGGGGAGAATATACAAACTCCCTCCGTTCGGTGGCGGGAATCGAACCCGGGATGCCAGCACTTTGCTGGTCGCGATGTGTCGGTCATTCGTTAAGTGCCGTGTCGTATGACATGGGTGATCATGATGTTAACCATGATTATTCCTGATGTTGTGATGTTCACTGTGCTCGGCGATTAGCTGGCAGACGTTTCAGCACCCGGCTAGGTGACATCCTCAGTGCACAGCTCTTGCTGCTTCTCTTGGCAGATTTTCCTACAGAAGTGGTTTGCCATTGCCTTCTTCTGGGCAGTGTCTTTACAAGACGGGTGAGCCCACCATTATCAATACTCTTCAGAGAGTGTCTGCCTGATATCAGTGGTCACATAACCAGGACTTGTGATGGGCACCAGCTGCTCGTACGACCATCCACCACCTGCTCCCATGGCTTCACTTGACCCTGATCGGGGGCTAAGCAGGTGCTCCACCTTCCCCAGGGGTGACCTGCAGGCTACTGGAGGGAAGGAGAGCCTCACACCTCCTGTGGGAGAGATGTATCTCCACCCCGACACCCTTACATTACAGTGTCACTCCTAACCCTGGGACCTTCCAAGTAAACCCCCTCTCTCTCCAAAGGAGAGAGGAATTACTGGTGGAAGGCATGTGAAAGAAAAGCACAAACAGTAACAGATGAGGCTTATTTCTCAGTGTGGAGGAACAAATACATATCAGCAGAATGACAAAACATTTATTTACAAGAAACATAGAGCAGATCATTTACCTGGGCTGTGGGAAGAGAGTACTAAGTATAGAAATTTAAGGCATATTGACCTGGAAACGCACGGATCCCTGAAGGTGTCAGGGGCAGGTTAATAAACAAGTATTTATTTATGTTTATTATAGAGCTCAGGCAGCATCTGTGGAAAATCTCCACCGTGTATCTGTAGAAGTTTCATGTACAGTACTTCACACAGTGTGTGAACAGGACTTGAAATGTGCTCTTTGATAGTTGGAAGATTCAGCGGGAGCTTTTTCAAAGGGACAGAATAAATACATGTTGGTACGGAGAGGGTGGGCAATGGCAGAAGTAATGAGATTGCTCAGTGACAGGGGTTTCAGACTCAATAGATTGAACACGTCCTCCTGTGATATTTTGTCCCACACAAAGTGTGACATGGGTCAGAATGAGTTCTGTCTGTTCACTGTATGAATTCACTTCAATTGTAGCTGTGAATCAAAATCAGGTTTATTACCACTGACATATATGAAATGTGGGTGTCGTGGCGGAGATACATCTCTACCACAGGAGGTGTAAGGTGCTCTTTCCCTCCGCTAGCCTGCAGGTCGCCCTTGGGCAAGGTGTAGCACCTGCTTAGCCCCCGATCAGGGTCACGTGAAATCGTGGGAGCAGGTGGTGGATGGTCGTACGAGCAGCCGGTGCAGATCACAAGTCCTGGTTATGTGACCACTGACACCAGGCAGACAATCTCTGAAGAGTATTGGTAATGGCTGGGGACACCCGTCTTGTAAAGACACTGCCCGGAAGAAGGCAACGGCAAACCACTTCTGTAGAAATGTTTGCCAAGAGAAACAATCACGGTCATGAAAGGACTATGATTTCCTGTGTCATATGACACAGCACAGAATGACGACATCATATGGCACTGCATATTATGATGATGTCATTCGACACAGCACAGAATGACGATGTCATATGGCATGGCACATCATGATGATGTCATATGACACGGCACATAATGATGGCATCATGTGACACGGCACATCACGATGATGGTGCTATGGCATGAAATTTGTTGTTTTGCGGCAGGAGTATAATGCAAAGACAGAAAGTTACTCTAAATTACAAAATAAATAAGTAAGAAGAATAACATGGTGAGTACATGGACCACTGAGATATCTGATGGCCAAGGGGAAAAAAGTTGCTCCTGATTCATGAGTGTGTGTCTTCAGGCTCCTGTACCTCCTCCCTGATGGTCATAATGAGAAGAGGGCCCGTCCTGGGTGGCGAGTGTCCTTAGTGATGGATGCCATCTTCTTCAGACACTGCGTCTGGAAGATGCACTTGATGGTGGAGAGGGTTGGGTCCTTGATGGAGCTTTCTGAGGCCTATGGCCCTCTGCAGTCTCTCCAGACCCTGCACCCTGTATCTCCAAACTTGTTAGAATGCTCTCCAAGCTGCATATGAAGTGTCATCATGAGTGGTCCGGACGAAGGGTCTCGGCCCAAAAGGTTGGCTCTTTATTCCTTCCCACAGAGGCTGCCTGAGTGCTGAGTTTCCCCGGCGTTTTGCGAGCGTCACTCAGTTTTCCAGTAGCAGGTGAATCGCTCTTGAATCTCTCAATGGTCTGGGACCAGAGTTCATCACAGAATCGCTTTCATTTCATAATCCTGCTTAAGCTCTCTGGTCTACTTCTGCTGGTCTATTAAATTTAAATAATCTCCCTCAAGAGATAATTGACAGGTCAGCAGTTTTGAACTAGGCTCCTAAACCGTGGAACTCAATACCTAAAACTATGTGTCCTTTGACACTTTTAAACACCAGCTCAAAATCTATTTATTTAACCTTGCTTTTAACTAGCATCTTTTTGTCTTTTATTTTCATGTCTGCACTTTATCCCATTGTGAAGCACTTTGAAGTACATTGTCTGAATGAAAGGTGCTTGATAAATAGTTATTGCTGAATCTGGCTACTTCACAGGTTAATTGTAATGACTGGAATTGTAAGCACTGACTCGAGCAGGGGCACCACGGCACTCCAGTAGAGAACCCAACTCCGACCCCTCCCCGGGGCGGCTGAGAACGGGGAACACCGCAGCCCAAAGTCGAGCCCTTGCCGTTCACCCATAATCCAATGCACTGGGCTTGCAGCACCGCACACCACCGATGTACAACAGGGCCTTGCACCAAGGAGATAGAACCGATGACATCCAGTGCTGGACCGACACTCACCTGCTCTCCCCAGCTTCTGATATCGTGACAATGTGCTTCATAAAAACCTGAAGGAGAAATGTTATTGAGCAGTAAAGTGCAGCCTGTGGTAATAACGGGCTCCCCTCTCATCTTGACTGATGTAATGACTTTGGAAAAGTTATTAGTTGTGAAATAGATTGGATCTTGTTTCAGTAATTCGAGGTGTGTGAGTTGCCAGCAGAACAGACACTGTTGTGAAGATATTAACAGGAATTCTCCGTCACCTTGCAGCCCTAGAGGAATCCCATCTGCGAACTCAACATTCATATAACATATCCTCTTTACGGCTTTACAGTGTCGAATGAATCTTTCATTTATGTAAATTATTTCAGGAAATCCACATAAAGCCAACAAAATCATATTAAAGACAGTTAATCAAAGCTGGAGATTACCCTGTGCTGAAGTGTTCATTTCCACGCACCTAGCCTCATGCGTTCAACAGTCACTCAGTGTGTATGTATGTGTGTGTGTGTGTGTGTGTCTGTGTGTGTGTGTGTGTCTATGTATATGTGCATGTGTGTGTGTGTCTGTATGTATGTGTCTGTGTGTGTGCGTGTGTGTGTGTCTGTGTGTGTGTCTGTATGTATGTGTGTGTGTGTGTGTGTCTGTGTGTCTGTATGTATGTGTCTGTGTGTGTGTGTGTGTGTCTGTATGTATGTGTCTGTGTGTGTCTGTGTGTGTGTGTCTGTATGTATATGTGCATGTGTGTGTGTGGGTGTGTGTGTGTCTGTATGTATGTGTCTGTGTGTGTGTGTGTGTGTGTGTCTGTGTGTGTGTCTGTATGTGTGTGTGTGTGTGTCTGTGTGTCTGTATGTATGTGTCTGTGTGTGTGTGTGTGTGTGTGTGTGTCTATGTATATGTGCATGTGTGTGTGTGTCTGTATGTATGTGTCTGTGTGTGTGTGTGTGTGTGTGTGTGTCTGTATGTATGTGTCTGTGTGTGTGCGTGTGTGTGTGTGTGTGTCTATGTATATGTGCATGTGTGTGTGTGTGTCTGTATGTATGTGTCTGTGTGTGTGTGTGCATGTGTGTGTGTCTGTATGTATGTGTCTGTGTGTGTGTGTGTGTGTGTGTCTATGTATATGTGCATGTGTGTGTGTGTGTGTGTGTGTCTGTATGTATGTGTCTGTGTCTGTGTGTGTGTGTGTCTGTATGTATGTGTCTGTGTGTGTGCGTGTGTGTGTGTGTGTGTGTGTGTGTGTGTCTATGTATATGTGCATGTGTGTGTGTGTGTCTGTATGTATGTGTCTGTGTGTGTGTGTCTGTGTGTGTGTGTGTCTGTATGTATGTGTCTGTGTGTGTGTGTGTGTGTGTGTGTCTGTATGTATATGTGCATGTGTGTGTGTGTGTGTGTGTCTGTATGTATGTGTCTGTGTGTGTGCGTGTGTGTGTGTGTGTGTCTATGTATATGTGCATGTGTGTGTGTGTCTGTATGTATGTGTCTGTGTGTGTGTGTGCATGTGTGTGTGTCTGTATGTATGTGTCTGTGTGTGTGTGTGTGTGTGTCTATGTATATGTGCATGTGTGTGTGTGTGTGTGTGTGTGTCTGTATGTATGTGTCTGTGTCTGTGTGTGTGTGTGTCTGTATGTATGTGTCTGTGTGTGTGTGTGTGTGTGTGTGTGTGTGTGTGTGTGTCTATGTATATGTGCATGTGTGTGTGTGTGTCTGTATGTATGTGTGTGTGTGTGTGTGTGTGTGTGTGTGTGTGTGTGTCTGTATGTATGTGTCTGTGTGTGTGTGTGTGTGTGTGTGTGTGTGTGTGTGGTTGGGGTGGGTGGGTGTATGCATGTGGGGTGGTGGGGCAATGGGTGGGGTTCTGGATCAGTAGGTGATGAGGCTGGGTGGGCGTGTGGGTGTATCTGCATTAGAGGGTGGGCTAACACTGTAAGGGAGGTGTTGGAAGTTGCCGGGCCTCTTTCTTTATAATACCGTAAGACATAGGAGCAGAATTAGGCCATTCAGCCCATTGAGTCTGCTCCACCATTCCACCATGGCTGATTTATTATCCTTCTCAACCCCATTCTCCTGTCTTCTCCCCATAACCTATGATGATCTTACTCATCAAGAACATGTCAACCCCTGCCTTAAATATACCCAATGACTTGGACCCACACCCTCCACAAATACACCACCCTCTAGCTAAAGAAATTCCTCCTCATCTCTCTTCTAAATGGAAGTCCGTCTATTCTGAGGCCATGCCCTCTGGTCCTAGACTCCTTCACTGTAAGAAATATCCTCCCCACATCCACTCTGTCGAAGTCTTTCAATATTCGTTGGGTTTTAATAAAATCCCATTCATTCCAGTGAGTACAAGCCCAGAGCCATCAAATTGTCCTCATACGTTAACCTCTTCATTCCCGGGATCATTCTCGTGGCCCTCTCCAATGACATACCTTTAATCAGACTGTAATTTGCAAGGCAGGCCTCACAATACCTCAGTCCTAACCATATCTGGAGTGTACAATGCCTCCTCCGGCCACCAGGCTGATTCTGGAGATGAGGGGGTTAGTTATGAGCAGAGATTGAGTCGCCTGGGACTGTACTCATTAGAATTCAGAAGAATGAGAGGAGATCTTAGCGAAACATGTAAAATTATGAAAGGGATGGAAAAGATAGAGGCAGGGAAATTGATTGTTCTAGTGGATGAGACAAGAGCTAGGAGACATAAACTCAGATTCCGATTTGGGACGGAGATGAAGAGAAACGACTTTTCCTGAAGAGTAGTGAACCTGTGGAATTCTCTGCCTAAGGAAGCAGTCAAGGCCACTTCATTAAATATATTTAAGACGCAAAGAGATAGATGTTGCATAGCAGAGGAATTAAGATTTCTGGGGAAAAGGCAGGTAGGTGGAGATGAGTCCATGGCTTGATCAGTCATGATCTCATTGAATGGCAGAGCAGGCTCGACGGGCCAGAAGACCGACTCCTGCTTCTAGATCTTATCTAGACATAGACTGCTTTGTTGAGCAGCAAAAAGCAGGATTTTCCGATGGCTAACTATCTGAACTCCAAACTGCATTCCCATTCCAACATTGGTCCATGGCCTCCTCCACTGCCATATTGAGGCCGTTCTCGGGCCGGAAGAGCATCACTTTGTATTTCACCTGGGCCACCCCCAACCTGATGGCATGAACATCGATTTCTCCAACATCTGTAGTTGAATAATTAACTCTCGTCGATACACCACTGTGACCCCCTCTTACTTCTTCTCACCTGCCTGTCGCCCCTCCCTGGTGCCCATCCTTCCCTTCCTCTCACAATCCACTCACCTCTCCTGTCAGATTTCTTCTCTGGCCCTTTACCTTTTCCATCCATCACCTCCCAGCTTCTCGTTCCATCCCCTCTTCCCCACCCATCTGGCTTCACCTATCACCTCCCAGCTTGTCACCCCCTTCCCACACTCTTACTGTGGCATCTTCCTCCTTTCTTTCCTGATGTAGGCTATCTGTCTGAAACATCGGCTGTTGATTCTTCTCCATAGATGCTGCCTGACCTGCTGAGTTCCTCCAGCATTTTGTGCCTGTGTTTCTCTGGACTCCCAGTATCTGGTATGGGGGGGCTACTGCACAGGACCAAAAGAAGTGACAGAAAGTTTAATCGTAGTCAGTTCCATCATGGGTACTAACCTCCGCAGTACCGAAGACATCTTCAAGGAGCAGTCTGTCGAAAAGACAACATCCATTATTAAGGACCCCATCACCCAGGGCATGTCTCTCCTCATTGTTACCATCAGGAAGGAGGTACAGGAGTCAGAGGGCACACAGTCAATGATTCAGGAACAGCTTCTTCCCTCTGTCATCAGATTTCTGAACGGACATTGAACCCTTGAACACTACCTCACTACTTTTTTGTTTTTTGTTCGTTTTTCATTCCGCTATGTATTTTAACTTAAATATTTAATAGACACACATACTCACTGTAACTCAGTATTTTTCTCGATACTTATTTATCATGTATTTCATCGTACTGCTGCCGTAATGTTAACAAGTTTCACCACATATCCCGATGATACTAATCCTGATTCTGATTCTGACCAGCAAAATCTCTTCTGTCTGATGTTCTGATGACACAGCCTTACTCACTACTGAGGTGTTTAACAAAGTCCAGATCACACCGGGTTTGCATAACAAGGCCATAATGATAGCTGGGTTTACTACACAACCCACACCATCCCTGGGTTCATTACACAACCCACACCATCCTGGTTTCATTACACAACCCACACTATCCCTGGGTTCATTACACAACCCACACCATCGCTGGGTTTGTTACACAACCCACACCATCCCTGGGTTCATTACACAACCCACACTATCCCTGGGTTCATTACACAACCCACACCATCGCTGGGTTCATTACACAACCCACACCATCCTGGGTTCATTACACAACCCACACTATCCCTGGGTTCATTACACAACCCACACCATCGCTGGGTTCATTACACAACCCACACCATCGCTGGGTTCGTTACACAACCCACACCATCCTGGGTTCATTACACAACCCACACCATCCCTGGGTTCATTACACAGCCCACACCATCCCTGGGTTCATTACACAACCCACACCATCCCTGGGTTCATTACACAGCCCACACCATCCCTGGGTTCATTACACAACACACACCATCCCTTGGTTCATTACACAACCTACACTATCCCTGGGTTCATTACACAACCCACACCATCCCTGGGTTCATTACACAGCCCACACCATCGCTGGGTTCATTACACAACCCACACCATCCCTGGGTTCATTACATAGCCCACACCATCCCTGGGTTCATTACACAGCCCACACCATCCCTGGGTTCATTACACAACACACACTATCCTGGGTTCATTACACAACACACACCATCCCTTGGTTCATTACACAACCCACACTATCCCTGGACTAAGATGTTTTCATCATTGCTGTAGTGTGTAACATGGTTTAAGAGTGTGCAACACTGCCCTGGTCACTCCAGGATCTTGTGTGTTACAGCTCTAAGCATTTTTCTATTGATTGTGTTTTTTAATATATTTATTCTCTGTTTCTCTCACAATGAATCTCTGGTGAGAGATTAAACAGATTTGGAAATTGTCTTTTTGATCCTCTGCCTTCTGCTGCTTCTGTTCCAAATCTCGCCGCTGTTGGCAAACTGCAGTTCTATTTAACGCTTTACAGCTGGAATTCCAGTTTGCATGTGCAAATATGCTGTTATAATTAATTATCTGCTTGCTGCTCCCCCGTCAGTAATGGACAGTTAATTTGTTTTAATCACTGCAGTTGGATCGAGGTTTATTTGTGTTTTTCAGCACTTTGGAAGCATGAAACAGATGTTGGAATTAGTACGGGAGGCTGGCAGTCTGGGATCAGGCCCGTTGGCTGTGAAAGGCAGAGGGCAGCAGACGCTCTTTGCTGAACCTCCATTGCATTTGCCTCTGTCTGCCCTGCGGCCGAATGCTCAGCCGTCCTCCTCAAACTGCAGCATGAGACAGGCCCAGTCAGCGTCTCACCCGGCTCTGCCGTGAGGAACCGTGTTCCACTGGTATCGGGGTGAGTGTGTCAGCGTGAGAGACAGTCTGTGTGCGTGAAAGTGAGTGTGTGGGTGTGAGAGTGAGAGTGAGTGTGTGTGTATGGGTGTGTGTGGGGGGGTATGTATGTGTGAGAGTGAGAGTGAGTGTGTGTGTATGGGTGGGTGTGTGGGGGTGTGTGTGTGAGAGTGTGTGTGTGTGTGTGAGAGAGAGAGCGTGTGAGCGTGAGAGAGTGTGTGTGGGTGTGAGAGTGAGTGAGTGTGTGTGAGTGTGAGTGTGTGTGAGAGTGTGTGTGTGAGTGAGAGTGAGTGTGTGTAAGTGTGAGTGTGTGTGAGTGTGTGTGGGTGTGAGAGTGAGTGAGTGTGTGTGAGTGTGAGTGTGTGTGAGAGTGTGTGTGTGAGTGTGAGTGAGTGTGAGAGTGTGTGGGTGTGAGAGTGAGTGAGTGTGTGTGAGTGTGAGTGTGTGTGAGTGTGTGTGTGAGTGAGAGTGAGTGTGAGTGAGTGTGAGTGTGTGTGAGTGTGTGTGGGTGTGTGTGTGAGTGTGTGTGAGAGTGTGTGGGTGTGAGAGTGAGTGAGTGTGTGTGAGTGTGAGTGTGAGTGTGTGTGAGAGTGTGTGTGTGTGAGTGAGAGTGAGTGTGTGTGAGTGAGTGTGAGTGTGTGTGGGTGTGAGAGTGAGTGAGTGTGTGTGAGTGTGTGTGTGAGTGAGAGTGAGTGTGTGTGAGTGAGTGAGTGTGTGAGTGTGAGTGAGTGTGAGTGTGTGTGGGTGTGAGAGTGAGTGAGTGTGTGTGAGTGTGAGTGTGTGTAAGTGTGAGTGTGTGGGTGTGAGAGTGAGTGAGTGTGTGTGAGTGTGAGTGTGTGTGAGAGTGTGTGTGTGTGAGTGAGAGTGAGTGTGTGTGAGTGTGAGTGTGTGTGAGTGTGAGTGTGTGTGAGTGAGAGTGAGTGTGTGTGAGTGTGAGTGTGTGTGAGAGTGAGTGTGTGTAAGTGTGAGAGTGTGTGTGTGTGAGTGAGAGTGAGTGTGTGTAAGTGTGAGTGTGTGTGAGTGTGTGTGGGTGTGAGAGTGAGTGTGAGTGAGTGTGTGTGTCGCTGCACTCGATCCTCCCTGACCTTTGCTCTGTACCTCCAGAGTCAATCCACTCAGCGAGCTTTCAGATGTGATGTGGAAATGTCTCACACACTCATACACTCACACTCACAGACACACAAACATACACAGTGTAGAGCAATACAAGTGCATCGTCTCACTTCAAATGTACAAATATTCTACAACAACCCCAGCAGAGTGAAACATTCCCAGACCCTTCACAGGAATGTTACAAATGAGAATTTGGCACAGAATCCCAGGAGGAGATATCAGACCATATGGTTGGAAACTTTGTCACAGAAGTAAAAGTTTCCATGAATATTAATACACAGATAAGAAAAGAGAAGCAAAATAACACACTCAAAATGCTGGAGGAGCTCAGTAGGTCAGACAGTATCAATGGAGGGGAATAAACAGCCAACGTTTCAGGCCGGGATCCTTCATCAGGACTGGCCCAATACATCAATTGTATGTTATTTTTGTACATTCATTTTGTAATTCATAGTTTTTTATGTATTGCACTCTACTGCTGATAATGGCTGGGGCAAAACGTCTTGTAAAGACAATCACCAGAACACAGTGGCAACCCATCTCTGTAGAAAAATTTGCCAAGAACAATCATGATCATGAGACCATGATCCCACATCATATGACATGGCACATAATGATTATGTCATATGACACAACACATAATGATGATGTCATACGACACGGCACATAGCAATGATGCCATGGACACAGCACATAATTATGATGTCATATAATATGTCATATGACACCACATAATGATGATGATGCTGACTGTACCGCTGTGCCAAAGCAATATATTTCATGATGTACATCAGTGATAATAAACCTGATTCTGATCATCAGCCCAAAATTGCCAGACCTGCACATGCAGGCTCTTTCCAATCTCAACTCAGCTAACAGGAGACACCTGCCACTCCTCTCCAACACATCACCTGCAGCCTATTTAAACCCAGCTCTCATCCACAGTCCTTGTTCACACACTCGAACCAGCCGGCCTCAAGCAGTTTTCCTAGCCTTCAGGCACCCTGTTGCCTTGTCATTGTTAAGCATCTGTTCTCTCTCATTTTGTGGCCGTTCAGGGCTTGTTATTCTGCAGTTTATCATTACCGTTATCACTCACCGCTAAACCATCTCCGCAGCTCTGCATTTGGGTCATGCTTCCTCTACATTCCCTGACAAAAATATTATTTGTGTTTCTATCCACAGATACTACCTGGCGTTCCAAGTGTTTCCAGCAATTGCTGTTTTTATTTCAGCCCTCAGAGGCTGTCAAGCTCCTGAGATAGAAAACTAGAATTTTAAGGTTGAGCTGGAGACTGGTGGACAAACATGTATAGTAGTCAATATCAGCAAAACTAAAGAAGCCATTATCATATAGGTGGAAGTCGCCAAAGATCCAGGGGGCTCATTACACGATCCTGATTAGGGGATCAGAGGTGGTGAGGGCCAGTAACTTTAAATTCCTTGGCATTATCATACCAGGGACCAGCAAGGAAGTTCCATCACAAACAAAGCACCAACACTGAGCATATTAACATGGAGCACTGTCACAAGAAAACAGCATTCATCGTCAGGGCCCGCACCATCCAGGACACGCTCTCTTCCTGCTATTCCGTTGGACAGGAGGTACAGGAGCCTCAGGTCCCACACCACCAGGCCAGGAACAGTTCTTCTCCTGAACCAGCACTGATGAGTTTGCTCACTGCCGCTCTGAAGTGAGTCCACAACCTACAGGCTGACCTTCAGGGACTCTTTACAGCTCAAATTCTCGGTATTACTTACTTCTTAATTGCACTGTTTCCCTTCTTTTGCACATCGGTTGTCAGTGTATGTTTATCTATAATTTTTCATCAATTCTATTGTATTCCTTCATTTTCCTGTGAATGCCTGCAAGGAAATGATTCTCAAGGTAGCATCAAGTTCAATTTCAACTTTAATTATCATCAACCATAGCCAAATGAAACAATGTCTTCTGGGGCCAAGGTACAAAGCACATCACCAGCAGCACACAGCACATTGCACAAGTAACACATACGGTTACAATTTCAGAAAAACATATGGTCACAAAGAAACAAATTTCAAAATAAGTAACACAGCCCAAGTGCCTGAGTGACACGACTGTAGATATACAGGTGCCTGGGTGACACGACTGTAGATATACAGGTGCCTGGGTGACACGACTGTGGGTATACAGGTTTTGTGCTGCTTCAACTTGTCTTTCCACCAAGCGAACACTGGGAAAAAAACGACGGAACGGGTCAGCCCCCCAACCCAGTATGGGTACAAGCAGGGGCTCTCCCCCACCATCTTGGTGTCTCCTCTCCTGGGCAGCTGCGAGAGGCAACCCCATGGTTTTGACGTGGTCCTCACCACAACCGAAACAATGCAGAGTCTCCACTGTCGCATATATGGCAACATATGCGTACTTTGATCATAAAGTTACTTTGACTCTGACATGGATAAAGAAGGCAGCTCATGAGGAGGAGGAGGAAAGGACCATACAAGGTTGGCAGCCAGCACACAGAGAAGCTTTGAGGTTGAATTGCTCGCATGTTGTGGTGATGGGTAGGAAGCCAACACAATGATATGAAAATGCCTTTGCATTATTTTCAATGATCCAATTAGTTCCCAGATGGCACATCTGTTCATCAGTAACTTCTGAGATATAACTGAGCAATTGAACTTTGGGATGTGAGCCAAAATCAAGAGCAGGGAGATGTAGTTCTCAGCAAAAGTCAGGATTAGTGTAATGATGAGAGAGTGCAGCTCCACACGGACACCTTGAGGGGGGAATCTCATTTTCCTTTAAATCCCATCACCCCTTCTGGGGCATAGGCTGCCAACAGCAACGCGCCAAAGTTCTCTGTCCTCGTCCAGTCTTTCAAGTCCACGTGTAGCCCATCTATACATCTTCCTGACGAAGATCCTTCCTCTTCCAGAAGTGAGGTCATCAGGGGGTTCATGTAGCTCTGGGATTTTACGGGATGGGCTCACCACCCCATGTCCAATCCTCCACCTTTCGCAGCCAAGCTTGGGAACATCAGTGGCAGAATTAGAATCTCACAGAAACCTACCAAGTATTAAAAGGCCCAGATAGAGTGGACATGGAGAGGATGTTACCTATAAATGGAAATCTAGGACAAGAGGATACACCTTCAGAATAGAAGCATGTCCCTTTAGAATAGAGATGAGGAACAATTTCTTTAACCAGAAGGTGGTAAATCTGTGGAATTCGTTGCCTCGGATGGCTGTGGAGACCAAGTCATTGAGTAAATTTAAAGCAGAGGTTGTAAGGTTCTTGATTAGTCAGAGTATCAAAGGTTACGGGGAGAAGGCTGGAGAATGGGGTCGAGAGGGATAATAAATCAGCCATGATGGAATGGCAGAGGAGACTTGATGGGCCAAGTGGACTAATTCTGCTCCTTAGTTGTGTGGCCTTACTTGTTTATGGACTCTGGGCATTGGGTGGGCTTGGGTTAACTGTTGGACTAAACTTCAATCAATGAGGGATGCTCCACAGTTGTGGCAGGGCTTGAATACGATCACCTCTTATAAAGTTAAATCAAGTGGCATAGGCGGCAACAGGGCTTCATTTCCAGATGTGATCAATGTCTCCTGTGCTCACTTTGACCGACAAAACAAGGAGGAGTCATCACAAACTCCCACATCCCCCAATGATCCGATGATTTCAGTCTCTGAGGTCGGCGTGTGAGCATCCTTCAGGAGAGTGAGACCACAAAAAGCATCCAGCCCAGATGGGGTAAAGTCCTGTGCTGATCACTGAGATCTTTAACCTCTCACTTCAGCAGCGTGAGGTACTACCTGCTGCAGACAGACTTCAGCTATCCGCTGCCTAAGAGGAACGTGGTAATCTGCCTCAGTGCCTATCATCCGATAGCACTTACATCCACAGTGAAGTGTTTTGAGAGGCTGGTGACAAGACCATAACATATGGGAGCAGAATAAGGCCATTTGGCCCATCGAGTCTGCTCCACCATTTCATCATGGCTGATCAAATTTTCCTCTCAGCCCCAATCTCCTGCTTTCTCCCCATTATCCCTTCATGCCCCGACCAGTCAGGAATCTATCAACCTCTGCCTTAAATATACATAAAGACTTGGCCTCCACAGCTGCCTGTGTCAAAGAATTCCACAGATTCACCATCCTCTGGTTAAAGAAATTCCTCCTGATCTCCATTCTAAGAGGACACACCTCTATTCTGAGGCTGTGTCCAATGGTCTTAGACTCTCCCACTATAGGAAACATCCTCTCCATATCCACTCTATCAAAACCTTTCACCATTTGATAGATTTCAATGAGGTCACCCCTCATTCTTCTAAATTCTAGTGAATACAGGCCCAGAGCCATCAAACAGTCTTCATATGACACGCCATGTAATCCTGGAATCATTTTCATGAGCCTTCTTCGAACCCTCTCCAGTTTCAGCACATCCTTTCTAAGATAAAGGGCCCAAAACTCCTCACAATACTCCAAGTGAGGCCTTACCAGTGCTTTATAAAGTCTCAATATTACATCTTAGCTTTTATATTCTAGTCCTTTTGAAATGAATGCTAACATCACATTTGCCTTCCTCACCACAGACTCAACCTTGAAACTAACCTTTAGGGAATCCTGCACAAGGACTCCCAAGTCCCCTTGCACATGCTTTTGTGTATTTTTTCTCCTTTTAGAAAATAGTCAACACTTTCATTTCTTCTACCGAAGTGCATGACCTTATACTTCCCAATACTGTGTTCCATCTGCCACATCTCAGCCCATTCTCCTAATCTGTCCAAGTCCTTCTTCAGCCGCTCAACTTCCTCAAAACTACCTGCCCCTCCACCTATTTTCATATCATCTGTAAACTTTCTAACAAGGCCATCAATTCTATCATCCAAATCATTGATATATAATGTAAAAAGAATTGGTCCCAACACAGACCCCTGTGGAACACCACTAGTCACTGGCAGCCAGCCAGAAAAGGCTCCCTTTATTCCCACTCTTTGCCTCCTGCCAATCAGTCACTGCTTTATCCATGCTAGAATATTTACTATAATACCATGGGCTCATAGCTTGTTAAGCAGCCTCATGTGTGTCACCTTATCAAAGGCCTTCTGAAAACCCAAGTACACAACCAATTCTCCTTTGTCTATCCTGCTTGTTATTTCTTCAAAGAATTCCAACAGATACGTCAAATAAGATTTTCCCTTGAGGAAACCATGCTGACTACGGCCTATTTTATCATGTACCTCCAAGTACCCTGAGTACTCTTCATCCACCTCTTCCAGAACTCTGGGGTGTTCACCATCTGATCCAGGTGACTTTTCTAGCTTCAGACCTTTCAGTTTCCAGGAACCTTCTCTGTAGCTATGGTAGCTTCACACACGTCATGCCCCCTAACATCTGGAAATTCCACCACACCGCTAGTGTCTTCCACAGTGAAGACTGATACAAAATACTTACTCAGTTCATCTGCTATTTCATTGTCTCCCATTACTACCTCTCCAGCAACAATTTTTGCAGTCCGTTTTCGACTCTCACCTCTCTTTTACACTTTATGTATCTGAAGAAACTTTTGGTATCCTCTTTAACATTATTGACTAGCTTACTTATGTATTCCTTCTTTACCTTCTTAATGGCCTTTTTAGTTGTGATCTGTTGGTTTTTAAAAGTTTCCCAATCCTCTAACTTCCCACTAATGTTTGCTCTATTGTATGCCCTCTCTTTGGCTTTTATATTGGCTTTGACTTCTCTTGCTAGCTACAGTCGTGTCATCTTTCCTTTAGAATACTTCTTCCTCTTTGGGATCTATATGTTTGGTGCATTCCGAATTGCTTCCAGAAATTCCAGCCATTGCTGCTCTGCCGTCATCCCTGCCAGTGTTCTTTTCCAATCAATTCTGGCCAACTCCTCTGTCATTCCCTTTACCCCACTGTAATACTGATACATCTGACTAGCTTCTCTTTCTCGAATTTCAGGATAAATTCGATCACATTATGATCACTTTCCCCCCGGGGTTCTTTGACCTTAAGCTCTCTAATCAATTCTGGTTCACTGCACGACACCCAATCCAAACTAGCTGATCCCTTAGTGTGCTCAACCACGGGCTGTTCTAAAAAGACATCTCGTAGGCACTCTTGAAAATCCCCCTCCTGAAATCCAGCACCAACCTGACTTTCCCAATCTACGTGCATATTGAAATCCCCATGACTATTGTAACATTGCTCTTTTGGCATGCATTTTCTATCTCCTGTTATAATTTATAGGCCACATCCTTACTACTGTTTGGGGGCCTGTATACAACTCCCATCAGGGTCATTTTACGTTTGCTGTTAATAAGCTTTATCCACAATGATTCAAAACCTTATGACCCTGTGTCATCTCTTTCTAATGGTTTGATTTAATTTTTTTTACCAACACGAGCAACACCACCCCCTCTGCCTTCCTGTCTATCCTTTCAACACAATGTGTATCCTTGGACATTAAGCTCCCAGCTATAATCTTCTTTCAGCCATGATTCAATGATGCTTACAACATCACACCTGCCAATCTATAATTGTGCAGCAAGTTCATCTACCTTATTCTGTACACTGCGCACGTTCAAATACATCTTCAGTCCTGTAATCACCCTTTTCGATTTAGTCACATCACTCACCCTTTTGATTCCTAACTTTGCTCTCTTTTTGCACTTTTTAAATATATATTCTTATTGTAATTTACAACGATTTGTATGCATTGCATGAAACAACAAATTGCTAAGACATGTCCGTGATAATGAACCTGACTCTGATTTGGGTTCTGCAGAGGCATCACACAGAGTCTTGGTGTGACACTTCTCAATGGTGGTGTTTTAACAATCAGACGCTTCGTTCGTCCCAGTAACTGGGCCAATGTTTATCTTGCAAGCAATAGCATTAAATTATATTATCTGCATATCTGGCTCCAGGGAGTTTATGAAAACAAGGTGGCTGCCAGTTTTCTGTTGTTATAACTATGTCTACAGTTCCAAGATATTTCTTTGGCTGCAGACTGCACCAGGGCATCGTGCGGCCGTAAAAATTGATGAAGCTTCTGGTCAAGCTGAGCAGCGGACTCCATTGAGATCACGGCTCAAGCTAACTCGTTGTTTCGTCCCGTTTTGCAGACTGGGAGGGGAGTTGGGGATCTGGTTAGGGTTTAGGGACAGGGATGAGGGAGAATTAGAGCTCATGACGTTCAAAGGCCAGTAACGTGGACGTGAGACATATGTGGTCGGATGTCGGCCAGAAGGCAGACGAGGACAAGTGCTGGTGGAAACCAACAAACCTCACCCCCGCCCCCCATCAACAAGACATCGGGAGTTTCATCTGAACCTGAACTAGAATCTGATTCTTCTGGGCCTGAAGCTGATCTGAACCTGAAGCTCTTGTTGTCACACCCACGGATTCGGCCGCGCAGTAGATACGGCAATTGCGCTCGTGAATATGCTCGTGGCAGCTAATTATTATTTCATTGTGATAGTATTTAACTCCATTCTTTCCATCATAGTGCTTGTCGAGACTTGAACCCAGCACAGCAGTGCTTCGCTGCCTATTTGCATTCGGCTTTGCCTGAGAAATTGGACTGTTGAGTCAACTGACTCTGAAGACCAGCAGTATTCATTTTATATTTAGTTATTCCTTTCAGCTGCAGTGTAGGCTTCGTTTTCCATTTGGGAGCTTTAGTTAACAGCCCTGTTTGGCCTAGCGTTTATTGTTTTCTTTCCCCTTTAACTCTGTTTGCATTAAAGTCTGAACTATCGACCCTCTTCAGTGCCTCTCGCTCAGCACTTGGGCCATATCCAAACGTAGTGACTGCAAGACTTGACCACAATAAGATGGACCGAGCAGAGAGAGAGCAGCTGACCTTCGCCCTGAGATTGGTCAGGTAGGGGACAAGCTACAGGCAATGGAATCTGTTCTGAGTGAAGTTACGGAAGCAATGAGGCAGATAATCTCAAGCCGACAAGCCCAGTCTCACCTGGAGGAACAGGTATCATCCCTGGCCGCTGCAGATGAACAGCTCACTCAGGTGTCTGCGATTTCCGCACTGACAAGCTCACTGTGGTCAGCCGGCTGCCGCTGACAACCTCCAACGTTCTCGCCAACGCAATTCAGCAGCCTCTGGCCGCGTCAGTCCCACTCCCAGCATCTCGCAGGTCCTCCTTTGCTGCTGCCATTAATGCTCCCACTCCCGCACCAGAACTGAGTCCCATCTTCCGACCCTCCAGAGACTCCCACGTCCGTACAGGAACCGAGTATTCTGGTGATCCCGATGGTTGCAGGAATTTTATTAGCCAATGCGAGCTGACATTACAAGCCCAGCCTGGTCATTTTGGTGATGATGCGCGAAAACTAGCGTACATGGTCAATCTTCTCAAAGGACCTCCACTCAGCCAGTCAAACTGTTCACGGGAGCAAGGATACCCTGCAGCCCAGTCGTTCCGACATTTCATGGCAGAGATCAGGGAGGGGTGTTGCCCTTCCAGCACGGGGTCAGGAGGCTGCCCACCGACTCTTGGACCTGTGCCAAGGCAGAGGAACGGTGACAGCCTGTGCAGTCAAATTCTGTAGCCTTGCAGTAGAGACGGATGGAATGAGAGATCCCTCATCACTGCCTTCCAGCGTGGACTGAAAGCAGGAATCTGGCATGAGATCACCGTCCGGGACGAGCAGGGTAGTCTCAGAGACCTGATTAACTTAGCTATTCGAGTTGACGACCGGGTAACTGAATGGCGCAGGGAAAGAATGTTTCAAGCTTCCTACTGTCACTGCCTTTCCTTGCCCTCTCTCCCTCCCTCACCACCCAGTATCCAGTCCACAGAGGGGCCTATTCAAGAAGGACGCATGTCCCTGTCTCTGGAAAGCCGAGATTGGCGCCGGAGAACAGGTTCCTGCCTCTGTTGTGATGATCCAGGACATTTCCGGGCAGTATGTCCCACGCGTCCAGTAAGAGGGTACTTATCAGTAAGGAGGAGAGTCCTGACGGGTCGGTTCACTCTTCAGTCAGCTTCCCCTCATTCTGTAACGCTCACAGCTTCCTTGCCGTGGAGGTCTCTGACCCATGAACTTAAGGCGTTTATCGACTCCAGTGCAGCTGGGAATCTCATGGACATCTCTCTCGCTCAAAGATGGGGAGTTCCGACTCAGGAATTTAGAGAAAAGATCAACGTCAAGGTGCTGGATGGTCGACCACTGGGCATCTGCCAGATCCTTTCCATCCAACCCCTCCAACTGGTGCTGGAAGGCAACCAGCATGAAGAAATATCGTTCTATCTGGTTAATTCACCTGAACTACCACTGGTACTTGGTCTCCCCTGGTTATCCCGACATAACCCACAGATCGATTGGTCTCTGAAGGTACTCCAGGAGTGGGGACCGGCATGCCTGTCTACCTGTCTGGGTCCACTCAAGCTCCATTCCATGAATCCCCTCCTGTGTCAGCTCAGGGTGTGGACCTGTCTGGGATTCCGGCTGAATATGCGGATCTCCTTGAGGTTTTCAGTAAAAGAAAGGCCACCACCCTGTCCCCCCGCCGGCCATTCGACTGTGCCATAGACCTGCTACCTGGCACTAGTCCTCCCCGGGGCCGGCTCGTTTCCTTCTCTCATCCTGAAATGGTGGCCATGGAGGAACACATTAAGGAGGCCTTGAGCATGGGGCTTATCTGTCCATCAACCTCACTGGAAGGATCAGGTTTCTTTATTGTGAGCAAGAAAGACGACAAGCTCCATCCCTGCGTCGATTATCGGCCCCTGAACAACACCACTGTGAAGGACCACGACCCTCTACCCTTGCTGGTATCTGTAATCGAACATCTCCAGGGAGCAACAATATTCTCCAAAATTGACCTGCGCAATGCTTACAATCTGATTCGCATAAGAGAAGGGGATGAGTGGGAAATGGCTTTCAGCACCTCTAATGGCCACTATGAATTCCTGGTGATGTCTTTTGGTCTGACCAACGCCCCCGCTGTATTCCAGGCCTTGGTTAACGATGTGCTCAGAGACATCACGAGCACGTCCAGCATGTCTGGAGAGTACTCAGACGCCTTCTTGAAAATAACACGTGCGCCAAGCCTGAGAAATGTGAATTCCATAAGGACCAGGTGTCATTTTTGGGCTATATACTTACCCCATCCAGTGTTCAACTGGACCTTAGTAAAGTTCAGGCAGTTGCAGAGTGGCCCAACCGTCTACAGTCAAACTGGTATGGTGCTTCATGGGGTTTACGAACTTTTACCGCTGTTTCATTCGGAATTTCGGCTCTATCGCGGCTCCAATTAATGCACTCAACAAGAAGGCCTCGGCAGGATTCCATTGGACGGACGATGCTGACCAAGCATTTTCGGAGCTAAAGCGACGTTTCACCACTGCCCCGCTGCTGCAACACCCAGACCCATCTCGGCCATTCATTGTCGAGGTGGATGCATCCGATGTAGACATTGGAGCTGTCCTCGCTCAGCGCTCGTCTGCGGACAGCCGGCTGCACCCTTGTGTCTTTCTTTCCCGTTGCTCGACTCCGGCCGACAGGAATTACAACGTTGGGAACCGGGAGCTTCCGGCTGTCAAGGAGCCCCTGGAGGAATGGCGACACTGGCTGGAGGGGGCAGAGCATCCATTCTTGGTCTGGACAGGTCACAAGAACCTCTCCTACATTCAGGATGCAAAGAGGCTCAACTCTATTCAAGCCCAGTGGGTTCTCTTCTTCACACGGTTCAATTTCGTCCTCCCCCGTATCCCGGCAGCAAGAATACGAAGGCCGACTCTCTCTCCCGGCAGATTGACGGATCTGAGGACAATGTCGATCCAGAGCCCATTCTTCCTCGCTCGTGTATCGCTGCTCCGGTGACCTGGGGAACAGAGGCAGAGGTGGGGGCCGCCCAACAATCAGATCCAGGCCCGGATGGGGGCCTCCACACCGGCTGTTGTCCCTGCTGCAGTGCGTTCCAAAGTGTTGGAATGGGGTTACTCCTCCCGTCCGGCTGGACATTCGGGAATTCAACGGACTCAGGAGTTTATAAAGAGACAACTTTGGTGGCCATCTATGTCCCAGGATGTCCACAACTTTGTATCTGCCTGTCCCACCTACAGTCGGAACAAGACATCACGGCAGTGTCCTGCGGGTCT
Organism: Mobula hypostoma; assembly: GCF_963921235.1. Taxonomy (NCBI): domain Eukaryota; kingdom Metazoa; phylum Chordata; class Chondrichthyes; order Myliobatiformes; family Myliobatidae; genus Mobula; species Mobula hypostoma. The sequence goes on from NC_086118.1 coordinate 58,315,941, forward strand.
GTTATGTCCACTGCCTGTGCCCCACCGCCCCCGGTCCCACCTCTCAGTAGATTTCATCACTGGTCTGCCCCCGTCTAATGAAAACACCACCATTTTGGTCGTCGTGGATCGATTTTCCAAGGCTGCCCATTTCTTTGCCCTCCCCAAGCTCCCATCGGCTGGTGAGACTGCCACACTCATGGTTCAACATGTGTTCAGGCTCCATGGCTTCCCTCAAGACAGTGTTTTATTGTGGACCACAGTCCACTTCCCGCTTTTAGGAGCCACAGCCAGCCTCTCGTCTGGTTCCCACTCCCAATCCAATGGCCAGACTGAGAGTGAACCAGGAGTTGGAGGCAACCCTGTGCTGCCCTGCCCACAATAACCTCCAGCCATCTTCCACAAGTATGTCTCCCTTTGAATGCCAGAAGGGATTCAAGCCCCCCACTCTTCCCTGATCAGGAGATTGATGTAGGAGTTCCTGCTGCTGAACAGATGATCCAGTGCTACAAGCGCACCTGGAGATGAGCCGGGGTTTCTCTGCGCACGCCCAGAAACAGCATTCCCGGCAGGCTGATCTACTCCATCGACTCCATTCATGCCAGGAGAGGAGGTCTGGTTGGCATCAAGGGATCTTCCCCGAAAGTTGAGAACCAGAATTGGCCCCGCGCTACGTAGGACCGTTTGTAGTGGAAAAGGCTGTCAACAAGGTGTCCTATAGATTGAGTCTACCAGTATCACTGGAGATCCACCCAGTGTTCCATGTTCCCCACCTCAAGCTGGTTACTGCCTCTCCCCTGGCCCCAGTCACCCCACCTGCCCCTCCTCCCCGCCTGGTAGCTTGTTCCCTTGTCGATACTGTGCGGCACCTCCTGGCATCTCGCTGGGTACATGAGAAGGTCCAGTACCTTGTGGACTGGGAAGAGTATGGTCCAGAAGAACGTACTTGGATCTCAGCGAAGGACATCTTCAACAAGTTCCTCATCTGGGACTTCCAGTGGACACAGCTCTGTGGCACATCAGGGGCTGTGCCTAGAGAAAAGGGCCCTGTCATAACCGTGGTTTCGGCAGCTCAGTCGATACGGCAATTGTGCTCATGAATATGCACGTTTCAGCTAATTATTATTTCATTGTGATAGTATTTAACTCCATTCTTTCTGTCGTAGTGCTTGTCGAGACTTGGACACAGTAACGCTTTGCTGCTGTTTGTATCCGGCCTTGCCTGACTGTGAAGACAAGCGGTATTCATTTTATATTTAGTTATTCCTTTCAGCTCCATTTTCCATTTGGGAGTTCTAGTTAACGGCCCTGTTTGGCCAAGCGTTTATTGTTTTCTTTTCACATTAAAGTCTGTGAACTATCGACCCGTTTCAGTGACTCTCACTCCACATCTGTGCCATATCCGAATGTGGTAACACTTGCTTTTCTTTCATTTCTGAGCTCTGAGGGTGGGGCAGTCGGAGGTGAGTGAGGGGTAACGTTGCACCGTGATCTGTAGCCACTGAGTTTTCCTGCATGCTCTTTGGGATTTTCTCTGGTTAGATGGACTGAGACAGTGGTGTGCTTGCGGGCAATACTCTGTAATGGCTCCTTTTCATGAATTGTATCTGATTTTAAATCTGCTAAGGCTCCTATAAACCAACAAGGGGCTTACGACACGCTGTGGTATTGGGAGACAGCCTGGATTTATCACTGCATCGAAGGATACAGCCAGGTCACCGGGGGAGTTGCAAAGTAATTGTGCAACCTGCAACTATGTAAAAGATACCACTAGTGGCATTTTGCAGTGCCAGTGACCCCAGTTCAAATCCCGCCACTGTCTGTAAGGGGCTTGTACGTTCTCCCCGTGACCGCGCGGGTTTCCTCGCCCATTCGAACGATGTACGGGTTAAGGTTAGTAAGCTGTGTTGGCCCTGTGTTGACAGCCAGCCATTGAGGCCATACACATTGGAGTTGACTATGTCGTCATGACAGCCCACCAAGCGACTGACCGACCCAGAGGTCCAGGCTGGCCGAGCGGCAGTCACGGGCCTGGGGTTGGCTCGGGGAAGCTGGGGTTTCTCTCCCGGGCGACGTCTCAGCCAGTCAACCCTTGCCCCATCGTGCCCGCGGGCTGGAGACTCCATTCATGGCCTCTCACAGCCAGGCCGGAAGCCCCTCACACAGACTGATTGGACTAAAGATTGTGCAGCCCGGCCTCAGAAAGGACGTGGATGACTGGATTGCAGCCTGTGGGGAGTGCCAGCGGGCAAAAATTAACCATCATGTCCAGGTGCCATTGGCACCTTCTGAGGTACCCAAGTGGCAGTTTGACCTCATTGATCCCCCACCCTCCCGGCCCATGATTACGCAAACCTCTTTACCATGGTGGACCATACCAGCAGCTGGCCAGAGGTCGTCCCTCTAGCATCAGCGGTGGTCGCAGACGTGACCCCGGTGCTCATCACCATCTGGGCTGCTCGGTTTGGCACCCCACCTGATATTGCCTCTGACTGCGGTCCCCATTTCATATCAGACCTCTGGGCTGCGATGGCCCAGAACCTCAGCAGAGGGCTACATCACACCACGGCGTATCACCCACGGTCCACCGGCCTTTGCGAGCGGTTTCACTGCTCCTTAAAGGCTGCTCTGAGGGCTCCCCTGACCAATGAGTGTGGGCATGATGGCCCTGCTGGAGCTGGGACCTGCGGTCATCCACAGCTGCGTTGGTAGCGCCAGGTGATTTTGTCCCTGACGCCACCTGGTCAGCCTCTCAGCAGCGTTCCACCCTCCTCAGCAAATTCAATTCCTCTGCACCGATTCCCACTTCCCGCCGTGGCGCACAGCACCCTTGGGTTCCTGTCGACCCACATTCTGTCTCGTTACTTCTCACCCGCCGTGACGCACACCCTCGGGCATTCCCTCGGGCCTCCTTATGACGGCTGGTTCTGCAGTTTGGAATGGAGAGGAAAGAGAATGCATAAGGCAGATAAACCAGAATGTACTTCAGTAGATCACCTTAAACCAGCCCACCAGGACCTGGAGGATTCCACTACCATACCCCTGCTATCACGACGTGACCATCAGCGTGTCAACACACCTCTGGACCTCTGGACGAGCCAGAGGCACCTGCTGTCCCTCCACCCATGGGCGTAAGATCTGAGCCGGATGGCTCCTCAGAGAGGCCTAGTGTGAGTTTTACTGAATCTTGGGTGGGGGGGGAGCCTGCAGGGGTAACATGATTGACATGATTGCTGGAAGTTTACATCATTCACAGCCACTGACATTGAGTTGGGGTTCACTTTGAGAGGCTGGTCTAACATGATGACATACTACGAGGTTCTGTTACCATGCTGTTTGTGTTCAGCGTTTGGAGTTCAATAAATGAGTTATTATGGGTTTTCTTAAACATAAAATGCCTTGCGTTGTTTTCTTTGCAAAAACCTACACCTTTACCTTAAGCTCCCTGATCAAATCTGGGTCATTACACAAGACCCAAAACAGAATCGCCTTTCCCCAAGTGGACTCAACCACAGGCTGCTGTACAAAGCCACCTCGTAGGCATTCTACACTCCCCGCTCTTGGGATCCAGCACCAACCTGATTTTCCCAATCGACCTGCATACTGAGATCCCCCATGACTATTGTAATATTGACTTTTTTACATGCATTTTCTATCTCCTGTTGTAATTTCTATCCCACCTCCTGACTACTGTTCGAAGGTCTGTATACATCTTCCATCATGGTCTTTTTAACTCTTGCAGTTCCTTCTCTCTATCCAAAACAATTTTCACATCCTCCAACCCTCTGTCAGCTCTTTCTAATGATCTGATTTCATCTTTTACCAACAGAGCAACACCAACCCCTCTGCCTTCCTGCCTATCCTTTCGATACAATGTGTATCCTTGGATGTTAAACTTCCAACCATAATCTTCTTTCAGCCATGACTCAGTGATGCCCAAAACATCATACACGCCAATCTCCAGCTGCACTGCGAGTTTCATCGACCTTATTCCGTACACTGCGTGCATACAGGTCTAACACCTTCAGTCCTGTGTTCATCACCCATTTTGATGTTGCCCCATGGGGGCCACGGTAGTGTAGCTGTGACAGCCCCGTGCTAACCGCTCAGTGCGTCAGAGGTCAGCGTTCAATTCCAGCACCATCTGTTTGGAGTTTGTACATCCTCCTCGTGGAATGAGTGAGTTTTCCCCGGGTCCTCCAGTCCAAAGATGTACCGGATATGTAAACTGTCTCATGGTTAGGTTAGCGTTATTGGGTTCAACAGGAGTTGTGGGGCAGCGTAGCTCGAAGGGCTAGAAGGGGCTGTTTCATATTGTATCTCTAGATAAATAAATACCGGTTTGTGATATTCATTCACTACTGGAGTCAGTGTTCATTCCATTAGTCTAATCATCGGTGGCGATATTCAATTCAACTAAATTTCAGGAAGTGTACACAAAGCAACACAACCTGGGAAGCTGTTGTGTAGAGTATGTACTTACAGATACCAGTTCTACTGTGTAGAGTATAGGGGGCTTTGACATGCGGATACCAGTTCTACTGTGTAGAATACGGAGGGTTCTAACATACCAATACCAATTGGCCTACAGGGATTTCCCTGGATCAGAACCTTACACAGCCTGAGGATGTCCAGTACTGAAATGGAGGTGGCCGTCAATGTATTGGTTTCCCCTCGACCACGGGGGTTTCCTCCCACAGTCCAAAGTCGGACCAGTTGGTAGGTTAGTTTTCTCATTGAAAATGGTCCTGTCGTTAGGTTAGGGTTAAATCATGGTTCTCGGGGGGGGGGGGTTGCTGGGGCAACGAGGCTGGAGGGGTTTACTCCGCACTGTATCGCTAAAATAAATAACCAGATAGATAGATAGATAAGTAAATAAAATCATTAGGGATTTGAAGGTTTATTTTTCGAAATACCAATAGCTGGGAGCGAGTTACAGACTGGAAACAAATCACGAGTTTCTGCGAGGTTTCTACACAGAACGACAGGATCCTGAGATCGAGCTGCTTGTTGAGGTTTACTTGGGAATTCAGCCGGAGTTTTGTGCTGAATTAAGGATCTCGGGGAGAAGATGACTCCCTGCAATCTCATCAGGGAGTTCGGGGATTGAAAACTATGATAAAACGCACCTAGAAGTGAGTGACTGGAATCTAGACACAAACAACAGGAATTCTGCAGATGCTGGAAATTCAAGCAACATACATCAAAGTTGCTGGTGAACGCAACAGGCCAGGCAGCATCTCTAGGAAGAGTGCAGTCGACGTTTCAGGCCGAGACCCTTCGTCAGGACTAACTGAAGGAAGAGTGAGTAAGGGATTTGAAAGCTGGAGGGGGAGGGGGAGATCCAAAATGATAGGAGAAGACAGGAGGGGGAGGGATGGAGCCAAGAGCTGGACAGGTGATAGGCAAAAGGGATATGAGAGGATCATGGGACAGGAGGTCCGGGAAGAAAGACAAGGGGGGGGGGTGACCCAGAGGATGGGCAAGAGGTATATTCAGAGGGACAGAGGGAGAAAAAGGAGAGTGAGAGAAAGAATGTGTGCATAAAAATGAGTAACAGATGGGGTACGAGGGGGAGGTGGGGCCTAGCGGAAGTTAGAGAAGTCAATGTTCATGCCATCAGGTTGGAGGCTACCCAGACGGAATATAAGGTGTTGTTCCTCCAACCTGAGTGTGGCTTCATCTTTACAGTAGAGGAGGCCGTGGATAGACATGTCAGAATGGGAATGGGATATGGAATTAAAATGTGTGGCCACTGGGAGATCCTGCTTTCTCTGGCGGACAGAGCATAGATGTTCAGCAAGGTGGTCTCCCAGTCTGCGTCGGGTCTCACCAATACATAAAAGGCCACATCGGGAGCACCGGACGCAGTATATCACCCCAGTCGACTCACAGGTGAAGTGAAGCCTCACCTGGAAGGACTGTTTGGGGCCCTGAATGGTGGTAAGGGAGGAAGTGTAAGGGCATGTGTAGCACTTGTTCCGCTTACACAGATAAGTGCCAGGAGGGAGATCAGTGGGGAGGGATGGGGGGGACGAATGGACAAGGGAGTTGTGTAGGGAGCGATCCCTGCGGAATGCAGAGAGAGTGGGGGAGGGAAAGATGTGCTTAGTGGTGGGATCCCGTTGGAGGTGGCGGAAGTTACGGAGAATAATATGTTGGACCCGGAGGCTGGTGGGGTGGTAGGTGAGGACCAGGGGAACCCTATTCCTAGTGGGGTGGTGGGAGGATGGAGTGAGAGCAGATGTACGTGAAATGGGGTTGATGCGTTTAAGAGCAGAGTTGATGGTGGAGGAAGGGAAGCCCCTTTCTTTAAAAAATGAAGACATCTCCCTCGTCCTAGAATGAAAAGCCTCATCCTGAGAGCAGATGCGGCGGAGACGGAGGAATTGCGAGAAGGGGATGGTGTTTTTGCAAGAGACAGGGTGAGAAGAGGAATAGTCCAGATATTCCTCACGAGGGAGATGTCTTCATTTTTTAAAGAAAGGGGCTTCCCTTCCTCCACCATCAACTCTGCTCTTAAACGCATCTCCCCCATTTCACGTACATCTGCTCTCACTCCATCCTCCCGCCACCCCATTAGGAATAGGGTTCCCCTGGTCCTCACCTACCACCCCGCCAGCCTCTGTGTCCAAAATATTATTCTCCGTAACTTCCGCCACCTCCAACGGGATCCCACCACTAAGCACATCTTTCCCTCCCCCCCCCCTGCATTCCGCAGGGATCGCTCCCTACACAACTCCCTTGTCCTTTCGTCCCCCCCATCCCTCCCCACTGATCTCCCTCCTGGCACTTATCCGTGTAAGCGGAACAAGTGCTACACATGCCCTTACACTTCCTCCCTTACCACCATTCAGGGCCCCAAACAGTCCTTCCAGGTGAGGCATCATTTCACCTGTGAGTCGACTGGGGTGATATACTGCGTCCGGTGCTCCCGATGTGGCCTTTTATATATTGGCGAGACCTGACGCAGACTGGGAGACCGCTTTGCTGAACATCTACGCTCTGTCCGCCAGAGAAAGCAGGATCTCCCAGTGGCCACACATTTTAATTCCACATCCCATTCCCATTCTGACATGTCTATCCACGGCCTCCTCTACTGTAAAGATAAAGCCACACTCAGGTTGGAGGAACAACACCTTATATTCCGTCTGGGTAGCCTCCAACCTGATGGCATGAACATTGACTTCTCTAACTTCCGCTAGGCCTCACCTCCCCCTCGTACCCCATCTGTTACTCATTTTTATGCACACATTCTTTCTCTCACTCTCCTTTTTCTCCCTCTGTCCCTCTGAATATACCTCTTGCCCATCCTCTGGGTCACCCCCCACCCTTGTCTTTCTTCCCGGACCTCCTGTCCCATGATCCTCTCGTATCCCCTTTTGCCAATCACCTGTCCAGCTCTCGGCTCTATCCCTCCCCCTCCTGTCTTCTCCTATCATTTTGCATCTCCCCCTCCCCCTCCAACTTTCAAATCCCTTAGTCTTCCTTCAGTTAGTCCTGACGAAGGGTCTCAGCCTGAAACGTCGACTGCACCTCTTCCTATAGATGCTGCCTGGCCTGCTGCGTTCACCAGCAACTTTGATATATGTTGCTGGAATCTAGACAGTTTTATTGGAATCTGGTCTTTGGATTTCATGTGTAGAGTAAGATTGCCTGGAGTGGGGTACAAGGTGGAATCTAATTGTAGGGTTTGGCAAAGGTGAGGTACATTAATATATAATGTATCAGATTCTTGGGACTGGATTACAGGTTTAAATCATATCGAGGGGATTTTGGGGGTTTATAGAAGAATAATGGGTGGTTTTTGGGGACAGAGTGGGGAGTTAGGGTTGAGGGGAGTGAGAGGTCAGGGAGAGTAATTGAAGAGTTAAGCGAAGGAGCTGGAGGTCAAAGTTCACATCAGAGCATTCTGAGGTCAGAAGGTGCAAGGTTCAAGGTCTGCAGGCCTGAAAATAAGGGACAATGATCCCCAAAGCCGGCAAGTCCTGAGTTCAGAGGTTTCTGCAGGTCCTGGGGTCAAAAGCCAAAGATCGATGACCAGAAGTCAGGTCCTGAGGTTGGTATGTTCAGAGGTTGAAGCCCACATCCTTCCTATAATGAGGCAACCAGAACTGAACACCATACTCCACCTCTGGGTGAAAACGTTGCCCCTCAGGTTTCCATTAAATCTCTCCCATCCTTAAACCTCTGTCTCCTAGTTCTCGACATCCCAGTCCTGGGAAAAACGACTGTGTGCATTCACTCTGTCTGTTTCTTACTCCATGAACTACTTCAACCTGTCATCAGGTGCTTGGAGTTCAGGGCCTGGTGTTCAGCGATAAGCAGGTCCTGTGATCGGTGCTGAGGTCTGAGGGCCGAGGGTCAAATAGGAATTGTGAAAGTCAAGCCCCGTTAGCTAGAGCTCCCAGTCTGTGAATCTCCGCGAGCCGCCGGGGTGGTCAAAAGCTCCACGCCTACATTTCCAGGTCTGGGTCTGCTGGACCTGCCCCGGGGTTGAAGGACTGTGTATGTGTGTGTGGGGGGGTGGAGAGGGTGAGAGGGAGGAACGGGGCTTGTTTGGCTGTTGTTGCTTGTGTTCTGTGTCTTCCTGCTGAGCTGTGGGCCTGCTACGTTGCACCAGAATGTGTAGCAATACTGGTGGGCTGCCCCCAGCGCATCTTCGGGTGTGTTGGTTGTTACCGCAAATGACAGATTTCACTGTTTGCTTCCACGTGCACGATAAATAAACAAATGTTGAATCAGGAATCTTCAGCTTGCATCACCACAGGGGCTCCGTGACTGACGAGGCGCTGGGCATCCAGTGGTTGTGAAAGGGGCTCTTCACCAGCATTTGTTGAAAGGATGAAGACTGGGTCCACAGTGTTTTCCATAAGACCGTAATGCCATGGATGTCCATATACAGTAGTTGTGTCATATAGTATACTCCGTATGTAGTCGAGATGCATTCCCTATTCAGCTGGACTTTATTGCTAAGCAGGGAGGAATGTTGTGTATTTAATTTTTCAGTAATACTTGAGGGATCTTGTAAATATGTTGATTAAGCATTCTTGGTTGTTTAAATAATTCATAATTATAATTGTGTTAATTGCACACGTCATTACACTGCCATCTGATACGTGTGACCCTCGCCAAAAGTATAGACAAGGTTAGACGTGCGTTTTCAGACTCCCTGTGTCTTTATTTGAGTTAGTTCACAAAACTTCACACAGAAGCAGAATGAAGCCATTCGGCCCGTCGGCTCTGCTCCATCATTCCATCACAGCTGATTTATTCTAACTCCATTGTCTTGTTTTCTCCCCATAACCTTTAACATCCTGACTAATCAAGAACCTATCAATCTCCGCTTTAAATATACCAGTGACTTGGCCTTCTCAGCAGTCAGTGGCGATGAATTTCACAGATTCACCAGGCTCCGGATACAGAATTCCTCCTCATCTCTGTTGTAAATGGGCAACGTTCCCCTCCTGAATTGTAAATCCCACCGGGAGCACTGGCGACACTCACACAATAGCTGCAAAAAGGTCACACATTTTTCATTCAAGCTTAGTATTGGTTCCAGATGTCACTGTAGACATAAAAAAGATGAAAACAACAGCTATTAATAATACATTACTGTCATATCGATATAAACGAGGCAGACCTCATCTTTTATCTTGAACTGCTCCGTTCATTTTCTGCCCCAGTTTCATATCTCCTGCTATTATAGTTCCCCATACACCCCCGCACCTCCCCTCCCCTCCCCTCTCCCCACCTCTCCCCTCCCCTCCCCTCTCCCCACCTCTCCCCTCCCCTCTCCCCACCCCTCCCCTCCCCTCTCCCCACCTCTCCCCTCCCCTTCCCTCTCCCCACCTCTCCCCTCCCCTCTCCCCACCCCTCCCCTCCCCTCCCCTCTCCCCACCCCTCCCCTCCCCTCCCCTCTCCCCACCTCTCCCCTCCCCTCCCCTCTCCCCACCTCTCCCCTCCCCTCTCCCCACCCCTCCCCTCCCCTCTCCCCTCCTCTCCCCTCCCCTTCCCTCTCCCCACCTCTCCCCTCCCCTCCCCTCTCCCCACCTCTCCCCTCCCCTCTCCCCACCCCTCCCCTCCCCTCTCCCCACCTCTCCCCTCCCCTCCCCTCTCCCCACCTCCCCTCCCCTCCCCTCTCCCCACCCCTCCCCTCCCCTCTCCCCACCTCTCCCCTCCCCTTCCCTCTCCCCACCTCTCCCCTCCCCTCCCCTCTCCCCACCTCTCCCCTCCCCTCTCCCCCCCTCCCCTCCCCTCTCCCCACCCCTCCCCTCCCCTCTCCCCACCCCTCCCCTCCCCCTCTCCCCTCCCCTTCCCTCTCCCCACCTCTCCCCTCCCCTCTCCCCACCCCTCCCCTCCGCTCTCCCCACCCCTCCCCTCCCCTCCCCTCTCCCCTCCCCTCCCCTCCCCTCTCCCCACCCCTCCCCTCCGCTCTCCCCGCACCTCCCCTCCCCTCCCCTCCCCTCTCCCCACCCCTCCCCTCCCCTCCGCTCTCCCCACCCCTCCCCTCCCCTCCCCTCTCCCCACCCCTCCCCTCCCCTCTCCCCACCCCTCCTCTCCCCTCCCCTCTCCCCACCTCTCCCCTCCCCTCCCCTCTCCCCACCTCTCCTCTCCCCTCTCCCCACCCCTCTCCCCACCCCTCCTCTCCCCTCCCCTCTCCCCACCTCTCCCCTCCCCTCTCCCCTCCCCTCCCCTCTCCCCACCTCTCCCCTCCCCTTCCCTCTCCCCACCTCTCCCCTCCCCTCTCCCCACCCCTCCCCTCCCCTCCCCTCTCCCCACCTCTCCCCTCCCCACTCCCCACCCCTCCTCTCCCCTCCCCTCTCCCCACCCCTCCCCTCCCCTCCCCTCTCCCCACCTCTCCCCTCCCCTCTCCCCACCCCTCCTCTCCCCTCTCCCCACCCCTCCCCTCCCCTCCCCTCTCCCCACCTCTCCCCTCCCCTCCCCTCTCCCCACCTCTCCCCTCCCCTCCCCTCTCCCCACCTCTCCTCTCCCCTCTCCCCACCCCTCCCCTCCCCTCCCCTCTCCCCACCTCTCCCCTCCCCTCTCCCCACCCCTCCTCTCCCCTCCCCTCTCCCCGCACCTCCCCTCCCCTCTCCCCACCCCTCCCCTCCCCTCCCCTCTCCCCACCTCTCCCCTCCCCTCCCCTCTCCCCACCTCTCCCCTCCCCTCTCCCCACCCCTCCCCTCCCCTCCCCTCTCCCCACCTCTCCCCTCCCCTCTCCCCACCCCTCCCCTCCCCTCCCCTCTCCCCACCTCTCCCCTCCCCTCCCCTCACCCCACCCCTCCCCTCCCCTCCCCTCTCCCCACCTCTCCCCTCCCCTCTCCCCACCCCTCCTCTCCCCTCCCCTCTCCCCACCCCTCCCCTCCCCTCCCCTCTCCCCACCTCTCCCCTCCCCTCTCCCCTCCCCTCTCCCCACCTCTCCCCTCCCCTCCCCTCTCCCCACCTCTCCTCTCCCCTCTCCCCACCCCTCTCCCCACCCCTCCTCTCCCCTCCCCTCTCCCCACCTCTCCCCTCCCCTCTCCCCGCACCTCCCCTCCCCTCTCCCCAACCCTCCCCTCCCCTCCCCTCTCCCCACCTCTCCCCTCCCCTCCCCTCTCCCCACCTCTCCCCTCCCCTCTCCCCACCCCTCCCCTCCCCTCCCCTCTCCCCACCTCTCCCCTCCCCTCTCCCCACCCCTCCCCTCCCCTCCCCTCTCCCCACCTCTCCCCTCCCCTCCCCTCTCCCCACCCCTCCTCTCCCCTCCCCTCTCCCCACCTCTCCCCTCCCCTCCCCTCTCCCCACCTCTCCCCTCCCCTCCCCTCTCCCCACCCCTCCCCTCCCCTCCCCTCTCCCCACCTCTCCCCTCCCCTCCCCTCTCCCCACCTCTCCCCTCCCCTCTCCCCACCCCTCCCCTCCCCTCCCCTCTCCCCACCTCTCCCCTCCCCTCCCCTCTCCCCACCCCTCCCCTCTCCCCTCCCCTCTCCCCACCTCTCCCCTCCCCTCCCCTCTCCCCACCTCTCCCCTCCCCTCCCCTCTCCCCACCCCTCCTCTCCCCTCCCCTCTCCCCACCTCTCCCCTCCCCTCCCCTCTCCCCACCCCTCCCCTCCCCTCTCCCCGCCCCTCCCCTCCCCTCCCCTCTCCCCACCCCTCCCCTCCCCTCTCCCCACCTCTCCCCTCCCCTCTCCCCACCCCTCCCCTCCCCTCCCCTCTCCCCACCTCTCCCCTCCCCTCTCCCCACCCCTCCCCTCCACTCCCCTCTCCCCACCTCTCCCCTCCCCTCTCCCCACCCCTCCTCTCCCCTCCCCTCACCCCACCTCTCCCCTCCCCTCCCCTCTCCCCACCTCTCCCCTCCCCTCCCCTCTCCCCACCCCTCCCCTCCCCTCCCCTCTCCCCACCTCTCCCCTCCCCTCCCCTCTCCCCACCTCTCCCCTCCCCTCCCCTCTCCCCACCTCTCCCCTCCCCTCTCCCCACCCCTCCCCTCCCCTCCCCTCTCCCCACCTCTCCCCTCCCCTCTCCCCACCCCTCCTCTCCCCTCCCCTCTCCCCACCTCTCCCCTCCCCTCCCCTCTCCCCACCCCTCCTCTCCCCTCCCCTCTCCCCACCTCTCCCCTCCCCTCCCCTATCCCCACCCCTCCCCTCCCCTCCCCTATCCCCACCCCTCCCCTCCCCTCCCCTCTCCCCACCTCTCCCCTCCCCTCCCCTCTCCCCACCCCTCCCCTCCCCTCCCCTCTCCCCACCTCTCCCCTCCCCTCTCCCCACCTCTCCCCTCCCCTCCCCTCTCCCCACCCCTCCCCTCCCCTCCCCTCTCCCCACCTCTCCCCTCCCCTCCCCTCTCCCCACCCCTCCCCTCCCCTCCCCTCTCCCCACCTCTCCCCTCCCCTCTCCCCACCCCTCCCCTCCCCTCCCCTCTCCCCACCCCTCCCCTCCCCTCCCCTCTCCCCACCTCTCCCCTCCCCTCTCCCCACCCCTCCTCTCCCCTCCCCTCTCCCCACCCCTCCCCTCCCCTCCCCTCTCCCCACCCCTCCCCTCCCCTCCCCTCCCCTCTCCCCACCCCTCCCCTCCCCTCTCCCCACCCCTCCCCTCCCCTCCCCTCTCCCCACCCCTCCCCTCCCCTCCCCTCTCCCCACCTCTCCCCTCCCCTCTGCCCACCCCTCCTCTCCCCTCCCCTCTCCCCACCTCTCCCCTCCCCTCCCCTCTCCCCACCTCTCCCCTCCCCTCTCCCCACCCCTCCTCTCCCCTCCCCTCTCCCCACCTCTCCCCTCCCCTCCCCTCTCCCCACCTCTCCCCTCCCCTCTCCCCACCCCTCCCCTCCCCTCCCCTCTCCCCACCCCTCCCCTCCCCTCCCCTCTCCCCACCTCTCCCCTCCCCTCTCCCCACCCCTCCCCTCCCCTCTCCCCACCTCTCCCCTCCCCTCCCCTCTCCCCACCCCTCCCCTCCCCTCCCCTCTCCCCACCCCTCCCCTCCCCTCTCCCCACCTCTCCCCTCCCCTCCCCTCTCCCCACCCCTCCCCTCCCCTCCCCTCTCCCCACCTCTCCCCTCCCCTCCCCTCTCCCCACCTCTCCCCTCCCCTCTCCCCACCTCTCCCCTCCCCTCCCCTCCCCTCCCCTCTCCCCACCTCTCCCCTCCCCTCCCCTCTCCCCACCCCTCCCCTCCCCTCCCCTCCCCTCTCCCCTCCCCTCCCCTCTCCCCACCCCTCCCCTCCCCTCCCCTCTCCCCACCCCTCCCCTCCCCTCCCCTCTCCCCACCCCTCCCCTCCCCTCTCCCCACCCCTCCCCTCCCCTCCCCTCCCCTCCCCTCTCCCCACCCCTCCCCTCCCCTCCCCTCTCCCCACCTCTCCCCTCCCCCTCTCCCCACCCCTCCCCTCCCCTCTCCCCACCCCTCCCCTCCCCTCCCCTCTCCCCACCTCTCCCCTCCCCTCTCCCCACCCCTCCTCTCCCCTCCCCTCTCCCCACCTCTCCCCTCCCCTCCCCTCTCCCCACCTCTCCCCTCCCCTCTCCCCACCCCTCCTCTCCCCTCCCCTCTCCCCACCTCTCCCCTCCCCTCCCCTCTCCCCACCTCTCCCCTCCCCTCTCCTCTCCCCACCCCTCCCCTCCGCTCTCCCCACCCCTCCCCACCCCTCCCCTCCCCTCCCCTCTCCCCACCTCTCCCCTCCCCTCTCCCCACCCCTCCCCTCCTCCACTCCCCTCCCTCCCCTCCCCTCTCCCCACCCCTCCCCTCCCCTCTCCCCACCCCTCCCCTCCCCTCCCCTCTCCCCACCTCTCCCCTCCCCTCTCCCCACCTCTCCCCTCCCCTCTCCTCTCCCCACCCCTCCCCTCCCCTCTCCCCACCCCTCCCCTCCCCTCCCCTCTCCCCACCTCTCCCCTCCCCTCTCCCCACCCCTCCCCTCCCCTCCCCTCTCCCCACCTCTCCCCTCCCCTCCCCTCTCCCCACTTCTCCCCTCCCCTCTCCCCACCCCTCCCCTCCCCTCCCCTCTCCCCACCTCTCCCCTCCCCTCTCCCCACCCCTCCCCTCCCCTCCCCTCTCCCCACCCCTCCCCTCCCCTCTCCCCACCCCTCCCCTCCTCCACTCCCCTCCCCTCCCCTCTCCCCACCTCTCCCCTCCCCTCTCCCCACCCCTCCCCTCCCCTCCCCTCTCCCCACCCCTCCCCCTCCCCTCTCCCCACCCCTCCCCTCCTCCACTCCCCTCCCTCCCCTCCCCTCTCCCCACCCCTCCCCTCCCCTCTCCCCACCTCTCCCCTCCCCTCTCCTCTCCCCACCCCTCCCCTCCGCTCTCCCCACCCCTCCCCTCCCCTCCCCTCTCCCCACCCCTCCCCTCCCCTCCCCTCTCCCCACCTCTCCCCTCCCCTCTCCCCACCCCTCCCCTCCTCCACTCCCCTCCCTCCCCTCCCCTCTCCCCACCCCTCCCCTCCCCTCTCCCCACCCCTCCCCTCTCCCCACCTCTCCCCTCCCCTCTCCCCACCTCTCCCCTCCCCTCTCCTCTCCCCACCCCTCCCCTCCCCTCTCCCCACCCCTCCCCTCCCCTCCCCTCTCCCCACCTCTCCCCTCCCCTCTCCCCACCCCTCCTCTCCCCTCCCCTCTCCCCACCTCTCCCCTCCCCTCCCCTCTCCCCACCTCTCCCCTCCCCTCTCCCCACCCCTCCCCTCCCCTCCCCTCTCCCCACCTCTCCCCTCCCCTCTCCCCACCCCTCCCCTCCCCTCCCCTCTCCCCACCCCTCCCCTCCCCTCTCCCCACCCCTCCCCTCCTCCACTCCCCTCTCCCCACCCCTCCCCTCCCCTCTCCCCACCTCTCCCCTCCCCTCTCCTCTCCCCACCCCTCCCCTCCCCTCCCCTCTCCCCACCCCTCCCCTCCCCTCTCCCCACCTCTCCCCTCCCCTCTCCCCACCCCTCCCCTCCTCCACTCCCCTCCCTCCCCTCCCCTCTCCCCACCCCTCCCCTCCCCTCCCCTCTCCCCACCTCTCCCCTCCCCTCTCCCCACCTCTCCCCTCCCCTCTCCTCTCCCCACCCCTCCCCTCCCCTCTCCCCACCCCTCCCCTCTCCTCCCCTCCCCTCTCCCCACCTCTCCCCTCCCCTCCCCTCCCCTCTCCCCACCTCTCCCCTCCCCTCCCCTCTCCCCACCCCTCTCCCCACCCCTCCCCTCCCCTCTCCCCACCTCTCCCCTCCCCTCTCCCCTCCCCTCCCCTCTCCCCACCTCTCCCCTCCCCTCTCCCCACCCCTCCCCTCCTCCACTCCCCTCCCTCCCCTTCCCTCTCCTCCCCTCTCCCCTCTCCTCTCCACCCCTCCCCTCCCCTCCCCACACCTCCCCTCCTCCACTCCCCTCCCTCCCCTTCCCTCTCCTCCCCTCTCCCCTCTCCTCTCCACCCCTCCCCTCCCCTCCTCACACCTCCCCTCCCCTCTCCCCACCTCTCCCCTCCCCTCTCCCCACCCCTCCCCTCCTCCACTCCCCTCCCTCCCCTTCCCTCTCCTCCCCTCTCCCCTCTCCTCCCCACCCCTCCCCTCTCCTCCCCTCCCCTCTCCTCCCCTCCCCTCCCCGCACCTCCCCTCCCCTCTCCCCACCTCTCCCCTCCCCTCTCCCCACCCCTCCCCTCCTCCACTCCCCTCCCTCCCCTTCCCTCTCTCCTCCCCTCTCCCCTCCTCTCCACCCCTCCCCTCCCCTCCCCACACCTCCCCTCCCCTCTCCCCACCTCTCCCCTCCCCTCTCCCCACCCCTCCCCTCCTCCACTCCCCTCCCTCCCCTTCGTCTCCTCCCCTCTCCCCTCTCCTCTCCACCCCTCCCCTCCCCTCCCCTCCCCACACCTCCCCTCCCCTCTCCCCACCTCTCCCCTCCCCTCTCCCCACCCCTCCCCTCCTCCACTCTCCTCCCTCCCCTTCCCTCTCCTCCCCTCTCCCCTCCCCCCTCCCCTCTCCTCTCCACCCCTCCCCTCTCCTCCCCTCTCCTCTCCTCCCCTCCCCCCACTCCCCTCCCCTCCTCTCCCCCTCCCCTCCCCTCCCCTCTCCCCACCTCTCTCCTCCCCTCTCCCCACCCCTCCCCTCCTCCACTCCCCTCCCTCCCCTTCCCTCTCCTCCCCTCTCCCCTCCACCCCTCCCCTCTCCTCCCCTCCCTTCTCCCCACCTCTCCCCTCCCCTCTCCTCCCCTCCCCTCTCCCCACCCCTCCCCTACTCCACTCCCCTCCCTCCCCTCCTCCACTCCCCTCCCTCCCCTTCCCTCTCCTCCTCTCTCCCCTCCCCTCTCCTCCCCTCCCCTCTCCCCACCTCTCTCCTCCCCTCTCCCCACCCCTCCCCTCCTCCACTCCCCTCCCTCCCCTTCCCTCTCCTCCCCTCTCCCCTCCACCCCTCCCCTCTCCTCCCCTCCCCTCTCCCCACCTCTCCCCTCCCCTCTCCTCCCCTCCTCTCTCCCCACCCCTCCCCTACTCCACTCTCCTCCCTCCTCTCCTCCACTCCCCTCCCTCCCCTTCCCTCTCCTCCTCTCTCCCCTCCTCTCTCCTCTCCACCCCTCCCCTCTCCTCCCCTCTCCCCACCCCTCCCCTCCTCCACTCCCCTCCCTCCCCTTCCCTCTCCTCCCCTCTCCCCTCCACCCCTCCCCTCTCCTCCCCTCCCTTCTCCCCTCTCCTCCCCTCCCCTCTCCCCACCCCTCCCCTACTCCACTCCCCTCCCTCCCCTCCTCCACTCCCCTCCCTCCCCTTCCCTCTCCTCCCCTCTCCCCTCCCCTCTCCTCCCCTCCCCTCTCCCCACCTCTCTCCTCCCCTCTCCCCACCCCTCCCCTCCTCCACTCCCCTCCCTCCCCTTCCCTCTCCTCCCCTCTCCCCTCCACTCCTCCCCTCTCCTCCCCTCCCCTCACCCCACCTCTCCCCTCCCCTCTCCTCCCCTCCTCTCTCCCCACCCCTCCCCTACTCCACTCTCCTCCCTCCTCTCCTCCACTCCCCTCCCTCCCCTTCCCTCTCCTCCTCTCTCCCCTCCCCTCTCCTCTCCACCCCTCCCCTCTCCTCCCCTCCCCTCTCCCCACCTCTCTCCTCCCCTCTCCCCACCCTTCCCCTCCTCCACTCCCCTCCCTCCACTTCCCTCTCCTCCCCTCTCCCCTCCCCTCTCCACCCCTCCCCTCTCCTCCCCTCCCCTCTCCCCACCTCTCCCCTCCCCTCTCCTCCCCTCTCCTCCCCACCTCTCCCCTCCCCTCTCCCCTCCCCTCTCCTCCCCTCCCCTCTCCCCACCTCTCCCCACCCCTCCCCTCTCCTCCACTCCCCTCTCCTCCCCTCTCCCCTCCACTCCCCTCCTCTCTCCCCTCTCCCCACCCCTCCCCTCCCCTCTCCCCACCTCTCCCCTCCCCTCTCCTCCCCACCCCTCCGTCCCCTCCCCTCTCCTCCCCTCCCCTCTCCCCACCCCTCCCCACCCCTCCCCTCCCCCCTCTCCCCCTCCACTTCCTCCCTCCCCTCCCCTCCCCTCTCCCCTTCCCTCTCCTCCCCTCTCCTCTCCCCACCTCTCCCCTCCCCTCTCCTCCTCTCCCCTCTCCCCACCTCTCCCCTCCCCTCTCCCCTCTCCCCTCTCCCCTCCCCTCCCCTCCCCTCTCCCCTTCCCTCTCCTCTCCTCCCCTCCACTCCCCTCCCTCCCCTCCCCTCTCCTCCCCTCTCCCCTCCACGCTCCTCCCCTCCTATCTCCCCTCTCCCCACCCCTCCCCTCCCCTCTCCCCACCTCTCCGCTCCCCTCTCCTCCCCTCTCCCCTCTCCTCCCCTCCCCTCCCTCCTCTCCCCTCTCCGCTACTCCCCTCCCCTCTCCTCCCCTCCCCTCTCCTCCTCCCCTCCCCGCCACCACCCCGAACAGCGTCTTCTGCTGTGTCCCGCCGGGAGCGAGCGCCACCGTGTCTCTCCGGGGGCGAGCGCCGCCGTGTCCCGGCGGGAGCGAGCGCCGGGCGCACCAGTCCTGAGGCTCCGAAGGGTTGGGAAGTCGGAAAGGCCGTAGCTGCATGCTTTCCAATCGCTCGCCTTATTTAACAACAAGCTGCAACTCTTTTGCGAAGTGCGCTTGTGAGTTGAAGACTGTCCCGGGATGGGAACGGGCCGCTTCCGACCGTTTCGTTTGGCAGTTTGTTCAGTAGAGACCTCGGCCGGCCAGAATCCACTGTGTTGCATTTCTCTGTGTTTGAAACTTCAAAGTTCAAGTTCAAAGTAAAGTTATTATCAAAGTACAGACACTGTACATCACGATATACAACCCTGAGATTCATGTTCTCGCACCATTCACAGTCAATCGGGGAACTCAACAGAATCAATGAAAGATTACACCCAACAGGTCACACACAACCAGTGTGCAAAAGACAACAAATTGATGCAAATACAAAAAGAAAAAACAATCAACATAATACATAAATATATAAGCAATAAATATCGAGAACATGGGATGACAAGTCCTTGGCAATGAGTCCATCGGTTGTGGGAACAGTTCAGTGTTGCGGCGAGTGAAGTGATCCCCACTAGTTCAAGAGCCCGATGATTGAGGGTAATAACTGTTCCTGAACCTGGTGGTGTGAGTCCTGAGACTCACTTTCAAGGACTCTGCATCTCATGTCCTTGATATTTATAGCTCAGTTTTTACTTTTTGTATTTGCACAGTTTCCGGTCTTTTGCACACTGGTCATCTGTCCATCCCGCTGGGTGTGGTCTTTCACTGATTCTCTTGTGTTTCTTGTATTTACTGTGAATGCCCAGAAGAAAACAAATCTCAGGGTTGTATACTTTGATAATAAATTTACTTTGAGCTTTGATCTTTGAATTGTGAACCTGGTGGTGTGAGTCCTGAGGCTCCTGCACCTTCTTCCCGATGACAGCAGTGAGAGGAGATGATGACCTGGAGATGGACGATGGACACTGCTCTCCCACAAGAGCGCTCTTACCTCGGCCCTGGATTTTCCTGCCTGTCAGTCAGAAGTGCTTTTCTGTGCCCTTGATCTGCTATTGATGCTTTCAGCGAGCTGTCTGCGAGTGAATCTGGCATCCGGGCTGATGAAATTATTTGTTTTCCAACATGTCGGTTCGACCTGTCTTTTCCCCGAAAGTATATTTACACCACGGATCAATTTTGATCTCTCAGCTGCCTCCAACTGCAGTGACTGCACGGTCAAAGTTGTTTAAGATGCAAAGACTTTGATGCTGGCTTCCAGCCTGCTCTCACTTCCTGTGGACAGACATAAGATTAAGATTGGTTTTATTTGTCACAGGTACTGTACATCAAAGTGGACAGCCAAATGTGTTGTTTTGCGTCAGTCACTGGATCCTCCAGGCTGCACTAGAAGTTTGTAGCTGGTGTTTGTGTCCATTTCCAACACAGTCTGAGGTTGTGCTGGGGGCAGCCCGCGAGTGTCTCCAGACTTCCAGCACCAACATGGCGCTTCCACAACTCACCAACCCTGACCCGTCCGCCTTTGGACTGTGGGAGGAAAGCAGAGCATCTGGAGAAAACCCTCACGATCATGGAGGGAATGTGCAACGTTGGTACAGACAGCATTGGCAGTGAATCGCTGGGCTGCTGATCTCAGTGCTGAACGGCTGTCTGTTTATTTTGAGACTCTGTTCCCTGCTTCTGGATCACTACCTCACCACTTTTGTTTAGATTTCTGTTTTTGCATTGCTCATTTTAACTTAACTATTTAACATACTTATACATAATTATTGTAATTCCTTATGATAATTATACTACTGCTGCTAAGTTAACAAATTTCACGACATATGATACTGAACTGTGAATTTGCCCTGTAAAAATATTGCAGTTTCAAAGGTATCAGCTCTCGTTCTGAACTGCAGAGCATTTTCTCCTTTGAAGGTATTTGATCAGGGGACACCTCGAAGCCAAGTGTGGAAGGCAGAAACTCCTGGTGTAAGAGGTAACATCTAGGCAGGCATGGAGAGGGTTGCAATCAGTTCCACCGGAACTGTGAAGTGTGTTGCAGTGTGAGAGGGTCCATGTGCAGACTTTAGATAAGTATTTGTTACTAGGTGCAACTTGAAAGGTTTGCTGAATATTCGGTGTCTGTCTTGTCCTGTAAATACATAGTTAAATAACTTACCAATATGGGGCATTTGCAACCTCACTCACTGAACCCACAAACCTGATTTCACACAGGAGTGTGTTCTCCAGCAGAGCTCCTGGACTGCAGTATCACTCATGGTCAACCCAAACATGTTACCCCAGCAATAAGGGCAGGTGGCAGCTCTTGTTCTGAAATGCAAAGAGCACAACAATGTGCTTGTCAATTGCCCTGGTCCATCTTGTTCTTCCACTGAGCGAGCACCGGAGAGCAGCACTGAGCAAACACCAGAGGGCAGCACTGAGCAAAACTCAGAGGGCAGCACTGAATGAGCACCAGAGGGCAGCACTGAGCAAAACTCAGAGGGCAGCACTGAACGAACACCAGAGGGCAGCACTGAGCAAACACCAGAGGGCAGCACTGAGCAAACACCAGAGGGCAGCACTGAGCAAAACTCAGAGGGCAGCACTGAATGAGCACCAGAGGGCAGCACTGAGCAAAACTCAGAGGGCAGCACTGAACGAACACCAGAGGGCAGCACTGAGTGAACACCAGAGGGCAGCACTGAGCGAACACCAGAGGGCAGCACTGAGTGAACTCCAGAGGGCAGCACTGAGTCATAGTCATAGTCATAGTCATACTTTACTAATCCCAGGGGAAATTGGTTTTCGTTACAGTTGCACCATAAATAATAAATAGTAATAGAACCATAAATAGTTAAATAGTAATATGTAAATTATGCCAGGAAATAAGTCCAGGACCAGCCTATTGGCTCAGGGTGTCTGACCCTCCAAGGGAGGAGTTGTAAAGTTTGATGGCCACAGGCAGGAATGACTTCCTATGACACTCTGTGTTGCATTTCAGTGGAATGAGTCTCTGGCTGAATGTACTCCTGTGCCCACCCAGTACATTATGTAGTGGATGGGAGACATTGTCCAAGATGGCATGCAACTTGGACAGCATCCTCTTTTCAGACACCACCGTGAGAGAGTCCAGTTCCATCCCCACAACATCACCGGCCTTACGAATGAGTTTGTTGATTCTATTGGTGTCTGCTACCCTCAGCCTGCTGCCCCAGCACACAACAGCAAACATGATAGCACTGGCCACCACAGACTCGTAGAATATCCTCAGCATCATCCGACAGATGTTAAAGGACCTCAGTCTCCTCAGGAAATAGAGACGGTTCAGACCCTTCTTGTAGACGGCCTCAGTGTTCTTAGACCAGTCCAGTTTATTGTCAATTCGTATCCCCAGGTATTTGTAATCCTCCACCATGTCCACCCTGACCCCCTGGATGGAAACAGGGGTCACCGGTACCTTAGCTCTCCTCAGGTCTACCACCAGCTCCTTAGTCTTTTTCACATTAAGCTGCAGATAATTCTGCTCACACCATGTGACAAAGTTTCCTACCGTAGCCCTGTACTCAGCCTCATCTCCCTTGCTGATGCATCCAACTATGGCAGAGTCATCAGAAAACTTCTGAAGATGACAAGACTCTGTGCAGTAGTTGAAGTCCGAGGTGTAAATGGTGAAGAGAAAGGGAGACAAGACAGTCCCCTGTGGAGCCCCAGTGCTGCTGATCACTCTGTCGGACACACAGTGTTGCAAGCACACGTACTGTGGTCTGTCAGTCAGGTAATCAAGAATCCATGACACCAGGGAAGCATCCACCTGCATCGCTGTCAGCTTCTCCCCCAGCAGAGCAGGGCGGATGGTGTTGAACGCACTGGAGAAGTCAAAAAACATGACCCTCACAGTGCTCGCTGGCTTGTCCAGGTGGGCGTAGACACGGTTCAGCAGGTAGACGATGGCATCCTCAACTCCTAGTCGGGGCTGGTAGGCGAACTGGAGGGGATCTAAGTGTGGCCTGATCATAGGCCGGAGCAGCTCCAGAACAAGTCTCTCCAGGGTCTTCATGATGTGGGAGCGAACACCAGAGGGCAGCACTGAGTGAACACCAGAGGGCAGCACTAGATTAGATTCAAATTTATTGTCATTGTACCAAGCACAGATACAAAGCCAATGAAATGCACTCCAACCTGATGGGATGAACATTGACTTCTCTAACTTCCGCTAATGCCCCACCTCCCCCTCGTACCCCATCCGTTATTTATTTATATACACACATTCTTTCTCTCACTCTCCTTTTTCTCCCTCTGTCCCTCTGACGATACCTCTTGCCCATCCTCTGGGATTTTCCCCCCCTTGTCTTTCTTCCCAGACCTCCTGTCCCATGATCCTCTCGTATCCCCTTTTGCCTATCACCTGTCCAGCTCTTGGCTCCATTCCTCCCCCTCCTGACTTCTCCTATCATTTTGGATCTCCCCCTCCCCCTCCCACTTTCAAATCTCTTACTAACTCTTCCTTCAGTTAGTCCTGACGAAGGGTCTCGGCCTGAAACGTCGACTGTACCTCTTCCTACAGACACTGCCTGGCCTGCTGCGTTCACCAGCAACTTTGATGTGTGTTGCTTGAATTTCCAGCATCTGCAGAATTCCTGTTGAAATGCAGTTAGCATCTGACCAGAAATGCAAAGAATAGTGTTATTTACAAAATAACTGTGAATAAAAAGTAAGTGCTACAGCACACAAATATAAAAGTACTGAGACAGTACAATATGGGTGCAATACTGCTTAGCGCTGTGATGTGAGGTTCAGCAGGGTCACAGCCTCAGGGAAGAAGCTCTTCCTGTGCCTGCTGGTGTGGGAGCGGAGGCTCCTGTAGCACCTACCGGATGGGAGGAGAGTAAAAAGTCCATGGTTAGGGTGAGATGCATCCTTGATAATGCTTTTCGCCCTGCCCTGGCAGCGTTTATGGTAGATGTTCTCAATGGTGGGCAATTGGGTGCCAATAATCCGCTGGGCAGTTTTCACCACACGCTGGAGTGCTTTACGGTCCGATATGGGACAATTGCCATACCACACTGAGATGCAGTTGGTGAGTATGCTCTCAATGGTACAGTGGTAAAAGTCCTTCAGTATCCTGGGACAGAAGTGAGCTTGCTTGATACTTCGCAGGATTTTTGATTAGGATGGAGGAGTTCAGGGACCAGGTGAGATCCTCGAAAATGTGGACACCAAGGAATTTTGAAGCATGATACACGGTCCACTACAGCTCTACACTAGCAGGGGGGGGTCAGCTGCATCCCAGTGCGGCCAGCAGAGGCCCCCGCTCTTTTCCCTGGGTGCTTGTGACTGTGCTTTCATGACAGAAGGGACCTTGTTCAGACGATTTGGATGACATAAAGAGAAGAGAACCAGCCTCCCCTCCATGGACTCTGTCCACACTTCTCACTGCCTCAGTAACGCAGCCAATTTCATCGGGATACCACCCACCCCAGACATTCTCTCCCCCTCCCATCGAGCAGAAGATGCAAAAGCCCGAAAGCACGTGAGCAAGCAAAAGGTCAGCTTCGGCCCTGTGGTTGTAAGACTATTCAAAGATGAAAAATAAATTGTTTTATTTGTCACATGTTCATCAAAACGTACAGAAAAATGCATCATTTCCATCAAATCAAATCAGCAGGGATGTGGGGGACAGTCTGCAAATGTCTCCACACTTCCAGTGCCAACGTGGCCTGTCCAATTCACTCACCCTAACCGTACGTCTCTGGGACGTGGGAGAAAACTGGAGACCCCGACAGAAACCCACACAGACACGGGGAGAACATACAAACTCCTTACAGACAGCTGTGGAATTGGACCCCGATCGGTAGTCACTGGTGCTGTGATGGTGTTACTTCACCCACACCCTCTGAGAACGGTAGTAGCAGCCTCCAGTTAATTGAAACAAGGTGTTTTCTGATCAGGGAAGTGAATTGGCCACGGTTCTGGGGCTTGATAGCAAGTCAATTCCCAGCTTGCTGGCTCCACCAACAACCACCTCTTTCTTTGACTGAACCTTTGCTGACAGCAGTGGGATCTCGGTTCCACTGGAACCAGCTCACAGCTGACCTGGGCACAGACAAGCAGCTTGAGCCCAACATCGTACTACACACACCGAACAACTACGCAGGGCAATCTCATAGCGCACAGAAACACGCACTGTACTGGTGTCAGGAAAAGCTTGTTCCCACTCCTGCACCTTGTCCCGTGACGATGTGCCAGGGTTTCCACCGGGAGCTACACTTTCCTCACACAACCCAAACACGTACAGGTCAACGTTGGTGCATTCTGAATGTGCTGTGTTGGTGCTGGAAACAGGACAGTATTATGCAGGCTGCCCCCAGCACATCCTCGCACAGTGTAGGTTGTCAACGCGATTGACGCATTTTACTTTATGTTTCAATGTACATGTGTTGAGTAAAGTTAATCTTCTTTATTTTATTTGCAACGTTCAGAGAAAATGGAGTTTTAATTCAGCTCTGTGGTCTCCGGGATACTGCCTGGGACAGGGGTTGTGTGATCTCTGGGATACAGCCTGGGACAGGGGTTGTGTGGTCTCTGGGATACAGCCAGGGACAGGGGTTGTGTGGTCTCCAGGATACTGCCTGTGACAGGAGTTGTGTGGTCTCCGGGATACAGCCTGGGACAGGAGTTGTGTGGTCTCTGGGATACAGCCAGGGACAGGGGTTGTGTGATCTCTGAGATACTGCCTGGGACAGGGTTTGTGTGGTCTCCGGGATACTGCCTGTGACAGGAGTTGTGTGGTCTCCGGGATACAGCCTGGGACAGGAGTTGTGTGGTCTCTGGGATACTGCCTGGGACAGGGGTTGTGTGGTCTCTGGGATACTGCCTGGGACAGGGGTTGTGTGGTCTCTGAGATACTGCCTGGGACAGGAGTTGTGTGTTGAAAGTGGAGCCAACTGTGACAGATATTCATTGCCCAGGGACAGGGGGGTTTCTTTCTTGCTTTTTTGCCAATCTCAGCTCTCCACCAAGGAGCTAAAACTTCTAGAAATTAAAAGGTTATTTTTTGAATAAGATAAACTTCCAAACAATGTTCTTTGTTTAGCCTTTTGTGGTAAACAGGAGCCAGTCTTCAGTTCTTAAAAGTTCAAAGTACATTTATTATCACAGTATGTGTACATCATACAACCTTGAGATTTGTCTCCTTAAAGGCAGCCTCAAAACAAAGACACCTAATAGAACCCATTTTAAAAAAGACCGTCCACAGCCACAAAGCCAATCATCCCTGCTGCCGATCCAGTTGCCCGTTAGTTGCGGGCCACAGCCTTAGTTCTGTGTGGAGACAAATAATCCTCGCGGAGCAGCAGCTGAACATCAGTCATCCTCGCCTCTGGCCTCGACACCCTGACCTTTTCAATCTGCCCGGCACTTAAGTCGGCAAGGAGTAATCAGTTTGGAGTTCAAAGGACAGCTTTGCAAACAGGCACAGTGTCTATAGAACACAGGATACTTGTCCACAACACCGGGACTGACTTCTCAGGAGTTGCAGTGTAAGGCAATGGGGTTATTTAATTGCATATCAATTGGTCTTTCATATCTCCTTCCCTAAACCTCCACCTAACCCCTGTCCCCAAAACCATCCTTACAAACTTAACCACGATCTGAACAGGAACTGCAGCTCAGTGGCGTTAGCTGGTCGCCGGAGCTCTCATTTCTAGCCAACATTAGGATGGGAAGATATTTAAGAGAGAGAGAGAGTTATAGAACACTACAGCACAGAAACACGTCGTCCATGTCAAACTATTAATCGCCTAGTCCCATCGAGCTGCACCCAGACATAACCCTCCCATCCACGTACCTATCCAAATCTCTCTTAAATATTGTAATCAAATCCACATCCACCCTTTGCACTGCAGCTCGAACCACAATCTCACCACCCTCTGAGTGAAGAGGTTTCTCTTCATGATCCCCTTAAACATTACACCTTCCAGTCTTAGCAGCAACCTCTAGAACTAGACTCACCCAACCTCAGTGCAAATTTACCCTATCTATACCCCTCATCACCTCTATCAAATCTGCCCTCAATCTCCTACACTCCAGGGAAGAGTTATGATTCACTTCCTAACTTAACACAGGCTACCTGTGAAACTGACTGTATTGTGTGTCCGTGCCAGTTAATCGAAACAATTCTCTCCCGTCGGGTGTGTCACTGTCGTCAGCTCTGCTCAAGTACGATAACCACAGAGTAAAGACAGAACAACTCGTTCCCCTCGTTCTTTGATTTGTTCTGTCAGCTCCACACAGTGCACAAGAGGGTAAGATGAATGGTTCACTCCCGGCTTCGCATTGTACCTCTCACTGGACATTGTTGACTCTGTGTACGAGGGGAAGACTCACTGTTGCTTGTTATACCACAGGGAGGCGGCCGCCGTGTAGGCCTGTCTGATGTGCTACAGCTCCCTCCTTCCCAACTCCAACCCCCGCGGGTCATCACCACGCCTGTCGCCTTTCCCATTGCTTGTCATAGTACAGTAAAGGGGAATGTCCCTCTTTAAGGGCTTTTACCAGTCATCACAACCTCAAATACAGAGCTGGCATTAAAGAATTATTTAGCTTTCACATGTTCATCGGAACATCAAAACATTCTGTGAGCTGCATCATTCAGAGCCAGTGGATGTAGTGTACCTAGACTTTCAGAAAGCCTTTGATAAAGTCCCACATAGGAGATTAGTGGGCAAAATTAGGGCACATGGCATTGGGGGCAGAGTACTGACATGGATTGAAAATTGGCTGGCTGACAGAAAACAAAGAGTAGGGATTAACGGGTCCCTTTCGGAATGGCAGGCGGTGACCAGTGGGGTACCGCAGGGTTCAGTGCTGGGACCACAGCTGTTTACAATATATATTAATGACTTAGATGAGGGAATTAAAAGTAACATTAGCAAATTTGCCAATGACACAAAGCTGGGTGGCAGTGTGAAATGTGAGGAGGATGTTATGAGAATGCAGGGTGACTTGGACAGGCTGGGTGAATGGGGGCAGATGCATGGCAGATGCAGTTTAATGTGGATAAATGTGAGGTTATCCACTTTGGTAAGAACAGGAAGGCAGATTATTATCTAAATGGAGTCAAGTTAGGAAAAGGGGAAGCACAACGAGATCTAGGTGTTCTTGTACATCAGTCACTGAAAGCAAGCATGCAGGTACAGCAGGCAGTGAAGAAAGCTAATGGCATGCTGGCCTTCATAACAAGGGGAATTGAGTATAGGAGCAAAGAGGTCCTTCTGCAGCTGTTCAGGGCCCTGGTGAGACAACACCTGGAGTACTGTGTGCAGTTTTGGTCTCCAAATTTGAGGAAGGACATTCTTGCTATTGAGGGAGTGCAGCGTAGGTTCACGAGGTTAATTCCTGGGATGGCGGGAATGTCATATGTCGAAAGATTGGAGCGACTGGGCTTGTATACTCTGGAATTTAGAAGGCTGAGAGGGGATCTTATTGAAACATATAAGATTACTAAGGGATTGGACACGCTGGAGGCAGGAAGCATGTTCCCACTGATGGGTGAGTCCAGAACCAGAGGCCACAGTTTAAGGGGTAGGCCATTTAGAACGGAGTTGAGGAAAAACTTTTTCACCCAGAGAGTGGTGGATATATGGAATGCTCTGCCCCAGAAGGCTGTGGAGGCCAAGTCTCTGGATGCTTTCAAGAAAGAGATGGATAGAGCTCTTAAAGATAGTGGAATCAAAGGTTATGGGGATAAGGCAGAAACTGGATACTGATAGTGGATGATCAGCCATGATTACAGTGAATGGCGGTGCTAGCTCGAAGGGCCGAATGGCCTACTCCTGCACCTATTGTCTATTGTCTGTTGTCTATTGATTCCCCACGCCAGTTGGCTTGAATGTGGTCTGAAGACCCGTCAGCTGTGTCAACCATAAGACACAGGAACTCAGTTAGGCCATTTGGCCCATCTAGACCTTTCAATATTCAATTGAGACAATCCCCCCCCCCCCATTCTTCTAAACTCCAGAAAATACAAGCCTAGAGACATCGAATACCCATCATTTGTTAACCCTTTCATTCCCGGAATCTCCCCTAGACCCTCTCCAGTGCCAGCACATCTTTTCTTAGGTAAGGGGCTCAAACCTGCTCACAATACTCCAAGTGCAGTCTGACCAATGCCTTATAAAGCCTCAGCATTTCATTCGTACTAATATATTCTAGTAGTAGGCATCCGTCGATCCCAGGGGATCATGGCTTTGCGCCTCTGGTGAACTGTGTCCTCTCCAGGGCACAAGCCTGGGCAGGAAGATTTGAAGAACCGGCTGTTGCCTCTGCACCAGGATCCATGTTACATCCATGTCACTGATGTAGTCCAAGAAAAGGGCAAGCGCCAATACAGCTTGGCACCAGTGTTGTCACAGAGAGTGCCAGAGTGAATTCGTAAACAACGTCAAACTGCCTTAGGGACCCCAACTCCGGATTTACTCCCGAAGCCTTTCCCATGGGTGGGTATGGCTGCAAGGCAGCAGAGGTTTAAAATCAGCGTTTTCTTTCTCCTAGGTGGGCTGCCGTCCAAAGCTGACGAGCCCCACCTGCCCGAAGCAACTGGTTTTGAAGCGCCAGTGGTCAGTCTTTGCCCCTTCTCTTGTCAGTAGAAACAGTTCCGCCGGGCCTAGTAGCTAAGCCGCACGTGAGGGCCATGAGTTGGACTTGGTTGTCAGAGGCTAGAGCTGTACGCCATTTGGAGCACTTTATAAGTAGTGTGAGCTTATCCCCACTACCGCCCCGGCTATGACAACTTTAGGAACCTAATATATTCTAAACCCCTGGAAATAAATGCCAACATTGCTTTCACCTTCCTCACTACCAACAACGTTAACACTAATCCAGTCAGCTGACTTAAAAGGAAAATTGTGCAGGAGAAGAAGAATTCCTTAAACAAAGACCAGATCGGGTCGTCTTTCCATCTGGGTAACCTGCTGGTGCGCCAGATCATCTGCTGTGGAGGGAGTGGAATGTGACTGTGACTAATTGTAGTGTCAGAAGCTCAGAGATGTGACAAGCCACTGTATCACACTGGCATCATCATCTCTCCTCAAGAATGGATGTTTTCCCAAGCCTGTCACACACACAGCCCCAGGAGGGAAGGTGAGAACGCACATTTATCTTTGCTATTCACTGGAATTCAATGCGGATTCCACTGGGCCTCATCCTGTTCGTGTTCAGACACACGGCAGCTTCAGAATGACAGCTAGAAAGCTATTCTAAGCAAGGACAAATAATCCTTTATCAATACCTCAGGTTTTGATCCTGAGATTACACAAAAAACTGGCTTCTGATCTGTGATGTATTGGGGGGAGCGGTCTCATTGAAACTTATTGAATGTAGAAAGGCCTCGACTGAGTGGATGTGCAGAGGATGTTTCCAATAGTGGAAAAGTCCACAAGTGGGGGGATGTCCATGAGGAGGGATTTGTTTAGCAGAGGATGGTGAATCTGCAGAATTCATTAACAGGGATGACTGTGCAGACCGTCACTGAGCTTGGTTAAGGCGGAGGTTGATGGGTTCTTGATCAGTCAGGGTGTTGGAGGTTACGGGGGGATTGGGGTTGGGAGGGATAGTAGATCAGCAGAGCGGACTCAATGGACTAATTCTGTTCCCGTGGTTAGCGTGACGCTATTACCGCACCAGCAGCTGCAGTTCCATTCCCGCTGGAGTCAATACGTAATCGCCATGACCACATATGTTTCCAACGGGTGCTCCAGTTCCTCCCACGTTCGGAAGACGTACGGATTAGTTAGGGTTAGTGAGATGTGGGCACACTGCGCTGCTGTCAGAAACTTGGCACACTTGCGGGCTCTCCCCAGCACATCCTCAGACTGTGATGCAAACCACACACTTCAGTGTGTGATTCGATGACAGATAAAACTCATCTTTAATCTATCGTTAAATCACTATAAAGAGCAACAGTGCTGAGGCCGTGTGGATGTGACCCAACCTGCCCAATCAAACCCCCTGTGGAAGCAGAGCTGCATCGGGACAAAAAAACAGCATCGTTACATCTTAAAGCAAAAGGCTGGAGGAACTCTACGTTTTGATGTAAATGTGACAAACCTGTGAGAACAGGTTGAGTGAACTCGGCCTTTTCTCCTTGGAGCGACGGAGGATGAGAGGTGACCTGATAGAGGTGTATAAGATGATGAGAGGCATTGATCGTGTGGATAGTCAGAGGCTTTTTTCCAGGGCTGAAATGGCTAACACGAGAGGGCACAGTTTTAAGATGCTTGGACGTGGGTACAAGGGGGATGTCAGAGGTAAGTTTTTCACACACAGAGAGTGGTGAGTGTGTGGAATGGGCTGCCAGCGACTGTGGTGGAGGCGAATACGACAGGGTCTCTTAAGAGACTCTTAGATAGGTACGTGGAGCTTAGGAAAATGGAGGACTATGCGGTAGGGAAAGTCTAGGCAGTTTCTAGAGTAGGTTACATGGTCGGCAAAGGGCCTGTGATGTGCTGTAGATTTCTATGTTCTATGTTCTAAATAAAACTGATCTTTCTTTTCTTTCTTTACTACTTTGCTTTGTACTAAGACTGTGGTGTCTGGGCGCCTTAGAACTCATTAAATTAAAATGTAAAACAGATATTCCACGAGATCAGTCAATCCCATTCCTCGGTTCTCACACCCTATAATCATCACCACTGTTGTGTGCCGTGTCGTATGACATCATCATCATGTGCCATGTTGTATGACGTAGGCGACCGTGGTCTTTTCATGACCGTGATTGTCCTTGGCAAACTTTTCTACAGAAGCGGTTTGCCGTTGGCTTCTCCTGGGCAGTGTCTTTACAAGACGGGTGACTCCAGCCACTATCAATACTCTTCAGAGACTGTCTGCCTGGACTTGTGATGTGCACCAGCCACTCATGTGACCATCCAACTGCTTTGGTAGAGACTTATCAGCCAAATAAGTTACAGTAAGAAGTATATTTTAAATAGATATGTAGTGAAAAGAGAGCAAAATATTGAGGTTGTATTGATTGCCAATTCAGAAATCTGATGGTGGAGGGAAAGAAGCTGTTCCTGAAATTTGAGTGTGTGTCTTCAGGCTCCTGTAGCTCCTCCCTGATAATTGATGAAGAGCTGAAATGTTTGCAGATCTTCTTCGCTCCGCTCACTGGTTGCCTCTCCCCCCAAACAATAGAGACCTTTGCTGCCTGCATTGGAGAGGATAGGATGAGTGATGAGGATAGGATGAGTGATGAGGATAGGATGGATGATGAGGATAGGATGGGTGATGAGGATAGGATGGGTGATGAGGGTAGGATGGATGATGAGGATAGGATGGGTGATGAGGATAGGATGGGTGATGAGGATAGGATGAGTGATGAGGGTAGGATGGGTGATGAGGGTAGGATGAGTGATGAGGATAGGATGGGTGATGAGGATAGGATGAGTGATGAGGATAGGATGGGTGATGAGGGTAGGATGGGTGATGAGGGTAGGATGAGTGATGAGGATAGGATGGGTGATGAGGGTAGGATGAGTGATGAGGATAGGATGGGTGATGAGGGTAGGATGAGTGATGAGGATAGGATGGGTGATGAGGGTAAGATGGGTGATGAGGGTAGGATGGGTGATGAGGATAGGATGGGTGATGAGGGTAGGATGGGTGATGAGGGTAGGATAGGTGATGAGGGTAGGATGGATGATGAGGATAGGATGGGTGATGAGGATAGGATGGGTGATGAGGATAGGATGAGTGATGAGGATAGGATGGGTGATGAGGGTAGGATGAGTGATGAGGATAGGATGGGTGATGAGGATAGGATGAGTGATGAGGATAGGATGGGTGATGAGGGTAGGATGGGTGATGAGGGTAGG
This sequence comes from Mobula hypostoma, assembly GCF_963921235.1. Taxonomy (NCBI): domain Eukaryota; kingdom Metazoa; phylum Chordata; class Chondrichthyes; order Myliobatiformes; family Myliobatidae; genus Mobula; species Mobula hypostoma. The sequence goes on from NC_086118.1 coordinate 58,348,142, forward strand.
ATGAGTGATGAGGATAGGATGGGTGATGAGGGTAGGATGAGTGATGAGGATAGGATGGGTGATGAGGGTAGGATGAGTGATGAGGATAGGATGGGTGATGAGGGTAGGATGAGTGATGAGGATAGGATGGGTGATGAGGGTAGGATGAGTGATGAGGATAGGATGGGTGATGAGGGTAGGATGAGTGATGAGGATAGGATGGGTGATGAGGATAGGATGGGTGATGAGGGTAGGATGAGTGATGAGGATAGGATGAGTGATGAGGATAGGATGAGTGATGAGGATAGGATGGGTGATGAGGGTAGGATGGGTGATGAGGGTAGGATGGGTGATGAGGATAGGATGGGTGATGAGGATAGGATGAGTGATGAGGGTAGGATGGGTGATGAGGATAGGATGGGTGATGAGGATAGGATGAGTGATGAGGATAGGATGGGTGATGAGGATAGGATGGGTGATGAGGGTAGGATGGGTGATGAGGGTAGGATGGGTGATGAGGATAGGATGGGTGATGAGGGTAGGATGAGTGATGAGGATAGGATGGGTGATGAGGGTAGGATGGGTGATGAGGGTAGGATGAGTGATGAGGATAGGATGAGTGATGAGGATAGGATGAGTGATGAGGATAGGATGGGTGATGAGGGTAGGATGGGTGATGAGGATAGGATGGGTGATGAGGGTAGGATGAGTGATGAGGATAGGATGGGTGATGAGGGTAGGATGAGTGATGAGGATAGGATGGGTGATGAGGGTAGGATGAGTGATGAGGATAGGATGGGTGATGAGGGTAGGATGAGTGATGAGGATAGGATGAGTGATGAGGATAGGATGAGTGATGAGGATAGGATGGGTGATGAGGGTAGGATGAGTGATGAGGATAGGATGGGTGATGAGGATAGGATGAGTGATGAGGATAGGATGAGTGATGAGGATAGGATGGGTGATGAGGATAGGATGAGTGATGAGGATAGGATGGGTGATGAGGGTAGGATGAGTGATGAGGGTAGGATGGGTGATGAGGGTAGGATGAGTGATGAGGATAGGATGAGTGATGAGGATAGGATGAGTGATGAGGATAGGATGAGTGATGAGGATAGGATGGATGATGAGGGTAGGATGAGTGATGAGGATAGGATGGGTGATGAGGGTAGGATGGGTGATGAGGGTAGGATGAGTGATGAGGATAGGATGAGTGATGAGGGTAGGATGAGTGATGAGGGTAGGATGAGTGATGAGGATAGGATGAGTGATGAGGGTAGGATGAGTGAGTCAGGGCTTTTCTCTTTGGAGTGGAGATAACTGGATATGGTGTACAAGATGATGAGGCATCAACCAAGTAGACAGACAGAGTCAGAATTAGGTTTAATTTGCAGCAGCAGTACAATGCAATACATAATAGTAATATAAAATTATGAATTACAACAATATAGATAATTAAATTAGTAGTGCAAAGGGAGAAAAGAGAAGAATAACAATACTGAGGTAATGTTCACAGATTCACTGTCCATTCAGAAATCTGATGGCGGAGGGGAAGAAGCTGTTCCCGAATCATTAGTGTGCGTCTTCAGGCTCCTGTACCTCCCTGTTGATGGTAGCGATGAGAAGAGGGCATGTCCTGGGTGATGGGGTCCTTAATGATAGATGCTGCCTTTTTGAGATGTTTTCCAAAAAGAGACTTTTTCTCATGGTGGAAAAGGAGAGGCAGAATTTTAAGGATGGGGGTGTAGCTTTTGGGGTGAAGATTGGAGTCAGGCATCCACTGAATCTCTAACAGCCGAGCACTGAGGAGTTGGGAATGAGACAGACGAGGAACTGGGGGTGACGGAAATAGGAATCTGTCCAGAGCCGATGAGATGAGCTGGGGTAAAGAGTGAATCTGTGAAACAGGTGCAGCTCCCCAGGCCTGTGCTGTTTTGGTATTTTCAACTACACTGTGACAGCTGGGTGACTGCTGTTGTTCTCAGAATAATTAACAAATTTCTTCTTGACCTCATTAAGAATATTTTCCAAGGCTCCTGGCTGTTCCAGAGGACTGGGACTGTCAGTAAATGGAATCCATAATTAATAAACACAAGAGATTCGGCAGATGCTAGAAATCGTGAACAGTCCTGATGAAGGGTCTCAGCATGAAATGTCAGCTATTTATTCCTCTCCATAGATGCTGCTTGACCTGCTGAGTTCCTCCAGCATTTTGTGACTGGGGATCAATAACTTCATACTCTTCCACATTGGTAAGTCTCAGCAAACCCATGTCCTCTCGCCAAGGTATGCAGAATACCTTCACAGTAAATCACCTCTGGAAAGGTCTCTGGCTCCCCACTCTATCTCTGCCTTCTACACCTCTGGAGTGGAGGAAGGTTTAGAGGGGATGTCAGAGGTAGCATAACATAAACCAGAGTTCCTCTTTATCCAACTCTTTAAAAAAAACTGCTCCTGATATCCTCTCGATACTTTCCTCTGGTCACTTTAGACCTACAGCCGCTATACTTCATTAGGAGTTTGAAGAGATTTGGTACGTCAACAAATACGCCAGTCGTGCATGCAGCCTGTTACAGCCGTTCCAATCGGATTCTTACTTTTTTCTTCTTACTTTTCAACTTATGTTATCTTTTGTATTTTTTTCTCATGGTAACACGTTGAAGCTGCACCCTCTCTAACATGCTGGTAGAGAGAGTTTTATTTGGGTTTTTAGCACTGGAAATGGTTACATCCCGACACGGGACAGAAGCAAGGTCGCATTGTGTATTCCAGGGACCAGCTGATTGCGTTTATGCCGGCCGGTTTAGCGAGCAGAGCAGCAGACACCCCGGCTGAAATCTGGAGGAAAACACACAGAGGATGCAGAGGGGGATCACAGAGTCGAGGAAAGAGGACCGGGTCGAGACAACAGAGACTTTTGGAGAAGAGAAGTTCAGTGCGTAATAAAATGGACGAGTTCATGGCACTAGCCAGGCGTCAGAGGACATTTCGGGAGTGCAGTGTGATGTGTTTCACTGGAACGGGGCTGCACGAAGACATACCTGATCAAAACTTTTCCATGGACGGCTTCCGGAACTTTCGGGCTGACCGGAAGTGCACTGAAAGCGGTAAGCGTTAAGGAGTTGGGTGCTTACTGTTCTGGTTAACAACAGATGGTGCAATCCGGGTCATATTACGATCGAGGAACGTGTTTGTAGACCGGATATTGAACTTTTTACTGTTGGACTTCGGCCACATTCCACCGTGATACAACACTTGGCAGCACGGAAGGTCATTCCTGCCTGTGGCCATCGAACGTGCAGCTCCTCCCGTGGAGGGTCAGACACCCTGAGCCAATAGGCTGGTCCTGGACTTATTTTCCATCTGGCATAGTTTGCATTTTGTTGTTTGATTGTTTGTGGTTTTTGTATTGCTATATTTATGCTCTAGTCTTGGTTGGTGCAGCTGTAACAAAACCCAATTTCCCTCGGGATCAATAAAGTATATCTATCTATCTAAAACTTCTACAGTTGTACTGTGGAGAGCATTCTGACAGGCTGCATCACTGTCTGGTGTGGGGGGGCGGTGGTGGCTATTGCACAGGACTGAAAGAAGCTGCAGAGGTTTGTAAATCTAGTCAGCTCCATCTTGGGTACTAGCCTACAAAGTATCCAGGACATCTTCAAGGAGCGGTGTCTCAGAAAGGCCGCGTCCATTATTAGAGACCTCCAGCACCCAGGGCATGCCCTTTTCTCACTGTTACCATCAGGTAGGAGATACAGAAGCCTGAAGGCACACACTCAGCGATTCAGGAACAGCTTCTTCCCCTCTGCCATTTGATTTCTAAATAGACATTGAATCTTTGGACACTACCTCACTTTTTTTTTAATATACAGTATTTCTGTTTTGGCACATTTTTTAAAAATCTATTCAACATATGTAATTGATTTACTTGTTTATTTTTATTATTATTATTATTACTCTGCTAGATTATGTATTGCATTGAACTGCTGCTGCTAAGTTAACAAATTTCACGTCACATGCCGGTGACAATAAACCTGATTCCGATTCTGAATTATGCCCCGTCATTTTAACCCTTGTGAAAACGTCCCTGGCTCATCACTCAGTCGATGCCTCTAATCATCCTATACACGTCTGTCAAGTCATTGCTCATAGACCTTCACTCCAAAGAGAAAAGCCCCAGCTCACTCAAACTTTCCTCGTGAAACATGCTCTCTAGTACAGGCAGCATCCAGGAAAATCCTTCCTGCGCCCTCTCTAAAGGCTCCACATCCTTCCTACAATGAGGTTAAGAGAACTGAACGCAAAAGTCCAAGTATGGTCCAACCAGAGTTTCACAGAGCTGCGACATCACCTTGTGGCTCGTGAATTCAATCCCCCAACAACAAAAGGCCAACACACCATAATCCTTCTCTAGCCACCCTATCAATATGCACACCAGCTTTGAGTGATTATGCATGTGGTCCCCAAGATACCTCTGTTCCTCCACTTTGTTAATCATCTCACCATAATGCTATATCCGTCTTCAACGTTAATACCTAAATCTCCAGAGTAGAGCAGGATTGCCCAAGTTCTGTCCCAAGCTAAGAGTGATCTTCTTGAGTCCTCAGCTCTAGACACTTGAGTGATATTCCTCAGTCATTCATCTCCAGAGACGAGAGTGATCTTCCTCTGTTGTTCAACTTCAGAGATGAGAGTGGTGTTCCTCAGTCACTCTGTTTCGGAGATGAGAATGATCTTCCTCAGTCACTCATCTCCAGAGACGAGAGTGATGTTCCTCTGTTGTTCATCTCCAGAGACGAGAGTGATGTTCCTCAGTCATTCATCTCCAGTGATGAGAATGATCTTCCTCAGTCGTTCAGCTCCAGAGATGAGAGAGTGATGTTCCTCAGTTTTCCTGTTCAGAGATGAGAGTGATATTCCTAAATCGTTCTGCTCTGAAGTCAAGTTTCTCAGTTGCTCCATTCCATAATGGAGAGTGCTGTCCAGTGACAAGAGCGATGTTCCTCAGTCCTTATTGGAGTTGATTGGTGTACTGCGCAGAAACAACAGAAGTGTTCCCGCGCAGGACCGGTGAAGAGCTTTAAAAAGCAGGAAGTTTTTCAATGGGAATCATTGATTGGAGTACCACACAGATGCAACAGAAGCATTCCTGCGAGGAGCTCTGAAAACCCAGTCTCTATGAAAAAGAAGCACTGTCTAGCGGAGCGGCCATCATTGGAGCGGTCGGCATCGGAGTAGTCTGAGGCAGAGTAGGAAGGCTTTGGCTCAGCAGGGCTTCAGCGAGAACAGGCGGGGGCAAGGTCAGTTCATTCCTTGTGTTTTATTCAACACTAGAGAGAATAGGGCGTGTGCCTACAGAATTCTGTTCCAGGTGTCAGACGTGGGATTTCTGGGAGACTCCCAGCCTCCCCGATGGCCACATCTGCACCGGGTGCATCGAGATGCGGCTTCTTAGAGACCGTGTTGCAAACTGGAGCTGCAGCTCGATGACCTTCGGCTTGTCAGGGAAGGTGAAGCGGTGATAGACAGGAACTACAGGGAGGTAGTCACCCCAAGGCTACAGGAGACAGATCAATGGGTGACTGTCAGGAGAGGGAAGGGGGATGGTGGAGAGTACCCCTGTAGCAATCCTGCTCAACAGTAAGTACCCCATTTTGAGTTCTGTTGGGGGGGGGAACCTACCTGGGGAAGTAACAGCAGCCGCCTCTGGCACTGAGTCTGGCCCTGTGGCCCAGAAGGGCAGGAAACTGAAGAGGACGGCAGCAGTAATAGGGCACTTCGTAGTCAGAGGGGCAGATAGGTGATTCTGTGGACGTGAATAAGTAACGTGGATGGTAGTTTGCCTCCCAGGTGCCAAGGTCCGTGGTGTTTCTGAACATGTCCACAGTATCCTGAAAAGGGAGGGTCAGCAGCCAGAGGTCATGGTACATGGTCATGGCATTATGACTGTGAGGGCAGTTTGCTGTTCTCGGTGTCGGATGTGGGAGGCCCTGGAGTCTCCAAGCCTCCCGGACGTCTACATCTGCGCCAAGTGCATCGAGATGCAGCTCCTAAGGGACCGCGTTACGGAACTGGAGCTGCAGCTCGATGACCTTCGTCTGGTCAGGGAGAGTGAGGAGGTGATAGAGAGGAGTGGAAGGCAGGTGGTCACGCCGGGGCCACGGGAGGCAGACAAGTGGGTCACGGTTTGGAGGGGGAAGGGGAAAAGGAAGGTGATGGGGAGTACCCCGGCGGCTGTGCCCCTTAACAACAGGTACTCCTGTTTGAGTACTGTTGGGGGGGACAGCTTACCCGGGGGAAGCGACAGTGGCCCTGCCTCCGGCACAGAGTCTGGCCCTGTAGCTCAGAAGGGTAGGGCAAGGAAGAGGAGGGCAGTTGTGATAGGGGACTCGATAGTAAGGGGGTCAGATAGGCGATTCTGTGGACGCAGTCCAGAGACTCGGATGGTAGTTTGCCTCCCTGGTGCCAGGGTCCGGGATATTTCTGATCGTGTCCAAGATATCCTGAAGTGGGAGGGTGAAGAGCCAGAGGTCCTGGTACATATAGGTACCAATGACATAGGTAGGAAAAGGGATGAGGTCCTGAAAGAAGAATATAGGGAGCTAGGAAGGGAGTTGAGAAAAAGGACCGCAAAGGTAGTAATCTCGGGATTACTGCCTGTGCCACGCGACAGTGAGAGTAGGAATGCGATGAGGTGGAGGATAAATGCGTGGCTGAGGGATTGGAGCAGGGGGCAGGGATTCAAGTTTTTGGATCATTGGGACCTCTTTTGGCGCAGGTGTGACCTGTACAAAAAGGACGGGTTACACTTAAATCCTCGGGGGACCAATATCCTGGCAGGGAGATTAGCGGGGGCTACTGAGGTGACTTTAAACTAGAATGGTTGGGGGGTGGGAATCAAATTAAAGCGGCTAGGTGTGAGGAGGTTAGTTCACAACAGAGGGATGGGAACCAGTGCAGAGAGACAGAGGGGTGTAAAGTGAGCGTAGAAGCAAAAAGTACAAAGGGGAAAAGTAAAAGTGGCAGGCCGACAAATCCAGGGCAAGCATTAAAAAGGGCTAAGAGAGTTGTAAAAGAGTGCCTGAAGGCTTTATGTGTCAATGCAAGGAGCATTCGTAATAAGGTGGATGAATTGAAAGTGCAGATTGTTATTAATGATTATGATATAGTTGGGATCACAGAGACATGGCTCCAGGGTGACCAGGGATGGGAGCTCAACGTTCAGGGATATTCAATATTCAGGAGGGATAGACACGAAGGAAGGGGAGGTGGGGTGGCGTTGCTGGTTAAAAAAGAGATTAACGCAATAGAAAGGAAGGACATAAGCCGGGAAGATGTGGAATCGATATGGGTAGAGCTGCGTAACACTAAGGGGCAGAAGACGCTGCTGGGAGTTGTGTACAGGCCACCTAACAGTAGTAGTGAGGTCGGAGATGGTATTAAACAGGAAATTAGAAATGTGTGCAATAAAGGAACAGCAGTTATAATGGGTGACTTCAATCTACATGTAGACTGGGTGAACCAAATTGGTAAAGGTGCTGAGGAAGAGGATTTCTTGGAATGTATGCGGGATGGTTTTTTGAACCAACATGTCGAGGAACCGACTAGAGAGCAGGCTATTCTGGACTGGGTTTTGAGCAATGAGGAAGGGTTAATTAGCGATCTTGTCGTGAGAGGCCCCTTGGGTAAGAGTGACCATAATATGGTGGAATTCTTCATTAACATGGAGAGTGACGTAGTTAATTCAGAAACAAAGGTTCTGAACTTAAAGAGGGGTAACTTTGAAGGTATGAGACATGAATTAGCTAAGATAGACTGGCAAATGACACTTCAAGGATTGACGGTGGATATGCAATGGCAGGCATTTAAAGGTTGCATGGATGAACTACAACAATTGTTCATCCCAGTTTGGCAAAAGAATAAATCAAGGAAGGTAGTGCACCCGTGGCTGACAAGAGAAATTAGGGATAGTATCAATTCCAAAGAAGTAGCATACAAATTAGCCAGAGAAAGTGGCTCACCTGAGGACTGGGAGAAATTCAGAGTTCAGCAGAGGAGGACAAAGGGCTTAATTAGGAAGGGGAAAAAAGATTATGAGAGAAAACTGGCAGAGAACATAAAAACGGACTGTAAAAGCTTTTATAGATATGTAAAAAGGAAAAGACTGATAAAGACAAATGTAGGTCCCCTGCAAACAGAAACAGGTGAATTGATTATGGGGAGCAAGGACATGGCAGACCAATTGAATAATTACTTTGGTTCTGTCTTCACTAAGGAGGACATAAATAATCTTCCAGAAATAGTAAGGGACAGAGGGTCCAGTGAGATGGAGGAACTGAGCGAAATACATGTTAGTAGGGAAGTGGTGTTAGGTAAATTGAAGGGATTGAAGGCAGATAAATCCCCAGGGCCAGATGGTCTGCATCCCAGAGTGCTTAAGGAAGTGGCCCAAGAAATAGTGGATGCATTAGTGATAATTTTTCAAAACTCGTTAGATTCTGGACTAGTTCCTGAGGATTGGAGGGTGGCTAATGTAACCCCACTTTTTAAAAAAGGAGGGAGAGAGAAACCGGGGAATTATAGGCCGGTTAGCCTAACGTCGGTGGTGGGGAAACTGCTGGAGTCAGTTATCAAGGATGTGATAACAGCACATTTGGAAAGCGGTGAAATGATCGGACAAAGTCAGCATGGATTTGTGAAAGGAAAATCATGTCTGACGAATCTCATAGAATTTTTTGAGGATGTAACTAGTAGAGTGGATAGGGGAGAACCAGTGGATGTGGTATATTTGGATTTTCAAAAGGCTTTTGACAAGGTCCCACATAGGAGATTAGTGTGCAAACTTAAAGCACACGGTATTGGGGGTAAGGTATTGGTGTGGGTGGAGAATTGGTTAGCAGACAGGAAGCAAAGAGTGGGAATAAACGGGACCTTTTCAGAATGGCAGGCGGTGACTAGTGGGGTACCGCAAGGCTCAGTGCTGGGACCCCAGTTGTTTACAATATATATTAATGACTTGGATGAGGGAATTAAATGCAGCATCTCCAAGTTTGCGGATGACACGAAGCTGGGTGGCAGTGTTAGCAGTGAGGAGGATGCTAAGAGGATGCAGGGTGACTTGGATAGGTTGGGTGAGTGGGCAAACTCATGGCAGATGCAATTTAATGTGGATAAATGTGAAGTTATCCACTTTGGTGGCAAAAATAGGAAAACAGATTATTATCTGAATGGTGGCCGATTAGGAAAAGGGGAGGTGCAACGAGACCTGGGTGTCATTATACACCAGTCATTGAAAGTGGGCATGCAGGTACAGCAGGCGGTGAAAAAGGCGAACGGTATGCTGGCATTTATAGCGAGAGGATTCGAGTACAGGAGCAGGGAGGTACTACTGCAGTTGTACAAGGCCTTGGTGAGACCACACCTGGAGTATTGTGTGCAGTTTTGGTCCCCTAATCTGAGGAAAGACATCTTTGCCATAGAGGGAGTACAAAGAAGGTTCACCAGATTGATTCCTGGGATGGCAGGTCTTTCATATGAAGAAAGACTGGATGAACTGGGCTTGTACTCGTTGGAATTTAGAAGATTGAGGGGGGATCTGATTGAAACGTATAAGATCCTAAAGGGATTGGACAGGCTAGATGCAGGAAGATTGTTCCCGATGTTGGGGAGGTCTAGAACGAGGGGTCACAGTTTGAGGATAGAGGGGAAGCCTTTTAGGACCGAGGTTAGGAAAAACTTCTTCACACAGAGAGTGGTGAATCTGTGGAATTCTCTGCCACAGCAAACTGTTGAGGCCAGTTCATTAGCTATGTTTAAAAGGAAGTTAGATATGGCCCTTGTGGCTACAGGGGTCAGGGGGTATGGAGGGAAGGCTGGGTTCTGAGTTGGATGATCAGCCATGATCATAATAAATGGCGGTGCAGGCTCGAAGGGCCGAATGGCCTACTCCTGCACCTATTTTCTATGTTTCTATGTTTCTATGTTTCTATATCTGGTACCAACAACATAGGTAGGAAAAGGGAGGAGGTCCTGAAACCAGAATACAGGGAGTTAGGAAGGAAGCTGAGAAGCAGGAGCTCAGGGTAGTAATCTCAGGATTGCTGCCTGTGCCACGCGACAGTGTGGATAGGACTAGAATGATGTAGCAGATAAATGCGTGGCTGAAGAATTGGAGTAGAGGACAGGGATTCCAATTTCTGGATCATTAGAACCTCTTCTGGGTCAGGTGTGACCTGTATAAAAGGGACGGGTTGCACTTGAATCTGAGGGGGAGCAATATTCTTGTGGGCAGGTGTACCAGAGCTGTTGAGAATGGTTTAAACTAATATGGTGAGGGATGGGAACCAGTATGATAGAGCTGGGGATGAGCCAGCAGGTTTACAAGTAGATGATGGGTGTAACATGAATGTAAGGAAGGACAAGCCAATAATTGGGTACAAATGCAGACAGAGCAAAGAGTTAAATTGTACCACAGAGGCAACATTCAAAAGAGCAAAGAATGCAGGACTGAGGGTGCTGTACTTAAACATGCACAGCATTTGGAATAAGGTGGATGAACTCGTGGCGCAATTAGAGATTGGTCGGAATGACGTTGTGGGCATCACTGAGTTGTGGCTGAAAGAAGGTCATAGTTGGGAGCTTAACATCAAAGGATATACTTTATATCGAAAGGACAGGCAGGAAGGCATAGGTGGTGGTGTGGCTCCGTTGGTAAGAGATGGAATTACTTCTTTAGAAAGAGGTTGCATTGGGTCAAGAGAATGTTGAATCTTTGTGGGTGGATTTAAGAAACTGCAAGGGTGAAAAAACCATTGTGGAAATCATATAGGCCTCCAAATAGTAGCCAAGATGTGGGGGTTGAGATTGCAAAGGGAGCTGGAAAGGGCATGTAATAAGGGTAATGACACAATTGTAATGGGGTCTTCAATATGCAAAGGGATTAGGAAAATCAGGTTGGTGTCAGATCTCAATAGAGGGAATTCGTTGAATTTCTACCAGATGACTTTTTCAAGCAGCTTGTGCTCGAGCCTACTTGGCAAATGGCTATCTTAAATTGGGTGTTGTGTCATAACCCAGATCTTATTTGGGAGCTTAACATAAAGGAACCCTTAGGAGGCAGTGATCATAAAATGATTGAATTCATACTGCAGTTTGAGAGGGAGAAGCATAACTCACATGTATCAGTACCGCAATGGAATAAAGGGAATTACAGAGGCATGAGGGAGGAGCTTGCCCAGATGGATTGGAGGAGGATACTAGCGGGGATGACAGCAGAGCAGAGGTGGCTGAAGTTTCTGAGAATAGATCACAAGGCGCAGGATAGATGTCTCACAGAGGAAGAAGTTCTCAAAAGGCAGGGTGAGGCATCCGTGGCTGACAAGGGAAGTTCAGGACTGCATAAAAGCCAAGGAAAGGATTTATAATGTAGCAAAAGTGAGTGGGAAGTTGGATGATTGGGAAGCTTTTGAAATCCAACAAAAGACAGCTAAAAAAGCTATAAGAAGGGAAAGGATTAAATATGACGGCAAACTAGCCAATAATATAAAGCAGGATACTGAAACTTTTTTTCAGTTATATAAAGAGTAAAAAAGAGGTGAGAGTTGATATTGGACCACTGAAAAATAGTGTTGGTGAGGTAGTAACGGGGGACAAAGAAATGACAGATGAACTTAATGGGTACTTTGCATCAGTCTTCACTGTGGAAGACACTAGCAGTGTGCCAGGGGTCCGTGAGTGTCAGGGAGCAGGACTGAGGGCCATTGTTATTACAAAGGAAAAAGTGCAGGCAAACTCCAAGGTCTTAAAGTGGATAAGTCACCTGGACCAGATGGACTACATCCCAGAGTCCTGAGAGTGGTTGCTGAAGAGATAATGGATGCGTTGGTCATGATCTTTCAAGAATCACTTGATTCTGGCATGGTCCTGGAGGACTGGAAGATTGCAAATGTCACTCCACTCTTTAAGAAGGGAGGAAGACAAAAGAAAGGAAATTATAGGACAGTTAGCCTAACCTCAGTGGTTGGGAAAGTACTCGAGTTTATTATTCAGGATAAGGTTTCAAGGTACTTGGAGACTAATGATAAAATAAGTCAAAGTCAGCATGATTTCTGTAAAGGGAAATCTTGCCTGACAAATCTGTTAGAATTCTTCAAGTAAGTAACAAGCAGGGTGGATAAAGGAGAGACTGTGGATGTAATTAACTTAGATTTTCAGAAGGCATTTATTAAGGTACCTCACATTAGGCAGCTTATCAAGATAAAATCCTATGGTGTTACAGGTGAGATACTGGCATGGATAGAGGAATGTCTGACAGGCAGGAGGCAGCGAGAGGGAATAAAAGGGGCCTTTTCTGGTTGGCTGCCAGTGACTAGTGGTGTTCCACAAGGGTCAGTATTGGGACCACTACTTTTCACATTGTTATTGATGATTTGGATAATCAAATTGATGGCTTTGTGGCAAAGTTTGAAGGTAGGTGGAGGGGTAGGTAATGCTGAGGAAGCAATGTGATTGCAGCAGGACTTAGACAAATTGGAAGAATGGGCAAAAAAGTGGCAGCTGGAACACAGTGTTGGGAAATGTATGACAATGCATTTTGGTAAAAGGAACAACAGTGCAGACTATTATCTAAATGGGGAGGTTCAAACATCAGAGGTGCAGAGGGACTTAGGAGTCCTCGTGCAAGACTCCCAGAAGGTGAATTTACAGGTTGATTCTGTGGTAAAGAAGGCAAATGCAATGTTGGCATTTATTTCAAGGGGAATAGAATATAAAAGCAAGGAGATAATGAGACACTAGTGATGCACTTAAGAGTATTGTCAACAGTTTTGGGCACCTTATTTCAGAAAGGAAGTGTTGCCATTGGAGAGAGTCCAGAGGAGGTTCACGAGGATGATTCTGGGAATGAAGGGGTTAACATATGAGGAGCGTTTGGCAGCTTTGGTCCTGTACCCACTGGAATTTAGAAGAATGGGAGGCGGGAGGGGAATCTCATTGAAATCTGCCGACTGTTGAAAGGGACCAGATAGGGTGGATGTGGAGAGGATGTTTCCTCTGGTGGGGGTTTCCAGAACCAAAGGACACAGCCTCAAAATTGAGGGGGGACCTTTTAGAACAGAGGTAAGGAGGAATTTTTTTAGCCAGAGAGTAGTGAATCTGTGGAATGCTCTGCCACAGACTGCAGTGGAGGACAAGTCTGTGGGTATATTTAAGGTGAAAGTTAATCATTTCCTGATCAGTCAGCGCATCAAAGGATACGGCAAGAAGGCAAGTGTATGGGGTTGAGTGGGATCCGGGATCAGTCATGATAGAATGGTGGAGCAGACTTGATGGGCTAAATGGCCTAATTCTGCTCGTATATCTTATGGTCGTCCAGCTGCAGAGGTGAGAGTGAAGTTCTTCAGTTGTTCAGCTCCAGTGACGAGAGTGATGTCCCTCAGTCGTTCTTCTGCTGAGACGAGAGTGATGTTCCTCAGTCACTCTGTCCAGAGATGACAGTGATGTTCCACAAATGTTCAGCTGCAGAGACAGGAGAGATGCTGCTCTGTTGATCAGCTCCAGAGATGACAGCTGGCCTTCAGTTGTTTCCAGCAGATCTCAGTCTATCTTGGGTCACCAGCCTCTGCCGGCATGTCACAGATTGATTTTTAACTTCAGTCTGTGAATTCAATTTGATTGTATCGTACTTCACTAAAAGTCCACCCCAATGACTAAAGCAGCAGGAAGCAGTATGGCGTCTCATCAACAAGCAGGCTCTACGATAATCGCATCACTACTTTGCAGAGAAGGACACTTTGTACCTCACTCATCCAACACACATCATTAACTAAACTCTTGGATTTTTCTTTCTCTTGTGCAGGTTTGCTTGTTAATTGAATGGGCAGTGAACGTGTTAAGTCTTCCCACAAACATCAGCTGGCAGTGACGTGCCATTTCACCCTTTGGCAGGAAGTCCCACGCAGGAATTGGCACCACGCCCGGTGGGTAGGTGCTGGGTGAAATAGAAAAGGTGTAGGTCTGTGTCAGACTGCTCTCAGAAACAGGGCCTCGCAGATTCCTAGCAAGAATGTGGTCCACAGACCATAAGACCAAGGAACAGAATTGGTCATTCCCTCCCTTCTGCCTGCCCCCCATCCTAAAGAGTGGAGTGACATTTCCAATTTTCCAGTCGTCCAGAGACATTCCAGAACTTAGTAGTTCTGGACAGATCTCTCCATATATTTGAGTAAACTTTTGGTATCCTCATTTATATGATTGGGTAGCTTACTTTCACGTTTCATCCTTGCTGTTTTAGTTGTCTTCTGTTAGTTTTCAAAAGTTGGTCACACCAAAGCAGCAGGTCCCAATGCATGTGTCAAAAGCAATGAGGAATGTAGAGCTGGTGTGTACCATCTCCCCGGCCCGGCTACAGAGGCATCCGTCCCTGGATCTCTTCCTGTCCTTGAAGGGCATTAACCAGGAATAATCTTAGTCCAGTTTAAACTCACCGCCCCCTCACTGACAGTCAGCACCAGTACATCTCAGGGGTGTGTGCTTAGCCGCTGCTCTGCGCTCCCTACACCCATGACTGTGTGGGTGGTGCAGCTCCATCACCGTCTATAAACTTGCCGTTGTTGATCGGATCTCAGACGGTGATGAGGAGCGAGATAGATCAGCTGGTTAAGTTGTGTCACTATATCAAACTTGCACTCAATGTCTGCACGAGGAATTGATTGTGGAACTTGGGAAGGGGAAGTCGAGGAAACACACACCGGTCCTCGTCGAGGAATCAGCAGTGGAAAGGGTGAGCAGTTTCCAGTTCCTGGGTGTCTACATCTCTGAGGATTCATCTTGGGCCCGAGAAGAAGGCACACCAGCAGCCACACTTCATTTACGGTTTGAGGAGATGTGGACTATCACCAAAGACTGTATAAATTTCTACAGGTGTACCAGAGAGAGATTTTTGACCAGTTAAGATGGTGTCAAGCTGCGCTCTCCATCAAAGTTGTGGCTCAAACATAGTTTTTTTTAGGTTCGTAGGGTGGTTTGGGGGACAGAGTGGGGAGTTTAGGGATCAGGTTAAGGTTTGGCGAGGAGGGGGAATTGGAGATCAGGCCAGAGACTGGATGTGCCCAAAGGCCTGTGATAACATGGATGAAGGATATCCGTGGGCAGATATTGGGCAGTGGACAAACACCATTGCCACCACCTCCTGCAGGTCAGTGTTGTCCCCGGGATCAGCAGGATTGGAGTTCTATGCAGGCAGAAGAAATGGAGGCCAACGATCTCCTAGGTACATGTGATGGCGAGCCCGAATTCAGTGTTCCAACATCAGTGAGTCCTGGGGTCGATACCAAAGATCAAGGTGTTGACCGTTCGTCAACGGAAGCAGGTTAGCAAACTCACTATGTAACTTGTAATTAATCGAAGCTCACACTTTATTGTTTCTGCACGAACAACAACGCAACTGTATTGACCCCAGGCCAGAAATTTAGAACATGAATCCTACTGTTCCCTTTCAACCAAAACCCACTCAGACCACTTCTCCAATTTACAACACTGAAGTAGGGGGTCTCCGTTGGCCAGACGATCGATCCTTGCCTTGAGAGTTATTACTGACAGTGCAATCGAAGTGTCCACTTTTATATCCATTCCTCATCAATTCAAATGTTGCGTACCAGTGCTGACGCGTGGGAGAGGGGAGCTGGGCTTTGGGGTTCTAACATTTAACTGTCATCCATTCATTCTTTGGGGCACTCCTCTGATTTCATGGATGTTTGTAAAGAAAAAGAATTTCAGGATAGAGGTGTACAAGATAATGAGTGACATTGATTGTGTGGATAGTCAGAGGCTTTTTCCCAGGGCTGAAATGGCTAACACACAGGTTTAAGGTGCTTTGAAGTAGGTACAGAGGAGATGTCAGGGGTAAGTTTTTTACGCAGAGAGTGGTGAGTGCGTGGAATGGGCTGCCGGCAACTGTTGTGGAGGTGGATACGACAGGGTCTTTTAAGAGACTCCTGGATAGGTACATGGAGCTTAGAAGAATAGAGAGCTGTGGGTAACCCTAAGGTAATTTCTAAGGTAAGGACATGTTTGGCACAGCTTTGTGGGCCGAAGGGCCTGTATTGTGCTGTAGGTTTTCTATGTTTCCATGTATATTGTATACATTTCTCTGACATTAAATTTACCTGCTGAAACATCCTCCCAACCACTGAGGTCAGAGGTCAGACTAACTGGCCTATAAGTTTCCTTTCTTCTGCCTCTCTCCCTTTTTGGAGGGGAGTGATATTTGCATTTTTCCATTCCTCCAAAACTATGCCAAAATCAATTAATTCTTGAAAGCTAATTACTAATGCTTCCACAATGTCTTCAGCCACCTCTTTCAGAGCCCTGGGGTTAGTCCACCTGATCCAGGTGACTTATCTACCTTCAGACCTTTAAGTTTCCCAAACACCTTCTCCCTGTTAACAGCAACTTCACACACATCTGCCTCCTGACACTCTCAAATTTCCAGCATGCTGATAGTGTCTTCCAAAGTGAAGAATGATGCAAACTACTCATTCAGTTCATCTGCCATTTCCTTGTCCTCCACGACTACCTCTCCAGCATCGTTTTCCAGCAGCCCGATGTCTATTCTCACCTCTTTTACTCTTTATGTATTGGAAGAAACTTTTGGTATCCTCTTTAATATTACTAGTGAGCCTACTTTTGTGCTCCACATTTACCTTCTTTTTGATTTGTTTAGTTGTCTTCTGCTGGTCTTTAAAGCTTTCCAATCCTCTAGCACCTCACTAATGTTTGCTCTGTTACACTATTATATGCCCTCTCTTTGGCCTTTATATTGGCTTTGCCTTGAGTATTGTAAACCCCCTCCCCCACCATCCTGCTTACAGCGTATGATGACAGATCTGTCACTGGCATTTTTGGGGAATGATCCCAGTGTCTAGCTGAGCTGAATCACAGTGGGAATGTTGACGTAATTTGCTTGGATGGTTATGGGCATAAGGCTCTTGGTCGATGTTCCAGGTCGATAATATATTAGTTTAGCGGTTGAACGCTCCTGGATATAACCTCTGATGAAAAATGTCCAGAACGCAGAGAAATGAAACATATCCGACAATCAGAGCACAGCCCCCGTTGTCAGATCCCATTATCACCGATCTGATGCCAGCCATGGTGAAATCCTGTTGTATGCCAACACGATGATATGCCATTATCAGTGATCTGATGCCAGCCATGAAGAAATGCCATTACCTTAAATCACTGAGTATCTACGATACATATTCGTCGAACATCGAGCTGTGTTGTGACGACCTTTTAACCAAGGAATGTGGTGGAGGTAGATAATTCAGATATTTCTAAGAAAAGCTCATGGATGATAGAGGAGTGGCGGGTTTAGTGGAAGGGAGGGAAGGGTTAGATTGATCTTGGAGTAGGTTAAAAGGTTGGCATAACATTGTGGGCCGAAGGGCCTGTAGTGTGCTGTAATCTTCTATGTTCTATGTTCTATGTTCCCACTGTTCCCTCCCACACAGCCCTCCATTTCTCTTTTATACATGCGCCTATCTAGGTGTCCTAAGACATAGGCCATTCAGCCCATCGAGTCTGCTCCAGCATTCCATCATGGCTGATTTATTATCCCTCTCAACCCCATTCTCCTGCCTTTTCCCCGTAACCTTTGACACCTTGACTGATCAAGGACCTATCAACCTTCGCTTTAAATACACTCAATGACTTGTCTGTGGCAAAGAATTCCACAGGTTCACCACTCCCTGGTTGAAGAAATTCCTTCTCATCTCTGTTACACAGTCTTGTATTTGTATTCTGGTCCTGGACTCCCTCCCTGCAGGAAACATCCTCTCCACATCCCCCCCGTCGAGGTTTTGCAATATTTTATGGGTTTCAATGAGATTCCCCTCATTCTTCCAAACTCCAGTGAGTACAGGCCCAGTTAACCCTTTCACTTCTGGAATCATTCTCATGACCCTCCAATACCAGCACGTCTTTTCTCGAATAAGAAGCACACCAGTGCTGAGGCTCGTCACCAACTACAACGAGGCGGCCTACTGAGAGGAGGTGGAAGAGCCCAAGGCCTCAGGCCTGGCAATTAACCTCTTCCTCAATGTCACAAGACGAAGGAGAGTTATCGACTTTAGGAGGGACTCACATGCTTTACATGGGCAGCACAGCAGCGGAAACTGTGAGCAGTTTCAAACTCCTGGCAGTGCTCATCACACACAACCTGTCATGGTTCCAGAACACAGTCAGGAGAGCTCACCAATGCCTCTGTTTTCTGAGGAGGCCAAAGGGAGCTGAACTATAGCTACAGGTACACTCACCACATTCTGCAGGGGCACAGTCCAGAACGTCCTAACGAGCTGCGTCACTGCGCGGTACGGAGACTGCACGGGGGCGGACAGGAAGACCCTACAATGGGTTGTCAAAACTGCCCAACGCATCGCCAGCATCAGCCTCCCTGCCAGCAAGGACACTTACACAGAAAGGTGCTGGAAAAGGGCCACTAACATCATGAAGGATCTCACCCACCCTGCTCGTGGACTGTGTGTCCCACTCCCATAGGAAGAGGCTTTGGAGCATCCACACCAGGACTACCAGACCCAAAAACAGTTCCTTTCCCCAGCAGTAAGGCTGATCAACACCTCCACCCACTAACTCCACCATTATTTCCTGTCAGTCACCTTGTGTCACTTTATGGACAGACAACCAGTCTCTGTATATCAGCTATCTTACGTATTTATATTTATTGTGTTTTTATCATTGTGTTATTTATCTTATTGTGTTTCTTGTGCTGCATCGGACCTGGAGCAACAATTATTTCATTCTCCTTTACACTCGTGTACTGGAAATGGCATTAAACAATCTCACATTTTGAAATTTGATAACTCCTCCCATTTCTCCAAACTTGCTCAGACCAATGCCTTATGAAGCCTCAGCTGACGAGGAGATTTCTCCACTCGCTTTGTGTATTGACATGGCTGGGCAAAGATCTGAGGACAAGTAGTGTGGAGAATGAGAGAGAGGGCGGGTAATTAGCTTAACCTTTTGAAAGAGTCAGCAGTAACTCAGTGACCGTTCTGTCCTCTGCTGTGTGGACATCACACTGGTACACGTCTCACAGCCCGGGATCTCCAGGGTTAACGGGGTGCGAATCTCCACCTCAGGACGACAGAGAACCTGCGACGCTGAAATATCTCCAAGCACAGAGGAAGGCAATGCAGAATCAGGGTTAATGTTGCTGGCGTGCTGTATCGTCATGAAATGTGTTGTTTTGTGGCACAGTGACAAATCACTATAGATTACATTAGAAATTAAATTAAATAGGTAAAGCAAAAGACAGGGAAATATTAGTGTACATGGGTTCATGTAATCTCACCACCTTTCCGCAGCGTCGAGACCAAGCACCTGTCTGCCTCTCGCCCTTTCACCCAGGGATGTTTATGAAGGGCCAGCTCTCTGAAATTCATGGTTACGTCGCTGATTCGAGCCTTGCTGGCTCTTTTCAAAGCAGCCAGTTAGCCATTTCCGTCCTGGCAGATGCCTGGGAGAAAGTCTCTGGCTGTCCGCTCTGTCACTGCCTCTTATCATCTTGTACACCTCGATCAAGTCACCACTCGTCCCGCTTTCTTCCGAAGAGGAAATCCCGAGTTGGCTCGTCGGATGTGCGCTCTGCTCCAGGCCGGGCCGGGGCGTGCTCTCTGCTCCAGGCCGGGCCGGGGCGTGCGCTCTGCTCCAGGCCGGGCCGGGACGTGCTGTCTGCTCCAGGCCGGGCCGGGACGTGCCCTCTGCTCCAGGCCGGGCCGGGACGTGCTGTCTGCTCCAGGCCGGGCCGGGGCGTGCTCTCTGCTCCAGGCCGGGCCGGGACGTGCCGTCTGCTCCAGGCCGGGCCGGGGCGTGCTCTCTGCTCCAGGCCGGGCCGGGGCGTGCGCTCTGCTCCAGGCCGGGCCGGGACGTGCTGTCTGCTCCAGGCCGGGCCGGGACGTGCTCTCTGCTCCAGGCCGGGCCGGGACGTGCCGTCTGCTCCAGGCCGGGCCGGGGCGTGCTCTCTGCTCCAGGCCGGGCCGGGGCGTGCGCTCTGCTCCAGGCCGGGCCGGGACGTGCCCTCTGCTCCAGGCCGGGCCGGGGCGTGCTCTCTGCTCCAGGCCGGGCCGGGACGTGCTCTCTGCTCCAGGCCGGGCCGGGACGTGCCGTCTGCTCCAGGCCGGGCCGGGACGTGCTCTCTGCTCCAGGTCGGGCCGGGGCGTGCGCTCTGCTCCAGGCCGGGCCGGGACGTGCCGTCTGCTCCAGGCCGGGCCGGGACGTGCTCTCTGCTCCAGGCCGGGCCGGGACGTGCCCTCTGCTCCAGGCCGGGCCGGGACGTGCTGTCTGCTCCAGGCCGGGCCGGGACGTGCACTCTGCTCCAGGCCGGGCCGGGGCGTGCTGTCTGCTCCAGGTGGGGCCGGGACGTGCTCTCTGCTCCAGGCCGGGCCGGGGCGTGCTGTCTGCTCCAGGCCGGGCCGGGACGTGCTCTCTGCTCCAGGCCGGGCCGGGACGTGCTCTCTGCTCCAGGCGGGGCCGGGACGTGCTGTCTGCTCCAGGCCGGGCCGGGACGTGCTCTCTGCTCCAGGCCGGGCCGGGACGTGCTCTCTGCTCCAGGCCGGGCCGGGACGTGCTCTCTGCTCCAGGCCGGGCCGGGACGTGCTCTCTGCTCCAGGCCGGGCCGGGGCGGAGAAGCACAGTCCTGCAGTCGCTTCCAATCGGAAGGAAAAGCTGAAAATGCTCAGGAGGTCAGGCAGCCTATTTGGAGGGAGAAATGGAATTGAGATTGAAGTTTATCTCTCATGAGTACATGCTGTGAAACAAACTAGTTAATTAAAGAGACAGAGATTACGTGCCTAAGCAGGTCACCAGGATGCTGCCTGGACTAGAGAGCATGTCTTATGGAGATAGGCTGAGTGAGCTGGGACTTTTCTCTTTGCAGCGAAGGAGGATGAGATGTGACTTGATAGAGATGTACAAGATGATAAGAGGCTTAGACTGAGTGGACAGCCAGTGACTTTTCCCCAGAGTGGAGATGGCTAATACGAGGGGGCATCATTTAGAGGTGACTGGAAGAGAGTATAGGGGGGATGTAAGTTCTTTTACACAGAGAGCGGTGGGGGAGTGGAACGCCCTGCCAGGGGTGGTGGTAGAGGCAGATACATTAGGGGCATTTAAGAAACCCCGAGGGAGACACATGGATGATTTAAAAACACTGGAGGGGGATGTGGGAGGGAGGGTTAGATTGATCTTAGAGCAGGTTAAAAGGTCAGCACAACACTGTGGGCCGAAGGGCCTTTGCTGGACTGTCCCATGTTCGGAGCTCTATTAATCCCAGAATGACAGATTCCGAAGCAAGGCCACTGAAGATCCTGCCGGGACATAACATTCCTCCTGTATAATCAATAACGGGGGCCCTGTGTCTCTGGGAGTTCCAGATGTCACCTCACCCTGTTCTACTTCAATAGCCTGCCCAGCTCGGCCCCTTCGCTCTGTGATTGGGAGGGGAGGGGGGCGGTATTTGACGTGCCGGGCCACTGAAGTAAATGACAGAACAATCCGAATCCCTTCCCACCTGCGCACGAGGCCAGAGGTCACCCATGTTGAAAATTGCTTTGGGCTGCCTGTTCCCCAAGCAACGGGAAAATCCAGCACTCACTTCGGAAAGACATCACAGCAAATCGATTCTGTGCAGCCGTGGTAATGAGACCTCCTGTATCCCTGAGCCATCACAATTAATGCCGATGTTCATCGATTTAAGCAAGTAAGGCAGATAAGCAAGAACCTGTACAAATTCTTCAAAACAGCCACCTCAGTTTCCAACAGGAATTCTGCAGATGCTGGAAATTCAAGCAACACACATCAAAGTTGCTGGTGAACGCAGCAGGCCAGGCAGCATCTCTAGGAAGGGGTGCAGTCGACGTTTCAGGCCGAGACCCTTCGTCAGGACTAACGAAGGGTCTCATTAGTCCTGACGAAGGGTCTCGGCCTGAAACATCGACTGCACTTCTTCCTACAGATGCTGCCTGGCCTGCTGCGTTCACCAGCAACTTTAATGTGTGTTACCTCAGTTTCCAGCCTGGTTTGTAACAAGAATTCCTCTCTACAAAATTAGGGTTTATCGTGGGCGCCAGCCCTGCACGGGAGTGGGTGACCACCCCCGCCATTTGCCGATGGGCCAGTAAAATGGACTTGCAGGAATCTACATTGCCAATGTCCACCAGGGTCTTGCGATCACAAGGAAAGTGACTTAGACAATTACTCGCTGCAGACTGCTCACCTCCCTCAGGCAGCGTCAACGTCCACTGCAAGTCCAGTTCCTTCAGTTTCTCCACCAACGAGCAGCTCGCTAATAGGGTACATCTGCAATACTTTGAATTCTTAATATCCAGCAGCGTCTTGTGATTGTAAAAAATACATTTTAAAAAGACAATAACAGGTTTGGTTAGCACTGTAGAGGCTGCTGCGTCCAAGTACGTGGCCGTCTTACCAGAAACTGGTTAGACCACACTTTCTCCAAGAATACCACAACCTTGCTCTGGTTTGGAGGTTTGTGTGCCTCAAAGCCCCAGAGAGCTGTGCTGGCTGGAGTCAGGGCTTTATGCTCTGGCTCTTGGTAGGGTCATCCATACCAAACAGGTCAAAGGGCAGAGGCCAGACTATGTGTGGTCCACCAGTCCTCCAGGTTCGGGGGTTCAGCTCAGGACTAACAATCCTGACTGGGAAAATAGAAGTGTCACAGAAACAGCAATGAAGAATCCTTCTAAATCTGAGTGCAATGGTATTCCTGAGTCTCCAGTCAGGACTGGCCTGGCCGACAACGGACTGAGCTGAGGGGACTGGCCCAGGACTGGCCTGGCTGACAACGTCATCCCAGTAGACACTGACAGGAAGCTCTGTACACCATATAGACTGAGAGGATAGACCAAGATGGAGGATCTTCATCGCTGCCCTAAACACCGGCAGGAATAACGGGCAGTGAGTAAGACCATAAGACTCACACGTGTTGAGTTCTGGTTGACTCATGAAACTCAGAGACAGTGCTGTGGTCATTAACACAAACGGCGCATTTGGGTGGCGCGTGCAGACATGTCTCTACCAGGGGAGGTGTCAGGAGTTTCTCCCTTTTGCCACCTGCTATCGGGACTATCGGGAGTCGATCGGAACTTTGAGACTTTTTTTTACCGTGCCCATGGTCTGCTGTTTATCAAATTATGGTATTGTTTTGCACTGCTGTAACCATATGTTATAATTATGCGGTCTTGTCATTGTTAGTCTTTGGTTTGTCCTTTTTTTTTGTGATATCACTCTGGAGGAACACTGTATCATTTTTTAATGCATGCATGCATTTCTAAATGACAATAAACGAGGACTGAGTGTCCTCATAATCTAATCTAATCTTCCCTCCCCTAGACCCGAGGTGGCGCACCTGCTTAGCCCCCGATCAGGGTCACGTGAAGCCATGGGCAGAGCTAGTGGATGGTCGTATGAGTGGCTGGTGCGTATCACAAGTCCTGTTATGCAACCACTGACGCCAGGCAGACAGACTCAGAAGAGTATTGATAACGGCTCGGGTCACCCGTCTTGTAAAGGCACTGACCAGAAGAAGGCAATGGCAAACCACTTGGTAGAAAAACTTGCCAAGAACTATCATGGTCACAAAAAGACCATGATCGCCCACGTCATACGACATGGCACATCATGATGATGTCATACAACATGGCACACAATAATGATGTCATATGACATGGCACATATTAATGACATCATACGACACAGCACATATCGCTGTATTTTTGATGTACATGTGATAGATGGCAGGATGGATGGATGGATTAATGGATGAATTGATAGATGGATAGACAGAGAGTCAGCTCGATGAATAGACAGATAGACAGACTGACACCGACCCTTCCTTCAGTAAATTTCCCCTTCACCTTCTCCGGTCCAGGAAGGTGGCTATCAGCAGTTGTCGGCGCCTGGAGGTTTATGGCAGGGAGAGTTTATCCCTTTTGCCGCCTGCTATCGGGACTATCGGGAGTCGATCGGAACTTTGAGACTTTTTTTTACCATGCCCATGGTCTGTTCTTTATCAAATTATGGTATTGCTTTGCACTGCTGTAACTATATGTTATAATTATGTGGTCTTGTCTTTGGTTTGTCATTTTTTTTTGTGATATCACTCTGGAGGAACATTGTATCATTTCTTAATGCATACATTTCTAAATGACAATAAACAAGGACTGAGTGTCCTCATAATCTAATCTAATCTAATCTACGTCATGATCCAGTCCGTAAAGTCCACATTCCGGTTCACGGTCCAGTCTATGGACTCAGGACTCCGGGTCTACCAGCTGTCCCTCGTTTGATTTAGTTAATCATTGGCACCTGATTCCCATCTTGGAGCTTGCAATATAAGTAGCCTTGGGATTGAGTGTGGGCTGCTGGTTTGTTTTGTCAGTCCCTTTTGCAACCTGCTGATGGAAGGTTAGTGAAACCATTTGTGATCTGTAGGCCTGGTTGGAGGACCACTGCTTCATGAAGCCTTGTTGCCACTTGTTGGAGTAGTCTTTGTGGGATGGATTTGGCTGTTTCCTGGGCCAGCTGAGTGGCTGTCAGCTGGGTAGGGATCTGGCTGTTTCTGTAGCCAGTAGAGGTTGCTGGCTGAACTGAGAATTGGAGCTACCTGGCAGCAGAGATGGAACTGTCTGTTGTTCTTTGGTGTTTGTCTCTTCTTGTCCTTGCCTCTATGGGGTAAGTCAGGCTGTTTTGCTATTGCCCTGTGGGGAGGTCTTGTCTTGTCCTTGCCTTGGGTAAGTCAGTCTGTCCTGCTGTTACCCAACAGGTGGATCTGTCCCACCTTGGTGTGAAGATGAAGTTGAGTCCTGGCTTGTCTTAGGATAAGTCCTGGTTCTATGTCTATGTTCTGTCCTGTATCATGTTAGTGTTGTGTTAAAGATTAGTCCTGGCTTGTTGAGGACAAGTCCTGGCTCTGTGTTGATGTTTGGTTCCCAGTCTGTCTCTCAGCTCTGTGAACCCTGGCCTCAAGCCATGTCATGTCCTTGCCTGCCTCTGGGGTCTGAGCCTGAGGCAAGTCCCAGGTTCTGGGTCCTTGTCCAGTCTTAGGCTTGGAGTCCAAGCCTTTTCTCCTAGACCATGGTTTCTAGTCCTGGTCCTGCTTTCCCCAGCCCAAGTCTGCGCTCTTGTTCCTGCTCCTTGCCTGTATCCTGTCACGTCCCTACTCTAGTCAAGTCCTGTTCCTTGTACTTCAGTGTCTGTGTCTTGCATTTGGGTCTGTTCCTAGCACCCCTTGTGACAATCTATTTTTCCACCCTCTTCCCACTAACTGCATTCCTCATTCCAGCAAACTTGTCTTGGTGTAGAGTTTCTGGAATGTTGGGGTCCACAGCAGAGTGATTGTACATCATTGCACTGTCTGTTTTGTGCTTGGATTTGCCAAGCAGTTTGCACTAGAAAGGCTTCTTGCACCATTTAGCAGAGATTTTGCTGGGACTTGAGAACCTGAAATATAGGGGAAGATTGAATAGGTCATGACTTTACTCCCTAGAGGGTAGGAGAATGAAGTGAGATTTGACAGAGGTATACAAAATTGAGCGGTATAGATAGGGTAAATGCAAGCAGGCTTTTTCCTCTGAGGTTGGGTGAGACTAGAACTAGAGGTCATGAGGGTGGAACGAGCTTCTATCATACCGGTGCCAGACAAAACGTGGTGACCTGCCACAATAATGATTGTCCAGTTGCACTTACATCCCCAGTGATGAACTGCTTGAGAGATTGGTGGTGAAATATATCAGCTCCTGTCTGAGGAGCGACTGGGATCTGCTCCAGTTTACCTAACAGAGCAATAGGTTCACAGCAGACACCATCTAATTGGCTCTTCACTCAACCCTGGAGTATCTGGACAGCAAAGATGCATACATCAGGATGACTACAGCTGAGCATTTGATACCATCATCCCCTCAAAACTAATCAGTAAGCTCCAAGATATTGTGCAATTGGATCCTGGATTTCCTCACTAGTAGACCCCAGTCAGTTTGGATTGGCAAAGACATCTCCTCCACAATCTCCATCAGCACAGGAGCACCACAAGGCTGTATACTTAGACCCCTGCTCTACTCACTTTACATCTATGACCGTGTGGCTAAGTACAGCTCCAACACCATATACAAGTTTGCTGATGACACCACTGTGGTGGGCTGTATCAAAGGGAGTGATGAATCAGTAAACAGGAGGGAGATTGAAAATTTGGCTGAGTGGTGTAGTAACAACAACCCCTCACTCAATGTCAGCAAGACCAAGGAGCTGATTAGACTTCAGGAGAGGGGATCCAGAGGTCCATGATCCAGTGCTCATCCGAGGATCAGAAGTGGAGAGGGTCAGCAACTTTAAATTCTGGGTGTTACTATTTCAGGAACCTGTCCTGAACCCAGCACATAAATACAAATATAAAGAGGTTCAGCAATGCCTCTACTTCATTAGGGATTTGTGAACATTTGACATAATATCTAAAACTTTGACAAACTTCTATAGATGTGTAATGGAGAGTATATTGACTGGCTGCATCACAGCCTGGTATGGGAACACCAATGCTCTTTGAATGCAAACTCCTACAAACAGCAGTAGATACAGCCCAGTTATCACAAGTAAAGCACCATCACCCGCAACCATTGAGCACATCTACATGAAACGCTGTCGCAGGAAAGCAGCATCCATCGTCAGAGATCCCCACCACCCAAGCCATGCTCTCTTCTCGCTCCTGCCATCAGGTAGATGATACAAGAGCCCCAGGATTCACACCACTAAGTTCAAGAACAGTTACTACCCCTCAGCCATTAAGCTCCTGAATGAAAGGGGATAACTAGACTCACATGCCCCATCATTGAGGTGCATTGCTATTTCTTTTACATTTACACATTTTGTTGTCTTCTGCACTCTGGTTGATCTTTCATTGATCCTGTTACAGTTCTATAGATTTGCTGAGTATGCCCGCAGGAAAATTAATCTCAGGGTTGTATGTGATGACATACATATACTCTCATAATAAAGTTTACTTTTTGAACTTTGGAAGTGATGGATGCATGTCCCATTGCAATGCTTTAGAGAAAGTTGGGTAAGTATGTTGATGGGAGAAGGATGGAGGCTGTAGTCCAGGTGTGGGTTAGGCAGAACAGTCCAGCATGGACTAGCTGGACCAAAGGGCCTGTTTCTGTGCTGTAGTGCTCCATGAATTGAAGTATCATTCAGAGGGGTGTAAGGACAATGGCTGAGATTAAGATCAGCTAAAGACGAGAGTGGTCTGGTGAGCTTTGGACTTTCTGTGTACAAAACGTGTACTGCGATTCATAGAATACAAGTCTTTCCCTTTCAATTCTCTGAGGGGGGGGGGTCCACAAACTACTGTAACAGCCCCAAACGAGAGTCAAAAGTGCATGCAATGTGATGTAGCCCAGCACTTTATTGTGTGTTTACAGAAAGATGTGTGTTTTCATATTTGATGCATCAGGAACAAAGCTCTCTTTAATTAACAATTTCTCTGCAGAAGTATATTTTTAATTTCAAACTTTAAAGAAATATGACCTTGGCAGCTTGGAACAATTTTATATCAGAATTTGCAGAAACTGTTGCTAAGTTACACATTTCTACCTGCACGCATTGAACACAAGATGTCAAAGTCTGGTGAAAGGTCTGTTTATTATATTTTCTATGTCTCCTTGGAATTCTTAACATTTCTATGAATAGAACAGACGAAAGTGACAATCTATAAGATTCATACTATCTTTATTTTTTAATATTGAAACAAAATATTACATTGAATATAATTTACAAAAATAAAAAATATTTTTCATCAAATGCTGTCAAATTTTATTAGTATATTGCAAAATAATTTCTAGACCTCAATAGATGGATTACTGTTCTTCCTGGATTACAAGCACTACCACAGTATCACCCCTCCGACAGTGTGACCCTCCCTCGGCGGCGCCCCTCCACTGTTATTAATTTCACTGTGAAAATCCACACCACAGTGAACTTGGTTTATCTGTCCCGAGGCTTTGCCAGATTCAGGACAACTCACAGAACAAGCTGGAGGAACTCGGCAGGTCAGGCAGCATCTGTGGAGGGGAATGAACAGTCAACGTTTTGTGCTGAGACCCTTCACTGGGACTGGAAGGGAAGGGGGCAGGTGCTGGAATAAGAAGGTTGGGGG
Source organism: Mobula hypostoma (assembly GCF_963921235.1). Taxonomy (NCBI): domain Eukaryota; kingdom Metazoa; phylum Chordata; class Chondrichthyes; order Myliobatiformes; family Myliobatidae; genus Mobula; species Mobula hypostoma. The sequence continues at coordinate 58,376,361 of NC_086118.1, forward strand.
AGAGGAAAAACAACAAGCTGGCAAGAGATAGGTGAGACCAGGTGAGGGAGAAGGTGCTCGGGTGGGGGAGAGGGGAGAAGTGGGGGAGAGGTGAGACCAGAGGAGGGGGGAGAGGATTGGTGGGTGGGGGGAGGTGAGACCAGGTGAGGGGGGGGGAAGTGGATTGGTGGGTGGGGGAGAGGTGAGACCAGGTGAGGGGGGGGAAGTGGATTGGTGGGTGGGGGAGAGGTGAGACCAGGTGAGGTGAGAAGGCAGGGAAGGTTCAGAGCTTCCCTTTAACCAGATTTCTTTGGCGTTCTACTTACAAATTAGAAAATCATGTTTTCAAAGGAAATGGTGCGTTTGCCATTTCTTTTGGCAAGGATCCGCGCCTGTTGGACCGCACGGAGCAGATCATCTCGTTCAGCCGCCCTCCTTCACACAGTAATGTATTAAACTACTTGAGACGATTGGCAACGCTGGGACCACACGGAGATGGGTCCATTTGCAGCGATTAGTGCTGGAAGTTGGTTTGCTTTCTGCCTCGTGAGTGTGTATGACCCAAGGGAACAGTGGTTCAGAGAGGGAATTAATTATTGAGGAGGGAGTGTTGAGAGCTCATTCTGTCGCCGTGTGCTTGCCCTCTGTGACAAAAACCTTCAAAGGTTCTTTCTGTTTCGCTTATTCAGGAAAGCGAGTGGTATTACAGAAAGCAGCTTGCGTGTTAAATCGTTTACAAACTGCAGGAATATTAACTGTGCGTGTTACACCCGGTACATGGTCAACCCTGGTTATGTAAGCCGTTCATGTTAAATATTCCAGAAGTCATATTATACCCGTCAATTCCCACGGCGCCGGAGAGGGGTCGGTAACATCGTGAAGGATCCCACCCACCCTGCTCACGGACTGTCTGCCCCACTCCCAGTAGAGAGGAGGCAATGTAGCATCCCCACAGGACCACCAGACTCCAAAACAGTGACCTTCCCCAAGCAGTGAGGCTGATCAACACCTCCACCTGCCCAACCACTACTTTATCATTTCCTGTCGGTCACCTGATGTACAGACGCTCCTGTGTCCAGCCTCACTCTGTGGACATACAATCACTCTCTGTACATAAACTATCTGAAGCCACACTCAGGTTGGAGGAACAACACCTCCTACGCATGAACATTGACTTCTCTAACTTCCGCTAATACCCCACTTCCCCCTCGTACCCCATCCGTTATTTATTTATATACACACATTCTTTTTTTCTCTCCTTTTTCTCCCTCTGTCCCTCTCACTATACCCCTTGCCGATCCTCTGGGCTTCCCCCCCAACCTTTTCTTTCTCCCTGGGCCTCCTGTCCCATGATCCTCTCATATCCCTTTTGCTAATCAACTGTCCAGCTCTTGGCTCCATCCCTCCCCCTCCTGTCTTCTATCATTTCGGATCTCCCCCTCCCCCTCCCACTTTCAAATCTCTTACTAGCTCTTCCTTCAGTTAGTCCTGACGAAGGGTCTCGGCCTGAAACATCGACTGTACCTCTTCCTAGAGATGCTGCCTGGCCTGCTGCGTTCACCAGCAACTTTGATGTGTGTTGCTCAAAAACTTCTATAGATGTACCGTGGAGAGCATTTTGACAGGCTGCATCACTGTCTGGTATGGTGGGGTGGGGGAGACCCACTGCACAGGACTGAAGGAAGCTACAGAATGTTGTAAATTTAGCCGGCTCCATCTTGGGTACTGGCCTATAAAGTACCCAGGACATCTCCAGGGAGCAAAGGATCAGATTTACCATTCCCTGGCTATAGAAATTCCTCCTCATCTCGGTTCTTTGTATTCACTGTGAATGCTCGCATGACAACGAACCTCAGGGCTGTATATGGTGACATACATGTATTTAATACTAAATTTACTACGAACTTTGCGCTTTGTGGTCATTTAAACACTAGATAGATGAAAGTGCCGTCATCTGCTGGTACAATCGGGTTCCATGGAGTGGCAGCGCCATCTGCTGCCTCTAGGCAGCATTGCACCCACGGACAGGTGAATTGAACACCTCCCTAAGGCACTTGGCAGAAATGTAACCAAACAAAACGCGACTCACCCGCCGGTTCTGAGTAAGTGCGAGCAGCACCAGACAATGGCGAAAAAAAATTAAATTCGAGGGTCGGGACTGAGGGATTTCCAAAAATTCACCGCCTTCTGAGGGGAGAATTCTCTCCTCATCTCAGCCCTAGACTGTCTACCCTTCATTCTCCAAATGTTTCTAAACTACTGAGTTGAACGTCACCCCCTCATCCCGACGGGAAGATTTTTTTTTGACGAGTTCAAGTCTAGACAACAAAGTACATAAGAATCAGGATTTGAGGTCGGCCAACCTGCCGGTCAAATCTACTCCGCCTTTCGATTAAGCCGTGGTCTCAGCTCCATTCATTCCCCTGCTATGCAAACATCTATCGACCTGTGTCTTACACAGCACTGAGAGGGAAATGTCGGGCTTGTTTGGAAGGAGTTCCCTGTGAACACGCTGTGATTTTATTGCTCCTGTTGTTCTAGGAAGAAGGTCGGCATGTGATCTTGGTGTTCGAATGTGTGGTGACTCTTGCGGGCTGTCCCCAGCACGGACTTGGGCTGTGTTGGCTGTGAACGCAAACAACACATTTATTGTGGTAAATAATTCTGATTCTGAATCAGTAAACCTGAGATGGCATAGCAGAGATGTACTTTTTCCCAGGCAGAAAACTCTCACTAGTTTGCAGTATACAGACAAACCATCAGATCGTTAGTTCTTTGTTCCTTTCGCTTTTCTTGCCTCGCTGGTACTAACTGCAAGTGACGTAATAAGACCATAAGATGTAGGAGCAGAATTAGGCCATTTGGCCCATCGAGTCTACTCTGCCATTTCATCATGGCTGATCCAATTTCCCCCTCGGCCCCAATCTCTTGTCTTCTCCCCATATCCCTTCATGCCCTGACCAATCACAAAATTTATCAACCTCTGCCTTAAATATACATAAAGACTTGGCCTCCACAGCTGCCTGTGACAACGAATTCCACAGATTCACCACTCTCTGGCTAAAGAAATTCCTCCTCCTCTCCATTTTCATGCTGTGTCCTCTGGTCTTAGACTCTCCCAGCACAGGAAACATCCTCTCCACATCCACTCTAACAAGACCTTTCACCATTCAATAGGTTTCAATCAGGTCTCCACTCATTCTTCTGAGTTCTAGTGAATACAGGCCCAGAGCCATCAAATTCTCTTCGTATGACAAGCCATTCCATCCTGGAAGCATTTTTGTGAACCTCCTTTGAACTCTCTAGTTTCAGCACGTCCTTTCTAAGACAAGTAGTGGAAGTTCCCACTTGCTTCAAAAAGGCAACAATTATACCAGTGCCTAAGAAGAATAATGTGAGCTGCCTTAATGACTATCACCCAGTAGCATTCACATCGACAGTGATGAAATTCCTTGAGAGATTGGTTATGACTAGACTGAACTCCTGTCTCAGCAAGGACCTGGACCCATTACAGTTGACCTATTGTCACAATAGGTAAATGGCAGATGCAATCTCAATGGCTCTCCTCGCAGCTTTAGACCACCTGGAAAACACAAACACCTATATCAGGATGCTGTTCATCGACTATAGCTCAGCATTTAATACCATCATTCCCACAATCCTGATTGATAAGTTATAGAACCTGGGCCTCTGTACCTCCCTCTGCAACTGGATCCTCAACTTCCTAACCGAAAGACCACAATCTGTGCAGATTGGTGATAACATCTCCTCACTGACTATCAACACTGGTGCACCTCAGGGATGTGTGCTTAGCCCACTGCTCTACTCTCTCTATACCCATAACTGTGTGGCTAGGCATAGCTCAAAAACAATCTATAAATTTGCTGACGATACAACCACTGTTGGTAGAATCTCAGATGGTGATGAGAGGGCGTACAGGAGTGAGATATGCCAACTAGTGGAGTGGTGTCGCAGCAACAACCTGGCATTCAATGTCAGTAGGACGAAAGAGCTGATTGTGGACTTCAGGAAGGGTAAGATGAAGGAACACATACCAATCCTCATAGAGGGATCAGAAGTGGAGTGAGCAGTTTCAAGTTCCTGGGTGTCAAGATCTCTGAGGATCTAACCTGGTCCCAATGTATCGATGTAGTATAAAGAAGGCAAGACAGTGGCTATACTTTATTAGGAGTTTGAAGAGATTTGGTATGTCAACAAATACACTCAAAAACTTCTATAGATGTACTGTGGAGAGCATTCTGACAGGCTGCATCACTGTCTGGTATGGAGGGGCTACTGCACAGGACTGAAAGAAGCTGCAGGAGGTTGTAAATCTAGTCAGCTCCATCTTGGGTACTAGCCTACAAAGTACCCAGGACATCTTTAGGGAGCGGTGTCCATTATTAAGGACCTCCAGCACCCAGGGCATGCCCTTTTCTCACTGTTACCATCAGGTAGGAGGTACAGAAGCCTGAAGGCACACACTCAGCGATTCAGGAACAGCTCCTTCCCCTCTGCCATCCAATTCCTAAATGGACATTGAACCCTTGGATGTTACCTCACTTTTTTAAATATATCGTATTTCTGTTTGTTGCATGTTTTAAAATCTATTCAATATAAGTATACTGTAATTGATTTACTTGTTTATTTTCTCTCCTAGATTATGTATAGTATTGAACTGCTGCTGCTAATTTAACAAATTTCATGACACATGCCGGTGATAATAAGCCTGATTCTGATTCTGACAACGGGCCTAAACCTGCTCACAATACTCCAAGTGAGGCCTCACTAGTGCTTTATAAAGTTTCAACATTACATCCTTGCTTTTATATTATAGTATTTGAATTGATTACTAACATTGCATTTGCCTTCCTCACCACAGACTCAATCTGCAAATTGACCTTTGGGGAATCGTGCACAAGGACCCCAAGTCCATTTGCATCACAATTTTTTGTATTTTTTTTCTACGTTTAGATTTCCTCTCCTTTTCATTTCCTCTACCAAAGTGCATGACCATACACTTTCTGACACTGTATTCCATCTGTGGTATACACTGCATTCTGTATACCTCCATATTGAAATTGTCATGCATTTTTTTATATCTCATTGTAATTTGTAGGCCAGGTCCTTGCTACTGTTTGGGGGTCTGTATACAACTCCCATTAGGGTCTTTTTACCCTTGCAGATCCTTAGCTCTATCCAGAATAATTCAACACCTTCTGACCCTATGTCACCTCTCTAATGATTTGATTCCATTCCTCACAGCAATGCTGCCCCCCCTGCCTACTTGCCTGTCCTTTCAATACAATGTGTATCCTTGGACATTAAGCTCCCAGATATAGTATGCTTTCAGTGACGTCTACAACATCATGCCAATCAGTAACTGTGCTACAAGTTCATCTACCTTATTCTGTGTACATTCAAATATAACACCTTCAGTTGTGTATTCACCCTTTTTTGATCTGTTGGCCTTTTATGTAATGATGAACGTCGAATAAAAATGGTCGTGACCATAAAGATTTGGGCCTCATTCTTGACTTCTAAAGAACCTTTTTGAGAATATCATCTTTAGATCTGACGGCCCCAAATCCCAGTGATCCCTCTAATCACCAACCACAGAGGCCTTCAAACCCAACTCCCAGCCCAAATCCCAGGCACAATCTCTCTTCTGCCCCCCTCCTCACCCAAACCTGTGTCCAGACCCTGGCTTTACCCAAACCCTCCTGACTGCAGTCTTCACATAGGTGTTGGATTGGAGTATTAACATTGTAATTTAAATGTTTTCTTGTAGTTTAGTCTTTTCTGTGCTTTGTTATAGTTTTATATAATCATCTATATGTGAATCTTCAGCAAATTTTCTAATATTTTAGTACAGATGCTATTTTTTAAAAGTTGCTTAAATTTTTCCATGGCAAGTGGCTCGTCACTTGATCCTGGCTATTTGATGGGTTATTTGTATTCACTGGAATGTTATTCTCAATAGTCTGAGCTAGTTTTCAATAAGAGAACCACAACAACTTTCTTTCCCTTTGTTTGCTCCTGTAACAATAAATGGGCGTGAGCAGGAAGTTTTATGTCTCGTTCATGACCTTCCAAAGACCCTTTGGATCAGTATCAGAATCAGATTTAATATCGTTGGCATATGTCACGAAATTTGTTTTGTGGCAGCAGTACATTGCAATACACAATAAAAATGGTAAATTACAGTAAGTATATATGTTTTTAAGTTAAATTAAATAATTAGTGCAAAATGGGGGAAAAAATAAAGTAATGAGGTAATGCTCATGGGTTTAGTGTCCATTCAGAAACTGGATGGCAAAGGGGCAGAAGCTATTCCTGGATTGCAGAGTGTTTACCTTCAGACTCCTGTACCACCTCGCTGATGGTAGCAATGAGGAGGCATGACCCTGGGTGGTGGGGGTCCTTAATGATGGATGTCACCTTTTTGAGGCATTGCTCCTTGAAGATGTCCAGATGCTATGGAGGCTAGTGCCCATGATGGAGCAGTCACAATTTCCTGCAGCTTGTTTCAATCCTGTGCCACCCCCGCCCCCCCAAACCAGATGGTGATGTGGCCAGTTAGAATGCCCTCCATGGTATATGTAGAAATTTGCATGTCTTTTGTAACATACTAAATATTCTCAAACTGCTGATGAAATATAGCTGCTGTCTTGCAATTGCAACAATATGTTGGGTCCAGGATAGACCCTCAGATGTTGGGTCCAGGATAGACCCTCAGATGTTGGGTCCAGGATAGACCCTCAGATGTTGGGTCCAGGATAGACCCTCAGATGTTGGGTCCAGGATAGACCCTCAGATGTTGGGTCCAGGATAGACCCTCAGATGTTGGGTCCAGGATAGACCCTCAGATGTTGGGTCCAGGATAGACCCTCAGATGTTGGGTCCAGGATAGACCCTCAGATGTTGGGTCCAGGATAGACCCTCAGATGTTGGGTCCAGGATAGACCCTCAGATGTTGGGTCCAGGATAGACCCTCAGATGTTGGGTCCAGGATAGACCCTCAGATGTTGGGTCCAGGATAGACCCTCAGATGTTGGGTCCAGGATAGACCCTCAGATGTTGGGTCCAGGATAGACCCTCAGATGTTGGGTCCAGGATAGACCCTCAGATGTTGGGTCCAGGATAGACCCTCAGATGTTGGGTCCAGGATAGACCCTCAGATGTTGGGTCCAGGATAGACCCTCAGATGTTGGGTCCAGGATAGACCCTCAGATGTTGGGTCCAGGATAGACCCTCAGATGTTGGGTCCAGGATAGACCCTCAGATGTTGGGTCCAGGATAGACCCTCAGATGTTGGGTCCAGGAACTTGAAATTGCTCATCCTTTCCAGTTTTGATCCCTCGATGAGGACTGGTGTGTGTGCACTCATCTTACTCTTTCTGAAGTTCACAATAAATTCCTTGGTCTTACTGACATTGAGTGCAAGGTTGTTGCTGGTACACCACTCAACCGGTTGATCTGTCTCACTCCTGTACGCCTTCTCATCACCACCTGAAATTCCACCATCAATAGTTTTACCATCAGCAAATTTATCGATGGCATTTGAGCTGTGCCTAGCCACACAGTCATGGGTGTAGAGAGAGCAGAGCAGTGGGCTAAGCACACATCCTTGAGGTGCACCAGTGTTGATTGTCGGCCAAGTGGAGATGTTGTTTCTGATCCACACAGACTGTGGTCGTCCAATATCACCTGATCCAACAAAGCTGTGTGTTCCTCCTGAGAGGAACTCTGAGACTCCAGGGTGTTCAGCTCTAACACAGCCACATCTTCCTGATCAGGAGGATGTGAGGCAGAGCTGGAGACAGCGGTATAAGCGGTGTAGGTTTCCTGCTCCTCCCCTTCTGAAGCTAGCCGATCCATCTCGTACTGTTGTTCCCATTTACCCAGCTCCTCACTTGTCTAGCAGTGCAGTGATGTCCAAGTTCCATGGTGGGTATAGCCTGGTGATATGACAGGGACCACACAATCTTCAATGGTGGAGCAAAAGGCATTCAGGTTGTGCAGGAAATGCAATTTGTAGGAATGTCAACAACTGACCATGGAGGTTGCAAGGACAGAGAGAAGCCCACAGCAGGAGTGGGAAACATAGGACCTTCTCCTCCCCAGATATGGGAGCCTGAACCCAAGATGGATCTCAGAAACCTTGCATGGCTAAGAGGCAGCATATTCACCTCCCAAGTCACAATGTCAAGTTTATCTTAAATGCTGAAATCAAACCCCACATCTACCATTTCCACCAGCAGCTCATTCCACAGTCTCACCACTCTGAGTGAAGTTCCCCTTAAAACATTTCACCTTTCACCCTTAACCAATGACCTCCAGTTCTAGTATCACTTAACCTCAGTGGAAAGAGCCTGCTTGCATTTAACCTATCTATACCCCTCATAGTTTTATGCATCTCTATTAGATCTCCCCTCATTCTCTTGCACTCTAGAGAATAAATTCCCAACCTATTCAAGCTTTCCTTATCACTCAGGCCCTCCTGTCCTGTCAACATCCTTGTAAATTTTCTCTGTACTCTTTCGACCTTTCCTGTCGGTAGGTGACCAAAACTGCATACAATACTCCAAATTAGGCCTCATCAATGTCTTTATACAACTTCAACATAGCATCCCATCTCCTGTACTCAGTACTTTGATTTAAGGCCAATGTCCCAAACACTTTCTTTACAACCCTATGTACCTGTGATGCCACTTTCAATGAATGATGGATCTGTATTCCTAGAAACCTTTGTTCTGCCACACTCCTCACTGCCCTACTGTTCACTGTGTAAGACCTACCCTGGCTGGTCCTAAAAGTGAACCACCCTTTGAGGTGCACGTACTGTGGAATTAAGGAGACGTGGACTGTTACTTTCTAAGACTTAACTCTAGGTGTAATTGGAAGAACTCAGTAAATTGAACACAATTAATTCTGACTTTTGTTATTTCAAATTGTCAGAGATTTGATTATAACCAAATGGTACACCTATCTCCACTTCGACATCCTTTCAAATTATATCTTGTCACTTTAATGATACTGATTAAATTAGTACACAGTTACATTAAATGTGACATGGCATTAATTATGTGGATATTCTTCTGAATGAATTATGATCTGTTAATAACCATATTAACTGAGTGGAAAGCTTTTTAAATGTGGCCGTTAATAAGCCCAGCAGAGTGCTGTTTGCTTGCAACCTGCTTGATAAATCTCTGTTCATTCTTGAACACAATCTTTCTCCCAGGGTTGAAATACCTAATCCCACAGGACATCTGTTTAAAATGAGAAGGGGCAAAGGCAAATATGTTTTAGGCTCTTACATAGGCACATAAATGGCAGGAAAATAAGGATATGGACATTGGGTAGACAGAAGGGATTAGTTCATCTGATTACTAATCTAATTAGTTCAGCATGACAAGACCTCTTCAGCTGTGGTTCAATGTCCAAAGGTTTCATGAGCTGAACCTGGTGTTCCTTGTGCCCAGCTTTACCCACAGATACCGAGTTGGTGCAGAGCCTGGACTATGGGCAGAGGGTAACCCTGGGATATCAGAGCAACCCCCACCCTCAGTCTCCTCGGTAGGGCCCCATCCAACTGGCTGAGAGGGGAGCACAGCAAGAACCCGGCAATGAAGGGTAGGCTGCACAGTTGGAGCTCAACCCAATTGGCAGGGGTTAGGTGCAAAGCTCGATCCTAGGATGAGTGGGTGAGGCAGCAAGAGGAGCCGGACAGCCTGGAGTAGAGTTGGGGCAGGGTTTGGGGAGCCTGGGGTAGTCAGGCAACCTGTGGTATAAGCAGGGCAGGGAATGGGGACCTTGGGGTAGAGTTAGGTCAGGCAGGGGAGCAGGGGGATCCTGGGGTAGAGTGGGGGTGGGTCAGGCAGCCTGGGGTAGAGTTGGGGTGAGGAGCCAAGAAGCCAGGAGCCTGGGGCAGTGTCGAGTCAGGGAGGAGAGAATGGGGTAGAGTCGAGTCAGGGCAGGAAGCCTGGGGTACAGTCGGGGAGCCTGGGATATAGTCAGGGCGAGGAGCTGGGAAGCTGGGGTAGAGTTGCTGAAAGGCCTGTTCCTGTGCTGTACGGTCGTTACACTTTAGAAACAGTTTTCTCCTCTCAGGGTTCAGTGTCAAAGGTCACAAACCCAGCCTGTCACAGAAAGCCCAGGGGTCTTCTAACAGGACTGGAACAGGAAAGGAATGGTGGCGGAAGCCCTTGGAGCGAGGGGAGGGGGGGAGCGAGACACTGGTGTTAATTCAGTAGCCACTATGCTGGTGGTTCTGCCATCGGTGTTGTCAGGAAACTGCTCCTGTACAAGAGGCTGGTATTGAAGATGGCTCAGGGTGGTTGAATGGTGCCAGCGTCACTACTGCTGGGGCTGTGTCTGGAACCTAAAGCACTCCACTCTACATGGGTCCGCACTGCAGGTTTATTTATCATACAAACACGTCCACAATAGAACAAAATGCTGAAACCATTAAAACATTTCATAGAATCGAGGGGTTCCTTCGTGAAAGGACTGTCACTCCCCAGAGGTGGGGCCACGGCAGCCAAACCCAGCGATGGTGTTGTGTTCCATGTTGCGATGCTGAGTTGGGGATCACGGTGCTGCCTATAGAATTAAAGTCAGAAGAGAATTAAGGATGAGAAACTTCCATAAAGCAGATTTAACTTCAAAAGAAAAATGATGATGGAGATGATGAGGATGAAGAATTGTAAGAAACAGGAGGCCATCCAGCCCATCGTGTCTGCTTTGCCACTCAATATCTTCATGACTGATCTGGCTCCACCTACCTGCCTTTTCCTCTCAACCCTTAATATGCAAAAATCCTCTAAAATATACCTAATAACGTAGCCTCTACTGCTTCCCTGGGCAGAGAATTCCACAGGTTCACTACAATCTTGAAAAGCAATTCCTCATCTCCGTCCTAAATCCACACCAAATCTTGAGACTATGTCCCTACTTCTTGTCTCACTCACTAGTGGGAACAATTGAGCTGCCTCCATCTTCTCCACCCCTTTCATCAGAGTGTATGTTTCAATAAGATCCTTCTAATTCTCCTGAATTCCACGTGGCTCGACCTCTCCTTGGCTAATCCCCTCATCTTCAAAATCGACCTGGTGAACCTCCACAGCATAGCCTCCAAAGCCAGTAAGTCTTTCCTTCAGTAAGGAGACCAGAACTGCACACTGTACTCCATATGTGACCTTACCAGTACCATGTACAGTTGTAGCATAACGTCCCTGTTCCTAAATTCAATCCCGCTAGCAATGAAGGCCAGTGTTTCATTTGCCGCCTTGATAATCTGTTGTATCTGCAAAGCAAACTTCTGTGATTCATGCACAAGCACCCTCAAGTTCCTCTGTACAACAGCATACTGCAATCTTTCACCACTACATTATAATCTGATCTTCTATTTTTCCTTTCAAGATAGATGGCATTGCATTTACCAACATAGTAATCTATCTGCCAGACCCTAGCCCACTCACTTAACCTACCTCTATCTCTGTAGATCTCCACATCCTCTGCACAATCTGCTTTTCCACTTAGTGTCATGTCCCCAGCACTCCCCCATTCTCAGGGCAGTTTCTACCCTTTACTTTCCCTTGGCCTTACCAACTGCTTCAATAAGCCACACCAAGAACTGTCCAGCACCACACACAGATTGTACAGTCGATGTTTTGGGCCAAGATCCTCCACCAAGACTGGATTCGAAGAAGGAAGTCTGAGAGCTGGAGCGGGAGTGCGGAGGAAGACGTTTTTGAATTTTTCGGTTTTTTTTCATCGGAGTTCAGAGGTGGGACTGCGCAGGCGTGTGACGTCGGGCAGTGAAGCGCAGAAGATTTAAAAGGAACAGAGCCTCATAGAGCGGGCAGCGTAGTTTGCCGGTGGCGGAGTGAGCCGGGAGCAGAGTGAAGGCTTAAGGGCTTCGGCTCACCGGGCTTAGGTGGAAACGGGCGAGGAAGGTTTGGTATTCATTTTTTTTTTTTGTTATTTGAGGAGAGGGGCAGTATGAGTGAGGGCAGTTTGTTGTTCTCGGTGCCGGATGTGGGAGGCCCTGGAGTCTCCAAGCCTCCCGGATGTCTACATCTGCGCCAGGTGCGCCAAGATGCAGCTCCTAAGGGACCACGTTAGGGAACTGGAGCTGCAGCTCGATGACCTTCATCTGGTCAGGGAGAGTGAGGAGTTGATAGAGAGGAGTTACAGGCAGGTGGTCACACCGGGGCCACGGGAGGCAGACAAGTGGGTCACGGTTAGGAGGGGGAAGGGGAAGAGTCAGGTAATAGAGAGTACCCCAGTGGCTGTGCCCCTTGACCATGGGTACTCCTGTTTGAGTACTGTTGGGGGGGACAGCTTACTTGGGGGAAGCGACAGCGGCCATGCCTCCGGCACAGAGGCCAGCCCTGTAGCTCAGAAGGGTAGGGAAAGGAAAAGGAGGGCAGTTGTAATAGACTCGATAGTAAGGGGGTCAGATAGGTGATTCTGTGGACGCAGTCCAGAGACCTGGATGGTAGTTTGCCTATCTGGTGCCAGGGTCTGGGATATTTCTGATCATGTCCAAGATATCCTGAAGTGGGAGGGTGAGAAGCCAGAGGTCGTGGTACATATAGGTACCAATGACATAGGTAGGAAAAGGGAAGAGGTCCTGAAAGGAGAATTTAGGGAGCTAGGAAGGGAGTTGAGAAAAAGGACTGCAAAGGTAGTAATCTCGGGATTACGGCCTGTGCCACACGACAGTGAGAGTAGGAATGCAATGAGGTGGATGATAAATGCGTGGCTGAGGGATTGGGGCAGGGATTCAAGTTTTTGGATCATTGGGACCCCTTTTGGCGCAGGTGTGACCTGTACAAAAAGGACGGGTTACACTTGAATCCTAGGGGGACCAATATCCTGGCAGGGAGATTAGCGAAGGCTACTGGGGTGACGTTAAACTAGAATAGTTGAGGGGTGGGAATCAAATTAAAGAGACTAGGAGAGAGGAGGTTAGTTCACAACAGGGGGATGGGAACCAGTGCAGAGAGACAGGGGTGTAAAATGAGGGTAAAAGCAAAAAGTAGTAAAGTGAAAAGTAAAAGTGGCAGGCTGGCAAATCCAGGGCAAAAATCAAAAAGGGCCACTTTTCAACATAATTGTATATGGGCTAAGAGTTGTAAAAGCGCACCTGAAGGCTTTGTGTGTCAATGCAAGGAGCATTTGTAACAAGGTGGATGAATTGAAAGTGCAGATTGTTGTTAATGAATATGATATAGTTGGGATCACAGAGACATGGTTCCAGGGTGACCAGGGATGGGAGCTCAACATTCAGGGATATTCAATATTCAGGAGGGATAGACATGAAAGAAAAGGAGGTGGGGTAGCATGCTGGTTAGAGAGGTGATTAACGCAATAGAAAGGAAGGACATTAGCTGGGAGGATGTGGAATCGATATGGGTAGAGCTGCATAACACTAAGGGGCAGAAAACGCTGGTGGGAGTTGTGTACAGGCCACCTAACAGTAGTAGTGAGGTTGGGGATGGTATTAAACAGGAAATTAGAAATGTGTGCAATAAAGGAACAGCAGTTATAATGGGTGACTTCAATCTACATGTAGATTGGGTGAACCAAATTGGTAAGGGTGCTGAGGAAGAGGATTTCTTGGAACGTATACAGGATGGTTTTTTGAACCAACATGTCGAGGAACCAATTGGAGAGCAGGCTATTCTGGACTGGGTATTGAGCAATGAGGAAGGGTTAATTAGCAATCTTGTCATGCGAGTCCCCTTGGGTAAGAGTGACCATAATATGGTGGAATTCTTCATTAATATGGAGAGTGACATAGTTAATTCAGAAACAAAGGTTCTGAACTTAAAGAAGGGTAATTTGAAGGTATGAGACGTGAATTAGCTAAGATAGACTGGCAAATGACACTTAAAGGATTGACGGTGGATATGCAATGGCAAGCATTTAAAGATCGCATGGATGAACTACAACAATTCATCCCAGTTTGACAAAAGAATAAATCAAGGAACGTAGTGCACCCGTGGCTGACAAGAGAAATTAGGGATAGTATCAATTCCAAAGAAGCATCATACAAATTAGCCAGAAAAAGTGGCTCACCTGAGGACTGGGAGAAATTCAGTTCAGCAGAGGACAAAGGGCTTAATTAGGAAGGGGAAAAAAGATTGAGAGAAAGCTGGCAGGGAACATAAAAACTGACTAAAAGCTTTTATAGATATGTGAAAAGAAAAAGATTGGTTAAGACAAATGTAGGTCCCCTACAGACAGAAACAGGTGAATTGATTATGGGGAGCAAGGACATGGCAGACCAATTGAATAATTACTTTGGTTCTGTCTTCACTAAGGAGAACATAAATAATTTTCCGGAAATAGTAGGGGACAAAGGGTCCAGTGAGATGGAGGAACTGAGGGAAATGCATGTTAGTAGGGAAGTGGTGTTAGGTAAATTGAAGGGATTAAAGGCAGATAAATCCCCAGGGCCAGATGGTCTACATCCCAGAGTGCTTAAGGAAGTAGCCCAAGAAATAGTGGATGTATTAGTGATAATTTTTCAAAACACTTTAGATTCTGGACTAGTTCCTGAGGATTGGAGGGTGGCTAATGTAAACCCACTTTTTAAAAAGGGGGAGAGAGAAACCAGGGAATTATAGACCAGTTAGCCTAACATCGGTGGTGGGGAAACTGCTAGTCAGTTATCAAAGATGTGATAACAGCACATTTGGAAAGCGGTGAAATCATCGGACAAAGTCAGCATGGATTTGTGAAAGGAAAATCATGTTTGACAAATCTCATAGAATTTTTTGAGGATGTAACGAGTAGAGTGGATAGGGGAGAACCAGTGGACGTGGTATATTTGGATTTTCAAAAGGCTTTTGACAAGGTCCCACACAGGAGATTAGTGTGCACATGGTATTGGGGGTAAGGTATTGATGTGGATAGGGAATTGGTTGGCAGACAGGAAGCAAAGAGTGGGGATAAATGGGACCTTTTCAGAATGGCAGGCAGTGACTAGTGGGGTACCGCAAGGCTCAGTGCTGGGATCCCAATTGTTTACAATATATATTAATGACTTGGATGAGGGAATTAAATGCAGCATCTCCAAGTTTGCGGATGACACGAAGCTGGGCGGCAGTGTTAGCTGTGAGGAGGATGCAGGGTGACTTGGATAGGTTAGGTGAGTGGGCAAATTCATGGCAGATGCAATTTAATGTGGATAAATGTGAAGTTATCCACTTTGGTGGCAAAAACAGGAAAACAGATTATTATCTGAATGGTGGCCGATTAGGAAAAGGGGAGGTGCAACGAGACCTGGGTGTCATTATACACCAGTCATTGAAAGTGGGCATGCAGGTACAGCAGGCGGTGAAAAAGGCGAATGGTATGCTGGCATTTATAGCAAGAGGATTCGAGTACAGGAGCAGGGCGGTACTACTGCAGTTGTACAAGGCCTTGGTGAGACCACACCTGGAGTATTGTGTGCAGTTTTGGTCCCCTAATCTGAGGAAAGACATCCTTGCCATTGAGGGAGTACAAAGGTGGTTCACCAGATTGATTCCTGGGATGGCAGGACTTTCATATGATGAAAGACTGGATGAACTAGGCTTGTACTCATTGGAATTTAGAAGATTGAGGGGGGATCTGATTGAAACATATAAAATCCTAAAGGGATTGGACAGGCTAGATGCAGGAAGATTGTTCCCGATGTTGGGGAAGTCCAGAATGAGGGGTCACAGTTTGAGGATAAAGGGGAAGCCTTTTAGGACTGAGATTAGGAAAAACTTCTTCACACAGAGTGGTGAATCTATGGAATTCTCTGCCACAGGAAACAGTTGAGGCCAGTTCATTGGCTATATTTAAGAGGGAGTTAGATCTGGCCCTTGTGGCTCAGGGGGTATGGAGGGAAGGCTGGTACAGGGTTCTGAGTTGAATGATCAGCCATGATCATACTGAATGGCGGTGCAGGCTTGAAGGGCTGAATGGCCTACTCCTGCGCCTATTTTCTGTTTCTATGAAAGGAAGGAGGCAGAAGCCAGAATAAGGAGGTTGGGGGAGGGGGAGGAGCACAAGTTAGCTGGTGAAAGGTGAGTCCAGGTGAGGGGGAAGGCGGGTGGGTGGAGGAAGGTGTATGACGTGAGAAGCTGGAAGAGGACAGGTGGAAGAGGTAAAGGCTGAAGAAGGAATCTGATAGGAGAGGAGAATGGACCATGGGAGAAAGGGAAGGAGGGGGGGAACTAGAGGGAGATGATGGGCAGGTGAGGGGAAGTGAGAGGGAAACCAGAATGGGGAATGGAAAAAGGAGGAAGCAGACCCTCCCAGCTTCTAACTTCATACCTCGCTTCCCTATCACCTGCCGGCTTGTACTCCTTCCCCTCCCCCCACAGCAAAGAAACTGAGCAGTTCACTTACCGAGGGTGAGGGTTAGAAGTCCGTATAGTGCTTCACCCTGGAAGAAAACACATTGTTTAGGTGACTGTAACTACAGCATTGTCTGGAATTTCCCAAGCTGGACTCTAATCTCCACAAGTGGAATTAGAGGTTTACTTTCCCCAAGCACTGGAATCAGTGATGGAAGTGACACGGTAGCGTAGCACATTACCGTGCAGGCGACCCGGGTTCAATTCCCACCACTGCCTGTGGCTTTCCTCCCACAGCCCAGGGACCTAGCAGATGGCAGGTTCATTGTCCTGTGATCTGGACAATCCCACAACAGCACAGGACACCTGTGACTGAAGTCATCCACACCGTTGAAGGTCACCCTCCTGAGAAACCAACCCAAGACCCAAAGTCAGGACTGAACGTGATGTTCATTGTCACCATGGAGACAGCGGTGTTGCAATGGAGCACTGACACAGTGGAGAAACTCTCCTGCACTCGGGCTCCCTTTGCCTCCCATCCAAGACATTTCTCAGGAGTGCTGCATAAGCTGGGCCCTTAGCATTGTCAAGGATCCCTCCTGCAATCTCTGACCCTTACCATAGGACAGGAACTGTTAGGATGGGAAGCAGCTTCCTCTCCCAGACTACTAGGTCTCCCACTACCTACATCTCATCCCTTATGAAACACCAGTTTACTTTTAAACTTGTGTCGCAAATGCACCTTATGTTAAATGTCAATCGTCTGGAATACATTTTACTATTTGTTCAGTTCTTTGTGGTAATATTACTTTGTGTTGTGTGTGCAAGTTATATGTATTGTGTTGTGTACCTTGGTCCAGAGGAACGTTGTTTTTGGCAGTATACACGTGTACAGTTGAATGACAATAAACAACAGCTTGAACTTGAAATCTTCTGCAGCCTGAGACATTACTGGGAGCACTGCACGGAATAGGACCATGCTAATGTGTCTGGGGCAAAACCTCCTTTACTGGTAACAGTAGATTCCTGCAGAAACGCTATTCACACTATGAACCTGCACGTGTGACACGGTTCTAACACCAGCCATCAGGTGTTCAATGCCCGCTGGGGTATATACGTTCTTCCTGTGACTGCATGGTTTTCTGTGTGCTTGGTTTCCTCCCACATTCCAAAGACACATGGAGTAGAGTTAGCAAGTCATGGGCATACTATGTTGTGAGGAAACGTGTTGACTCTTGTGGGCTGCCCCCAGCACATCCTTGGTCTGTGTTGTTACACTGAAGTGCATTGTTTGCATCAGTATGTTTCAATGTAGATGTGACAAGTAAAACTAATTTTTAATCTATCGTTAAATCAGTACAAAGAGCAACAGTGCTATGGCCATGTGGATGTGACCCAACCTGCCCAATCAAACCCCCTGTGGAAGCAGAGCTGCATTGGGACAAAAAAACAGCATCGTTACATCTCACACAAAAGGCTGGAGGAACTCAGCAGGTCAGGCAGGGGAATAAACTGAGTTTTCCAGCCCAGACCTTCATCACCGATTGGCAAGTCCTGACAGTCTCAGTCCAAGACATCGGCTGTTAGCATCCTGACCTGCTGAGTTCCTCCAGCATCGTGTGTCTGTCTGTGGATTTCCAGCATCTGAAGAACCTCCTGCGTTTTTGCGTCTCAGACACTTGAGTAAAATGGGAGACACAGGCTGAGGGTGAAACATGGTGGCTGGGGATGCAGGATGCCCCAGAATCAGGCAATGTGACTCAGTGGCTCAAAAAGGGAGAGAAGAGGAGTGATGTCAGTCTTTCATTTTATCACATTATATGTCAATGATTTGGACAAAGGAATTGGTGGCTTTATGACAAGTTTGTGGACAATACAAAGACAGCTGGAAGGTCAGGTAGTGTTGATGAAGCAGAGAGTCTGCAGAAGGACTCCTACAGATTGGTAGAACAGGCAAAGAAGTGGCAGATGAAGCATAGTGTAGGGAAATGAATGGTCACAGACTTTGGCAGAAGGAATAAAAGTGTGGAGCACAGGGACGTTTCCCCTAAAAGTTAACTTGCAGGTTAAGCCAGTGGTAACAAAGGCAAATGCAATGCTAGCCTTCATTTTGAGAGGACTAGAATACAAAAGCAAGGATGTAAGGCTCAGGCTTTATAAGACATTGGTCAGATCGCACTTGGAGTATTGACAGCAGATTTGGGCCCCTTATCTTGGAAAGGATGTGCTGGCATTGGAGGGAGTCCAGGGAGGTTCAGGAAAATTATCCCAGGGATGAAAGGGTTAGCATATCAGAGCATTTGACAGCTCTGGCCTGTACTTGCTGGAGTTTAAAAGAATTAGAGGGAATTTCATTGAAACCTATCGAATGTTGAAAGGCCTCAATAGAATGGATGTGAAGAGGATGTTTCCTATGGTGGGGGAAGTCTAGGACCAAAGGGCACAGCCTCAGAACTGAGGGATGCCTGTTTAGAAAAGAGATGAAGAAATATTCCTTTAGCCAGAGGTTGGTGAATCTGTGGAATTCATTGCCATAGACAGCTGTGCAGGTTAAGTCATTGGGTAATTTTAAGTGGAGGTTGATAGGTTCTTGATTAGTCAGGTTGTCAAAGGTTATGGGGAGAAGGCAGGAGAATGGGATTGGGAGGGATAATAAATTGGGCATGATGGAATGGTGGTGCAGACTCGATGAGCTGAATGGCCTAGTTCTGCTTCTGTGTCTTTACAGCCTTCTGGACTATGTGGAAGACTTGGGCTGAAGGTGAAAATTGAGGTCAGAGCTACAGGATGCCTCACGGTCAGGCAGTATATAAGGAATAGAACAATTGCTCGACAAAACCAAGTGGGTAAGCTGTACCAGCACTGATACTGCAGGGTTCATATGCCTAACCCGATTCCTCAACACACTGCTATGTAGATGATACCACCCACCCTCCTGCTCAGCAGCTGGGATAGACACCAGAGCTTGGGCTGGGTTCAGGTAACTGCATGGCAATACACAATGCAGGAAACCAGGATGAAGGGCCAGCTGCAGATGGGGGGGGGCACATGCGTGCCAGCTGCAGATGGTGCAGGGGCACACACGCGTGCCAGCCACAGACAGCAGAGGATCACACACCTGTACAGCAGGGCCTTGCCTCGATTATTGGCAATGGAAAAGAAACCACTTCTGGGTGAGAAATCCATCTCCTGTGCCAGGTGTATGGTCTTCCGTCGAAACATCGGGAAATTTGAGAACGCTGTGAAGGATGGGATGTGAATCTGCGAGGAAAGATACAGAATTAGTGAAAAATTATAAACACTTTGGTTCTGCTGGTGGAGCTGCCCTTCTGAACTGACATCTGTATTGTTATTGAGTGCCTTACCATTACACCATGGAACAAAACAAACCCCTCTCCTCGCCCTGCACTCCCCGAGAAGGGAATATGTCTGGTAATGTCAGCTCTGTCATGGACACTAGCATCCCCAGCACCAAGGACATCTTCAAAAGGAGACACCTCAAAACATCAGCATCCATCATTAAAGACCCCCATCACCCAGGACATGCCCTCTTCTCGTTGCTACCATCAGGGAGAAGATACAGGAGCCTGAAGTCTCACACTCAACAATTCAGGGACAGCTTCTTCCCCTCTGCCATTAGACTTCTGAACAGACAATGAGCCCACACACACTATTTCAGTACTTTTTTCTTTACTTCTGCACCATACTTCACTTTCAAACAGCACACAGTGCAACATGGTGATACTTGGGAGGTGACATCTGTGGGCTGACAACAGCACACCATTGGACTAGGCTTGCTGTTGATGCAAATGAGGTATTTGACTGTATGCTTTGACATACATGAGACAAATTAAGCTAATCTTTTTTATATTAAAAAAAGGCTCATGCAGTCAAATCAGTTTCGCTTGCAACAACCAGCAAGGCAAACCCACAGAACAGGCATAACCATCAACGTCACTGACTATGCTACAGTGTTTCACACTGCCTTTGTTACACTGTCCACATGCCAGTGTAAGTTATCCTTTTGAGTGGCAAAAATCTCCCCTGTCTCCCATTTGGTGTTTAGCCATCTTTCTACGTTTGTACAAATGAAATTCTACTGGGCATCTCAACTACTGCTCAGCATAGAATCAGTCATGAAATTTGTTGTTTTCCAGCAGCACTGAGCAAGACATTAAAATTACTAGAAACTACGGTAAATAAAGTATGTAAAGTGCAAAGGAGAGCAAAAATAGTGAGGCAGTGTTCTTGGGTTCATTATTTGTTCAGAAATCTGATGCTGGAGCGGAAGAAGTTGATCCTAAAACATTGAGTGCGTCTCTCCAGGCTCCTGGACCTCCCCTCCGATGGTAGCAATGAGAAGACAGAATGTTCTGGAATGATGATGCCAATCTTTTTGAGGCATTGCCTTTTGATGGTGGGGAGGACTGTGCATTGACTCCTCCGTACCAGACTGTGATGCAACCAGTCAGAATGCTCTCCGCAGTACATCCTGAATGAGCTCCATGGTGTCTGATGTTTACAGATCAGATTACCGATACAGGAATAGTGCACTGAGTTGCCCCAGGATGCAGGGTAATGTTGCACCTCTATAAAATCCTGGTTAGACCACACAGAGTATTGTTCAGTTCTCTTCACCTCATTATAGGAAGGATGTGGAAGCTTTAAGAGGGTGCAGAGTATTTATCAGGATATTGCCTTGATTAGAGGGTATGCCTTATGAGAACAGGTTGAGTAAGCTAGGGCTTTTGTCTTTGGAATGAAGGATGAGAGGCAACTTGAAAGAGCTGTACAAGAAGATAAAAGGCATAGAGACAGAATGGACAGCCAGAGACTTTTCCCATGGTGGAAATGGTTAATACAAGAGGGCATGGTTTTAAGGTTCGTGCAACATGATAAATCAATACCACCTCCGACAGATCAGTCGTGTCATCTAGATGCCTAACTTGCGTCTCTCCAAACAGACCCTTTACTCCCAGTTGCAGGAAGGTCAGTGAGCTCCTGGTGGCCAAAGGAAACGCTTCAAAAATAACCCCAAAATCAGCCTGAAGAGATTCCACATTATGTGTAAAAACTGGGAAAACATTGCATTCAACAGATACACCTGGTCACATGGAGGAAATCTGTTGCAGAGGGAGCTGCGTTACATGAGAATGACCTTCGTTGTGCCGCAGAGAGCAAGCGGGAGCGGTGAAAAGACAGACTGAACAGCCAAACCACAGCCACCAGTTACTGTGGCCCACACTGCACCAAAACGTGTGGACCTCCCGAGGACCCACTGACAGACAACCCCTCAGGAGACATCGGGTAACTGCACTAGAACTGTGCTGTAATGCTCTATCCAAGGTAGTGAAGGGACAAGCCACCAATACTAGTTCCTCCTTTGCACACTGCACAGAAGTTACACTCACCAACTTGACTGCATCATCTGTGTCCTTTGAAGCAATTGCCAAGATCTCTGTGGTTGGGTTGAAGGCCATTGATGAAACGGCAGTAACCAAGTTCGTGATGGATTTAACGGGCTTAGGGCTGGATTGGTTCAGGCTGTCTCGTGAGTACACATTCACAATTCCAGAACTGCACCTGTCACAGAAAACAAGAGGAATGTAATTATTCAGTAGAATGGGGAAGTGTGATCCAAATTGCCCCAGAGCACTGGGACACTCAGATGGAACGGTCAACAAGTTAACTAAATGCTCACAATACAAATAAACACTTTTAAAATAGATTACCTTATGGACATGCAAAGATAGTGACATGATTCCACAAAAGATGAGCAAATTCCACGCATTTTCCAAAAAGCAAAATTCTGCCTTTTCCAAAAACTCCCTTCTGGAAATCATTTGTTCTATAGGGCTTTTAAAACAAAAACTTCACCTCATCTGCCACCAACTAATCTGATCAACCACCCCCTCTATCTATTTCCCCCATCACTACACTGCAAACATTTTATACCATTTCTTATGTTCTTTCCCTTGTAAACATATGCTGGGATTTATGTGTTTGTTCAGTTTATTCCATATCCGTACTTTAATCTCAAACTTTATTTTTATATAATTATTTTTAATTGTTGCATAGAGAACTACAGAACAGAAACAGGCCCTTTGGCCCATCTAGTCCATGCTGATTCTTCTGCCTAGACCCACTGACCCTCCATTCCCCTCCCACCCATGTATTTATTCAAACTCCTAACCCGCATCCACAACTTCCACTGGCAACTCCGTCAAATCTCCCCTCATTCTCCTGCGCTCCAGGGAATGAAGTCCGAATCTGTTCAACCTTTCCTCATCACTTATTGTGTTGTTCTTGATGGATGTCATACCCAGGCCAGCACACCACAGCAAATTCTTACCACCGAGTTCAAAGTAAATTTAATTCCAAAGTACAGAAATGGCACCTGATATAACTCTGATATTCGTTTTGCAGGCATACACAGTAAATCCAAGATGCACAATAGAGTCAATGAAATACTGCTTCCAAAAGGTCAGACAAACAACCAGTGTGCAAAAGGCAACAGACTGCACAAATACAAAGAGAAAGAAATAAGAAATAAATATTGAACGTGAGATGAAGAGTCCTTGAAAGTGAGTCCATTGGTTGTGGGAACAGTTCAGTGATGGGGCAAGTGGCATTATCCCCATTGGTTGAAGAGCTGGATGGCTGAGGGGTAATAACTGCCCCTGAACTGGATGGTGTGGGTGCTGAGTTTCCTGAGCCTTCCCCCTGCTGGCAGCAGTGAGAAGAGAGCATGTCCTGGGTGGCGGGGGTCCCTGATGATGCACGCAGCCGGATGCAAATATATACAGTGAATAAAGTTAAACCTTGATCCTTGAATGAACAGAGACCTTCCATTCACTGGATGTTGGAGAAAAACCTAACCCAATTAGTTTAACTTCCCATGTACAGTATCAATGAAGGTGTTCACTTTCAATATTGTTACTAGTTTCTGCATCGAAGAATACAGGGTACAAGAAAGTATATAATGAAGGTGTTCACTAATCTGAGCAATCCATGCTCCCAACACCCTGCGGTGTAGGACCATCGATCCACGTTACGCTAGGTCTCAGTTAGTGAAGTGGTACCCGGTGTGGCGTTAGGAGAATCCTGCAGTATGCTTCACATGCTCTTGAACAGACAGGATTATATTCAAATCGTGTAATAACTTGGTCATCAACCAAGGGAATGAAAGAGTTAACTGGCTCTGGTTTGTACTTGTTGGAGTTTCAAAATAAGAGAAGGGAATCTCATTGAAATTAAAAGACCTAGATAGAGTGGACATGGAGAGAATGTTTCCATTATTGGAAGAGTCTAGGACTAGAGGGCACAGACTCACAATTCAAGGATAAACCTTTAGAACAGAGATGAGGAGGAATTTCTGCATGGTGGTGAACCTGTGGAATTTGTTGCCACAGATGGCTGTGGAGGCAAAGTTATTGGGCATATTTAAAGTGGAGGTTGATGGGTTCTTGATTATTCACTGTGTCAAAGCTTACAGGGAAAAGGCAGGGGAATAGGGTTGAGGAGGAAAATGAATCAGTCTTGATCAAATGGCAGAGCAGCCTCTATAGGTCAAATGGTCTAATTCTGCTTCTAATGTCTTACGGTCTTAACGGTCGAGCAACTATAGCAAGTTAGGAAGAGTGGATGAAAGGCAGAAGCAAAATAAAATCCAAGCTCATACTGGGAGGGAGGGAGGGAGGGAGGGAAATGCCAGGAAGAGGGAGCTTTCCAGCATTTCTAGTGACTGCTGTTTTGTAATCCTCACACAGATAAATTCACTCAAAGAGCTGAAAGCAATAAACACAATTGAAATGGATCCATCTAAGATCAGAGGAGGATTACTAGCCTGGTTTTCTAATCCTCTCAAAGCAGCTTAGAATTATTTGTTGAGCGGTCTGTGGTTGCCCAGGGTTCGCACCCAAGAGAATTCCAACTCTCTAGCCAAACAGCAAAAATCCACAAACAATACAGCAATTTGTCTGGTAAATTCAGAACAAAATCTCTGAAGAGCCAATTACCATGCTGCCAGAGGGGGGATGGTCAGAGCAGTGTGGTAGTGTAGTGGTTAGCAAACAATCTACAGTCCCAGTGATGGTGATTCATTTCCTGCCACTGTCTGCACACTCTCCCCGGGACTCTGGGTTCCCCCCGGATGCTATATTTTCCCCACGCGTTCCAAATACGTACAGTTTATGGTTAGTAAGTGATTCTGACACCAGCAACGTGGTGACACTTGTGGGCTGTCCCCAGCACCTCCTCGAACTGTGATGGCCGTTGGCACAAATGATGTATTTCACTGTTCAAAACTAATCTTTATCAGAATCAGAACCACTTTACTGCCAGTATGTGAAACATACAACTGATTGTGCATCAGTGTCAAGATTGAAACACAGGACAATACCATAACACAACACAATAGCAACCAACAATTTATAAGACAATAGTGCAAACAGCCACGAGCAATCACATCACATGAGCAGACATCCCCTTTCTCAAGTCCAGCTCTCACTGTGTCTCACACTCTCCACCAGGTGGATCTGTGAGTTCCCAATGTCTCCTCTATCCCTAACGTGTACACAACTCCTTCCTCCCCATCACTCTCCACCTCACCTGAGACTTGGAAAGGCCACGACTCCGAGCCCCAACTCAAAACCCACACTGGATCACAGGACCTGCCCCTCCCTTTCCCTGTCACCCAGGGCTTGGTTTTCATGTGTCCTCTCAGCATGCAGCCACTCTGGATCATAGGGGACCCCAAGACAGATGGACGTACAGCCCTCGAGGTAAAGCAGCCACACGGTCACCCTTGGCCTCAATGTGCTGGGATCCCAATCAGAGGGAATCGCGTAGAAGACTTCACTTACCCGCAGGCGAGGTACTGCCCGTTCCGAGAAATGGCAATGCATATCCCCTTCAAACAGCCCTCATCTGTGAACCTATTCAGACACCTCCTGCTCTTCACGTCCCAGACATAAACGTCTCCTTCATCTGGAGTATTAAGTGAAAACACAGCAGCCAGATTCAGTTATGTACTATATACAATCAGCACAACTCCAAACTGATTCTACCATCCACTGACTCACTTTCAAGGACTCTTTACAACTCGTGCTCAGTATTATTGTTTTTATTTATTTGTACAGTGTTTCTATTGCACATTGGTTGTTTGTCAGGCTTTGTCTGTTTATGTGCAGTTTTTCACAAGTTTTATTGTTTTTTTTCCCCTGTAAATAACTGCAAGACAGTTACACTGTAGACACAGACTCCACATTTTAGGAACATCGTCCCCTCTGCTGTCATGAATTACCCATGAACATCAGCTCACTTCATGCATAGTTATGATTCTATATTTGTTATTGTACTTTGTAATGTTTATGTATTGCACTGTACTGCTGCCACAAAACAACTAATTTCACAACATCTGTCAGCGATGATAAACCTGATTCTGATTCTATTGAATAATAAACCGTGTAGGAGTGCTGACAAAAATCGACACGAGTGTAATTCCTTCTAACGTAGACTTTATTTTTTGCCTTGCAAACAAATGGAGACATATATATCAGAAAAAAATCCAGTCCAAAACGTAATAACATACAACATAACACGTAACACACAAAGCAAACGTAACCCTCAACAGTCTGGGTGAATTCTGACCAATGAAATTAAGCAGTCTCAACAAAGGTCTATAATCGGGGTTTCCAACCTGGGGTCCATGCACCCTTTGGTTAATTGTAAGGGTCCATGGCATTAAAAAAAAAAGGGTTGGGAACCCCTGGTCTAGGTAAAGTGAACATGGAGAGGATGGAAGAGTCCAGGACCAGAGGGCACAGCCCCAGAGTACAAGGACTTCCTGTTGAAAGAGGAGGAATTCCTTTATCCGGAGGGTGGTGAATCTGTGGAATTCATTGCCACAGACAGCTGTGGAGGCCAAGTCATTGGGTATATTTATGGCAGAGGTTGATAGGTTTGTGATTAGTAGGGCACATTTGCTTGTTAGACAGATCAGAGCCAATCCCAGTCTCCAGATACTCATTCAATGCCTGCTCCTCACCCCACTATTTCCTGTACAACATCAGAGCTGCTCACCTGAGTTTGTGTAGACTGTGCTGCCATCCGGAGAGAAGGCAGCGCCAACTGCCAGGCCATTGACCTTCATACTACCCACAAACTCATTAGTCTACAGGAGGAACAGACAGACGGTTAGACAGTGAAGAATTTCCTGGTATTAATTGTCACTCCCTCCCCCCCCCCATCCCAAACATATAATAATCAGTGGAAGGGAACAATCCCATCGAGCTAGTCATCCTGATAGGAATTCACCAAGGAATGAATGGGGGGGGGGGGCAACATGACAGTATGAACATTGATTTTTTTAACCTATGGTGATAACCCCACTCCTCCCTTTTTCCATTCCCCATTCTGGTTCCCTCCTCATTCATCTCTCTCTGGTTTACTCCTCCACTTCCCTTTTCTCACTGTCCACTCTCCTCTCCTATCAGATTCTTCTTCAGCCCTTTACCTCTTCCACCTGTCACCTCCCAGCTTCTCACTTCATCCTCCCTCCCTCACCCACCCAGCTTCCCCCTCACCTGGTCTCACCTATCATCTCACAACTTGTACTTCCCCTCACCCTCCTTCTTGTTCTGGCTTCTGTCCCCTTCCCTTCGAGCCCTGATGAAGGGTCTCAGCCTGAAACGTCGACTGTTTATTCCCCTCCACAGATGCTGCCTGACCTGCTGAGTTCCTCCAGCATTTGTACAATCTCCTGTTTCTGATGGGAATCTAGCTCTGCACTGGGTTCTAATCAGCATTAACCCTGTTTCTCTCCCCACAGAAGCTGCCTGACATGGCAGGTAAAACATTTTCTATTTTAACTTCTTTTTTCCGGTATCTGCAGGTTTTTTCTACTTCCATCCGATCCTACATTGGTGAATGTGCACAAAGTGGCAGCGAAGTCCCTCGTGGGAAAATGCGATGTCTGGTGGCCAGATGACCTACAGAACAGAATTGCTCCACATTCCAGTATCTGCAGTCTCCCGTGTCTCCAGGGATGGGTTAGAGTACATTCAGAGTAAATTTATTATCAAACTATATCCATCACCACTGAGATTCATTTTCTTGCAGGCATTCACAGTAAATACAAAGAGACGCAATAGAATCAGTGAAAATCCACACACACAAAGACAAACAACTGATGTGCAAAAGACAAAACTGCAAATACAGAAAAAAAAAAGAAAAAAAGTAACAAATAAGCAATAAATATCAAGAACAAGTGAGTCCACAGATTTTGGGAGAGTGGCCAAGGGGAAGATGTAAGTGAAATACTCAGAAGTAACAAGGGATACTCATATTACGATCGAGGAACGTGTTTGTAGACCGGATATTGAACTTTTTACTGTTGGACTTCGGCCACATTCCACCGTGATACAACACTTGGCAGCACGGGAGGTTGTTCCTGCCTGTGGCCATCAAACGTGCAGCTCCTCCCGTGGAGGGTCAGACACCCTGAGCCAATAGGCTGGTCGTGGACTTATTTCCATCTGGCATAGTTTGCATATTGTTGTTTGATTGTTTGTGGTTTTTGTATTTCTATATTTATGCACTATTTTTGGTTGGTGCAGCTGTAACGAAACCCAATTTCCCTCCGGATCAATGAAGTATATCTATCTATAAGACCATACAATATAGGAGCAGAATTAGGCCATTTGGCCCATCGAGTCTGCTCCACCATTTCTTCATGGCTGATCCATTTTCCTCAGCCCCAGTCTCCTGCCTCCCCACCACCACCCGTACCCCTCTATACCCTGACCAATCAAGAATCTTATCAACCTCTGCCTTAAATATACATAGTCAGTAAACTCCAAGACCTGGGCCTCAATAACCCCTTGTGCAATTGGATCCTGAATTTCCTCACTTGTAGCCCCCAGTCAGTACGGATTTGCAAAGACATCTCCTCCACAATCTCCATCAGCACAGGAGCACCACAGGGATGTGAGCTTAGACCCAATCTCCATCAGCACAGGAGCACCACAGGGATGTATACTTAGACCCAATCTCCATCAGCACAGGAGCACCACAGGGATGTGAGCTTAGACCCAATCTCCATCAGCACAGGAGCACCACAGGGATGTATACTTAGACCCAATCTCCATCAGCACAGGAGCACCACAGGGATGTATACTTAGACCCAATCTCCATCAGCACAGGAGCACCACAGGGATGTATACTTAGACCCAATCTCCATCAGCACAGGAGCACCACAGGGATGTATACTTAGACCCAATCTCCATCAGCACAGGAGCACCACAGGGATGTATACTTAGACCCAATCTCCATCAGCACAGGAGCACCACAAGGCTGTGTGTTTAGACCCCTGCTATACTCACTTTACACCTATGACCGTGTGGCTAAGTACAGCTCCAACACCATGTACAAGTTTGCTGATGACTCCACTGTGTGGGCTGTATCAAAGGTGGTGATAAATCGGCACACAGGAGGGATATTGAAAACTTGGCTGAGTGGTGTAATCACAACAACCTCTCACTCAATGTCGGTAAGACCAAAGAACTAACTGTAGACTTCAGGAGAGGGAACCCAGTAATCATTGGAGGATCAGAGGTAGAGAGAGTCGGTAACTTTAAGTTCCTGGGTGTCACTATCTTAGAGGACCTGTCCTGAAGCATCATATAAATATAACTGCAAAGAAAGCACAACAGTGCCTCTACAGCCTCAGGAGTCTGTGGAGATTCAGTATGTCTGCAGAAACCTTGGCAAACTTCTATAGATGTTTGGTGGAGAGTGTGCAGACTGGCTGCATTATGGTCTGGTATGGTAACACCAATGCCTTTGAGCGGAAAGGTAGTGGATTCGGCCCCCTACATCACAGGTAAAGCCCTCCCAACCATTGAACATACCTACATGAGATGTTGCTGTCGAAAAGCAGCATCCATCATCAAAGACCCTCCCCACCCAGGCCATGCTCTTTTCTCGCTGCTGCCATCAGGTAGTAGGTACAAGCGCCTGAGGCCTCACACCGGCAGGTTCAAAAACAGTTGCTACCCCGCCATCCATCAGGGTTTTGAACAAAAAGGAATACTCATTTAAGGACTCTTTTTATCTTGTTATTTCATGCTCCCTATTTATTGATATCTGCATATGCAGTTTGTTGTCCATTGATCCTGCTTACAGTTACTGTTCTATAGATTTGCTAAGTTAAAGAATCTCAGGGTTGTATGTGGTGACATGTATATACTCTGATAATAAATTTTACTTTGAACTTTGATAAAGACTTGGCCTCCACAGCTGCCTGTTGCAACAAATTGCACAGATTCACCACTCTCAGGCTAAAGAAATTACTCCTCATCTCCATTCTAAAAGGACGTCCTTCTATTCTGAGCCTGCGTCCTCTGGTCTTGGACTCTCCCACTATAGGAAACATCCTCTCCACATCCACTCTATCTAGGTCTTTCACCTTTTGATTGGTTTCAATGAGATCACCCCTCATTCTTCTCAATTCCAGAAGAATACGGGCCTAGCGCCACCAAATGCTCTTCATATGATATGCTGCTCATTCCTGGAATCATTTTCATGAACCTCCTTTTGAACCCTCTTCAGTTCTAGCACATTCTTTCTAAGATAAGGGGCCCAAAACTGCTTACAATACTCAACTGAGGCCTCGCCAGTGCTTATAAAGTCTCAACATTACATTCTTGCTTTTATGTTCTAGTCCTCTTGAAATGAATGCTAACATCACATTTGCCTTCCTTACCACAGACTCAACCTGCAAATTAACGTTTAGGGAATCCCGCACAAGGACTCCTAAGTCTCTCTGCATCTCAGTTTTTCGTATTTTTTTTCCATTTAAAAAACAGCCCACCCCTTCATTTCTTCTACCAAAGTGCATGGCCGTACACTTCCCAACACTGTATTCCATCTGCCTTTTTTTTTGCCCATTCTCTTAATCCAAGTCCTTCTATAGCCTACTTCCTCAAAACTACCTGCCCCTTCACCCATCATTGCATTGTCCACTAACTTTGCAACAAAGCCATCAATTTCATCATCCAAATCATTGAAATATATTGCAAAAGGAGATATAACACAGACCCCTGTGGAACACCACTAGTCACCAGCAGCCAACCAGAAAAGGCTCCCTTTATCCCTTCGCCTCCTACCAATCAGCCACTGCTTTCTCCATACTAGAATCTTTCCTGTAAAACCATGGGTTCATAGCTTGTTAAGCAGTCTCACGTGTGTCACCTTGTCAAAAGAAAATCCAAGTACACAACATCAACCGATCCTCCTTTGTCTATCCTGCTTGTTATTTTTTTCTAAAGAATTTCAACAGATTTGTCCGTCAAGATTTTCCTTTGAGGAAACCATGCTGCCTACGGCCTATTTTATCATGTGCCTCCAAGTACCCTGAAACCACATCCTTAACAATAGACTCCAACATCTTCCCAACCATCAAGGTCAGAGTAAATGGTGTATAATTTCCTTTCTTCTACCTTCCTCCCTTCTTGAAGAGTGGAGTGATATCTGCAATTTTCCAGTCTTCCGGAATCACTCCAGAATCTAGCAATTCTAGAAAGCTCATTACTAAAGCCTCCACAATCTCTTCAGCCACCTCTTTCAGAACTCTGGGATGTACACCATCTGGTCCAGGTGACTTATCTACCTTTAACCCTTTCAGTTTCCCAAGAACCTTCTCCCTAGTAATGGTAACTTCAAGCACCGTATGGCCCGACACCTGGAACATCCACCATACTGCTGGTGTCTTCCACAGTGATTTTCTGATGTAAAATACTTATTCAATTCACCTGCCATAATGACAAACTTCTTCCCTTTAAGCAGAGGCAGTCTAAGACGAAGGCAGATTTGAAGCGAAGGAGAATGGGGGAGATTTGATAGAGATGTACAAAATTATGAGGGGTATAGATAGGGTAAAGGCAAGCAGGATTTTTCCACTGAAGTTGGGTGGGACTACAACTGGAGGTTGTAGGTTAAGAGTGAAGGGTGAGGGCCGGCTGGTGGCGCAACGACATCAGCGCCGGACCCGGGAGTGGAGGTTCCCGGGTTCGAAACCAGTCGGGTCCACCCCCGAGTATGCTTTCCACCCGTGCCGGGTTGAGTGTCGAGATCACAACTCAACCTCGTAAAACAAAGGGAAAATACTGTGAAAGTGTCTGTGTGAGGAGTGGCTCACCACAGTCTCTCTCTGGCTCTGCGCCTTGTAAAAGCCATGAAAAATGCATCATCACAGATGTACACACGGACACGCATGCACACAGGCACACACCAAAACAAAAGTGAAATATTTATAGGGAACGTGAAGGGAAATTTCTTCTCTCAGAGCATTGTGCAAGCCTGGAATGAGCTACCAGCAGAAGTGGTGGATGCAGATTCGATTGTCTGGATATGAACGTGGATGAGAGGGGTACAGAGGGCTATGGAACAACTGCAGATAAAACATGGGACTATGCAGAAGATTGGGTAGGCCTTGATTAGAAGGGACAAAGGGCCAGTTTTTGTGCTATAGTGCTCTATGACACTATAACAAAGGGTTAAGGTATGCAGATTAGGAGAGGATTGGAGGGAGAATTTGAAGTGTGGGGAGAATTTGCTGAGACAGGTACCTGACAGTATTTGAATAATATTGAGATGAGCACCTGAGACACTATGGCTCTGAAGGCTACAGGCTGAGTACGGGAAAATGGGATTAATGTCAAGGGGAACAATCTCTAGCATAAACATGATGGGCTGAAGGGCCTGATTCCCTGCTGTATGGCTGGTCATGTTGAGGTTCACATGAGAAATGTACATTTTCCAGTTTGCAGGTGACCCTGCTGTGCAGATCTAAGCTGCACGGGTGTGTAGATGTAACAGTAGCCGTTGGCAAAACGGGCTCATTGAGCCACATTCCAGAGCTGACCTTTACGTTCCGGACAAATACCGGGAATCAACGAGCTCACCAGGCTCCTCCTCGTGCTGCATCTACTGTGTAGCACACACCCCGATAAACAAATCCCTGCAGTGGGCAAGAACCAAATCAACTGCCTGCTGTCATTTAGATACCCATAAGCATAGACCAGAGGGGACACAACCTCAGAGTAGAAAGTCATCTCTTTAGAACAGAGATGAGGAATTTCTTTAGCCCAGAGGCTGGTAAATCTGTGGAATTCACTGTCACGCACAGCTGTGGAGGCCAAGTTATTAGGTATCTTTAAAACAAAGACTCTTGATTAGTAAGGGTTAGGGTTAAGGGGAGAAGGCAGGAGCCCCTTCACCCAAGACATGCCCTCTTCTCATTGCTGCCATTAAGGAGGAGGTACAGAAGCCTGAAGACACATACTCAATGTTTCAGGAACAGCTTCTTCCCCTCTGCTGTCAGATTTCTGAACGGATACTGAAACCATGAACTCTTCCTCAGAAATTTTGCCTCATTTTGCACTACTTGTTTTATTTTTCACATATACTTATTGTATTTTATAGTTTTTAATCACTATATATTGCAATGTACTTCTGCAGCAGAACAGCAAATTTCACCAGGTATGCTGGTGATATTAAACCCAATTCTCATTCTGAGAATATGGTTGAGGGGGAAAATAAATCAGCCATGATAGAATGGCAGAGCAGACTCAGTGGGTCAAATATAAAACCATAAGACATTAGCTTGTAGACTGAGGAGTAGAATTGCCAGATGACAGACCAAATGGAAAACCTGTAATCTTCAGAGCAAAGAAATAAAATGAACGTACAGAACAGATGTGCTGAAGCTGAATTACAACACCTCCAGTAATGACAACTGCCTAGTTATTGAGAGCACAACGTCAGTGCAGTTCGTTAAGGTTTGTAGCAGCTATGTATCTACTTTCTGACTGTCTGCGCTGTGCTTTGTGTTTCATGTTTTATTACAGGTTACAGCAATTTGTCATTAACGAGGGTCTTCACGTATTCACCCTCTGTCTTGTTAGTTTAGTTGGAGACAGAGACTGAGTAAGGACTTAGATATTTTTTGTCGACTGCTTATTACACTAATTCTGTTATTGCTAATTCTGCAAGTTTCGTAGTATCACTAATTTTGATAGCCCATCTTTGCTGGTTTCATAATAAAGGATCAAATGTACATTTTCCAACCTGGAACTCAGTCATCTGGAAGTGCGTCACAGTGCTGAGTCCCTCCTCAGTCTCTCAGCTGTTTTGGTTAGTTTTTCCAAGTAACCACTACAAGGTTGCTATAGCCGTGTTGGGGAGGGGATTAGTAGTGGGGATAAGCACCCACCAACTACTGAATGCTCCCAATGCTGTCTATTTCAAATAGCCTCTAACAACCAAGTCCAGCCTCTGGCCTTCACGTGTGGCTTAGCTACCAAGCCCAGCGGAGCCGTTTCTACTGACAGGAGATGGGGGCAAAGGCAGGTTATCAGTGCTTTAAAACCAGTCGCACTGAGCGGGAGTGGGGGGGGGGGCTCCACCAGTCGCACTGAGCGGGAGTGGGGGGGGGGCTCCACCAGTCGCACTGAGCGGGAGTGGGGGGGGGGCTCCACCAGTCGCACTGAGCGGGACTGGGGGGTGGGCTCCACCAGTCGCACTGAGCGGGAGTGGGGGGCGGGGGCTCGACCAGTAGCACTGAGCGGGAGTGGGGGGCGGGGGCTCGACCAGTCGCACTGAGCGGGAGTGGGGGGCGGGGGCTCGACCAGTCGCACTGAGCGGGAGTGGGGGGCGGGGGCTCGACCAGTCGCACTGAGCGGGAGTGGGGGGGGGGGCTCGACCAGTCGCACTGAGCGGGAGTGGGGGGGGGGCTCGACCAGTCGCACTGAGCGGGAGTGGGGGGAGGGGCTCGACCAGTCGCACTGAGCGGGAGTGGGGGGGGGGCTCCACCAGTCGCACTGAGCGGGAGTGGGGGGGGGGGCTCCACCAGTCGCACTGAGCGGGAGTGGGGGGGGGCTCCACCAGTCGCACTGAGCGGGCGTGGGGGGGGGCTCCACCAGTCGCACTGAGCGGGAGTGGGGGGAGGGGCTCGACCAGTCGCACTGAGCGGGAGTGGGGGGGGGGCTCGACCAGTCGCACTGAGCGGGAGTGGGGGGAGGGGCTCGACCAGTCGCACTGAGCGGGAGTGGGGGGAGGGGCTCGACCAGTCGCACTGAGCGGGAGTGGGGGGGGGGCTCCACCAGTCGCACTGAGCGGGAGTGGGGGGGGGGGCTCCACCAGTCGCACTGAGCGGGAGTGGGGGGGCTCGACCAGTCGCACTGAGCGGGAGTGGGGGGGGCTCCACCAGTCGCACTGAGCGGGAGTGGAGGGGGGCTCGACCAGTCGCACTGAGCGGGAGTGGGGAGGGGGGCTCCACCAGTCGCACTGAGCGGGAGTGGGGGGGGGAGCTCCACCAGTCGCACTGAGCGGGAGTGGGGGGGAGCTCCACCAGTCGCACTGAGCGGGGGGGGGGAGCTCCACCAGTCGCACTGAGCGGGAGTGGGGGGGAGCTCCACCAGTCGCACTGAGCGGGAGTGGGGGAGGGGCTCGACCAGTCGCACTGAGCGGGAGTGGGGGCTCGACCAGTCGCACTGAGCGGGAGTGGGGGGGGGGCTCCACCAGTCGCACTGAGCGGGAGTGGGGGGGGGGCTCCACCAGTCGCACTGAGCGGGAGTGGGGGGAGGGGCTCGACCAGTCGCACTGAGCGGGAGTGGGGGGAGGGGCTCGACCAGTCGCACTGAGCGGGAGTGGGGGGGGGGCTCGACCAGTCGCACTGAGCGGGAGTGGGGGGGGGGCTCGACCAGTCGCACTGAGCGGGAGTGGGGGGGGGCTCCACCAGTCGCACTGAGCGGGAGTGGAGGGGGGGCTCGACCAGTCGCACTGAGCGGGAGTGGGGGGGGGGGCTCCACCAGTCGCACTGAGCGGGAGTGGGGGGGGGCTCCACCAGTCGCACTGAGCGGGAGTGGGGGGGGGGGAGCTCCACCAGTCGCACTGAGCGGGAGTGGGGGGGGGGCTCCACCAGTCGCACTGAGCGGGAGTGGGGGGGGGGGCTCCACCAGTCGCACTGAGCGGGAGTGGGGGGGGGCTCCACCAGTCGCACTGAGCGGGAGTGGGGGGGGGGCTCGACCAGTCGCACTGAGCGGGAGTGGGGGGGGGGCTCGACCAGTCGCACTGAGCGGGAGTGGGGGGGGGGGACTCCACCAATCGCACTGAGCGGGAGTGGGGGGGGGAGCTCGACCAGTCGCACTGAGCGGGAGTGGCGGGGGGGCTCGTCAGCCATGGTTGACAGTTCATCTAGGAGGAGGAGAACTCTGATCTCAAACTTCCACTGCCTTGTGGCTAAACCCACTCATGGAGAAGGCTTCAGGAGTAACCCCCAAGAAAAAAATCCAGAGCTGGAGTCCCTAAGGCAGTCCTACATTGAGTTCAACGCTGACTGGCACCTCCTGTGACACTGGTGCCAGACTGTGCTGGTCTCTGCTGCTTCACTGGATTGGTCTGGTGCGTGGAGAAGGGGAGCCTGCTCTCCACATCATACTGTCCTGGCCTGTATATCTGGTGAACAGCTGGGACACAACATCCATGACTGAGCCTGACCAGTGGAGGGCTTCAATGTCAGTGCACCCATTCACACGGTGTAAACCAGCGCCTCACCGTTCCTGTACGTTTATTGATCACACCCTAACATCTGCACCAAACTTGGCACTTTGACTGAATTTCCACACTGAACGAGGATAACACTCAGTGCTTTAGCAACAACTTCTTCCCCTCTACCATGGATTTCTCAACAGCCCATGAACCCACCTCTCTAGTTTTACACTACTTGTTGCCTATTCTAACTTAGAGCATTTTTATCTATGACACTGTACTGCTAGAACAAAACAACATTTCACAACACAACTCGGTGCCCACTTTATTATGTACAGGAGTGGAAGCCGGCATGGTTTACCGCAGCTGTAGCCCATCCAATTCAAGGTTTGACATGTTGTGTGTTCAGAGATGCCCTTTGCACACCACTGTTACAGTGTGTGGTTCTTTGAGTTACTGTCACCTTCCTGTCAGCTTGAACCAGTCTGGCCATTCTCCCCTGAGTCTCTCATTAACGAGGTGCTTTCACCCACAGGACTGTCATTCACTGGATTTTTTTTTTGTTTTTCGCACCATTCTCTGTAAACTTTAGTCTGTTGTACGTGAAAATCCCAGGAGATCAGCAGTCATTGCATGGTCAAAGTCACTTAGCTCACATTCCTGCCCCATTCTGCTGTTTGGTCTGAAAAACAACTGAATGTCTTGACTATTCAGTTTGGCAAAAGAATAAATCAAGGAAGGTAGTGCACCCGTGGCTGACAAGAGAAATTAGGGATAGTATCAATTCCAAAGAAGAAGCATACAAATTAGCCAGAAAAAGTGGCTCACCTGAGGACTGGGAGAAATTCAGAGTTCAGCAGAGGAGGACAAAGGGCTTAATTAGGAAGGGGAAAAAAGATTATGAGAGAAAGCTGGCAGGGAACATAAAAACTGACTGTAAAAGCTTTTATAGATATGTGAAAAGAAAAAGATTGGTCAAGACAAATGTAGGTCCCCTACAGACAGAAACAGGTGAATTGATTATGGGGAGCAAGGACATGGCAGACCAATTGAATAATTACTTTGGTTCTGTCTTCACTAAGGAGGACATAAATAATCTTCCAGAAATAGTAGGGGACAGAGGGTCCAGTGAGATGGAGGAACTGAGGGAAATACATGTTGGTAGGGAAGTGGTGTTAGGTAAATTGAAGGGATTAAAGGTAGATAAATCCCCAGGGCCAGATGGTCTGCATCCTAGAGTGCTTAAGGAAGTAGCCCAAGAAATAGTGAATGTATTAGTGATAATTTTTCAAAACACTTTAGATTCTGGACTAGTTCCTGAGGATTGAAGGGTGGCTAATGTAACCCCACTTTTTAAAAAAAGGAGGGAGAGAGAAACCAGAGAATTATAGACCGGTTAGCCTAACATTGGTGGTGGGGAAACTGCTAGAGTCAGTTATCAAAGATGTGATAACAGCACATTTGGAAAACGGTGAAATCATCGGACAAAGTCAGCATGGATTTGTGAAAGGAAAATCATGTCTGACGAATCTCATAGAATTTTTTGAGGATGTAACTGGTAGAGTGGATAGGGGAGAACCAGTGGATGTGGTATATTTGGATTTTCAAAAGACTTTTGACAAGGTCCCACACAGGAGATTAGTGTGCAAACTTAAAGCACACGGTAATGGGGATAAGGTATTGATGTGGATAGAGAATTGCTTGGCAGACAGGAAGCAAAGAGTGGGAATAAACGAGACCTTTTCAGAATGGCAGGCAGTGACTAGTGGGGTACCGCAAGGCTCAGTGCTGGGATCCCAGTTGTTTACAATATATATTAATGACTTGGATGAGGGATTAAATGCAGCATCTCTAAGTGTGAGGATGACACGAAGCTGGGCGGCAGTGTTAGCTGTGAGGAGGATGCTAAGAGGATGCAGGGTGACTTGGATAGGTTAGGTGAGTGGGCAAATTCATGGCAGATGCAATTTAATGTGGATAAATGTGAAGTTATCCACTTTGGTGGCAAAAACAGGAAAACAGATTATTATCTGAATGGTGGCCGATTAGGAAAAGGAGAGGTGCAACGAGACCTGGGTGTCATTATACACCAGTCATTGAAAGTGGGCATGCAGGTACAGCAGGCAGTGAAAAAGGCAAATGGTATGCTGGCATTTATAGCAAGAGGATTCGAGTACAGGAGCAGGGCGGTACTACTGCAGTTGTACAAGGCCTTGGTGAGACCACACCTGGAGTATTGTGTGCAGTTTTGGTCCCCTAATCTGAGGAAAGACATCCTTGTCATAGAGGGAGTACAAAGAAGGTTCACCAGATTGATTCCTGGGATGGCAGGACTTTCATATGATGAAAGACTGGATGACCTAGGCTTATACTCATTGGAATTTAGAAGATTGAGGGGGGATCTGATTGAAACATGTAAAATCCTAAAGGGATTGGACAGGCTAGATGCAGGAAGATTGTTCCCGATGTTGGGGAAGTCCAGAACGAGGGGTCACAGATTGAGGATAAAGGGGAAGCCTTTTAGGACTGAGATTAGGAAAAACTTCTTCACACAGAGAGCGGTGAATCTGTGGAATTCTCTGCCACAGGAAACAGTTGAGGCCTGTTCATTAGCTATATTTAAGAGGGAGTTAGATATGGCCCTTGTGGCTACGGGGATCAGGGGGTATGGAGGGAAGGCAGGTACAGGGTTCTGAGTTGGATGATCAGCCATGATCATACTGAATGGCGGTGCAGGCTTGAAGGGCCGAATGGCCTACTCCTGCACCTATTTTCTATGTTTCTATGTCTGCATGTTTTTATGCACTGAGTTTCTGTCACATGATTGGCTGATTAGACATTTGCACTAACGAGCAGGTGTACCGGTGTAGCTAATAAAGTGGCCAGTGATGATCAACCTGATTCTGATTTTACAAAGTTAATGGACTGTGTTAAAAACAACACACTTATCCAGAGATGTATAGAGTGGATTGAAGTCAGTGATTAAAATAGTATCACCATAGCCACCTCGACTGGACACCAGCTTACAGAGACCCATAGAGCACCAGACCCAATCCACAGTCACTTACCTTTGAGGAGAGAAGGTGCAGATAGCCAGAGGAGCCAAGGAACAGCAGAAACTGGCCATCTGGTGAGACTTCAAACCTTCTGGCTTGCCAATCCTGCATACCTACAGATGCAAATACCACACAGCTTCAGTAACAACATGTGATACACAAAAAAAACAGACCTGGTGACCTGCCCTAGCCCACAATTACAATACGATA
Source organism: Mobula hypostoma (assembly GCF_963921235.1). Classification (NCBI taxonomy): domain Eukaryota; kingdom Metazoa; phylum Chordata; class Chondrichthyes; order Myliobatiformes; family Myliobatidae; genus Mobula; species Mobula hypostoma. The sequence goes on from NC_086118.1 coordinate 58,415,506, forward strand.
GCCAGAGTATTTTGTAGCAACACCACAGCTTGACTGACAGCGAACAGCAAACAACAGACCACCAGCAAATTTCTACGGGTAACCGTAGACAGCATTCTGATGGGTACGGAGGCACCATTGCACAGGATCGGAAACAGCTGCAGAGGTTTGTAGACTCTGCCAGCTTCATCGGGGCACTAGCCTCTCCACCATCGAGAATAGTTTTAAAGGCTGATGCCTCAGAATCACTCGCATATGTCAAGGAATTTCTTGTTTTCCAGCAGTACATTGTAATATATAATTTTAAAAACTGTGAATTAAAGTGTATATAAATTAAATTAGTAGTGCAAAAAGAGGAAAAAAATATACTGATGGGTTCATTGTCCATTCAGAAATTGGATGGCAGAGGGGAAGAAGTTATTCATGAAACCAGGCTCCTGTTCCTCCTCCCTAATGATAGTAACGAGGAGAGGGGTGTCCTGGGTGATGGGGGTCCTTAATGACGGATGCCACCTTTCAGAGGCATCGCTCCTTGAAGGTGTCCTGGATGCCGGAGAGGCCAGTGCCCAAGATGGAGCTGACTGAGTTTACAACTTTCTGCAGCTTATTTCAGGACGAAGGAAATGCCCTGTTCTCATTGCCATAATCGGGGAGGAGGAACAGACGTCCAAAGACATTTACTCCAAGTTTTAGGAACAGCTTCTTCTCCTCCATCACCAGGTTTCTGAACAGTCCGCGAACACTACCTCAACATTTCATTCTCCTTTCGTACTATTTATCTTTCTACAGGTCTATTCTCATTGTAATTTAGTCTTTTTTTTTATGTACAGCTGCTGTAAAACAACAAATTTCACAACACATCAGTGATAATAAACCTGATTCTGATTAGTCAGTAGTGGGGAAAATGCTAGAATCTTATCATTACAACATGTGGATAACAACAGTGGAATTGGCAGAATCAGCATGCGTAATAAACCAAAATCATGTGTGGAAAATCGCAATATTTTAAGGAATACTAGGCTTGACAGGTAGAGGTGAACTAGATGACGCCATGGATTTAGACTTTTAAAACCCTTCAACAAGATATCAGACAAGAAATTACTAGAAGTAAAATAGAGCACATAGCATTGGGGGCAACATAAGGATTAGTTAATAGTCAGAATGCTTCCAATAATGGGAGAGTGAAGGATCAGAGGGTACAGCCTCACAATACATCGCTTTTTACTGACATGTGGCTGTTGTGTTTTACTATTTACTGTTATGTTTATTATTTAGTATTGCATTTGTTATGTTATGATTGCACTGCTCCTGAGAAACGTTGTCTCATTCTGCCCTGCACAGTTGATGTATGGTTAGAATGACAATAAAGTTTTTTTGAATCTTTTGAATCTTGAATCTTTAGAATAGAGATGAGGAATTTCTTTTGCCAGAGGGAGGTGAATCTGTGGAATTCATTGCCACAGCAGCTGTGTAAGCCAAGTCATTGAGTATATTTAAAATGGAGATTGATGGGTTCGTGATGAGAAAAGGTGTCAAAGGTTACAGGGAGAAGGCAGGAGAATGGGGTTAAGAGGGACAATAAATCAGTTATGATGGAATGGCAGTGCAGACTCGATGGGCTGAATGACCTATGTTGCTCCAATGTCTTACGATCCAGGACAGAGAGAATAGTTAATTGTGTGGAAAGATCATGATTGTCCACCTGCAGGTCAGCACTGGGGTTAGACATCACTTATATCAATGGTTTGATGAGGAAATTATGTAATCGACCCCAGCTTCCTCGTGTTACCAGGTTAATTTGCAGTATGGGCTGTGAAGAGGATGCAGGTGAGGACAAGGCACAACGGTGTAGCAGTCAGCAAGGGGCAACACCGTAGCGCAGCAGTTAGGGTACCAATATTATTTAATATAGACCAGAATTTAACAAATGAAGCTCAGAAAAGGAAGAGCTCTCCACGGGGGAACCAGACTCTCTCAGGGTCTGGAAACAATAGTGCAAACTCTCACCTCGGACACTGAGTGGGATGACTGCCCCAGCCATCATGTCGTACTTATAGAACATCTTGCCATGTTTGGTGGTAGCGATAACCTGTTCACCATCTGCACTGAACCGAGCTTTGAACACGGGAAACCTCTGCAGGCAGACGCTCTGAATTTTGGGGTTCGTCTTTCCATCGACCTGGTGAGCAACAACACGGCTAGCTGAGTGTCGACACATTTTGTTTATAGACACTACTAAAGCACTGAAACAGGTCCTTCAGCCCATCCGGTCTTTGCCAAACCATTATCCTGCCTAGTCCCATCAAACTGCACCCAAACCAGATCCCTCCCATCCAAGTACCTATCCAAACTTCTCTTAAATGTTACAATCAAACCCAGATCATCCTTTCCACTGGGAGCTCATTTCACATTCTCACTACACTATGAGTCAATAAGTTCCACCTGAGGTTCCCTTTAATATTTCACCTTTCATCTTTAACCCATGACTAGTAGTTCTCTTCTCACTCAATCTCAGTGGAAAGGGCTTGCTTTTATTTATCCTATCTATACCCTCATGATTTTGAACACCTCTATCAAATCTCCCTCATTCTCTTACACTCCGGAGAATAAAGTCGGAACCTGTTCAGCCTTTCCCTGTAACTCAGGTCCTGGCAACATCCTTGTAAGTTTTCTCTGCACTCTTTCAATCTTATTTACATCTTTCCTGTAGGGAGGTGAGCAGAACTGCTCACAAGTTAGACTTCATCTGACCCGATTTCAAAGTAACATCTCAACTCCTGTATTCAGTACTGAGATTTATGAAGGCCAGTGCACCAGACGCTCTCTTTACGACCCTAAATGTACAAATTCTGCATCCGTGCTTTTACTTCCAAGTTTAGATTTTATATAACACTCTATTCTTTATCATTGTTGAATGGTGTTACCACAGCAGATTCCTAATGCATGTAAACATATAAAGTTGACTCTTGATCCTGACTACACTTGACAAGCTACTTCACCGGCTGAGAAAGGCTTTGGGATGTTCCGAGGTTGCACTATATAAATGCAAATTTTCTCTCAAAGGTGTAAGTTGATTAATATGTGCTTCTTGCGGAATTTAATCAATGTTGCGACATCTGACAAGCTGGTTAGAGACTGTGTCTCATTTCTATTGACTCTGGGGAGTTGCCCTTTCAAACTGGATTCTAGCAGATCATCAGTGATTGATTGTGTGCCTGTTAGAAACCACCTGGCAATGAGATCAGCACATATCCCAGGATCATTCTTGTGAACCTCCTCTTGACCCTTTATTGGCTCTTTTGTAAGAACTATTCCATCAGTGTCACTCATTCGTGGATGTTCCACTTGTGCAAGAGTCGAATGAGCTGTCAGAAAAGTTGGCATAATGGGTGCCCATTCAATTTCAAATTTGGATAAGTACATAGACAGGAGGGGGTTAGGGAGGGCTATGGTCCAGGTCTGGGTTGATGGGTCTATGCAGATTAATAGTTCAGCATCGACTAGATGGGCTGAAGGGCCTGTTTCTATGCTGCAGAGCTCTACCATTCCAAGTCCTTGATATAGAGAGGCAGGGCAATCTCACTCACTGATTTATTCACATTTACGCAGACTACAATGCAGATTAATTTACTGTCATACACACCCAGAGGCAATAAAATTTGTGTAAACGCAGCCAAACCATTTAAACTACATACTCCAGGACTATATCCTTTGTACCTCTGCCATCCATGTATCTATCCAAACTTCTCTTAAATGTTAAAATCGAGCTCACATGCACCATTGTGCTGACAGATCATGCCACACTCTCACGACCCTCTGAGTGAAGATGTTTCCCCTCATGTTCCCCTTAAACTTCTCATCTTGCACCCTTAACCCATGACCTCAAGTTGTAGTCTCACCCAACCTCAGTGGAAAAAGCCTACTTGCATTTACCCTATCTATACCCCTCATAATTTTGTATACCTCTATCATATCTCCCCTCATTCTTCTACATTCCAAGAAATAAAGTCCGAACCTATTCAATCTTCCCTTATAACTCAGGTTCTCCAGTCCTGGAAACAGCCTTGTAAATTTTCTCTATATTCTTTCAACCTTACTTACATCTTTCCTGCAGGTAGATGACCAAAATTGCACACCATACACCAAATTAGGCCTCACCGACATCTTTTACAACTTCAAAGTAACATCCCATCTCCTGTACTCAATACTTGATTTATGAAGAGCAATGTGCCGACAGCTTCCCTTACAATCCTGGTACTATGAAAGGCAACAATAATACATCATACAAAGCAAAGAGTTTGAATGAAATGTGTGGATTTGATATTTAACAATAACACTATGAAAGGCAACAATAATACATCATACAAAGCAAAGAGTTTGAATGAAATGTGTGGATTTGTTATTTAATGCACTGATAGGATTCAGAAACAAACCTGAAAGAGCGAGATGGCCTGGTCATTCCCAGCAGTGAGTATTACTTGAGCCAAAGGATGGAACTGTGTTGTCGTTAAGTTGCAGGTGGACGGCCTGGCGTGGTTGGCATCAGTGCATTTCTTTATCTTTTGAGAAGTAATCAAACCATCAGAACAGAGCAACAACTTCCTTCAAACAAGCCAATGTTTTTTTGATATAAACAGTACAATTGTTGATTAAGGCACCTGCCTACATCAGGATATCCAAAATGCTGGAGGAACTCAGGCTGGGCAGCATATATGGGAATAAATAGACAATTGATATTTTGGTCTGAGACCCTTTATCAGTACAGATGAAGTACTGATTCGGCCCGAAATGGTAACTGTTTACTCCTTTCCATAGATGCTGCCTGACTTGTTCAGTTCCTCCAGCATTTTGTGTGTGTTACTCTGGATTTCCAGCATCTGCAGAATCTCCTGTGTTTAAAAATTGCAAATGTGATCTTTCAGTACAGATTCACATACCTGAATCAAGCTGTAATAAAAAAATTTCCAACTCTACACCTTCAGAGTGACCACGTTTGAGTAAACCGGAAGTACCCGCGCCCCGGGTCCGTTTGAGTGAACAGGAAGTACCCGCGCCCCGGGTCCGTTTGAGTAAACAGGAAGTACCCGTGCCCCGGGTCCGTTTGAGTGAACAGGAAGTACCCGCGCCCCGGGTCCGTTTGAGTAAACAGGAAGTACCCGCGCCCCGGGTCCGTTTGAGTGAACAGGAAGTACCCGCGCCCCGGGTCCGTTTGAGTAAACAGGAAGTACCCGCGCCCCGGGTCCGTTTGAGTAAACAGGAAGTACCTGCGCCCCGGGTCCGTTTGAGTAAACAGGAAGTACCTGCACCCCGGGTCCGTTTGAGTAAACAGGAAGTACCTGCGCCCCGGGTCCGTTTGAGTAAACAGGAAGTACGCGTGCCCCGGGTCCGTTTGAACAAACCGGAAGTACGCGCGCCCCGGGTCCGTTTGAGTGAACAGGAAGTACGCGTGCCCCAGGTCCGTTTGAACAAACAGGAAGTACGCGTGCCCTGGATCCTGAGGCATTAGGTTCCCCCCCCCCCCACCCCCGATATTTGGAATCTCAACAGCCACAACAAGGAACGGAGTGTTGCTACATGGAATTTGGAAAAGTTAAAGTGGGGACAAAACACTTAATTAACTGAAGGCAGCAACATCATCACAGAAAGTGAACAAGCCCAGACAAAGTTCTTCACCACCAAGAGGACGAGTAGAAGCCCAAGGGGCTGTCAGGTAAGGCTGCTCTCACGCACGTACAGTGCAGCTGAAGCCTGAGAGTGGCCCTCACACCTCGGGGTGCTTCCTCCCTCAGGGAGAGAGAAAAGGCGATAATACACTCCAAATACCTACCCAGTCGCACAGCGACTTTCTAAAAAAAAAGTGGCAAGTTACAATCAGTAGCACGCTGTCTGAAAGGATCCTCAGTTCAACAAGAGATTCTGCAGATGCTGGAAATGTTGAGAAGCACATACAAAATGCTGAAGGAACTCAGCAAGTCAGACAGCATCCATCATCAAGGAGCCCCACACTCCAGGCCTTAGTCTCTTTTCACCCCTGCCATCAGGAAGGAGAAATAGGAGCCTCAGGTCTCACCCCATCAGGTTCAGGAATAGTTATTGCGTTCAACCATCAGGCTCCTGAAACAGAGTGGATAACTTCACTCACAGCACTGAACTGATTCAACGCCTACACTCACTCTCAAGGTCTCCACAATTCATGTTCTCAATATTATTTATTATTATTTTTATGAGGCTATGAGACTAGGAGCAGAATGTGGCCTTTGACCCATCGAGTCTGCTCCTCCATTTCATCGTGGCTGATCCAATTTCCTTCTCAGCCCCAATCTCCTGCCTTCTCATCATATCCCTTCATGCCCCAACTGATAATAATCCATCAACCTTTGCCTTAAATATAAAGACTTGGCCTCCACAGCTGCCTATGGCAAAGAATTCCACAGATTCACCACTCTCTGGCTAAAGAAATTTCTCCTCAGATTATCCTTTATCGTTTTTCTCAAACCCATTCTGTCTTCCCCCCGTAACCTTTGACACCTTTACTAATTAAGAACCTATCAATCTCCGCATTAAATATACCCAGTGACTTGGCCTCCGCAGCCAGTAAATTCCATAGATTCACCCCGTGGCAAAAGAAATTCCTCCTCATCTCTAGCTTTAAAGGCTCCCAAGAATAAGCCAGGAAATTATAGGCCTGTGAGCCTGACCTCAGTTGTGGGAAAGTTACTGGAAGGCATTCTAAGGGATCGAAACTATAGGTACTTGGATAGACATGGACTATTGTTTGTGTCTAACCAATCTTATAGAGTTATTCGAGGAAGATACTCTAGAAGTGGATGAAGGCAAGGCAGTGGATGTCGTCTACGTGGACTTCAGTAAGGCATTTGACAAGGTCCCACATGGGAGGCTGGTCAAGAAGGTTCAGTCGCTCAACATTCAGGATGAGGTAGTAAATTGGATTAGACTTCGGTTTTGCGGAAGAAGCCAGAGAGTGGTACTAGATGGCTGCCTCTCTGACTGGAGGCCAGTGACTAGTGGAGTGCCACAGGGAATGGTGCTGAGTCTGTTGTTTGTCATCTATATCAACTGGATCAGCAAATTTGCAGATGACACCAAGATTGGTGGCGTAGTGAACAGCAAGGAAGGCTATCATGGCTTGCACAGGGATCTGCATCAGCTGGAAAAATGGGCTGAAAACTGCAGATGGAGGTTAATGCAGACAAGTGAGATGTGTTGCACTTGGGTGGGACAGACCAGGGTAGGTCTTACACAGTGAATGGTAGGGCACTGAGGAGTGTGGTAGAACAAATAGATCTGGAAATACAGATCCATAATTTATTGAAAGTGGAGTCACAGGTAAACAGGGTCATAAAGAAAGTTTTTGACACATTGGCCTTCATAGATCGAAGTACTGAGTACAGGAGCTGGGATGTTATGTTGAAGTTGTGCAAGATGTTGGTGAGAATTAATTCGGAGTATTGTGTGCAGATTTGGCCACTTACCTACAGGAAAGATGTAAATAAGATTGAAAGAGTACAGAGAAAATTTATAAGGATGTTGCCGGGACTGGAGGATCTGAGTTTATAAGATTGAATAGGTTAGGAATTGATTCCTTGGAATGTAGGAAATTGAGGTGAGATTTGATAGAGGTAAACAAAATTATGAGACGTATAGATAGGGTAAATACAAGCAGGCTTTTTCCACTAAAGGCTGATTTATTCTTCTGCATAGGCTCTACGCCGTAGCCTACGCTGTTGTGAGCATTTATACTTGTGCGTTGGTGTGTCTACGTTGCTCTGCAATTCACCGCCAAAACGCTAGTTGGCGGTGGGGTTTCTATGCCACTGTGTTGAGTTTCTTTGTGTACTTCAAACAATGGCGACTGAAACTGAGCACATCATGTTGGAGTTGGAGCTAATAAATGTTGAACAAGAGTTACTTTTATTGAAATTACTGCAATGCAGAAAGGAGAGAAGACGTTGGAGGGGATGCTGTGTACGACCATTGAACGGATTGAGGCAGAAGGAGGGTGAACTTTCTGTGCTTGTTGGCCACTGAGAGACATGGACGAGGAAATGCATTTCAAATATTTTTGGATGTCAGGAGGTAGATTTGACGGTTTGACAAGCAGCAGCAACTGGAAATGCGATGCTACCAAGCCGACCAATCACAGTTGTTGCAGGCTGCGTCATTGCAACACGTAGTTACATTTTTGGTGAGCTGCGTGTCAGGCTACGGTGTAGGGTACGCGGCTACACAGCTACACCGTACCTACGGTGTAGATTTGATGCAGAAGTATAAATTGGCCTTAAGGTTGGGTGGGACTACAACTCAAGGTTATAGGTTAAAAGTTTTAGGGGAACATGAGGGGAAACTTCTTCACTCAGAAGGTTGTGAGAATGTGGAACGAGCTGCTAGCGCAATTGATGCACGCAAGCTCAATTTCAATGTTCAAGAGAAGTTTGGATAGGTTCATGGATGGTATGGGTATGGAGGGGTCTGGTTCCGGTAGAGGTCGATGGAAGCAGGGAGTCTAAATGATTGGGCATGGACTAAATGGGCTGAAGGGCCTGTTTCTATGCTGTACTTTTCTGTGAATCTAACGTCCTTGTATTCTGAGACCGTGCCCTCTGGTCCTAGACTCTCCCAGTATAGAAAAACATCTTCTCCATGTCCACCCAATTTAGCCCTTTCAATGTATTTCAATGAGATTTCACCACACCCGCCCCCATTCTTCTAAACTCCAGCTAGTACAGGCCCAGAGCCCCGAAACACCTCCATTAAGGAATGGCGGAGCAGACTTGACGGGTCAAATGACCTAAATCTGCTTCTATGTCTCATGGCCTAAACGCCGGTACTTGCCCAGCTGAGAAGGACAAAGTTCAGGGGCTGTGAGGAGTGGGAGAACCACAGTGGTGCAGCTTCTGACCTCTCAAATGAGCAGCAGTGCCTCAAATACAAAAGTCCCATCTCTCCTCGTCAGACACAGACAGATCTGTTCCACAGGCCTGTCAGTCTCACCTGTAATATATCCTTGGGAAGAGCAGAGGAGGCAGATACAAAGTTGCCAGTTTTTCGTAGCAAGTCATCGTCATCATCGCTTTCTAAAGGATAAGAATGTATAATTCAGTGGGTATATCACAAAACATATAGGGCCATTCATTTGAACCACCAGTTTAAGATGTCTCCACTCCAATACTTCCATCAAACTTGGAATGATAGGGCACAACGGCATAGACAGTTCCTTCTGCCCATCTAGTCATTGATCTGTTATTCTGCTTCGTCCCACACCCTCCCACCCACTTACTTATACAAATCTCTCTCAAAACATTGAAATCGACTCTGCATCCACCACTTTCACTCGTTCCAGTCTCACCACCCTCTAAGTGAAGATGATCTCCCTCAGGTTCCCCTTAAGTATTTCACTCTTAACCATGACCTCTAGTTCTAGTCTCACCCACCTCAGTGGAACAAGCTGGCTTGCATTTGCCCTATCTATACCCCTCGTAATTTTGTATACCCTGTATCAAATCTCCCCTGATTCTGCTGTGCTCTAGGGAATAAAGACCTAACTTATTCAATCTTTCCCTGTAAATCAGGTCAAGTCTTGGCAACATCCTTATAATTTTTCTCTGCACTCTTTCAATCTTATTGATATCTTTCCTGTAGGTAGGTGACCAGACCTGCACACAATACTCTGCCCCAGAAGGCTGTGGAGGCTAAGTCTCCAGATGCTTTCAAGAAAGAGATGGATAGAGCTCTTAAAGATAGCGGAATCAAAGGTTATGCGGATAAGGCAGGAACTGGATACTGATAGTGGATGATCAGCCATGATCACAGTGAATGGCGATGCTGGCTCAAAGGGCCGAATGGCCTACTCCTGCACCTATTGTCTATAATACCCCAACTTAGGCCTCACCAATGTTTTAGAGTAACATCACAACTCTGATTGTTCTGATTTATGAAGGCCAATACACCAAAAGTTTCACTAGCAGTCAGAATCCAAGACAAAAAAACCTCCATTAGATTCCATCCTGTGATTCTCTCCCAGCAATTTGACCTTCTGGACCTAAACCCACAGAACGAACCACCAAACTCCACCCTGAAGCACGCTGGTGCATGGTATCGTAATGGTTAGCACCAGTACCAGCAACCTGGGTTCATTTCCTGCCACTCCCTTGAAGGAGTTTGTACATTCTCCCTGTGAACTGCATGGATTTCCTCCAGATGCTCTAGTTTCCTCCCACAATCCAAAGATCTACTAGTTGGTAGGTTAATTGATCATTGTAAATTGTCCCGTGATTCAGCTAGGATTAACTGGGGGATTGCTGGGCTGCACGTCTCAAAGGGCCAGAAGGGTCTCAAATCTTCTCCCAAGTCGCAGTTCTCTTGCAGACTGCATCAGGTTTTCCTCCAGGATTTCCCTATATTTTGCTGCCTTCATTTTACCCTCGACCTTGACAATCTCAATAAATTAAAAAATCATTATTCAGTATGTGTGGGCACGTGGCCAAGTGGTTAAGGCATTCGACTAGCGACCTGAAGATCATGAGTTCGAGCCCCTGCCAAGGCAGCGTGTTGTGTCTTTGAGCAAGGCACTTAACCACACAGTGCTCTGTGACGACACTGGTGCCAAGCTGTATCGGCCCTTGCCCTTCCCTTGGACAACATCGGTGTCGTGGAGAGGGGAGGCTTGCTGCATGGGCAACTGCCCAGGCCTACGCCCTGGAGAGGACACTCAGACTTTCCAGGCGCAGATCCATGGTCTCACAAGACTAACGGATGCCTTAAATTATTCAGTATAAAAGCACCCAAGCGTTTTATTTCGATTACAGCCTGTAAACCACTCCCAGGCATCTGCTAGTCTAATCTATAAACTACACCCAATCCATCTACATGGAATATTGTACCTGGTCCTGGTCACCTCATTATAGGAAGGATGTGGAGGCTTCAGAGAGGATACAGAGGAGTTTTAAAAGAGATTAGGAGGCAATTTGATAGAAGATGAAGAGAAGCATAGATAGAGTGGACAACCAGAGACTTTGTCCTAGGTTTGAAATGACTAATGCGGGAGGGCACAATTTGGAGGAGAGTGTATATGGCGGGGGGTGGGGGGGGATGTCAGAGCTACAAAGAGAATTGAAGGAACACAGAACACCCCACTAGGGTGGTGGTTAAGGCAGATACACAGAGCCATAAGACATACAGTGCCTATAAAAAGTATTCACCCCTCTCTTGGAAGTTTACAACATTAGATCACATTGGATTTAATTTGGCTTTTTTGACACTGATCAACATGAAATGTTGTGTCAAAGTGAAAACAAATTTCAACAAATTGGTCTACATTTATTACAATTATTAAACACAAAATAATTGACTGTATAATTACTCACTGCCTTCCAAGGTCAGTATTTAATAGACGCACCTTTTGCAGCAATCACAGCCTCCAGTTTGTACGGCTAGGTCTCTATCATCTGGACACTGCAATTTCCCCCCATTTTTCTTTACAAAACTGCTCAAGCTCTGTCAGATTGCATGGGAATCATGAGAGAACACCCCTTTTCAAGTCCAGCCACAAAATTCTCAATTGGATTGAGGTCTGGACTCAGACTTGGCCACTCCAGGACATTAACTTTGTTGTTTTTAAGCCATTCCTGTGTAGTTTTGGCTTTAGGCTTGCTGGAAAACAAATCTCCCAAGTCTCAATTCTCTTGCGGACTGCATCAGGTTTTCCTTCAGGATTTCCCTGTATTTTGCTGCATTCACTTTACCCTCTACCTTCACAAGCCTTTCAGGGCCTGCTGTAGTGAAGCATTCCCACAGCCTGATGCAGTCACCACCATGCTTTGTGTTGTTTTTGATGATGAAAGCTCAATTTTGGTTTCATCAGACCATAGAACCTTCTTTCAGCTGAATTCAGAGTATCCCATATGCCTTCTGGCAAATTCAAGCCGAGACTTAATGTCAGTTCCCCTCCCCCAACAGTGGCTTTCTCTTTGCCACTCTCCCATAAAGCTGTGACTGGTGGAGCACCTGGACAACAGTTGTTGTGTGTGCAGTCTCTCCCATCTCAGCCACTGAAGCTTGTAACTCCTCCAGAATTGTTGAGGTGACCTCCCTCACTAGCCCCCTTCTTACATGTTCATTCTGTTTTTGAGGACAGCCTACTCTAGGCAGATTTACATCAGTGCCATATTCTTTCCACTTCTTGATGTTAGTCACAGTCATACTTTTTTGACTTAACTGTGCTCCAAAGCATATTCAGTGACTTGGAAATTTTCCTGTATCCATTTCCTGATTTGTGCTTTTCAGTAACCTTTTTGCAGAGTTACTTGGAGTGTTCCTTTGTCTTCATGGTGTAGTGTTTGCCAGGATATTGACTCACCAGTAGCTGGACCTCCCAGATACAGGTGTAGTTTTACTACAATCAATTGAAACATATTGACTGCACACAGGTAATCTCCATTTAACTGATTATGTGACTTCTGAAACCAATTGGCTGCACCAGTGATGACTTCATGTGTCATATTAAAGGAGGTGAATACTTACACAATCAATTAACTAATTTAGATCACTTTGTAGAGATCTGTTTTCACTGACACAAAAGAATATTTTTCTATTGATCAGTGTCAAAAAAAGGTAAGTTGAATCCACGGTGATTCAACGTTGTAAAACAATAAAACATGAAAACTTCCAAGGTGGGGGCGAATATCTTTACTGTAGGAGCAGGATTAGGTCACCTGGCCCATCCAGTCTGCTCTGCCATTTCATCATGGCTGATCAAGCCTGATAGAGTTCTTTGAGGAGGTGACCAGGCATGTAGATGAGGGTAGTGCAGTGGATGTGACCTACATGGATTTTAGTAAGGCATCTGACAAGGTTCCACACGGTAGGCTTATTCAGAAAGCAGAAAGGCATGGGATCCAGGGATGTTTGGTCAGGTGGATTCAGAGTTGGCTTGCCTGCAGAAAGCAGAGGTTGTGGTGGAGGGAGTACATTCAGATTGGAGGGTTGTGACTAGTGGTGTCCCACCAGGATCGGTTCTGGGACCTCTACTTTTCGTGATTTTTATTAACAACCTGGATGTCGGGTAGAAGGATGGGTTGGCAAGTTTGCAGACGACACAAAGGTTGGTGGTGTTGTGGATAGTGTAGAGGATTGTTGAAGATTACAGAGAGACATTGATAGGATGCAAAGTGGGCTGAGAAGTGGCAGATGGAGTTCAACCCAGAGAAGTGTGAGGTGGTACACTTTGGGAAGGACAAACTCCAAGGCAGAGTACAAAGTAAATGGCAGGATACGTGGTAGTGTGGAGGAAAAGAGGGATCTGGGGGTACATGTCCACAGATCCCTGAAAGTTGCCTCACAGGTAGATAGGGCAGTTAAGAAAGCTTATGGGCTATTAGCTTTCATAAGGCGAGGGATAGAGTTTAAGAGTCGCGAGGTAATGATGCAGCTCTATAAAACTCTGGTTAGGCCACACTTGGGGAGTACTGTGTCCCGTTCTGGTCGCCTCACTATAGGAAGGATGTGGAAGCATTGGAAAAGGTACAGAGGAGGTTTACCAGGATGCTGCCTGGTTTAGAGAGTATGCTTTATGATCAGAGATTAAGAGAGCTAGGGCTTTACTCTTTGGAGAGAAGGAGGATGAGAGGAGACATGATAGAGGTATACAAGATATTAAGAGGAATAGATAGAGCGGACAGCCAGCACCTCTTCCCCAGGGCACCACTGCTCAATACAATAGGACATGGCTTTAAGGTAAGGGGTGGGAAGTTCAAGGGGGATATTAGAGGAAGGTTTTTTACTCAGTGGTTGGTGCATGGAATGCACTGCCTGAGTCAGTGGTGGAGGCAGATACATTAGTGAAATTTAAGAGACTACTAGACAGGTATATGGAGGAATTTAAGGTGGGGGAGTTATATGGGAGGTAAGGTTTAAGGGTCAGCACAACATTGTGGGCCAAAGGGCCTGTACTGTGCTGTACTATTCTATGTTCTGTCTATTTTTCCTCTCAGCCCCAATTTCCTGCCTTCTCCCCTAACTCTTCATGCCCTGACCAATCAAGAACCTATCAACCTCTGCCTTAAATTTACATAAAGACTTGACCTCCACAGCTGCTTCTGTTAATGAATTCCACAGATTCACCAGTCTCTGGCGAAAGAAATTCCTCTTCTGTTCTAAAAGGATGTCCCTCTATTCAGAGGCTGTGTCCTCTGGTCTCACACTTTCCCACCACAGGAAACATCCTCTCCACATCCACTCTATCAAGGCCTTTCACCATTCGATAGGTTTCAATGAGTTCAGCCCTCATCCTTCTGAACTCCAGTGCAGGCCCAGAGCCACCAAACATTCAAACCTAGAATCATTTTTGTGAACCTCCTTTGAACCCTCTCTAGTTTCAGCGCCTCCTTCCGCCAAATCTGCTCACAATATTCCAAGTTACATTACACAATACTCCAAACACATTAGGGATATTTCAGAAACCCTTAGACAGGTGCATGAATGATAGAAAAATATAGGGCTATTGAGGATTGAAGGGCTAGATCGATCGCAGAGTATGTTAAAGGGTTGCCACAACACTGTGGGCCGAAGGGTCTGTGCTGAGCTGTAGTTCCACGTTCTTTCATTACATTCCACCCTGTAACTGACTGCTAGGATGTTATTCTATACATAACCACTACCAATAAATAAATGACAGCCTGCGACTTACTCCCAGATTCCTCTCACTCGACTGCGCACTCAGATTGGGTTCTAGCACGTAGTTCAATTGTCTTACTGGATACAAACCTTTGAAGCTCCATAATTCTATTCCAGCGCATAACTCACACAGCATTCACTCTGGAACCATTTCAGTTCAATTCGAGCCAGCAGCTTCGGTAATGTTACAGACAAAGTTTTGTTGGTTTTCTTGGCTGCACAGAGATAGGAAAGAGACCAGTCTGTTTCCATCCAATAACAAATTACCTTCGGCTGAGTCTTCCTTCTCCTTTCTTTTGTTTTTAACCTTCCTCTCTGCCCAGGATGGTGTCCCACCCATCGCAGTCTGGAACCTACAAATAAAGCAGACTGAGTATATCAGTTTAAGGAGATTTTAAAGATGATCCTAATCCGTCAGCTATACATCAAAACATACAGTGAAGTGCATCGTCTGCATCAACGACCAACACGGTCCAAGGCTATGGTGGGGGCAAGTGTCACCATGCTTTCAGTGCCAACACAGCAGGCCCACAGCTCACTCACCCAAACCAGTACAGCTTTGGAATGTGGGAGGAAGCCCACGTGGTCACAGAGAGAACGCACGAACTGCTTACGGACAGGGGTTGAATTTTATCCAGGTCGTTGGCTGCGCTGCTGTGCCACTCTGAGATCTCAGGAAGTGTGTGAATGTGACTCCCGTTTTGGGGTGTACCCATCCACTTGGCGGCACACAGGACATCCAATCTCAGTACCTAACCCACCAAATACTGAAAAGCCCAGATAGAGTGGACGTGTCCAGCTAGGGGAGTCTAGAACCAAGGGACACAACCTCAGATTAGAGGCACATCCATTTAGGACAGAGACGGGAATTTCTTTTGCCAGAAGGTGGTGAATCTGTGGAATTCATTGCCACAGACAGCTGTGGAGGCCAAGTCATTGAGTGTATTTAAAGTAGAGGTTGATGGATTCTTGATTAGTCAGAGCATCAAAGGTTATGGGGAGAAGGCCGGAGAACGGGGTTGAGAGAGAAAATATATCAGCCATGATGGAATAGTGAAATAAACTTCATAGGCCAAATGGGCTAATTCCGCACCTACGTCCTGTGAAGAGCAAGGTCCTGGCCAGCATTCAATTACATTGAAAGCAGTCTGATGTCGTGCCTGTGCCATGACAACAGCGACGTCACTCAAACTATTCAACTTCCTTCGCTACATCCCTATAGAATTTGTCTTTTAAACCTTGACTGTGCTCAGGTCAATGTTCTCACAGGCTAACCCAATCCAGTCATTTCCGTTCCAGCTCAGACTCTTTTACCTTCTGGAAACTCACGGGACGGGATGTGGAACAGGAATCTCTGCCATCTTCCTCCCAAGTGTACCACTTCCACTGTGCCCGGATGAGACAGCTAACGTTAGGATTGCAGTCAGTTCCCTCCCCTGACCCCATCAAGAAAAAAATATATAAAGTTTTGCAAATGACTTTAATGGATAGTTGACAAACTGCTCTACAAGCAGTCAGAAATTAAACTTGGTTCTCACCCATCTCTCCCGACTTGGGACAATGACACTGAAATGCATTAGATACATCATTTGCTGAGCCTCCCATCCTTCTCCCTGCCCCGGTACAACAGCCAGCACCATCAAATACCCAACACACGCCAGGCATTCTCTCTTCTCCCCTCTTCCATCAGGCAGAAGTTACACATGCCTGAAAGCACGTCCCACCAGGCTCAACAACAGCTTCCACCCCGTTGTAATGGTGCCTGGTGTAGGATGGACTCCTGACCTCACAATCTGCCTCATTATGACCCTGCACCTTACGGTTTACCTGCACTGCACTCCCTCTGTAACTGTACTTCATTCTGCATACCGATTCGAATGAAGGGTCTTGGCCTGAAATGCAAGTGTGACAAGTGCTACACGTGCCCTACATCTCCTCCCTCACCATCATTCGGG
Source organism: Mobula hypostoma (assembly GCF_963921235.1). NCBI lineage: Eukaryota > Metazoa > Chordata > Chondrichthyes > Myliobatiformes > Myliobatidae > Mobula > Mobula hypostoma. Next base: position 58,432,131 of record NC_086118.1, read on the forward strand.
GCCCAGAAAGTCCTTCCAGGAGAGGCAACACTTCACGTGAAAGTCAGTCGGGGTCATCTATTGAACCTTGTGCTCCCAGTGTGGTCTCCTCTACATCACTGAGATCCAACAAAATGGGGCCCGATTTATCGAGCAACAAAAAGCAGGATGTCCCAGGGGCTAGCCATTCCTGTGTTGGTCCACGGCCTTCTCTGTGGTCATGATAAGGTCACTCTCAGGTAGGAGAAGCAACACCTCATATTCTGTGAGGTAACCTCCAACCTTACAGCATGAATGCTGATTTTTCTAACCTGGTAATTTCTCCTCCCTCACCCCCACCCTTCTCTCTTTCTGTTCTCCATTCATGTTTCCCCCTCACCCATTCTCTTCTTCTCATCTGCCCATCACTCCCCTCTGGGTCCCCTCCTCTTTCCCTTTCTCCCACAGGCCACTCTCCCTTCCTGTCAGATTCCTTCTCCCATGGGCCACTCTCCCTTCCTGTCAGATTCCTTCTTCTTCAGCCCTTTACCCCTTCCACCTATCACCTGCCAGCTCCTCACTTCATCCCCTCTCCCCCGTCCACCCACCTTCCCCTCACCTGGTCTCACCTATCACCTGCCAGCTCCTCACCTCATCCCCTCCCCCACCCACCCACCTTCCCCCTCACCTGGTCTCACCAATCACCACCCAGCTCCTCACCTCATCCCCTCTCCCCCATCCACCCACCTTCCCCCTCACCTGGTCTCACCTGTCACCACCCAGCTCCTCACCTCATCCCCTCTCCCCGTCCACCCACCTTCCCCCTCACCTGGGCTCATCAATCACCAGCCAGCTCCTCACTTCATCCCCTCTCCCCCGTCCACCCACCTTCCCCCTCACCTGGGCTCACCTATCACCACCCAGCTCCTCACCTCATCCCCTCTCCTCCGTCCACCCACCTTCCCCTCACCTGGTCTCACCTATCACCACCCAGCTCGTACTCCTTCCCCACCCCTCCACCTTCTTATTCCAGCTTCTGCCCCCTTCCTTTCCAGCCGATGAAGGGTCTCAGCCCGAAACATCGATTGCTCATTCCCCTCCATAGATGCTGAGTTCCTCAGCATTTTGTGTGTGTTGCTCAGAAAGAATGGTGTTGGAAATGAGAGAAGATAAGCAGAGAATCAGTGTCTGGAGAGGAAATTACTATACGTACTGCTCTTTTAATCTCTGCTGGAGCTTTTGCATGGTGAGGGTCTTCTCCATGCTGCTTTTCACTAGATCTTTCCGGAACCGATGTGTCATTTCTACTCTGTAAAGAAACAAAAAGTTATATGGAGTCAGACAGAGTCATACAGCACTGAAACAAGCCCTTCGGTCCAACCTCTTTGTACTGCCTGATGTCCATCAGGGAGGAGGTACAGCAGCCTGAAGACACACACGCAACATTTTAGGAACAGTTTCTTCCCCTCTGCTGTCAGATTTGTGAATGGACATTGAAACCATGAACTCTTCCTCAGTATTTTTTTCTCTCTTTTTGCACGACTTATTTAGTTTAATTTTCTTTTTTTAGCCCTCTTTCCTTAGGCTTGTAATGAGTTAGCTATTACTGCAGCAACATAACTCAACAACGCATGGGGAATAATGATGAGGCCTTTTCCAATAAATAAACCCGTGTAGGGTAAATAGGATTCAGGTAAACACAACACATAAAAGTTTGAATATTCCGTTAAGGGAAAGCAGCACTATTACTTTATGAATACTGTACTGACACACACGCAAATTTATTGTTCGCCAGCAAGCAACAATTTAACTAACACCAGCATAAACTTACACCAGAATTGTATTGACAATTTTTTTTAAACTACAACAAACACAACAATACTATATAATACAAAATAAAGAAAAGGTCCATCATACTTATGTAAATAATAGTCTATATCGTGCACGTAATTTGTTGGAGCTCAATGGTGCGTAATCAATCCAGTTTGCTTCACTTCATTTACTCACAATACTGAATGGTTTCGCACTGAAGATCCTGTCCCAACAAAACATAAATATCCATGCCACATCCAAGGAAAAGGCAACCGACTTCCTGTAATGTTGTGTGCTAACTAGCTAACTAGAAGTTATCCGTACATTCTCCCTGAGACCATTGTCTGCATGAGGACTTTCCGACAGCGGTATCTGTCCTTCCGAATGGGATCTGTGAGCGTCCCACTACGTTCTTCTGCTTTGTCTGATATCTGTTTCCATTTTTCTTTCTCCTACTTCAATCCTGCATTCTCTAAAAAAAAATTCCCTGCGTTCTTTTTCCCTTGCTCTCTCAGAAAAAAAATGTAAACAAGACAAATCCTATTGGTTAATTCAACAAGCCTAACTGAATCACTTTTTTAAAAATTTTAAACAGCAAAAATGAAATACTCGATTATATAGTGTAATTAAAGAAAATCTGCAGAAAATTAAAATACACAACAGCATAACTATTAATAAAATAAACATGGTCTTACACCAGGGTATTACATATACGTACTTCTTACTGTGATTTATAGCTTTTACTATTATGTATTGCAATGTACTGCAGCCACAAAGCGACACATTTCACAGTGTATGCCGGTGATATTAAACGTGATGCAGGTGCTGCCTGGGTCTGGCCCACAGCCCTCTAAACCTCTATCCATGTGCTAGTCCAGATGGCTGTTAAATGTCACTAATGTGCAGCGGGAGGGCGGAGATACACGTCTACCAAAGGAGGTGTAGGGTGCTCCTTCCCTCCACTGGCCTGCAGGTCACCCCTGGGCAAGGTGTCAAGATTTGACACCTGCTTAGTGCCGCCCCTGCCCCCCCCCATCAGGGTCATGTGGAGCCGTGGGAACAGGTGGTGGATAGTCGTATAAGTAGCTGGTGCATCTCACAAGTCCTGGTTACGCGATCACTGTGGCCAGGCAGGGAATCTCTGAAGGGTATTGAGAATGGCTGGGCTCACTCTTCGTTAGTAAAGACACTGCCCAGAAGAAAAACTTGCCAAGAACAGTCATGGTTATGGAAAGACCACGATCGCCGACGTCACACGGCACAGGCATCTAACGAACAATGGACATGCCCACCTCAAGCACTACTTCCAACAGCTCATTCCAAACACACATCACCACTTGTGTGAAGAAGCTGCCCACCATGCCCCTTTCAGATCTCTCGCCTCTGATCTTAAACCCAGTTCCTCTTGTTTTTGGCAGCTGGGAAAAACAGGAAATCAACACCAATACACACAACATGTTCTCATTATTTCTCATAACATCACCCTCTTCGAGTCCAGTGGTTAGTTTATTAGCTCTAACTGGTAGTGCCACAAACAGTCCTGATGAAGGCTCTCGGGCTGAAACTGTGCACTCTTTTCCATAGATGCTGCCTGACCTGCATTTTGTGTGTGTTGCTAACCCAGCTGTGGTTTAATGTTTATCCAGCATTTCTGCAAGGCCAGCAAACCACATACTGCCCCTGCAAAATCCTTGTTTACACCAGAACTGGGAAAAGTTAAAGGTGAAACAAACAGTAAGTAGTGGAGCAAATGGAGTGGACGGATGAAAGTAGGTCTGTGATAGGGTGGAGACCACAGGAAATGTAATGACAGCGTTGGTGCTGTATGAAAGAACTGTCAGGGCTAAGGAGGAACAAAATCTCCAGGAGGAGTGTAAACAGAACAAAATCAATGAAATCAAAGGAGAAAAATAAAATCTGTTTTGAAACAGATAATGTTCAAAGTAAATTTATTATCAAAGTATGTACATTCTATCTTAAGAGTTATCTTCTTGCAGGCATTTACAGGAATTTTAAAAATGTAACAGAATTTGCATAAAAAGAAATACAATGGAATATAATGAAGAAACTATATGTAAGCAAAAACTAACAAGCAAGCAATGTGCAAAAGATGACAAACTAAATAAAATAACACTGAGAACATGTCTTGTTGAGTCCTTGAAAGAGAGTCTGTAGGTTATGGAATCAGTTCAATGTTGAGTTGAGTGCAGTTCACAAACCTGATGGTTGAGGGGTGATAACTGTTCCTGAACCTGGTGGTGTGGGTCCTGATGGTTGAGGGGTGATAACTGTTCCTGAACCTGGTGGTGGGGGACCTGATGGATGAGGGGTGATAACTGTCCCTGAACCTGGTGGTGTGGGACCTGATGGATGAGGGGTGATAACTGTCCCTGAACCTGGTGGTGTGGGACCTGATGGTTGAGGGGTGATAACTGTTCCTGAAGCTGGTGGTGTGGGACCTGATGGTTGAGGGGTGATAACTGTTCCTGACCTCAGTGGTTGGGACACAAGACTCCTGCCCAACGGTAGTAGTGAAAAGAGGGCATGGTCTGGATGGTCAGGCTGGAAACACACAGCAGCAGGATCTCCAGATGAAACGTTAATCCTGTTTCTCCCTTCACATCTGCTGAATATTTACAGCAAGCTCTTTTTATTTCGGATTTGCAGCATCTACAGTTGACTGCTTTCCAAATAAAAATTAAATGCAAGTAGTCGGTTACAACACAGTTACGATGTGTAAAAGACATTCAGACAGGTCACAGATAGGAAGAACTAGCCTGGGCAAAATACAGGCAAATGGGACTAGCTCAGTTAGGCACCTTGGTTGATGAATTGAGCCAAAGGAAAAATATTTGAAACATCCAAATTTTACTGAAGTTAACGGGACAATCGAAGGACAGCATTGACTTCAGCCAAAAAAACAATGTGTTGTGCTGGCTGTGGATACCTGCACGTCAATAACAAAAATCTCACTGCTGAGCTTGAAACTTACACTGAGTTTTTGAAACTTTGTTGGAAGCCAAAGATTAGAAGCAGGAAAGAAGCAAATGAAAGGAAGATGAATGTCACTCGTTCACACAAATGGATACATTCTGCGAAACAAGCACCAATCTACATTTGGTTGCCTAATATGGAGGAAGAGTGGCAGGGTGGAGATGCGAGGTGTAAGGCTCTCCTTCCCTCCACTAGCCTGCAGGTCACCCTCGGGCAGGGTGTAGCACCTGCTTAGAAACCGGACAGGGTCACGTGAAGCCACGGGAGCAGCTGGTGCCCATCACGAGTCCTGGTTATACGACCACTGTCACCACGCAGGCAATCTCTGAAGAGTATTGATAATGGCCAGGGTCACCCATCTTGTAAAGACACTGCCCAGAAGGCGGCAATGGCAAATCACTACTGTAGAAATATTTGCCTAGAACACTCATGGTCACTGAAAGATCATGATCACCTATGTCATCAGACATGGCACCAATATTCCCTGTAAGGAGTGCGTGCATACACAGGAACTTAAACTGTGCACAAAAGATTGTCACCCTCTACCTCATCAGCATGTTAAGTATATTTCACGATTGTACACAATCAGATTTCCTTTTGCAGTTTCTGACGAGTTGACAGCATGGAGTTTGCAACGATTTATCTGCAGATTTTAGAACTGGCTTATTTATACTATTTTTATTTGAGAAATTATGTTTTGTCACTGGGCAAAACATTGCACAGCACAGGATTTTTGCACACTGGTCATTACAAACTAGAGGGAACGTTGCACAGCACACAACGATGATGACGACAACGACTATGGAGGAGGCCACATCATGGACATAGAACCAGAATGGGTATGAGGTAATCACTTTTCCACGTGGAAGGGGGGGAAAAAATCACACAGTGCATGGGACGGGGCTGTGTGAAGTGGAAGGTGGGCGGATGGAGGCTACGGAGTGAATGCCAGGACAGGAGATGGAGGTGTGTGGGGGAACATATCTGGCGATGGCATTAGCTTGCAGCTTTCCCGGATGTCTGGTGCTCCCCATTCACCCACACAGCCCACTTACTCATCGTCTGCTCCGTCCTCCTCATCCACCCACGCTGCTCTCTTGTGTGGAGGGAAACCGGATTTGGCTTCATTTTCCACTTCCGAGTCACTGGAGGATTCATTCAGCAAGGTTTGCTCCCGATCCTTCCTTTGTGTTGGCTGAGAGGGAAAGGAAGGTAGAGCATAGAAACAGGACCTTTAGGTAACCAGGATTCCCATCGAGGCTAACAATCTCTCCATAAATATTTCCTACTGACTCCAAGAAGCTTTCAAATGTTAGTGTAGCTGCCTCAACCACTTCCTCTGGCAGCTCGTCGCCTACAGGGAGCAGTCTACGTGTGTGGGAGTTGCCGTCTAGGTTCACATTAAATCTCTGCCCTCAAACATCAAGCCTCTAGTTCTCGATTCCCCAAACCTGAGAAAATGACTGTGCACATTGACCCTACCTCTGCCCCACATCATTTTCAAAACACCGATCAGTCTCCAAACTTCGGAGGAATAAAGTCCCAACTTCTCTGCTGAGGGGAAAGGGAGGGGGAGGAGTGAATAGAGTGAGGGGTGAGGGGGTGGGATAAGTTAAGCAAAACCCACACTGCCCCAGAAACACCAACAGCATTCAGTACATTTGAGCAGCGGCCAATCCCCATTTTGGGAGTGAATGACAAGAACAAATTAAAGTCAGGCAGGGCCAGGTGCAGCACCCATCGTTGGAGAGGACAGAGTTCGAGTGGAGATTTTGAGGCTTTAGCTCTTAGAGGCTTCAGTCAGAGAAGCAAGAAAGCTGTATTTACAGTTCCCCCCCACCCAGAGTTTATTGTTCTCCCTTCTTTATATCTGCTCCGCTAGGACAGTAGAGATACCAGGCAGGGTAGTGAATGCTCCTCTTGTGGGATGTGGGAAAGCAGGACGAAATCCAGTGTCCCTGATGACTACAACTGCAAACAGTACATCCAGCTGCAGCTTCTAACAAACGAGTTAAGGAATTGGGAGTTAGAACTGGATGAACTCCAGATCATTCAGGAGGCTGAGGGGCTGATAGATAGGACTTATCAAGAGGTAGTTACAGCCAAGGTGCAGGACACAGGAAACTGGGTGACAGTCAGGAAGGGGAAAGGGGTGAAGGACCCTGTGGCCATCCCCTTCAACCACAGGTATACCACTTTGGATACTGTTGGGGGATGACCATGCAGAGGAAAGTCACAGGGTCTCTGGCACTGAGTCCACCTCTCTGACTCAGAAGGGAGGAGGAGAGAAGAGGCACACTGTAGTGATAGGGGGTTCATTAGTAAAGGGACAGAAGGGAGGTTCTGTGGACAAGAACGAGATTCCCGAATGGTATCTTGCGTCCTGGGTGCCAGGGTCCGGGATATCTCGGATAGAGTCCTCAGCATTCTTAAGTGAGAGGATGAACAGCCAGAAGTCGTGGTCCATGTAGGTACCAACGACATGGGTGGAAAGTGTGACAAGGTTCTGCAAAGGGAGTTCAGGGAGTTAGGTGCTAAGCTAAAGGGTAGGACCTCCAGGGTTGTGATCTCAGTACTGCTACCCGTGCCACATGCTAGTGAGGCTGGAACTAGGAAGATTATACAGTTTAACACGTGGCTAAGGAGTTGGTGTAGAAGGGAGGGCGTAAGATTTTTGGATCTTTGGGCTCTCTTCCAGTGAAGGTGGGACCTGCACAGAAGAGATGGCTTTCACTTGAATTGGAGGGAGACCATTTGCTAGTGCTGCACGGTGGGGTTTAAACTAGTTACAGGGGGATGGGAACCAGAGTACCAAAACAGTTAGTGGAGAGGTTACAGAGGCGGATCTTGGTAGGACCGCAAACAAAATCAGAAATCTAAAGGTTGAGCATGGTGTCCTGAGCTGTATATATTTTAATGCAGGAAGTATCATAGGAAAGGTGGAAGAGGTCAGGGCATGGATCAACACCTGGAATTATGATATTGTAGCCATTAGCGAGACTAGGTTGCAGGAGAGGCAGTTCTGACAGCTCAATATTCCGGGGTTCCATTGCTTTAGACACGGTACAGCAGGACTGATTAAAGGAAAATGTCACAGCAGTGCTCAGTCAAAACAGACTGGAGAACTGTTAGTGAGGCATAATGGGTGGAACGGAGAAATAAGGAAGTTAATGGGGCATATTACAGGCCACTGAACAGTCCGTAGGAATTAAAGGAACAAATTTGTGGAGAGATCGTAGAAACACAAGGTTGGTATAACAGGTGATTTTAACTTTCCACATAATGATTGGGAATCCCATCCAGTTAAAGGACTAATTGGGAAAGAGTTTGTCAAGTGAAAGCACAGGCAGTGGTGAGAAGAACTATACGTCAAACTAAAAGGGCAAGTTGGAGGAGTTTTTGCGACAAGGTAGGAAGAACAACACCTGTGGGAGAGATATGGGGAATGATTAAGAGGATGGGAGGAGATAGAAGGGAATGGGAATATCCAGTAATGATATCTGAGGAGGAAACTGCAGTCTCCAGTAGGGATAAGGCTGAGGTCATGGCCAAGTCTTTTGTACTGATACACAGTTCAGAAAATTTGTCTGAAGAAGGGAGAAGAAGAAGGGAAAGAATAATGAGCCAACACCCAGGTGTGTTAAACAGGAGGGAAGGAACAGATGATATAATTGATGATCCATTTACATTAGCAGAAATGGTGAGAGCAATAAAGAGATCGAGACCAACCTCCCCAGGGAAAGATCTGATATGCTCTGTGATGCTAAAAAATCTAGGAGAAGGAGCGCTCTTGAAGTTGCTGCATTTTTATAACAGAGTGTGGGAGGAGGGAAGATTACCAAGTGCATGGAAAGAAGCAGTAGTAATTCCAATAAGCAAGGATCTGTCAAAACCCACTAGCTACAGACCAATTGCATTAACATCAAGTTTATGTAAGATAATGGAAAGGATGATAACAGAAAGGTTATCATATGAGCGTGAGAAAAGGGGAATGCTGGCAAGTTATCAGAGTGGTTTTAGAAAGGGAAGGAATTCCATGGACTCAGTGATTATGTTAGAGACTGAAATAAGGAAGGCCCAGGCAAATAGAGAGTCAGTAGTGGCAGTGTTCTTTGACATTGAAAAAGCCTATGATATGATGTGGAAGGAAGGATTATTAATTAAACTGCACAAGATGGGGGTTGGTGGGAGAGTTTTTAAATTGGATTAAAGATTTTTTGTTTGGTAGAAAAATTCAAGTTCGGATTGGGTCAGAATTATCAAAACAGTACATAGTGGAAAATGGCACACCTCAAGGTAGTGTGATTAGCCCGTTACTTTTCATCATTATGATCAATGATGTCTTCACAAAGGTACCAGTGGATATAGGTAGGTCACTGTTTGCGGATGATGGGGCCTTGTGGAAAAGAGGCAGGAACATGGACTATATAATCAGGAAACTACAAGAAGCAATTGATGAAGTGGTGGAGTGGGGTTATGATTGGGGATGTAGATTTTCAGTAGACAAAACTCAAACTGTATTTTTTACCAGGAAAAGAGTTGAGGTAGGGAAGAAGTTAAGGATGTATGGGGTTGAATTAGAAAGAGTTGCATCATTTAAATTTCTGGGAGTTATATTTGATTCACGATTAACATGGGCAGACCATATCAGGAAAGTTGAGGAGAAATGTAAAAAAGTAATAAATGTGATGAGATGTTTGACTGGTAGGGAATGGGGAGCAAGTTGTTCAGCTTTGAAGAGAATGTATGTGGCTTTAGTGAGATCTGTATTGGATTATGGAAATATAGTATATGGATCAGCAGCTAGGTCTCTTATAAGGAAACTGGATGTGATTCAGGCTCAGGCCTTAAGAGTGTGCAGTGGGGCTTTTAAAACGTCACCAGTGTCAGCCCTACAGGTAGAAATGGAAATAATGCCTTTGGAAATAAGAAGGATGCAACTGATGGCAAACTACTGGGCTAATTTGCAGGGGCACAATGATTCTCACCCTACTAAAGGAGTGTTGCAGGAGTGCTGGGAAAATGGGAGGTTACAGAGGGATACCTTTAGTCGGGTAGGGAATGATATCGCGAAAGAATGTGGAGTATTTGATCTGAGGATAAGTCTTTCAGTAACACACATCAAAGTTGCTGGTGAACGCAGCAGGCCAGGCAGCATCTGTAGGAAGAGGTGCAGTCGACGTTTCAGGCCGAGACCCTTCGTCAAGACTAACTGAAGGAAGAGTGAGTAAGGGATTTGAAAGTTGGAGGGGCCTTCAGTAGTTTATCCGGTTGTAGCTCCATGGAAGCTTGTATGGCCTAACATAGACCGGCATTTGTTTGAGGTAAAAAGGAAAGAAAGATATAAAACAGATTTGGTAAATGCATTTAACTGTCATGTGATGGAAAAGTATAGTAATTATACTCACATTTATACGGATGGTGCGAAGGAACCTGAAACAGGAGTGACAGGGTTTGGGGTGGTAATACCAGCAAAAGAAATTGGAATCAGCAGAAGAACATCTAATAAGTTAGGGGTGTTTACAGTGGAGATGCTGGCAGTGTTGGTTGCATTGCAATGGGTGCAGAAAGCCAGACAAGCCAAAGCATTGATATGTTCAGATTCATCCTCAGTTCTAGCAAGTTTAAGGTCTTTTCACACAAACAGTCGGCAAGATGTACTTTATGAAGTCCTTCAGTTAGTTACAAGAATTGCAAATCAGGGAGGTCAGGTAAAATTTCTATGTGTTCTAGCACATGTAGGGGTGAAGGGGAATGAGAGGGTGGATGAGTTGGCAAAGAGGGCGTTAAAGAAAGAAAATGTGGAAATGCACATTAGTATCAGTAAAGCAGAGGTTAAGTGTGTAATCTGGGAAAAAGTCAACCGAATGTGGAAAGAAAGATGGGACAGGGAGGGAAAAGGGAGGCATTTATATCAAATACAAAAGAGTGTTGCAGTTACTAGGGTAGGTAATGGAAACAGAAGAGAGGAGACCGTGTGGACTAGGTTAAGGCTGGGGCACTGTGCATTAAACAAAACATTGAAAATGATAGGGAAACATCAGACAGGATTGTGTGAGGAATGTCAGGAAGAGGAGTCAGTAGAACATGTAGTTCTGAGTTGCAGGAAGTATGGGATACAGAGAGAGATGATGAGAAATCAATTAAGGGAGTTGGGGGTGCAGGAATTCACATTAAAAGGGTTGCTGGGCATGGGTGAGAGAGCACAAGTCCGGGTATTTTTAGCGTTTTTAAGGGGTACAGGGGTTTTTTTTTATAGAATATGACGAATAAACAGGAATAGGATACTAGGATGGTCAAAGATGGGAGGGTGAAGTGTAGGATTCTGGAGCAGAGGGTGGCGGTAATGCACCATTAAGCTGGATGCCAACCGCCGTAAAACAAGATACAGACAGACAGACAGTTTGTCAAGTATGTTAAGGACAGTTTCCTTCATCAGTACACAGAAGTCCCAATGAGACTGTGTGATACTGGATCAGTTATTAGGGAATGAGACAGGGCAGGCGACAGAATTTTGTGTAGAACAGTGACCATATTGCCATTAGTTTCAAAGATAGGTCTGTATGCAGGCTGCCATTCTAAACTGGAAAAAGGCCAATTTTGAAAGTATCAGAAATGACAAGTGTGGATTGGGATGGGCTGTTTTCTGGACAAGGTGTACTTGGTAAGTGGGAGGCCTTCAAAAGTGAAATTTTGAGAGTACAAACTTGTATGTGCCTGTCAGGATAAAAGGTAAAGATAACAGGTGGAGGGAACTTTGAGTTTCAAAAGACATTGAGGCCCTGGTTAAGAGGAAAAAAAGGAGATGCCCAGCAGGTACAGGTAGGTAGGAACAAATGAGGTGCTTATGGAGTACAAGAAATACAAGAGACGCATTAGAAAGAAATCAGAGGGATAAAGGAAGACATGACGTTGCTCCAGCAGACAGGGTGAAGGAGAATCCTAAGGGATTCCACAGATATGTTAAGATCAAAAGGATTGCAAGAGTCAAAATTGGTCCTCTGGAAGACCAGAATGGTAATTCATGTGTGAAGCCAAAAGAGATGGCGGAGATCTTAAATAATTTTTGCATCTGTATTTTCTCAGAAGATGGGCACAGAGTCTGTAGAGGTGAGGCAAAGCAGTAGAGTGGTGGAGGCCGTACAGATTACAGAGGAGGAGGTGTTTGCTGTTTTGAGGTAAATTAGGATGGACAAATCCCCAGGGCCTGGCAAGTTGTCCCCTGTAGGGTCCAAGGGAACAAGTGCAGAAATTGCTGGGGTCCTAGCAGAGATATTTAAAACATCCTTAGCGACAGGAGAGATACCAGAGGACTGAAGGATATCCAATGTTGTTCTGTCGTTTAAAAAAGAGCTCTCGACAGAAACCAGGAAATTATAGGCTGGTGAGTCTGACATCAGTTGTGGGGAAGTTATTGGAAGCTATTCTGAGGAACCAGATATGTAAGCATTTGGATAGACATGGACTGATTAAGGACAGTCAGCCTGGCTTCGTGCTTGGTAGGTCACGTCTAACCAATCTTCCTGTCTTCTCCTATCATTGCGGATCTCCCCCTCCCCCTTTCAAATTGCTTACTATCTCTTCTTTCAGTTAGTCCTGACGAAGGGTCCCGGCCCGAATCATTGACTGTACCTTTTCCTATAGATGCTGCCTGGCCTGCTGCGTTCACCAGCATTTTTTATTTGTGTTGCTAAACTAATCGTAAGGAGTTTTTTAAAGAAATTACCAGGAAAGTGGACAAGGACAAGACAGTGGCTGTTGTCCACATGGACTTTAGTAAAGCATTGACAAGGTCCCACATAGGAGGCTGGTCAAGAAGGTTCAGTGGCTCGGCATTCAGGATGAGGTAGTAAATTGGATTAGAATTTGGCTAGAGAGTGGTAGTAGTGGGTCGCCTCTCTGACTGGAAGTCTGTGGCTAGCCCTGTGCCACAGGGATCAGTGCTGAGTCCTTTGTTGTTTGTCATCTATATCACTGATCTGGATGATAATGTGGTTAACTGGATAGCAAATTTGCAAATGACACCAGGTTCGGGGGTGTAGTGGACAGTGAGGAAGACTATCGTGGCCTGCAGAGAGATCTGCATCAGCTGGAAAAATGGGCTGAAAATGGCAGATGGAATTTAATGCGGACAAGTGCGGGGTGTTACACTTCGGAAGGACCAGCCAGGGTAGGTCTTGCACACTGAGTGTGGTAGGTCGAAGGGATCTGGGAACACAGGTCCATAATCCATTGAAGGGGCGTCACATGTAGACAGAGTCATAAAGAAAGTTTCTGGTATGTTGGCCTTCACAAATCAAAGTATTGAGTCCAGGAGATGGGATGTAATGTGTAAGACACTGGCGAGGCCTCATGTAGAGTATCGTCTGCCGCTTTCATCACCTAACTAGAGGAAAGATGCTTCTGTGCTCTACTTCCCAAAGACCGGTGGCCACCTCAGCACCTCCAACCCCGGACCCACGGCTCACCCGGACCGTCCTCAGCACCTCCAACCCCGGACCCGCGGCTCACCCGGACCGTCCTCAGCACCTCCAACCCCGGACCCGCGGCTCACCCGGACCGTCCTCAGCACCTCCAACCCCGGACCCGGACCCATGGCTCACCCGGACCACGCTCAGCCCTCAGCCCCAGCCCCGGACCCGCGGCTCACCCGGACCGCCCCGTCCCTGCGGCTCACCCGGACCCAGAGCCACGGCTCACCCGGACCGTCCTCAGCCCCGGCCCCGCGGCTCACCCGGACCGCCCCGTCCCTGCGGCTCACCCGGACCCAGAGCCACGGCTCACCCGGACCGCCCTCAGCCCCGGCCCCGCGGCTCACCCGGACCACGCTCAGCCCCCAGCCCCAGCCCCAGCCCCAGCCACTGCCCCGGACCCGGCCCCGCGGCTCACCTGCAGCCTCTCCAGCAGCGCCTCCTCGCCGCCGAACAGCAGCTCCTCCAGTCGCCGCTCCTCGTCCGGCTGCTCCCCCATCACCTGCAGCCGCTTCAGGTTCTTCTGCCGTTCCGTCTCCTCCATCTGCCGCTCCGCAGGGCGCTTCTTGGGCCTGGCGGACATCCTACGGCTGGCAACCGAAGCGACGCTCGGGAAACTCCGCGGTTCTGGGGCCGATGCTGGGCCGCAGGCGATCGCATGAAGCCGGCGTGTCTTTCCGGGTCAGAGGGCGCTTGGGAAGCACCCACCGGGCATGATGGGGGGATAGTGGAATAAATCCGTTCGGTAAAGTAAATCCGAGCGAAGTTCACTGCTCATATATGTTGGAAATATGTTATAAACCCTTCTAACTAACGAATAAAAATATGGTTATAGTTCGTCTCGTCTCCTTAACTGTGGTTCCTTCTCTTCACCCCTTTTCCCTACACCCAGCCGTCGCCGTGGCAGCGCCGGCTTCCGGTCAGCTGCTATTTAAGACGGTGCGGGCGGTGCTGCGCTCTCAGCCGCATTGAAGCCGTGGCGGATCCAGGTGAGGCTGAGGCGGCGTCTCCTCCTCCTCATCCTCCTCCTCATCCTACCCCTCTCCTACCCCTCCCCTCCCCCGCCCCCGCCCCCGCCCTCAGCGGGACCCTCCCATCCCCACCCGGCGATTTCCCCTCAGTCCTTCCGGCCCGGTCAGTCGGCCCCGCCTCAGCCCGCAGCAGGAGGGCTGGAGTCACTCAGCGTCTGCGTTGACCGACCCGCCGGCCGCTTCCATCACTCCGGCTCTGTCAGATTGCCGAGCGTGATTCCCCTGCGGGTGTGGGGAGACTGTCCCGGCTGTCAGAGGCGTTTCAGGACATCTTCGCCCAGCAGCCTGGTTCTACACTCGCCTTGGTGTTTAATCTACCTCTGGAGTTGTGAATATTTCATCTTATTTGGAGATGTAGCAGAGAATGGGCCCTCCCAGCCTTCTGAGCAGAGCTGCCCCAGAGAACGCGGTCAATCCTAACTTCATCACTGGACAATTTACCATGACAAATAACTAACTGACCTGGTTACACCTTTCGGACCGTGAGAGGAAACCAGAGCACCCGGGGGAAACCCCACATTCCCCAAGCAGGACATACAGAGACCTCCTACAGACCAGCTCTCCGATTGAACTCTGAACTCCGATGCCCCGAGCTGTGATAGCATGGCAGTGTTTCTGTAGCACCCATCGTCTGATCTAGTTCAGGTTGGGTATAGAGCACTCTGGGTTACACATCTTAATCCATCCCAGGCTGTGGTCACGGCCAGGCCCGCTGTGATCTGTTCAGTGTGTTTAACCGTGACCAGTCCCAGGGAGGAGCCTACAGGTGTGATGCCCCCTGTCCCTACTGAGGTTCCTCCCCACCCCGGTGGCTGTGAATTAAATATCGTTTGGAAGTGAATTCCCAATGGCCCTGGTGGGATCCTGGCTAGAACGCTGTGTTGTAGTGAAGAAATGACTTTCTCATGTACGTATTTAATTTTCCAGAAACATGTCTGCCAACCTGGAACGCACCTTCATTGCTGTGAAGCCAGATGGCGTCCAGCGAGGAATTGTTGGAGATATCATCAAGCGCTTTGAACAGAAGGGGTTTAAACTGGTTGCCATGAAGTTTCTCCAGGTATGTGAGTCTGAGTAATTGCGTTGGCTGTGGAAACTGTCCCTGCTGGCTGTCACTTTGTCATGAAATATCACCCTGCCTTGTACAATGTGAAACAGGTCTCGGAGCCTGCTCTGCCATTTGTCCCTCTCAACCCTATTCCCCTGTTGTCATCCCATAATCTATGATGCTTTTACAAATCCAGAATCTGTTGACCTCCAATTTAAATATACGCAATGACTTGGCCTCCACAGCCCTCTGGCAATAAACTACCTCGTCTGTCTAAATGGCCACATCCCTCTATTCTGACATTGCCCTCTGGTCCCAGACTCCCCCTTTGTAGGAACATCCTCTCCTTGCCCTCTCTATAGGCCTTTCTATATTCAATCGGCTTCAATGAAATCCTCCGCAGCATCCCCCCCCCCCCCCAAACAACATTCTAAACTCCACCAACCCCTGTGGAACACCAGCCAATCAAAAAAGCCCCACTCTGTTTCCTGCCAGTCTGCCAATCTTCTAGATTAGGTGTTGCGCAATCACCAGAATTGATTTTAGAGTGTTTTAAGGTAAAAGAACCCTTGGGGGACTGTGATCATAATATGACGGAATTCACCCTGAAATTTGAGGAGAAGCTAAAGTCAAATGTATCAGTTTTACCATGGAGTAGAGGACATTAAAGGGACATAAGAGAGGGGTTGCCCAGAATTGACTGGAAAAGAACACTGGCAGGGATGGTAACAACAGCAGCAATGGTTGGAATTTGTGGAAGCAATTCAGAAGGCACAGGATATACACATCACAAAGAGGAAGAAGTATTCTAAAGGAAAGATGACATAGCCATTGCTAACGAGAAATGAAAGCCAATATAAAAGCCAGAGAGAGCAAAGATTAGTGGGAAGTTGGAGAATTGGGAAGCTTTTAAAAACCAACAGAATGTACAAACGTTTGTAACTGAAGTCATTAAGAAGGTAAAGATGGAATACGGAAGTAAGCTAGCCAATAATATCAGAGGATACCAAAAGTTTCTTCGGATCCATAGTGTAGAAGAGGCAAGAGTAGATATTGGACCACTAGAAAACGATGTAGTAATGGGGGCAACAAAACAGCAGACGAACTGAATAAGTATTTTGCATCAGTCTTCGCTGTCCAGGAGTCTCTTAAAAGACTCTATTGTTTCCGCCTCCATCACTGTCGCCGGCAGCCCATTCCACGCACTCAGCACTTTCTGTGTTTTAAAAAAAAACTTAGCCCTGATATCTCCTCTGTACCTACTTCCAAACACCTTAAAACTGTGCCCTCTCACACTAGCCATTTCAGCCCAGGGAAAAAGCCCCTGTCTATCCACACAGTCAATGCCTGTCATCATCTTATACACCTCTATCAGGTCACCTCTCATGCTCCATCGCTCCAAGGAGAAAAGGCCAAGTTCATTTCAACCTATTCTCATAAGGCATGTTCCCCAATCCAGGCAACATCCTTGTAAATCTCCTCTGCACCCTTTCTATGGTTTCCATATCCTTCCTGTAGTGAGGAGACCAGAACTGAGCACAGTACTCCAAGTGGGGTCTGACCAGGGTCCTATATAGCTGTAACATTACCTCTTGGCTCTTGCATTCAATCCCATGATTGATGAAGGCCAATGCACCGTATGTTTTCTTAACCACAGAGTCAACCTGCACAGCAGCCTTGAGTGTTCTATGGACTCAGACCCCAAGCTCCCTCTGATCCTCCACACTGCCATCTATCCTCACCTCTTTTATTCTTGGGGGGATAAAAGGTTTTGTATCTAACTTTATATTATTGGTTAGCTTAACTTTGTATTTCATCTTTTCTTGCCTTTTGGCTTTTGTTGTTGCTTACTGTTGGTTTTTTAAAAGCTTCTCAATCCTCTAACTTCCTGCTAATTTTTGCTATGTTGTATGTCATCTCTTTTTTGATTTTGCTGTCTTTGACTTCCCTTGCCAGCCACAGTTGCATCACCTTGCCTTTAGAATACTGCTTCATCTGTCCTGCACCTTCTGAATTACTCCCAGTAACTCCAATCATTGCCATCGTCATCCCTGCTAGTGTTCCCTTCCAATCAACTTTGGCCAGCTCCTCTCTCATGCCTCTGTAATAACCGTTGCTCCACTGTAATGTCTGATTTTAGATTCACTTTCTCAAACTGTAGGGTGAATTTGATCATACGATCATAATCTCCTAAGGGTTTCTTTGCTGTTTAAACTCCCTAATCATTTCTAGTTCTCTACACAACACCCGATTCAGAATAGCTGATCCCTAGTCGGCTCACTCTAAAAGCCATCTCATAGATGATTTACAAATTCTCACTTGGTATCCAGCACCAGCCTGGTTTTCCCAGTCTACCTGCATATTGAAATTCCCCATGGCTATTGTAACATTGCCCTTTTTACATGCCTTTGGTATCTCACGTTGTAATTTGTAGCTGACATCCTGCCTACTGTATGGAGGGTTATATACAACTCCTGAATTGATCTGTTAAAAATATACAAGACCAGCTTTTTGATAGATAGGTAGATGTACGTTATTGATCCCGAGGGAAATTGGGTTTCGTTACAGCCGCACCAACCAAGAATAGAGCATAAATATAGCAGTACAAAAACCACAAACAATCAAACAACAAAAATGCAAACTATGCCAGATGGAAATAAGTCCAGGACCAGCCTATTGGCTCAGGGTGTCTGACCCTCCATGGGAGGAGCTGCAAGTTCGATGGCCACAGGCAGGAACGACCTCCCGTGATGCCCAGTGTTGTATCTCAGTGGAATGTGGCTGGAGTCCAACAGCAAAAAGTTCAATATCCAGTCTGCAAACATGTTCCTCGATCGTATTATGACCAGGATTGCACCATCCGTTGTTGACTAGAACAGCAAGCCCCCAACTCCTTTACGCTTACCGCTCTCAGTGCACTTCCGGTCAGCCCAAACGGTCTGGAAGCCCTTCATGGAAAAGTTTTGGTTGGGTATGTCTTCGTGCAGCCCCATTCCAGTAAAATACATAACACTGCACTCCTGAAATGTTCTCTGATGCCTGGCTAGCGCCGTGAACTCGTCCATTTTATTACCCACCGAACTCCTCTTCTCCATAAGTCTCTGCTGCCTCAACCCGGTGCTCTTTCCTCAACTTTGTGATCCCCCTCTGCATCCTCTGTGTGTTTTTCTCCAGATTTCAGCAGGGGTGTCTGCCGCTCTGCTCGCTAAACCGGCCGGCATAAGCTCAATCAGCTGGGCTTATTTTCACTGTATTGTATACATTCAGTGCAGCGTAGAGTTGGCCCTTTGAGCCATACCACACCAGCAACCTCTCGGTTAACCCTAGCCTCATCATGGGAGAATTTACAATGACCCATTAACCTACCCAGTATTTTTTTGGACTGTGGGAGGCGACCAGAGCACTTGGGGAAAACAGACACATTCCACAGGGAGGACATACAGAGACGGCGCTAGAATTGAACTCCGAGCTGTCGTGGCACCATGTGACAATAAACCAAATTCCAATACCCGGGCTGCTTGATCATTCCTGCTGTTAAATTTGCCAGCCCAAGACCAGCAACAATTAGGTGAGTGATTTAATCTTGTAAAATTGTAAAATTGCACCAGACCAGAGGAATACTGTATGGGAATAGTGCAGGATGACAGCAAGAATGTTTCTGTATGCAGATGGTTACCCATTTTTCACTCCCAAGGCAGGGATAGCAGGGGTCAAAAGCACAGTGAAGCTCCCTCTGCGTTGTCTTCATGTCATTCTGACTAATTTTTGAACATGAATGTAAATTGCTCCCTCTCTCTCTCTCTCTCTCTCTGTAGGCATCTCCTTCCCTACTCGAGAAACACTACTCGGAGCTTTCAGATAAACCGTTTTACCGCAAGCTTGTCGAGTACATGAGTTCCGGACCTGTTGTTGCCATGGTGAGTCAGAGCTGCCTAAACATGTGATCTTTGGGGCTGAAGAAATGGTGGTGGGGTTGCCTCCTGTCCATGTGGTGAGGGGGTGTTTGGTGTATTGGAGCATCAAGAGACAGCAGATGCCAGAAGCGGGTGCAACAGACAATCTGGGGGAATTGAGTGGGGCAAGAATTGCCAACGTTTTACATAGAAACATAGAAAATAGGTGCAGGAGTAGGCCATTCGGCCCTTCGAGCCTGCACCGCCATTCAGTACGATCATGGCTGATCATCCAACTCAGAACCCCGCCCCAGCCTTCCCTCCATACCCCCTGATCCCTTTAGCCACAAGGGCCATATCTAACTCCCTCTTAAATATAGCCAATGAACTGGCCTCAACAGTTTCCTGTGGCAGAGAATTCCACAGATTCACCACTCTCTGTGTGAAGAAGTTTTTCCTAATCTCGGTCCTAAAAGGCTTCCCCTCTATCCTTAAACTGTGACCCCTCGTTCTGGACTTCCCCAACATCGGGAACAATCTTCCTGCATCTAGCCTGTCCAATCCCTTTAGGATCTTATACGTTTCAATCAGATCCCCCCTCAATCTTCTAAATTCCAACGAGTACAAGCCCAATTCATCCAGTCTTTCTTCATATGAAAGTCCTGCCATCCCAGGAATCAATCTGGTGAACCTTCTTTGTACTCCCTCTATGGCAAAGATGTCTTTCCTCAGATTAGGGGACCAAAACTGCACACAATACTCCAGGTGTGGTCTCACCAAGGCCTTGTACAACTGCAGTTTTAGATCAGGGCTTGGGGTGGATAGGGGAGAGATGAGTCAGACGGGGTCTGGGGTGGGGTAGGCTGAGGAGAGGGCTCAGATGACCTGCGGGTTAGGTAACGAGCCTGTCTTGGCTGTGTGGAACAGTCTGTTTGAAACTTTTCCCAGTATCACTCAACTCTTGCCAGTCACAGCGACTGCATTGGTGCTGCTGCCTGCACCCAGCTCTCAGATTCCTCTGACACTTCTCTTCCTTTACTAGATCCATCCAATGTTTACTATAAACCCTCTCACTGCCACGGCTACTAACCTGCCTATCGTTTTGTACCCTCCTCGGTCCATCTCTCTGACCCCAGTCTCTCCTTCCCTCTTACCAGCTGTCCCACCTTTCCACCATTGGTCCTTGGACCAAAACCCTTACAATTCCTTTCTTCCCACAATTTACACTATATTCTGCACTGTTAGTGTTTCCCCTTGTTCTGCCCCAAGGCACTGTGTAATGGTTTGATCTGTATGGACAGTATGCAAGACAAACGTCACTGACACGTGACGATAGAAAACCCATTCCGGTTCCATTCCTGTCACACAGTGAGGAACCCACACTTTCTTCAGTAGTCTTTGAGTAGGGATAGGTGATTGGAGGAAATTATAGGAGGTTTCAAGGGGTAGGTTTTTTAAGAGTGGTGGGGGCAGAGGCTGATACTTTAGAGGGTCTGGGACAGATTCATGGACGAAAGACAAACACAGGAGGGGTGAGATTGGTTAAAGGGTTGGCACACCATCGGGCTGAAGGGCCTTTACTGTTCCTGGTTTTTGATTTTCTGACAGTCTGCTGCCCTGTGGAAAGTTGTGTGTGTGACCTGTACCCCAGGGAGGGAGAGGGTGTGTGTGTGTGTGACCTGTCTCCCTGTGCGGGAGAGGGTGTGTGTGTGACCTGTACCCCAGGGAGGGAGAGGGTGTGTGTGTGACCTGTTCCCCAGTGAGTGGGGGGGGGTGTTTGTGTGTGGGCTGTTATTGGTCGGGATTCTCTCACCCCCTTTGTCCCTGTGGTGCAGGTGTGGGAAGGTCTTAATGTGGTGAGGACTGCCAGGGTGATGTTGGGTGAAACCAACCCTGCCGACTCCAAGCCTGGCACCATCCGTGGAGACTTCTGCATCCAGATTGGCAGGTAGGTTTGGACAGTCTAGAAATGACGGAACTCACCGGTGAACATCAACTGTTCCAGTGACGCTGGCAGTGTCCTTTCTGCCTTGTTTTTATCACTGAAGTGGCTCTGTCCTCCCAAAGGCGAGTTCTTGATACTTGAGAATAAACACAAGATTCTGCAGTCTCTGGAAATCACACCGTACTGAAGAAACTCAGCAGGTCAGGCAACAGTCGATATTTTGTGCGGCGCCCGTTCATCGGGATTGAAAATGGGGGGGGGGGGTACGAGCTGGGAGGTGAATGGTGGAAAACGTAAAGGCCTGAAGTGGACGGAATGGCTGAGGGTGGTGGACCATTGGGAAAAGGGGAAGGGGGTTCACAGGGTGGGGAAAGAAGGGTTGAGGGAAATGGGGTTGGAAGAAAGGGGGGGGGGCTGTTCCGATTGCCCTCTCACCTGTTCTTCTAGCTTCTGTCCCCTCCCTTTCCAATCCTGAAGAGTGTTTGAACCCAAAACATCGGCTCTTCACTTCCATGGATGATGCCTGCCTGACCTGCTGAGTTCCTCCAGCGTTTTGTGCTGAGGCTGAAGGTTGTCACTCTTGCTTCACCGACACACCCCAAGGACTCCGAATTCATGCCTGTGCTGTGTTTTACAGATGCAGCACAGTAACAGGCCCTTCAACCCAATGAGCCCATGCTGCCCAATTACACCCATCTGAGTAACCTACTAACATTTGCACAGTTTGCCTTGACACACTGGGTGCTTGCTCAGTTGGTGTCGTCATTGATTGTATTACGGTTATAAGAAGGGTTTATTGAGTATGCCTGCTAGGTAATGAATCTCAGTTGTATATGATGACATATGTACTTCGATAATAAATTTACTTTGAAGTTTGAGCTTTGACCTTCGGAATGTGGGAGAAAACCAGAGCACCAGGAGGAAATGTGCATACAAACTTCTTGCAGGCTTCGATGGGAATTGAACCTGGGTCACTGGCTCTGTTAAGAGTTATGCTACTGTGCTGTGTGTTTTTAACTTGAACAGAGATTTTGGACAAACACTTGCAGCTTTGCCTACAACTGTAAACAATGAATTGTGCATCTGGTGACACAAAATTAGGACAGGTCGATGACATTCAGCCAGCAGGATCAATACAGTTGGCAGATGAAATTTAATGTAAGAAGATGTAAAATACTACATATAGGAAGTAGAACTATTAGATATCAATATACAATGAGGGGTCTTCAGTTAGAACGTGCACTGTAGAAGGAGTTGGACATCCTGGTAGACTCATCACTGTCAACATCTAGACAAACACAGAATGCCGGGCAATATAATGCACTCAGTGGAGTTCATGTCCAGAGATGTTCTCAAGCTGTAGAATGCGCTTGATGCCACATCTTGAACACTGCACAGTTTTGGTCTCCATATTTTGTGAAGGATGTGAAGACACTGGAGAGAGTTCAGAGAAGGTGAGAACATCCAAGTAGATGTAGAATGAGAGGATTCATGAGAGAGGACTTCATAATCAATGAAGGTACAACTATGGCTACATACATGGTTTGTCTGTAATTTCCCTTTAACATCAGGAAGCATTTCTTTACAGAGCAGGTTGTGTACATATGGAACAAATTACTTGGTTGTGTAGTTGAGACTTTCAAAAACTTGATAATTATTTCAACACACCACATGACTAGGAATTTGGCACGTGTTGATGAGCCGAATGGCCTGTTTGTTGAAACGTTGATGATCTAACTAATAAGTGATCTGTTCTTTACAGGAACATCATCCATGGGAGTGACTCTGTTCCAAGTGCACAGAAGGAGATCTGTTTGTGGTTCAAATCAGAGGAGATAGTGGACTACAAGAACTGTGCCCATGATTGGATCTATGAGTGAATCATTCCAGGCGTGCACAATTCCACCTTATCTGCATCATTCCAAATGGCTTAGACATTTTTTAATTGATTTTATGTATCATGTTGACCCTAAATGCTAGGGTAGGTAAACGGTCCAATAAACATGTTTAAAAGAGCTATGTTTGTGATTGTCGGTGCTTTGGTGGGGTTAAATCATTTGAGACAGGGCTGTGATAATGAAATCAACCTAATCCCTCCTTTCAGAAGGGATTCTGCAGATGCTGGAAATCCACAGCAACACAAAAAGCTGGAGGAACTCAGCAGGTTAGGCAGCATCTGTGGAGGGGAATTGACAGCCCTGATGAAGGATCTCAACATGAAATGTTGACTGTAGATTCCCCTTTGTTGATATTCCTGCTGGGTGTGTGACTAGATCATGTTCAGACAGATTAAAGATGCTGAAATTCACACCCAAATGCCTGTTGTGGGGTGAAATGGGATTTCATTGTAAATACACATTGACTCATCTATTGTATTCAGAAATGCTGCACAGGGACTACTGTATAGGTGGAAACTTGATGGGCTGAAAGGCCAGTTTGTGCTGTATTACAACTTGTAATACTTTTTGTATTGCTGAAACAAAACAAATTTCATGTCAGTGATCGTGTCTGATTCTGAAATATGAACCATCACCACTGAGCTGATTTTTGAACTGTAATTGCCACTTCTGCAGTCTTGCAAGGAAAGGTGAATGCATTCGTTATTATCCTTTAGTAGAGATGTATTGCCACCCTACAAATGCATTCACATGGGGATAAAGTATTTCAGGTCAATGACCTCTGATAGAACAGAATAAAAAAGTAATTTCACATCGTGGGGATTATCGCTAATAGTGTGACCCAGCCAAAGTATAATCTGTTTTCAGTGGTGATAACAGCAGGACTATAGGATACATTCAAGAGGGCAAACTTCCCACTGGAGAGGGGAAAAACAACCCATAATTACAGATGAATAGCTGGGAGTAATAGACCAATCCAGAACAAATTACTCTGATAATTTGGAGAACCAATTTAGTTTGAAGTTGCAACATCACCATACATATTTTAAATTGGATCACAACTGTTAAAACTCAAGTCTAGACAGCCCAATCTCAGAATCAGGTTTATTCTCACTGACATTGTACATTGTTAAATTTATTAGTGGCAGCAGTAGAGGGTGCAATATATGCTAGTAAAAAATATATATAATAAGCAGGTAAAAATGGGTAGTGTAATTTATGTCTGTTCAGAAACCTGATAGCAGAGGGGAGGAGGTTGTCAGACTCCTGCAGCTCTCCCTGATGGTAGTAACGAGAAGAGGGCATGTCCCGGATGGTGAGGATCCTTCATGAATAGTTTTGGTCTTATTTAAGAAAGGATGTGCTGACGTTGGAGAGGGTACAGAGAAGATTCACTAGAATGATTCTGGGAATGAGAGGGTTAACATATGAGGAACGTTTGTCCTCTCTTGGACTGTATTCCTTGGAGTTTAGAAGAATGAGGGGAGACCTCAGAAACATTTCGAATGCTGAAAGGCATAGACAGAGTGGATGTGTCAAAGTTTCCCATGATGGGGGAGTCTAGTACGAGAGGGCGGGACTTAAGGATTGAAGGGCGCCCGTTCAGAACAGAAATGCAAAGAAATTTTTTTAGTCAGAGGGTGGTGAATCTATGGAATTTGTTGCCATGGGCGGCAGTGGGTGTATCTAAGGCAGAGATTGATAGGTATCTGAGTAGCCAGGGCATCAAAGGTTATGGTGAGAAGGCGGGGCAGTGGGACTAAATGGGAGAATGGATCAGCTCATGATAAAATGGCGGAGCAGACTCGATGGGCCGAATGGTCAACTTCTGCTCCTTTGTCTTATGGTCTTATGATGCCCTCGATGTTGGGGAAGCTGATCCTGTGCATTGGGCCCTCCATACAAGACTTATGCACTCAGTAAGATTGCTCTCCATTGTGCATCTGTAGAAATTGGCCAGAATCTGGTGACGTAGCATATCTCAAATTCCTAATGAAATATAGTCTTCATAATTGCTCCAATAATGGATGGGGCAATTTGAAACATGCGCATAGCGGAGCGGCACCATCGCAGGGCCCCAGTCCGATGGGCCAGAGCAGCTTGGAGTGAGGGGCCAAAGCCAATGTAGCGTTTGTTGCTTTCAGCGACCAAGGTCACTTCCATTATCAGCCTTTCCACAATCTTTAAAACAACCTTATATTTATCTTAGCTACAAAAATAACTTCATATCTAGCCCTATTACACAGCACCTACCATGTATTTGTTCAACGTTGTGTAGTGTTTCAGTATTTTTCAACAGACCTGTTACTTTTAGCAGTCTAACTTCAGGTAACTCAATGCCAGCTAGAGCGAAGTTTTTTAAAACTTTTTCTAAAGAAACATCTCGGTGCAGGACCTTCCGGCCACGCAAGTTCGTGCTGCCCCGTTAACCTAATCCACGTCTTGGAATGGGGGGGGCACATTGACATCCCTATAGAACAAGGATGAGGGAGAATTTCTTTGGCCAGAGACTGGTGAATCTGGAATTCATTGCCACAGGCTGAGTCACTGGGTATTGTGTCTGCACGGCTACATACACAGTACACCTGTACGGACGATGGCTTTAACCGGCGTATTCGCATTGCAGCCAGAGAGAATACTGCGCATGCGTAATACTAGAGGGGTCATTGCTCGAAGAGAAATAGATCCACACATTACACTTCCTCCCCCCCTTTAGATTAATGCAACATAAAACTCTATATGTACAAAACATTAAATTTTCCTTTCATAAACGCATATTTCAAATAAACATGCTTTCACAATATCGGTCTATCACAACTTCACAGAGGCCTCCTGCATATGGGTGAGACCCGACGTAGATTGAGACGCTGCGTCGCCGAGCTCCCACACTCTGTCCGCCACAAGCAGCGGACACTCACTTTAATTCCACCTCCCACGCCGATATATCTGTCCACGGCCTCCTCCACTGTCGCGATGAGGCCACAAGCAGGTTGGAGGAACAACACCCTACATTCCGTCTGGGTCGCCTCAAAGCTGATGGCACGAACATCAATTATTGGAAGTACCGGTAGTGCCCCTTCACCATACCCCATTCCCATCTCTCATCTCTCATCCTAGCTCCCTGCCGCTCCTCCCCCTTTTGCTTTCTTCCATGGCTCTCTGTCCTCTCGTGTTGGGCGACCCTTTCTCCAGCAGCTTGTGGGTGTTGCTCGTAATTCTTAAGGCTCAGTCCTTTGGGCGCTCGGTTTCTTTCCGGATCGCGCCTCTGGACCGGTGGAGTGGCATCAGGTCTGGCAGGTGTCTCACCTGAGACAACATTCTCAGTGTCCGGTGTCACAGTGACCTGTCAGTGACAGGATCGTTATTGAGAGGCAAGTCCACTGACATGAGCGTAATGTGTCCATCTTGCTGCATGCAATTGACTCGCGTGTTCTTTGGCTGCACAACCAGTACCTGAACCACATGACATCTCTATGTCTGACCGCCAACATCCACTCTGAACATCAACAGCCCGGTTCTCGTAGCTATCCTACCGAGTGTCCGCTTGTCTCCTCGGTAATCACGTGTTAGGATTTCCTATCCAAACTTGAAGCTCCTTGCTTCACTGGGCAACTGGCTGAACTGATTTTTCTGCACTTCCCCCCCGGGGTCTGGTTTCAGGATGTCTATGTGAGATCTCAGACTCCTGCTCATGAACAGCATTGCAGGTGTTTGATTTGTCACATGAACAGAGTTCCCAGACACAGAAAGGAAGTTGTCCACCTTGTGCTGTAGAGAAATGTCTTTAATGGACTCCTTGAAGGTTTGTAAAAACCTTTCAGCTTACCCATTTGTTACTGAGTGGTGAGGAGCTGATTTGAAATGTCTGATGCCATTTTTCTTCATGAACAGTCAAAATTCTTCTGCCACGTGGAAAGGATGTTCCCATGATGGGAGAGTCTAGGACAAGAGGGCACAGCCTCAGGATAGATGGGCGTCCTTTCAAAACAGAGATGTGGAGAAATTTCTTTTGCCAGAGGGGAGTGAATTTGTGGAATGTGTTGCCACATACAGCTGTGGAGGCCAAGTCATTGGGTGTATTTAAGGCAGAGATCGATAGATTCTTGATTGGGCATGGCGTCAAAGGTTATGAAGAAAAGGCCAAGAACCAGGGTTGAAGAGATTTTTTTTAAAAAAGGATCAGTCAAGACTGAATGGCAGAGCAGACCCTATAGGCTAGATGGCCTAATTCTGCTCCTATGTCTTATGGAAAGATGCCGCATGGATAGAGGAATGTCTGACAGGCAGGAGGCAGCGAGTGGGAATCAAGGGGGCCTTTTCTGGTTGGCTGCCAGTGACTAGTGGTGTTCCTCAGGGGTCAGTATTGGGACCACTGCTTTCATATTGTTTGCCAATGATTTAGGCAGTGGAATTGATGTTACAAAAATAGGTGGCGGGGTAGGTATATTGAGGAAGCAATTCGACTGCAGCAGGACTTAGACAAAGTGGAAAAATTGGGAAAAAAGTGGCCGATGAAATACAGTGTTGGGAAATGTATGACACTGTATTTTGGTAAAAGGAACAATAGTGCAGACTATTATAAGACCATAAGATACAGGAGGCAGAAGTAGGCTATTCGGCCCATCAAGTCTACTCCACCATTCAATCATGGGCTGATCCAATTTTTCCAGTCATCCCCACTCCCCTGCTTTCACCCCATACCCTTTGACACCCTGGCTAATCAAGAACCTGTCTACCTCTGCCTTAAATACACCAAATGGATTGGCCTCCACAGCCACTCATGTCAACAAATTTCACAGATTTACCACCCTCTGACTAAAGTCATTTCTCCGCATCTCTGTTATAAATGGACGTCCTTCAATCCTGAAGTCGTGCCCTCTTATCCTAGACTCCCCAACCATGGGAGATAACTTTGCCGTATCTAATCTGTTCAGCCGTTTTAACATTTGGAGTGTTTCTATGAGATCCCCCCTCATTCTTCTGAACTCCAGGGAATACAGCCCAAGAACTGCCAGACATTAATTATCTAAATGGGGAAATGCATATGGACTTAGGAGTCCCCATGCAAGACTCCCAGAAGGTTAATTCACAGGTTGAGTCTGTGGTAAAGAAGGTAAATGCAATGTTGGCATTTATTTCAAGGGGAATAGAATATAAAAACAAAGAGATAATACTGAGCCTTTGTAAGATACTGGTTAGACCACACTGAGTATTGTCAACAGTTTTGAGCCCCATATCTTAGAAAGGATGTATTGTCATTGGGTAGAGTCCAGAGGTTCACGAGGATAATTCCAGGAATGAAGGGGGTAATTTATGAGGAGCATTTGGCAGCTTTGGGCCTGTACTCACTGGAATTTAGAAGAATGCCGGGACATCTCATTGAAACCTACTGAATGTTGAAACGACTAGATAGGGTGGACGTGGAGAGGATGTTTCATGTGGTGGGGGTATCCAGAACTAGAGGGCACAGTCTCAAAATTGAGGGGCGACCTTTTGGAACAAAAGGAAGGGAGAATTTTTTTTAAGCCAAAGAGTGGTGAATCTGTGGAATGCTCTGCCACAGACTGCAGTTGGGGCCAAGTCCGTGGGTATATTTAAAGTGGAAGCTGCTAGATTCCTGATTGGTTGGAGCATTAAGGGATATGGTGAGGGGGCAGGTGTTTGGGGTTGAATGGGATCTTGGATCAGCCATGATGAAATAATAG
The DNA here is from genome assembly GCF_963921235.1 of Mobula hypostoma. Lineage (NCBI taxonomy): Eukaryota > Metazoa > Chordata > Chondrichthyes > Myliobatiformes > Myliobatidae > Mobula > Mobula hypostoma. Next base: position 58,460,886 of record NC_086118.1, read on the forward strand.
AGCGGACTTGATGGTCTAAATGGCCTAATTCTGCTCCTATATCTTATGGAAGATGGCTGTAACTGGTGTATTAATACTGGAGAGCGGGGCAGAAGGTGGAGAAGGGTTTGGGGGCAGAAGGTGGAGAAGGGTTTGGGGGTAGAAGGTGGAGAAGGGTTTGGGGGTAGAAGGTGGAGAAGGGTTTGGGGGCAGAAGGTGGAGAAGGGTTTGGGGGTAGAGGGTTGAGAAGGGTTTGGGGGCAGAGGGTGGAGAAAGGTTTGGGGGTAGAAGGTGGAGAAGGGTTTGGGGGTAGAAGGTGGAGAAGGGTTTGGGGGTAGAGGGAGATGGGGAGGGGAGTGAGCGAGAACAATGTGCCTGTGTAGACTACAGATCAATACATAGTGCTGGGGGGGGGTGGGTTCATTGCTCTAAAAGAAAGACAGCCATACATTACAGGTATATTTAAAGTGGTGGTCAAGGTAGTAAGGGTGTCAAAGGTTACTTGGAGAATGGGGTTGAGGGAAAACAAATGGTGCAGCAGATTCGATGGGCTCAATGGCCTAATTCTGGTCCTATGGAATGTGTTTATGCTCCTTATCCATTTCGAACACAGGAGCTTCTGCAGATGTTGGAAATCTTGAACAACACACAAAATGTTGGATGACCCTTCATCAGCTCTCAGCCTGAAACATCACCTGCTTATTCCCGTCCAAAGATGCGGCCTGTCCAGCATTTTGCAGAAACAGGGGATCTGGGAAGGCATGGACAATTGAGAACTGTATCAGAAGCACAAAGAAGAACAATGCCCAACAAACCACCCACCTGCAATCATCTCCATTCAGTCGGTGGTCCCACGTTGACATCTCAGAACAACCATCATTGGACGGCTGGAAGTCACCCCCAATTGAAAAGGCACACTCAAATAGAAAGTACTGATTCACACGGGAACTTTAAAATCAGTGCAAATAATTAAGATAAAAGGAATGCTTAGAAGAGGGAGAGGGAAAAAAATCTTTTGGAGAAAGATAATTATATGATAAACTTTATTTTTTAAAAGAAAGGTGCCGCATTACCCACAAGATAAGGATGCATCGAGTTGATGTATGGTGGTGTATTAGCACGGATAGAGGGTTGGTTAACTGATAGAAAGCAGAGAGTTGGGATATATGGTGTTACTCTGGTTGGCAATCAGTGGTGAGCAGTGTGCCACAGGGGTCAGTGCTGGACCCACAACTGTTCATGATACACATTAACGATCTGCAAGAGGGGACCGAGTGTAGTGTATTTAAGTTTACTGATGATACTAAATTGAGTGGAAAAGCAAATTGTGCAGAAGATATGGAGAGTCTGCAGAGAGATATAGATAGGTTAAGTGAGTGGGCAGGGGTCTGGCAGATGGAGTACAATGTTAGTAAATACGAGGTCATCCAATTTGGAAGGAAAAATAAAAGAACAGATTATTATTTAAATGGTAAAAAATTGCAGCTTGCTGCTATGCAGAGGGACTTGGGAGTGCTTGTGCATGAGTCACAAAAGGTTGGTTTGCAGGTGCAGCAGACTTTCAAGAAGGAAAATGGAATGTTGGCCTTCATTGCTAAAGGGATTGAATTCAAGAGCAGGGAGGTTATGCTGCAACTGTACAGGGTACTGGTGAGGCCGCACCTGGAGTACTGTGTGCAGTTCTGGTCTCCTCACTTGGGGAAGAATATACTGGCTTTGGAGGTTGACCAGGTTGATTCCAGAGATGAGGGGGTTAGACTATGAGGAGAAATTGAGTCACCTGGGACTGTACTCACTGGAATTCAGAAGAATGAGAGATCTTATAGAAACATAAAATGATGAAAGGGATAGATAAGATAGAGGCAGGAAAGTTGTTTCCATTGATAGGTCAGATTTGAACTAGGGGCCATAGCCTCAAGTTTTGGGGGAATAGATGTAGGACAGAGTTGAGGAGAAACTACTTTCCCCAAAGGGTGGTGAATCTGTGGAATTCTCTGCCCAGAGAAGCAGTGGAGCCTAGCTCAGTAAATATATTTAAGACAAGGTTGGATAGATTTTTGCATAGATGGGGAATTAGGGTTTATGGGGAAAAGGCAGGTAGGTGGAGATGAGTCCATGGTCAGATCAGCCACGATCTTATTGAATGGCAGAGCAGCTCGATGGGCCAAATGGCCGACTCCTGCTACGATTTCTTACATTTTTATGTTCTTATGTTTCAGAATGCTGCAGCTCTATAAAACCTTGGTTAGACCACAAGGAGTATAGTACTCAGCTCTGATCACCTCATTATAGGAAGGATGTTTAGAAGGAGATTTACCCAGATGCATATCTCGTGATGACAGGCCAAGTATTTTTCCTTTGGAGCAAAGGAGAATGACAAGTGATTTGATAGAGGTGTACAAGATGATAAGAGGCACAGATTGAGTGGACAGCCAGAGAATCTTTCCCCACAGCAGAAATGGTTAATATGAGGGCGACATAATTTTAAGCTGATTGGAGGACAGTTTAGGAGAATATTTACAGAAAGTAGTGGGTGTGTGGACCACACTGCCAGGGGTGGTGGTAGAGACAGATACATTAGGGACATTTAAGAGACTCTTAGATAGGCACATGGATGATAGAAAAATGGGGGGCTATGTGGAAAGGAAGGGTTAAATTGATCTTTGAGTGGGTTAAGAGGTCGACACAACAAAGTGACTGCACTGTTCCACTTTGAGAGGAACTCACTTTTTCCAAAGGTTTATGGAGTAGAAGTGCAGCCTAGAGTCTCTGGGCAACAGAACACAGATCCATAAACATCACATGCGGCAGAATGAAGAGCGGCTCGCAAGCATTTAAACCTTTTATTAAGTGTAAAAAAATGGCCATTTAGTGAATGATTCTCATTTGTACACAAATCTGTGACTAATGCATTGAATGTTTAGTGAAAAGATTTCCTCTGGGGAAAAACATGTTCTGTTGGGACAGAGATGCCAAAAACTGGACAACTTGTCAACAGCCACTGTACCAAGTAAAAAGGAAAGGTTACGTTTGTACAATAACCAGGTCAGATTATCAAAATACATAGAGAAAACATGTACAAATCCCACCATTAGCTACATCGCTGCCCTTCTCCATGTGTCAGCAGGAGCAGCAAAAGATTTTCTAGGTACTATGAATATTATTTTTTTACTTTTCCCTTTTTCAATTCTATCAAAATTTGTATGACTCGACAGCAGGAAGGGAATCGATTTTCCTGAATCAAATCACAGTTTTTTTTCCCAAAATCTCTCCCACCCACCCCACCCATTTCAATAAGAAAAAGATGATTCATATTAAAGATTCACGTAGCACCATATTACAAAAATCAGAGTGAGCTGACGCTGTTAGTGCTGCCTGGGTGTCCTCGGAGGGGACCTGTGCGATCCTAGAAAACTTGCACTCTGAAAAAAGGAGCAGGTATCACCAAGGGAGGTGTGCACAAGACCAGAACTGGGAACGCTGGTGATCTGGTGAGGGTGGACTCACGATGGCAGGACATTAAACAGGCAGCGACCTTGCAATTCCACTTTACCTGCTATTACTACCTACACTGAGGACTGAAAGTAGGGTAACCAAGAGAACAGACGGTGTCAGGAACTGGCCGATACAAACTGGTTCTGTCAATTAGGGCTGCAAACAGGTTGGGAGAGGCTAAAATTATAAATCACTCTAAAGGAGAGGTCACCAAAATGGTACAATGTGAACTCACACCATCACTCATTTCGGGAAAGCCACACAAAGGGCTTTTCTTCTATGTTCTGGGAAGTTGAGTGAACTGCCACCAAAGAGAACGTGGATGAGGTGCAAGTTGTTGCCGAGAGAGGGTTCTCAGCGCTGGGGTCCAAGCCTCGTGCCCAGCTCTGCCAAGTGAGTTGGACATCCAGCCCCTTTCAGTGCTGAAATGCACCTAGCCCATCTCCCCCATGCAAATCTACCTGCACAAGCTGGACAGATGAAGTTAGAGGGGAAAAAAAAGAGAACATTTTAAAGTAATACCCAATATGCACCATACTAACAATACACAACTCCATCAGGACTCTGACAGGGCAGGGTCCGTACAGTCTAGTAGCTCTGTAAATAACCCCATGACTAAGGCAGGGGATCCTCCATTTCTTTTCCCTGGGAAGGTAACAAGCTGGATTCTTCCACATTTTGTTACTTCTGTGCATACAAGAAGGGCCAGGGCTGGCTCCAAAAGGCAATGTGAAAGTGACTAGCCTTTATTGAACAGAGGAGGTCAAACAGCAAGCATCAGGCAAACGGCTAGCCCACTCTGCCTCCCCGACTGAGCCAGGGCCAGCACATCACCATGGCGGAGTCGGGCATCACTGACGCTCCTAATCACAGGCCAGTCGTCTCCTTCCCCCCGCACAATGAAAATCTGAAGATCCACACCCCCCACCGGGGCTGCCTTCTGTGGAAAACTTTCCCACTGCAAACGATACAAATCCAATTAAAGCAGAAGAGATGAGGTGTTTAAGTTCTAACACAGGAGGCCATTGGGATGCCTCAGACACTCCTTTTAGCACCGTACCTGTACTCACTCCCGGAACTCATTAGCGTTAAATTAAACAGCATTCCAAAACAAGGATACGCACACAAGCCTGTACAGTGAGAGTGAGTACAAGGCAGACTCTGGAAGCCACAATTACAATTTAACAAACATCGGTCAGTCCTTGCAGGGCTCAGACTGCCTGCAAACACAATCTGCTGGCTCAGAGATTGAGAACTGGCTGCAGCCTCTATGCATACATGCACTCACACACTGCGCTCTCTCTCTCACTCACTCACTCAGTCACACAGAGGACAGACAGCAACTCCCTGAGAGACTGCTGGTCCAGAGGGCCATTGCAAACAGGCCGGGAGGGTTTCCTCTGGTTTCTGAAATTTATATTTAAACCAAGTTCAATCCCAGATGAGAAAACAAGCTGTTACTGCCTGGCGTACGGCATCAATGGAGGCTGCAGGACGATGGGAAGTTAACATAACTTCACCTGGATATGTAACAGAGCGTCCACAGGCGAGCTGTTCACCAAACTTAGTTAAAGAATTAAATCAGCCATTCTTCTTTCCTACCCACCCCCCAACCCAAACCAAACCAGGCCAAAAAAACTTCAAGTACAATATACAATAAAGTCCAAGAGAGAATCTCCAGTCTTTGATCATCCTCCCAGAACCACAACTGTCGAAAATGTACAGTGAAATGTGCTGAACAGCCTCGTAATCACACTCTGCGGTAGGTAGCTCCTGTGTCAGCAAACCAGCAGTTCAAAGGAGCATCAGTCAAGCATTCTTGCTTGATACAAGCTCAGAGGCTGCTCTGTGTCTTCGACCAGGCTGAGTTGGCTCGTATTCTGGCCCAGTGTCATATCTTGGCGATATCCAGAAAATTCACCTTGTACTCACTGCAGAGAGAAAGACAACAGAAGTGTCAACTTTTCTCATCTAATACTGTACAACAACACTCTCCTCTCAGTGCTCCAGTCATCATCTACCAACATTCAAAGCGAACTTCCTATCAAAGTACGTATATGACACCATGTATAATCTTGAGATTCATTTAAATTGAAATAAATACAATAGAACTTATGAAAAACCATACATAAAGACTGATAAACAACCAATGTGTAAAAGAAGGCAAATTATGTAAATAATACAAGAGTAAATAATTTTGAGAGCACAAGCTGTCAAGTCCTTGAAAGTGGGTCTGTAGGTTGTGGAATCAGTTCAGAGTTGAGGTGAGTGAAGTTATCCACACTGCTTCAGGAGCCTGATGGCTGTAGGATAAAAACTGTTCCTGAACCTGGTGGGTGTGGGTCTTAAGGTTCCTGTACCTCCTTTCTAACGGCAGTGGTGAGAAGAGAGCACGGTCTGGATGGTGAAGGTCCTTGATAACACAGGCCGCATTCCTGTGGCAGTACTCTGTGATGAGTGTACCAAGCTTGGTCACAGCAAAGGACAAGGCTTGGGAACAAGTCCAATGCTGCAAGCAGCATGGAGAGACCAGAAAGACCGTGTAAGAAACTGAACCCTACTGAATACTGAAAGACCGAGATAGAGTGGATGTGGAGAGGATGTTCCTAAAACCGGAAGAGTCTAGGACCAGAGGGCACAGCCTCAGAATAGAAGGACGTCCCTTTAGAACAAGATGAGGAGGAATTTCTTTAGCCAGAGGATGGCGAATCTGTGGAATTCACTGCCACAGACGGCTGTGTAAGTCATGTTATTGAGGATATTTAAAGTGGATGTTGAGAGGTTCTTGATTCATAAGGGTTACAGGGTAAAGGTAGGAGAGTGGGGTTGAGAGGGATAATAAATCAGTCATGATGGAATGGCAGAGCAGACTCAACGGGCCAGATGGCCTACTTCTGCTCTTATATCTTATGGCTGTATGGAGAGTTGCTACCTGCAGATTGGACCTCATATCCATTGTGATTACAAGAATCTGTTATCTTCTGTACAACTGAATTGATCCGTAGGCCACAAATAAAAGGGTAGCGTGAGGGGTCATAACAGGCTCTGCTGCAAATCAGGATCAAAAGTGGCTTAGTACTGCAGAAGCTGACTTCCTCCTCTTCTGGCTCAATTGTCGCCTGATGAAGTTTAAGACTGAGTATTGTATTATGGTAGGAAGCTTAGGGAGAGACACGTAAATCACTTGATCCAGAGGAGGCAGACCTTTGGTTGCAGAGGGAAGTATAAAAGACCCTGCAGAGACCCTGCCCTTAATCGTTCACCCATCTACAGATTCAGGGATGGTGCCCGTGGGCCGGAAAGTTGTAAATGTTCATTCCAGGAATAGGGATAAACACAATAGCCACCTCAGGAATGGAAAAGGCACAATAATTAGGGACAGAATGGGCTCTTGATTGACAAGGAAAAGCCAGCAGGGATCTGTTAAAAGCAAATCATGTCCAAATCATTTGATGTATTTTTTAAAAATAAAGTAACAGGGGTTCAATGGGAAACTCTTTGAGTTGCCCACAAGAAAAGGAATCTCACGGTTCCTCATGGCACGACGGTAGCGTAGCCGATAGCGCAACGCCAATACAGCCCGGGGCGTTCCGGAGTTCAGAGTTCAATTCCAGCACCATTCTGCGAGGAGTCTCTGTACGTTCTCCCGTGGAATGTGAGAGTTTTCCCCGGGTGCTCCAGTTTCCTCCCACAGTCCAAAGACCTACTGGGCTGGTTAAATGGTCATTGTTAATTGTCCTGCAATTAGATTAGGGTTAAATCGGGGGATGCTGGGGTGCGCGTAGCTCAAAGGGCCAGAAGGGCCGACTCTGTGCTACATTAAAATTTATATGTACCTTGAAAATAAATTTACATTAACTTTGTATATGTGTGTTACAAGATCGAAGTTTGGAGAATAAATGAGGTATGAACAGCAGGGAGGTTAAATAGCAGGAACACAAGAGATGTGAGCTTGACAAATTGAGGCATAAAGTACAATTAGAAAGTAGTGATGAACCTTTATGACATGCTGGTTCAGCCGTGACTACAGTATTGCGTCTAGTTCATGGCACCACACTTAAAGACAGATATGAAGGCTTTGGAAACACCAATGCCTTTGAACGGAAAACCAGACAAGAAGTAGTGCATATGGCCCAGTACATCACAGGTAAAGCCTTCCCTACCATTGGGCACATTTACATGAAATGCTTTTGCAGGAAAGCAGTATCCATCAAGGACCCCACCATCCAGGTCATGCTCTCTTCTCACTGCTGCCGTCAGGAAGGTCCAGGAGCCTCAATACTCACATCCCCAGGTTCAGAAACAGTTATTACCCCTCAACCATCAGGCTCTTGAACCAAAGAGGTTAACTTCACTCAGCTTCACCTGCCCCATCACTCAACTGTTCCCACAACCTATGGACTCACTTTCAAGGATTATCTCACGTTAACAATATTTATTGTTTGTTTGTTTGTTTGTTACTACTACTACTACTTTCTTTTTGTATTTGCAGAGTTTATTGTTTTTTGTTGTTTTTTGCACACTGGTTAAACACCCAAGTTAGTGCAGTCTTTCACTGATTCCGTTATGGTTATTAATCTGAACTTATCGAATATGTTCCACAAGAAAATGATTCTCAGGGCTGTACGTTGTGACATACAAGTGCTTTGCTAATAAAGTTATTCTGAACGTGCACATATTTGCTAAAATGATTCTGGAGACGGGGACCTTTATTTATGTGGATAGATTGGGGCTATTCCCCTCGGACAGTACAAGACCACAAGACATAGGAACATAATTAGGCCATTCGGCCCATTGAGTTTGCTCCACCTCTCAATCATGAATGATTTATTTTCCCTCTTAATCCCATTTTCCTGCCTTCTTCCCTTAACTGACGCTTTGACTAATCAAGAATCTATCAATCTCCGATTTAAATATACCTCATGACTTAGCCTCCACAGCCACCTGTGGCAATGAATTCCGCAGATTCACCATCCTCTGGCTAAAGTGTCAGGAAGCATATAATCATGCACTGTACCTCTTCCTAGAGATGCTGCTTGGCCTGCTGCCTTCACCAGCAACTTTTGTGTGTGTTGCACTCTATACCTTGTTCTCTTTCCCTGTTTGGAGGGGAGTGTGCATGTGTGTGTACATATGCATACATACATACATACATATATACATATACACACAAAATCCCAGTACTCTCAGAGACCTTTCACACAACCACAACGTGCACTCCTCTCCGTCCCCGGGGTAACTGTGAAGATGGATTGCAAAGTGTGTCAGGTGAGGCTACTGATTGGCTGCGCAATCCACTACAACACAGAACATTACATCCCCTTTGGCCAACAACATTATGCCAACTTTTAACCTACTCGAAGATCAATCTAACCCTTCCCTCCCACATAGCTCTTCATTTTTCTATCATCCGTGTGTCTACCTAAGAGTCTCTGAAACCTGCCTCAACCACCACCCCGGTAGTGTGTCCCATTCACCCACCACTCCGTGTAAAAAGAAACCTTTCCTATTCCCCCCCCAATCACCTTAAAATTATGTCGCCATGTAATAGTCATTTCCGCCCTGGGACAAAAGTCATTGGCTGTGCACTCCATCACTCATTTTACTCCCCTCTCACCCCTTCACTTCACCTGCCCATCGTCTGCTCTGGTGCCAATCCTCCTTCCCTTTCTCCCATGGTCCACTCTCTTCTCCTACCAGAGTCCTTCTTCAGCCCTTTAGTCTTACCCCCATCTTACTTCATCCCTTCCTCCATCAGCCACCCACCCACCTTCCTATCGCCTGGTCTCATCTATCACCTGCCAGCTTGTACTCCTTCCCCATCACACACCATCTTATTCTGGCTTCTGCCCCCTTCCTTTTCAGTCCTGATGAAGGGTCTTGGCCCAAAACATCAACATTTCATTCCCCTCCATAGATGCTGCCCGACCTGCTGAATCCCTCTTGTATTTTGTGTGTGTTGCTCTAATCTGGGCACCTTCAGGGCTTTGCACTCACCTGGTGGCTAACAGTAAACGCAGTTGAGAGATGCCAACAGACCTTGGTCACCAGATGATGATGTCGCGGTGTTTGCTGCTACTGGCTGAAATACACAGAGATACGAAAGGTCAACACACCACGTCCCCTTAATGGTGGAAAGCAGCACTAGAATAACCCACCCACTCTGCTAGTGTCATGCCGCTGTACAAAGACCACCCAATGCTGACCCACTCACTGGAGCCAAGACACCGAGTAGGTAACCCGCTACCATAACACACAGATTAACCCTATTACACAACAGTGAGTGGGGTACAATTCCTTCTGCTGTCTATAAGGAGTTTATACTTTCTCCCTGTGACTATGTGGGTTTCCTCTGGGTGCTCTCGTTTCCTCCCACATTCCAAAGATGTACAGGTTAGGGATAGTAATTGGCGACTGGCCTCAGCACATACCCAGACTGTGTTGGTTGTTGACGCACTGCACTGGAGGTGTGACAAATAAAGCTGATCTTTCACTGGGGCCTGCAGGAGCAGCAATCCAGGCAGCATTAGCACGGTTTAGGTGCGAGCCTCACACTGGTCCCGAGGGCCAGTGCTCACACCAGCACCAGCAGCTCAGGCAACAAACCCAGCTAGCCAGGACGGAAACTCCCAACTCGTTTACGGGAACACAAACTGGCGGTACAGAGACACATCCACTGCCGCTGATCTCGGTACCCAGAGACCATGGAGGACACCACTTTGACTGGGACACCGCAGAGGTCCTGGCGCAGGCAAACAAGAAGCAGGCACGAGAATTTTCAGAAGTGTGATTCTCTTCTGATAACTCTGTAAACAAACATATCGAAATAGACCTCATCTATGAACCCCTAAGAGCTAAAGAAACATAAACCAATAAAACTCAAAGGTCAACTGAAGGGGCAATCAGGACGAAGGTAAGTGAACTGGGTTAGGCTACATAACCACAAGCACTCCCACAGCGAAACACCAACAACTACACACTGAGGATGCCACCTTGGATGCCTAGTGATGAAACGTCTGCAAGCTAATTGCCAAGTTCAGCAAACAAACCCAGTCTCACAGAGCAAGGGAGAGGAATATCAGGTAGAAACTGGTGTCAGATTCACCACACTGTTTCCTAAGGGGATTGGTTAGCAAGCAGCTGAAATATATTCAAACCCTGCTTGCACTCGGTGTGCAAGGGATGCCTACATGGCACGCTCAGTGTGGGCTCTAGCCCGCAGGCTGAAGGTGAAATCAGCACAAAAAACAACCAGCTGCGGGCCCAGCAGGTGCTTACCCTGATGCTGCCTCTTGGTGAGGGCGAGGCTGGGGCCTAGCCCCGGGCCGCCCGCCGCCACCGCACCGTCGGCGGCCTGCAGCCAGTGCGAGGCAGCGAAGGAGGCGAGGCCTGAGGCCTGGAGCTGGCCTGCCGCTCGTCGCGACCGCCGCCGCCTGGTACGGCCAGCGCAGCGGCGAGCTGCGAACCCACTTCCATAGGCCAGTAACCAAGGTGATCATCCCAATGGTGGAGCAGGCAGAAGAAACCATCACTGGTTCAACGGGCAGAAAGGCGATTCTCAGCAATGCATCGTGGAGCGCTAAGAGGGCACAGTGAGGCACACAGAACACTACTGGCCATCCACTGCATCCTGACCTACCTCCAGCCATCTCGACTATGTCTTGCCACTGGGTCCAGATAGGCTGGGACGAGAGAGTGAGGCTGATGACCTGAGCAACTCTCCCTCACTTTAATCCAAGTCAAGCACAAGTCCTGACTTCAAACCCAAGGCGCAACCTAAAGTCCTGTGGCGATGGGGGAGTGGCGAAGCAGCAGGTACGGAGACACTGGAAGCTGTAGTCACAAACCTGCGCACAGGCGGCCCAGGGCGTAGGGTCGCTCTCTACTGGACCGAAGCAGCAGTTGAGTTCGGCAGCCCCCTGGGTGTCTGAGCAGCCCTCTTTAGGATCGCTCTGCTCACCTCCATGGAGGAAGGGGCTGGAAAAGGTGCCTCAAACATAGTCTGCTTCACTTCACCCTGGCCAGCTTACCGCGGCTGGTGGGGATCCCTCATAGCGGTCGACCTACAACAGTGAAGAAGAAAGTGATGGTGCTCAACCTTGGCACATGGAACGTGAGAACTCTGCGAGATAACATCAAGGCAGACAGACCAGAGAGAAGAACTGCACTGGTTGTAAAAGAGCTAGTTTGCTACAACGTGGACATAGCAGCTCTCAGCGAAACGCGCCTAGCAGACAAGGGCCAGCTGACTGAACGTAGTGGTGGATACACGTTCTTCTGGAGCGGTCGCAGCAGCGCTGAACGATGAGAAGCAGGCGTGGGATTTGCCATCAATTCTAACCTCGCCCGTAGACTCACCAAGCACCCAGAGAGCATCAACGACCGCCTGATGACATTTCAGCTCCCACTTGCAAACAGGAAGAGTGCTACGCTGATTAGTGCCTACGCTCCCACCATGACCAACCCAGATGACATTAAAGACAAGTTCTATGAAGAACTCGATGCCCTCATCTCAGCAATCCCACAGTCAGAGAAGCTCATCGTTCTCGGGGACTTCAATGCCAGAGTAGGGACAGACTACCAAACCTGGGAAGGGATCATTGGGAGACACGGCACTGGCAAGTGTAACAACAACGGCCTTCGGCTCCTCAAGACATGCCACACACAACCTTGTCCTCACCAACACCCTGTTCCGCTTACCCACCCGTAAGAAGACGTCATGGATGCACCCACGCTCGAAGCACTGGCATCTGATTGACTACATCATCACCAGGAAGAGGGACAGGATGGATGTCAGAGTGACGAGAGCCATGTGTGGTGCCGACTGCTGGACCGACCACCGCCTCATTGTGTCCAAGTTCGGGCTTCGCATTCTGCCCATGAGAAGACCCCAAGGGCAGAAGACTGCAAAGAGGCTGAATGTCTCCAAGCTGAAAAGCAGCAGGGTTGCAGAAGAATTCGTCGATGACCTTGAAGGCAGACTGCCAGACACACCACAGGAAGACGGGACCAGCGTTGAGGAACAGTGGACGGCCTTCAGAGACGCTGTCTACACTACCGTTCTCGAACATCTCGGACCGGCAACCCGAAGAAACCAAGACTGGTTCGATGAGAATGATGAAGAAATACAGGCATTACTAACGGAGAAACATCAACATTACAGAGCACATCAGAACGACCCCACGTCGCTAGCCAAGAAAGATGCCTGTACCAACGCAAGAAGAAAGGTGCAGAAAAAACTTCGCGAGATGCAGGACAGCCGGTTCAGCAAGAAGGCCGATGAAATCCAGGGCTATGCAGACAGCCACGACATAAAGCGCTTCTACGATGCGCTTAAGGCTGTATGCGGACCCCAGTCCTCCGGCTCCTCACCCCTCCTCAACGCAGATGAGACGCAGCTGCTGACAGAGAAGAAGCAGATTCTGGATCGGTGGGCTAAGCACTTTAACAACGTCCTTAACCGCCCTGCCGACATCAATGACGAGGCCATTGCCTGCCTGCCCCAGGTGGAGATGAACAAGAACCTTGACACCCTCCCCACAGTAGATGAAGTCAGGAAGGCAGTGAAGCAACTCTCCTGTGGCAAAGCGCCAAGACCCGATGCAATCCCTGCTGAGGTATACAAAGCAGGAGGCCCTGTCATGATGCAAAAGCTGACTGTACCCTTCCAGTCCATGTGGAAAAAGGGACAGGTCCCGCAACAGCTGAAAGATGCCAGCATAGTCCACATCTACAAGAGGAAAGGCAACCGCCAGTCTTGCGACAACCACCGAGGCAACTCCCTCTTGTCCATTGCGGGGAAGATTCTGGCCCGTGTCCTGCTCAACTGCCTTCTCCAACATCTTGAGCAAGGTCTGCTCCCAGAAAGCCAGTGCAGCTTCCGTGCTGAACGTGGGACCGCGGACATGATTTTTGCTGTGCACCAACTCCAGGAAAAATGCCAGGAGCAACACAGCGACCTCTTCATGACCTTTGTCGATCTAACCAAGGCTTTCGATACGGTCAGCAGAGAAGGCTTGTGGAAGATCATGGAGAAGTTTGGCTGCCCCAGCAAGTTCATCACAATCGTCCAGCAGTTCCACGGCGGTATGATGGTGAAAGTTCTGAATGACGGTGACGAGTCGGAGGCCTTCCCAGTGACAAATGGCGTCAAACAAGGCTACGTTCTTGCCCCGACTCTGTTCAGTATGTTATTCACTGCCATGCTGACAGATGCCTTCCGTAACTACGAAGAAGGAATCCACGTCAGGTACAGGACTGACCGCAGGTTGTTCAACCTTAGGTGCCTGCAGGCAGTTACAAAGGTGCGAGAGACTGTCATCAGAGACTTCTTGTTTGCTGATGACCGCGCACGCAACGCCAGCACAGAGCAGGAGATGCAGCGTGAAATCGACTGCTTCTCACAAGCCTGCGACAACTTCCGTCTCACTATCAGCACCAAAAAGACCGAAGTTATGTACCAGCCTGCCCCAGGAAAGCCATACCAGGAGCCGCGCATCACGGTGAAGGGCCAGAACCTCCAGGCAGCCGACAACTTCACCTACCTGGGCAGCATACTCTCTCGCGCAGTGAACATAGACGCTGAGGTCAACAACAGGATTGCCAAAGCCAGCGTCGCCTTTGGGAGACTCCGTGAGAACGTCTGGGAGCGGAGAGGACTCAGCCTTACCACCAAGCTGAAGGTCTACTGTGCAGTGGTCCTTACCACCCTCCTTTACGCCAGCGAGACCTGGACTGTCTACAGCAGACACGCCAAACAGCTCACCCACTTTTACCTGAGCTGTCTCCGCAGATTCCTCCACATCAGGTGGCAGGACAAAGTCCCCGACACGGAAATCCTGGAACGAGCTGGGCTCTGCAGCGTCTACACCCTCCTGCTGAAAGCCCAAGCCAGGTGGGCTGGACATGTGGTCAGAATGCCAGACAGCCGATTGCCTAAGCAGCTGCTGTAAGGAGAACTGTGTCAGGGCAAGCGCTCAGTCGGGGGGCAGAAGAAACATTACAAAGACTGCCTCAAAGCGTCCCTCAAAGGCCTGGGTGTCGACATCAACACGTGGGAGACGCTTGCCCTCGACCGTCCAACTTGGCGCAGCAAGATCACCACAGGAGCCCGTGCAGCTGAAGTCAGGCGCATCATCGAGGCGCAACGAAAGCGTGCTGTGCGCAAGGCCCGAGCAGCATCCACTCCCACGACAGCACCCACCCACTCGTGTCCCACATGTGGGCGAGCCTTCAGGGCCCGGATTGGCCTCATCAGTCACCTCCGGACCCACAGCCACCAATCTCCCATTTGACTTTGAAGCCATGGTCATCTTCGACTACGAAGGACGAACAACAACAACATATTCAATATATTCTGTTCAAACATCAGAATGCAACCAATGCCTGCTTTTTGCACAGACAGCCAACTAGCCAGAACTCTGTGTCCATTCACACACAAGAGACTGTTTTAAAAAATACATGGGGACACTGAAAGAATCCAATGATTAAATCAATGAGACTCTACGGATATTGGAAATCCACAGTATCACATACAAAATGTGGAGGAACTCAACAAGTCAAGGAGTATCTATCGAGGGGAATAAACAGTCGATGTTTCGTGCAGAGACTCTGGAGCACTGGTAAAGGAACAGTTTATTCCTCTCCATAGATGCTGTCTGGCTTGCTGAGTTCCTCCAGCATTTTGTGCGGGTTTCATGCAGAAGCGCTCAGTTGTTTGCATCAGATCCTAATCCAGGTGGAGAAAGCAGACTGACACTGGGACAGGTTCAGATCAGATCCTAATCCAGGTGGAGAAAGCAGACTGACACCGGGACAGGTTCAGATCAGATCCTAATCCAGGTGGAGAAAGCAGACTGGCACCAGGACAGGTTCAGATCAGATCCTAATCCAGGAGGAGAAAGCAGACTGACACCAGGACAGGTTCAGATCAGATCCTAATCCAGGTGGAGAAAGCAGACTGACACCGGGACAGGTTCAGATCAGATCCTAATCCAGGTGGAGAAAGCAGACTGGCACCAGGACAGGTTCAGAGCGAGGAGGACACCCACTGACAGCAATCCTGCTACATAGGACAGACTAGCAGGGGAGACTGTAACCGAGATCCAATAACCTGCAGCGAGTCAGAGATGCCTGACTGCCCACCATCACTGCACCCCAAAACAAGTACTGTACCTGAGGAAGCTGGGGCTTCATGGAAGAACAATCTCTGTGAGCCTACACATTGTTGTTGACGTCGGGACAGTGAATGGGTGCCAGTACAGGGCCCCAGTTACTGCTCCAGGTGTCCAGAGACATGAAACAAACACAGAAATGACTTTCAATCCCACCTGGGAACTCTGCCAGCTGCATCATGGACACTAGCCTCCCCAGCACTGAGGACATCTTCAGCAGACAATGCCTCAAAAAGGAACCCCATCACCCAGGGCATGCCCTCTTCTCATTGCTACCATCGGGGAAGAAGTACAGGAGCGTGAAGACACACGCTCAACTTCTTAGGAACAGCTTCTTCCCCTCTGCCATCAGATTTCTGAATGGACAATGAATCCATTAACACTTCCTCAATATTTTCGCTCTCTTTTTTCCATTGCTTATTATATTATAGACATTTCTTATTATAATTTATAATATATTGTACTCCTTCCACAAAACACAGTTCAGTGATAATAAACTCGATTTTGATTCTGTATTGGAATTTACAAATTCAAGCAAACGTGCTATATGGCAAGACTAACTGTAAATAAACAACCATTACTAGTCGTGCTAACATGAAACTACTGTTTCTTTGTTTAAAAACAAAGGAACAAAAGAGGGTGCAGACGGCAGTGTTGGTTTCCTCGGGGTGCTCTCATTTCCTCCCACAGTCCAAAGACACACGGGTCGGTAGGGTGACCGGACACACGGGTCGGTAGGGTCATTGGACACACGGGTCGGTAGGGTGACCGGACACACGGGTCGGTAGGGTCATTGGACACACGGGTCGGTAGGGTGACCGGACACGCGGGTCGGTAGGGTAATTGGACACGCGGGTCGGTAGGGTGGCCGGTCACGCGGGTCGGTAGGGTGGCCGGACACGCGGGTCGGTAGGGTGGCCGGACACGCGGGTCGGTAGGGTGATTGGACACGCGGGTCGGTAGGGTGACCGGACACACGGGTCGGTAGGGTCATTGGACACACGGGTCGGTAGGGTGACCGGACACACGGGTCGGTAGGGTGGCCGGTCACGTGGGTCGGTAGGGTGATTGGACACACGGGTCGGTAGGGTGACCGGACACACGGGTCGGTAGGGTGGCCGGTCACACGGGTCGGTAGGGTGACCGGACACACGGGTCGGTAGGGTGACCGGACACACGGGTCGGTAGGGTGACCGGACACACGGGTCCCACTGGGCACCATGGGCCTGTTATCGTGCTGTACCTTATCTGCTTTTCCAATTTCCCTCAGGGAAAGAAATATGCCAAGAGTATCCATTGGGCCACTTCATTAACAAACTCCAGTTTGAAAGGGAACTGAGAATACTGGCCTTGCCAACAGCCACGTCCCATAAATGTGTTATAAATGAATAATAAACATGTTTCCTCTTTCGCGCTGCTGGATTACCTGTTTGGAGCCTGGCAGTGACCTAACTGCTAGTGTGGGGACACTGTGGACTTCTGGCCTGCCTGAGATGGAAGAGTTCGATATGGAGAGAAACTTCTGTCTGTCTCGACACTCATGAGCAGAATGAATAGACTGACTGGCTTCTTCACATGGGTTAATCTCTCAGTATAGTGTTCAGAATGGCTGCACTAGCTGCACCATTTGGCTTATTATATACAAGCAATAGTCCTGATTAATGGTATCACTGAACTGTCTCAAGGCCTCAATGGGATCCAACAACCGAATGGAACTTCTCCGACATTGTTTTGTGGGACCTGGGTTGCAGCTTCTTCCTGCAGACTCACGCTCATGGTGAACGTCGTCACTATAAGCTGCCACGGTGAGCTCGACGCTCAGGACATTCGAGTTTGGAGCTCAGTTCCACAACACTGTTGCTACATCCTCCCCAAGGAATGCATGGCCTTTCCCGGGTGCTGCGGTTTCCTCCCATGGGTGGGTTAATTGGTCACTGTAGATTGTCCCGTGATTAGGTTAGAGTTAAATCAGGCGGTGCAACATGGCTCGAAGGGTTGGAAGGGCCTTTTCTGCGTTGTATTGCTAAACACTGGACAGAAATTAGTTCTTCCTATGTTTGGTCATACAGCATAAAACCAGACTCTTCATGCCCTTCTGTGCCCACTCTAATGACGACAAATGAGGATTGTTATTGTTGCTGTTTTTTCTGTGGGGGAGAGGGGTCGGGGATTTATTAATGCTGTTTTTTCTCTGGGAAGGGAGGTCAGGGATTGTTATTGTTGCTGATTTTTTCTGTGGGGAGGGAGTGTCTGGGATTGTTATTGTTTTTTTTCCTGCGGGGAGGGGGGTTCAGGGTTTCCGGGGTCTGCTAGATGTTTCCTTTGCTTTTTCCTTATGTATTTTATGGCTATCTGGAAAAGACAATTATTTGAGTTGTATTGTACATGCAGACTTTGACAATAAAATGAACCTTGAACCATCACTGTCATTGGCCAGATTAAAGCATCAGTACAGAGGTGTGAGATTGAAAACCTGGCTGAATACTGCTGTAACAATAATCTCTCACTCAAAGTCAGCAGGACCAAGGAGCTGATTAGACTTCAGGAGGAGGAAAGCAGAGGTTTATGAGCCAGTCCTCATTGGAGGATCAGAGGAGGAGGGGGTCAGCAACTTTAAAATCCTCAGAGTTATCATTTCAGAGGACCTGTCCTGGGCCCTGCACGTAAATGCAATTACAAAGAAAGCACGGCAGCACCTCTACCCCCTTAGGAGTTTGTGAAGATTCAGTACGTCGGCTGTAACTGACAACTTTTTTTTAAATAGATGTGTGGTGCAGAGTATATTGACTGGCTGCATCACAGCCTGGTAAAGAAACACCAGTGCCTTTGAATGGAAAATCCTACAAAAAGTAATAAATATGCCCAGTCATTCAAGGGCAAAGCCCTCTCCATCACCTAGGCCACGCTCTCTTCTCACTACTGCCATCAGGAAGGTGGTACAGGAGCCTCAGGACTCACTCCACCATGTTCAGGAACAGTTATTACCCCTCAATCATCAAGCTCTTGAACTAAAGGGGATAAATTCACTTATTTATTATGTCTTTCTTTTGTATTTGCAGTTTGGTGTCTTCTGGACGCTGGTTGAACGCCCAGTTAGTGCAGTCTTTCATTGATTCTATTATGGATTTATTGAGCATGTCCCCAGTAAATGATCTCAGGGTTGTACCTGTACCTGGATAATACCTGTACTTGTCGCGGGGTAGATAGGTCACAGGGCAAGTGATGCTGCAACAACAGCATCGTGCTCAGGCAAGGAGCTGATTGCTGACTTCACGGAGTGGAACAGGCTGGGGGGGAGCGAACATGCGGCAGTCTACGTTGCAGAATTGTTGGCAGAGGGAGTCAGCAGTTTTAAATTCCTGAGTGTCAACATATCAGGTGACCTGTCCAGGTCCAAGTCCAGGCACGTAGATGCAGTCACAAGGAAAGCATGCCAGTGTCTTCACTTCCTTGGGAGGTTCAGTTAGTCACCGACCACTCTACAGATGCACTGTGGAAAGTATCCCGTCTGGGTGTATCATGGTCTGCTCCAGCAAGTCAAATGTGCAGGGATGCAAGAAGCTGCAGAGAGTAGTGGACTCTGCGACATGGAGCAGGTTAGGCCATTCAGCCCATTGAATGTGCTCTGCCTTTCCATCATGGCTGATTTATTATCTCTCTCAACCCCATTCCTCTGCCTTCTCCCTATAAATCTTGATGCACTTTCTAATCTTTAACCTATCAACCTCTGCTTTAAATATACCCAATGACTAGGCCTCCACAGCCATCTGTGGTAGTGAATGCCACAGATTCACTACTCTCTAGCTAAAGGAATTCCTCCCGTTAAACTCTAGAGGGACATCCTTCTAGTCTGAGGCTGTTCCCTCTGGTCCTAGACTCACCCAATATTGCAAACATCCTCTTGCATCCACTCTATCCAGACCCTTCAATATTCGATAGGTTTCAATGAGATTCCCCCGCCCCTCATTCTTCTAAACTCCAGTGAGTACAACTCCAGGGCCATCAAATACTCCTCAAATATTAACCCTTTCATTCCTGGGGTCTCCAATTTCTGAATCTCCTCTGGACTCTCCAAGTTCAGCACATCTTTTCTTAGACAAGGGGCCCAAAACTGCCCAAGTGCAGTCTGACCAAAGCAGTATTTAGCCTCAGGTTTATCCCTCCCCACCATCAGTAGTATGTATAGGAGGTGCTGCCTGAGAAATGCAACAGCCATCAAAGATCACAACACCCATGCATTCCATCTTCTCACAGGCCCACTGGACAGGACGTACAAACCACCAATTTCAAGAACAGCTACTTCCCTTCAAACATTTGGTTGCTGAAGCAACTGGCAAAATCCTAATCACTACAGTTTAAGACCATAAGACATAGGAGCAGAATTAGGCCATTTGGCCCATTGAGTCTGCTCCACCATGTCATCATGGCTGATCCAATTTTCTCCTCAGCCCGTCTCCTGCCTTCTCCCCATATCTATTCATGCCCTGACCAATCAAGAATTTAAAATTTTCTCATTTTTCACTAAAACAGTTTTTCTTGTTCCAATTATATTCTTTCTTTTTAAAGTGATGTATGATTTTTCTTGTGAATGTAGCTTCTCTGATGCTGCCATAAGTATGATTTTTCATTGCACCTGTACTTGTGCAGATGGCAGGAAACTTGACTTTGAAAATATGGAAACGTTTATTACCGCCCACTGAGAAAACATCACAAATCTTCCACAAAATCCTGAGAATGAAGTCCTTGCTGCTTCCTGTGTAATGTTTTGTTTGCAGAGAGAGGGTGGGCCTTTTGGCCAATGTGCAATACGACAGGGAAATAGCTGCCTGATGTTTAAAAGGAGCAAACAATTCCAGACTGTGGTCGAAATTCCCTCTGCATTTTCCACTGCACACTCCCAGTACAGGGAGCATGAAGAAGAAGAAAGCCCTTGAGTGGAGTCATCAGGACGCCATCATGACGACGTTTTATTTTTTTGCAGGCTTTCTTATTTAGCTTGCTAGCTCGACGCTCAACCCAGCACAGATGGAAAGCGTGCAAGGGAGCCGGCTGGATTCGAACTCATGAGCCTTTGCTCCGAAGTCCGGCGATGATGCCACTATGCCACCAGCCGGCCTACAGGCAGCATCAGTTGGGTTAAAAGAAAACGTGTGTAACTGTAGCATATCAGATACCATAACGCTCTGCAGTGCCAGCAACCAGATTCAGTTCCTCTGCTCTCTGGAAGAAGTTTGTACATTCTCCCTCTGACCACATGGGTTTCCTCCCACAACCAAAAACACACAGGTTAGTAGATTAATTGGTCCCATGAGTGTAACTTCATGGCATGTGCTTATTGAGAAGGGCCTGTTTTTGTGCTGTAACTCCAAATTTAAAAAATAAATAAAATGCAAAAAGTCATACATTGCCTGTGCCGGACAGAATCAGCACAGTTACACATTGCCTGTGTGTACCGTCTCTCACTCCCCGGACAGAATCAGCACAGTCACACACTGCCTGTGTGTACCGTCTCTAACTCCCCGGACAGAATCAGCACAGTCACACACTGCCTGTGTGTACCGTCTCTCACTCCCCGGACAGAATTAGCACAGTCACACACTGCCTGTGTGTACCGTCTCTCACTCCCCGGACAGAATCAGCACAGTTACACATTGCCTGTGTGTACCGTCTCTCACTCCCTGGACAGATTCAGCACAGTTACATACCGCCTGTGTGTACTGACTCGCACTCCCCGGACAGAATCAGCACAGTCACACATTGCCTGTGTGTACCGTCTCTCACTCCCCGGACAGAATCAGCACAGTCACACGCTGCCTGTGTGTACTGACTCTCACTCCCCGGACAGAATCAGCACAGTTACACACTGCCTGTGTGTACCGTCTCTCACTCCCCGGACAGAATCAGCACAGTCACACATTGCCTGTGTGTACCGTCTCTCACTCCCCGGACAGAATCAGCACAGTCACACATTGCCTGTGTGTACCGTCTCTCACTCCCCGGACAGAATCAGCAGAGTCACACATTGCCTGTGTGTACCGTCTCTCACTCCCCGGACAGAATCAGCACAGTTACACATTGCCTGTGTGTACCGTCTCTCACTCCCCGGACAGAATCAGCACAGTTACACATTGCCTGTGTGTACCGTCTCTCACTCCCCGGACAGAATCAGCACAGTCACACATTGCCTGTGTGTACCGTCTCTCACTCCCCGGACAGAATCAGCACAGTCACACATTGCCTGTGTGTACCGTCTCTCACTCCCCGGACAGAATCAGCACAGTTACACATTGCCTGTGTGTACCGTCTCTCACTCCCCGGACAGAATCAGCACAGTTACACATTGCCTGTGTGTACCGTCTCTCACTCCCCGGACAGATTCAGCACAGTCACACACTGCCTGTGTGTACTGACTCGCACTCCCCGGACAGAATCAGCAGAGTCACACATTGCCTGTGTGTGGAGCTGTTGCAGCTCAGATCCTTGCTGGCAGCTAACAGGAAGGAGGAGCTACGTGAAGGAGAAAGTACTTTCTGCACTTTGAAAAAAATGCAGAAGATGATGGAAATTGATACTTCACATTTCAGGATGGTAATGCTCAAATAGAACAGGGAACCCCTCCATCCCCTCGGCCCAGTGCTGCCTTGGCTAGGCAGTTCCATCAGCCAAAGACTGCGCAGTTGCACCAGTCCCAGAGCCGTACCTCTTCATGGTACAGCGGCACGGGTGCACAGCGGTTAGTGCAATGCTTTACAGCGCCAGCGATCCCATCGTGTTTCAATTCCTGCCACAGGCTTTATGCAGTTTGCACTTTTCTCTCTATGGTGGTGCGGGTTTCTTCTGGGTGCTGTGGTCTCCACCTATATTACCAAAGACGTACAGTTTAGGGTGGAGTTGTGGGCATGCCATGTTGGCACCAGAATTGGAAACTTGCCCCCAGCACATCCTTGGACTGACATGGCCATTGACAGGTCACATTTCACTGCGTTTCGATGTATATGTGACAAATAAAGCAATTCTTCTTCTAACAGACACTGAAATGACAGCATGACCAGAAAGAATTTGTACAAATATACAGCACTGGTATGACAGATAAATATGGCGATATTCCTGTAGTCTATGTGTTATTGCTATTGATTTTCGGTAAAATATTTGCTAATGGTTTTAGTAATAGTCAAGCAGACTGGGAGAGAACTGAAAAATAATTGCAAAGCAGGCATCCTACTTTTCTTGTGGCCTTTGTACTGGCTGGACTTGGCTTTCTTCTTCTTCATCACACTGGTCTGATTCTCTCTGGAGGCTGGAAGTACAACAAGAAAAGGCAGAGATGAAGAAAGGATAAAGCACATCCACCAGCTCAGTAACCAGCCAACACATCACAACAAGGATGCCAAACACCATTTGATTCAAGCAGAGGAGATAAGAAATCAGTGTTAAAAACAACCATGTAAACACTTGCCATTCAAAGTATATTTATTATCAAAGTACATATACAACCCTGAGGCTCCAAAGGTAGTCATAGCTGAAGGGTGGTAGTGGGGCCGAGCTCCCACTGCTAAAGAAATGCTCTTTCTGGCGTGCATCTCAAACAGCCTCTGACAACCAAGTCCAACTCCTGGCCTTCACGTGTGGCATAGTTCTCATGCCCGGCAGAGCTGTTCTCACTGACAGGAGAAGGGGCAAAGGTGGGTCACTGGCTCCGGGTAGATGGGGCTCGTTAACCACGGATGGTAGCTCACCTAGGAGAGGGAAAACTCCGATTTCAAACCTCCGCTGCCTTGCAGCTATACCCGCTCATGGGAAAGACTTTGGGAGTAAACCCCAAGGAAAAATCCAGAGTCGGAGTCCTGAAGGCGGCTGACTGCTGTACCCAGCACCGGCACGGCAACTCCTGCAATGCAGCTGGCACCAAACTGTATCGACTTTTGTCGTTCCTTTGGACCTGTCATCAGCACGGAGAGGGGGGTCCCACTGCATGGGCAACAGACGGATCTCCACATCAACTCTGCCCTGGAGAGGCCACTCGCCAGTGACTGACTACCAGAGGTGCAATACCCATGGTCGACGACGACCGACGGAGGCCACACACCACACACAACCCTGAGATTCGTTTTCCTGTGGACATTCGCAGTAAATCCAAGAAACACATTAGAAACAATGCAAGACTGCACCCAACAGGACAGACAAACAGAGTGCAAAGGATAACAAACTGCGCAAATACAAAAGAAGTAATAATAATAATAAATAAACAATAAATATCCAGAACATGGGATGAAGAGTCCTTGGAAGTGAGTCCAGTTGGTGGGAGCAGCTCAGTGACACGGAGAGTGAAGTCTGGTTCAAGAGCCTGATGGTTGAGGAGTAATAACAGCTCTTGATCCTGGTGGTGCGAGTCCAGAGGCCTTTGCATCTTCTTCCTGATGACAGCAGTGAGAAGAGAGCATGAGCTGAGTGGTGGAGCTCCCTGAAGACGGATGCTGTTTTCCTGTGACAACGCTCTGTGCCGATGTGGGGAGCACTGGATGGTTAACACTACTTTTTGTAGAATTTTCTGTTCAAGGGCATTAGTGTTTCCACACCAGGCTGTGATGCAACCAGTCAATATACAGTTTGTTGGGGTTTTTTTGCACACCATTTGTCTGTCCTGTTGGTCTTTCATTGATTCTATTGTGTTTCTTGGATTTACTCTGATTGCCCACAAGTAAATGAATCTTAGGGTTATATATATGTACTTTGATAATAAACTTACTTTGCTATTCCTCCAAGCCTTTTCAACCCATGTAACTGACCATGTGCCTTTTAAATGTTGTTAATGTAACTTCCTCTGGCAGCTAATTCCAAACACTGACTACCCTCTTGGTGGAAAAAGTTGCCCTTCAAATTCCTATTAAATTTCACCCTTCTCACCTTAAACCTGTGCCGCCTGGTTCTAGATTCCTCAACCCTGGGAAAAACACTGTGTGCATTCACCCTACCTACACCCCGCATGATTTCATACACCCCGATAATATCATCCCTCATTCTCTTGTGCTCCAGTGAAAACGTTTGTAAATCGCATTTGTGACGATTATTTTGTCTGCATCTCCCTCTGAAGGGGAGAACTCAAATGTATGCTGTCTGAGAGAGAAACTGAATGGACTAAAATCTTCAAATCAGATTTGATTTGAAAACACTGTGCTGAATTACAACTGCAGTTCTTTCACTTAGAACACATTTCACATCTTTAATAGCCCATTGGTGTACCCCTCTAATAGCCAATCACAGTTCAAGTTCATTTCACTGTGATTATTCTCTCTGCACTCATGACTGTGTGGTTCGGCACAGCTCAAACACCTTATATAAATTCGTCAGACAACACCCTTGTGGGTAGAGTCTCAGATGGCAGTGAGGAGGCATACCGGGGTTAGACAGATCGGCTGGTTGAGTAGAGTCACAACAACCTTGCAAGTCCAAGGGATTGATTGTGGACTTCAGAAAGGGGAAGTCAGAACACATAGTTTTAAACGTGAGAGTGGGAGAGAATAAAGGATTTCCCTGGTATGACTAGTCAGGGAAAGGCACTGCTCCTCCAGGACAGACTGGAGAACTCGACGAGTCAGGCAATAAGGGTGGAAATGAGAAACAAGAAAGGTATGACCACACTAATGGGGCTATATCACAGACCACCCAACTGTCAGGGATTTACAGGAACTAATTTGTAAAGAGATCACAGACCATTGCGAGAAGCATAAGGTTGTTATAGTAGATGATTTTAACTTTCCACATATTGACTGGGAATCCCATACTGTAAAAAGGACTAGATGGGATAGAGTTTGTCAAATGTCTTCAGGAAAGTTTCCTTCATCACTGAGTAGAAGTTCCAATAAGAGTGGGCGATACTTGATCTCTGACTAGGGAATGAGACAGGGCAGGTGACAGAAGTTTGTGTAGGGGAAACACTTTGAAACTAATGGCATTATGGTCACTGAATGCAAAGTAAATGCAAAAAGGTAGGTCTGGTACGCGGGTTGCGATTCTAGATGGGGGAAAAGGCCAATTTTGATGGTATCAGCAATGATTTGGCAAGTATGGATTGGGACAGGCTGTTTTTGGCAAAGGTGGACTTGGTAAGTGAGAGGCCTTCAAAAATGAAAGGTTGAGAGTACAAAGCTCATATGTGCCTGTTGGAATCAAAGGTAAAGATAAGAAGTGCAGGGAACCTCGGCTCTGAAGAGATATTGAGGCAATGGTTAAGAGGAAAAAGGAGGCACATAGCAGGAATAGGCAGGAAGGAATAAATGTGTGCTTACGGAGTACAAGAAATGCAAGAGAACACTTAAGAAATAAGAAAGGCTAAAAGTAGCAGACAAGGCGAAGGAGAATCCTAAGGGACTCTACAAATATGTTATGAGCAAAACTATTGTAAGGGACAAAATTGGTCCTTTGGAAGACCAGAATGGTAATGCATGTGTGGACCAAACCAGACTGGGGAGAATAACACAGTCTACAGAAGTGAGACAAAGCGATATCAACTTCATGGAGCCTGCACAGATTAAAGAGAAGGTAGGTGTTACCCTGAGACAAATCAGGGTGGGTGAATTCCCAAGGTCTGATAAGGTGTTCCCTGGGACCCTACGGGAGGCAAGTGCAGAAACTGCCAGGGCCCTTACAGAGATATTAAGGCATTCTTAGTGGCAGGAGAGGTCCCAGAGGATTGGAGGATAGCTAATGTTATTCCGCTGTTTAAAAAATGGCTCGGAACATAGACCAGGAAATTATAGGCCAGTGAGTCTGACATCACTTGTGGGAAACATTGGAACGTATCATAAGGGACCAGGTATATATATGTATTGGGATAGACTTGAACTTATTAAGGATAGCCACTGATTCATGGTTCAAGGTACACCTATTATCAAAGTATGTATGCAGTACACAACTCTGAGATTTATCTTCTCCTGACAGCCATGAAACAAAGAAAACCATGGAAGCTGTTCAAAGAAGAATATCAACCCGCCCCCATATGCAAAAAAAAATCACATCAATGGCAACAAGTACCTCAAACCCTCTCCACGCACAGAATACAAATCACGAGAAAGAACGAGTGAAAACACAATATAAAAACAATGCTGAAGTTGTCCAAGTGAACTACGGTCCAATCCATAAATCACAGACCCAGAACTACAGTTCCATCTTCTAACAACATTGGGGGAGAGAGGGAGAGGGAGAGACAGAGACAGAGAGAATGAATGAATGAATGAATGAACTCATGGGTGTACAGCCAAACGAAACAGCATTCCTCCGTGGCCAGTGAAAAACACTGTACCAACAGTCACACACTACACAAGGCACATATACGATAACAAGTAAACAGTCACACAAAATATATTTATACATATGCAGCTTAAATCCCTGAGTAACGTGTCTAATAAACTGATGGTGCATGGGTGTTATCAGCAAGAAGCAGTTCTCAGAAGTCCGCAGATGACTGCATGCACACACACACGTGCAATGCAGCTTGTCATTACACTGATCAAACACTGGAGGGCAGCACCAATGGGCGGGGCTAGCCCCCGTTTTAGGAACAGCTTCTCCCCCTCTGCCATATTTCCAAACAGTCTACGAACAATACCTCACTATTCCTGTTTGGCATGATATATTTTAACATATAAGTGCAGGGACAGACTGGCCCAAGGAGCCCAAGCTCAGTGCAGGGTGCAATATACATTGAAAAACTGAACTGTGACATTCATTTTCAGATGGTTGAGAGAGAGAGTGAGAGAGACACACACAGAGACACACACACACATTATCTCAATATTTTTGCAATTTTTCTACTCACACTTATTGGTAATTTATAGTGAATTTTCTGTCCTGCTGTCACAAAGCAACACATTTCACAACACACATCAGTGGTAATAATCCTGATTCTGATCTGTGAAGGGATTTCATTGTGACTTTGGAGGAGAGGAGATCACTCACACTGCGACGCTGGAGGCTGAAGCTGGTAGCCTGTCAGCTCACACCAGCCCACTGGGTAGAGGTCTGGAGATTCACAGTCCACCCACTGGTCGTATTCATCCTCCCAGCCATCAAAGTGAATCCTGAGGAGCCGGTGTACAATGCGGGTGACGGTGGCTACACACACCAGGCGTGGCTCCATCAAATCCACTGCCTCCAGCTTCATCCCCACTCGGAAGCCATGGTTTGGAACTTCCTGCGACAGAAAACAGAGTTAGTACTGCCCAACTGAAAAATCCCATTTAAAGTATAATGCACACAAAACACTGGAGGATCTCGGCAGGTCGGGCAGCATCTATGGAAATGAACAAACAGTCAACGTTTCAGACCCAGACCATTCTTCAGGACTGGAAAGAAAGGGGGAAGAGGTCAGAATAAAAAGGTGGGGTGACAGGAAGGAATCTGATGGGAGAGGAGAGTGGACCACAGCAGAAATGGGAGGAGGTGTTAGGCAGGTGAGAACAGTAAGGAGCCAGAGTGGGGAATAAATGAAGAGGGAATGGGGAAGGAATTTTTTTTTCATGCCATCAGGTTGGAGGCTACCCAGTTGGAAGATAAGGTGTCGTTCCTCCACCCTGAGGGTGGCCCTATCATGGCACAACAGGTGACCACGGACCGATATGTCGGAAGAGGAATGAGAATCGGAATTAAAAGTCAAAATGAAGGGTCTTGGCCTGAAACATCGATTGGACTCTTTTCCATAGATGCTGTCTGGCCTGCTGAGTTCCTCCAGCGTCTTGTGTTACTTGAAATTAAAATGTTTGGCCACCTGGAAGTTCCGCTTTTGGCGGATGGAGCGGAGGGGTGCTCTTCAAAGCGGACCTCAATTTACGACAGGTTTCCCCAACGTAGAAGAGGCCATATCGACGACTCCAGCAGATTCGCAGGTGAAGCGTTGTCTCACCTGGAAGGACCCCGAAGGGAGGTGAGGGACGAGGTGAATGGGCAGGCATAGCACTTTGTCCATTTGTAGGGACATGGAAGGGAGATTAGTGAGGAGGGACAGAAGATCAGGGAAACACGGAAGAAGCGATCCCTGTAGAAAATGGAGAGTTAGGGGTGGCGGTGGGGGAGGTAAAGATGTGGTTGGTGGTTGGGTCCCTTTGGAGATGGCGGAAGTTGTGGAGAATGGTATGTTAGATGCAGAGGCTCATGGGTGGTAGGTGAGGACAAGACAAACTCTATTACTGTTAAGGTGGGAAGATGGCATGAGCGTGGATTATGGGACATGGAGGAGATGCGGATGAGGGCAGCAACGGTGGAAACATGTAAGATGTGTTAATTAACTCCAATTAATATTGAGGTAGACTCAAAGCCAAAGTAACTTAAGACCAAAAAATGCTGGAGGAACTCAAGCATTTTGTGTGTGTTCCTTGGATTTCCAGCATCTACAGATTTTCTCTTGTTTGTGCCAAAACAAGAAGTTATTTTGGTATATGTTAGTTACCATATACCAATCCTGAGATTCATTTTCTTGTGGACATCAGAGGAAAATAAACCGTGGAATTTATGAAAATTGTACCTAAAGATGAATAAAGAACCAATGTGCAATTAAAAAATAAATCACACTGAGAACGGGTGGTGGAGCCTCACTGCATCATCACTATGTCAGCAGCCCACAGGAACCACATTCACTTCACAAGGAAGCAGCTCACATGTTACAGAACAGCCTCATTCAACACCTTCGCTACACATATGTGCAGTATTTATCTTATTTGCACATTTTGTCAGTCTTGTGTGTAAATTCAGAAATTCTATTGTATTTTCCTGAATGCCTAGGAGAAAATGAATCTCAGGGTTGTACAATATATGTACTTTGATAATAAATTTTGTTTTTAAATATCTGAAGCATATGAAGTTACTGGCTGCAAACTCGGCAGCCTTTAACTCAGGTTACAATGAGAAAATAATACTGTGTACATAAAAATCAGAATCCTAATATAGAATTAAAGATTTTATGGGATAAGCATACTGTTTAAAAGAAAGTTTCATAAAGATAATAAAGAAAGCAGTTTAGATGTTTGATAACTTGTGCTCTCACCTTGTTGAACAGTTTGACTGGTGCTGCAACAGATCCTGTTTCCCGAAGGTAGTCGAACCATTTGAAAGGTAATTTGGTGCAGCCTGCAAAGGAGTCACCATCACCGTAAGAGAGCCAGCAAATTACTCAATCTTATTGGCCTGACATCAGCAAACTATTGTCTAAATATTTGGCTGCACAGACGATCATGAGCAGTTTTGGGCCCTTGACCAAGGAAGGATGTGCTGGCATTGGAGACGATCGAGAGGAGGTTCATGGGAATGAAGGGTTAATGTATGAAGAGTGTTTGATTGCTCTGGGTCTGTACTCGCTGGAATTTACACAAACAGGGGTTTGGGGAGGGACCTCAGTGAAACTTACTGCAACCTTGCACTCAAGGGTCAGCACGGCCAAAGGATTGATTGTGGACTTCAAAAAGAGTAAGACGAAGGCATACGTAACAGTCCTCATCGAGGGATCAGAATTGGTAAGAGTCAGCAATTTCAAGTTCCTGGGTGCCAACATCACTGTACCTGCATCGATAAGCTGGGCCCGGCATAGATCCTCAAAGAAGACGCGACCATGGCTTTATTTCATTAGGAGCTTCAGGAGATTTGCTATGTCACCAAAGACACAAACTCCTACAGATATACTGCAGAGCATTCTCACTGGCTGCCCATCTGGTATGGTGGGGAAGGGCCCCTGAACAAAACTGAAAACTGTGAACTCAGTCAGCTCCATCACGGCACTGGCCTCCCAGCATCCAGCTCATCTTCATGGAACGATGCCTCAAAAAGGCGGCATCCACCATCAAAGACCTCCTTCACCCAGGACATGCCTTCTTCTCATTGCTACCATCAGGGAGAAGGTACAGGAGCCTGAAGGCACACACTCAGCAATTCAGGAACAGCTTCTTTCCCTCTGCTACCAGATTTCTAAATCGATTTCTTACTGTAATTCAGTTTTTATTATTAGGTATTGCAATGTACTGCTGTCGCAGATCAACAAATTTGCCAGTGATATTAAACCTGCTACGGATGAATAGTGGAAGGCCTACATAGAGTGGACATTTTCTAAGGTGGGGGAGTCTAGCACCAGAGGGCCCAGCCTCACAATAGGAGGATGTCCATTTAGAACAGAGATGAGGAGGAATTTCTTTGGCCAGAGGGTTTTGAATCTTGAAATTCATTGCCACAGATAGCTGTGGAGGCCAAGTCATCGGGTATATTTAGAATGGAGTTGATAGGTTCTTGATTATTAACAGTGTCAAAGAGAAGGCAGGACAATGGGCTGAGAAGGCAGGACAATGGGCTGAGAAGGATATTAAATCAGCCATGATGGAATGGCGGATCAGACTCGATGGGCCGAGCTGCCTAAATCTGCTGATGTGTCTAATGGTCTGAACTGGTACAAGGAGGTGGAGATGAGGAGACGGTACATGGTAACAGTGTGTTGTATTGAAATCAGCATTGTGCTGCTGCAGTTTTGTGTACACTGTCAAAGCAGAGCCACTGATATTTATTTCTCAACTCCTACACTAGTTCAAAATTCCACCTATAAAAATACTATAACAGAAGGGAGCCACTTAGTCAGGCTTATAGAAACTATATATAAGACCAAGCAATGTGGAAGGTAGACTCCCTGGAGATGTACTCTGTTCAAAAATAAGTCCACTTTTTTCAGGATCAGCTCCAAGTTTCTTTTCCTGTAGTATTTCATACCTAGCCAAGCCATCCTGGTAATAGTAATCGATAGGTTGAGTGAGCTAGGGCTTTGCTCTCTGGAGCAAAGGAGATGAGAGGTGATTTGATAGAGGTGTACAAGATGATAATACTTAGAAGAGGGAGACAGAAAAAAATTGAAGAAAAGTAATATATGAAAAGCTCTTTAAATAAGAGATAGTCTTTCAGAATGCTGCAGCTCTATAAAACCCTGGTTCAACCACACTTGGGAGTTTGTGTTCAGTTCTGGTCATTTCATTCTCGGGAGGACGTGGAAGCTTTAGAGAAGGCGCAGAGGAGATTTACCAGGATGCTGCCTGGATTAGAGAGCATGTCTTATGAGGATACATTGAACGAGCTAGGGCTTCCCTCTTCGGACCACAGGAGAATTAGAGGTGTCATGATAGAGGCATACAAGACGAGGGGGGCTGATTTTAAGCTGATTGGAGGACAGATTAGGAGAATATAGGAGGCAAGTTTTTTTTTAAACCCAGAGAGTGGTGGGTGTGTGGAACATGCTGCCAGGGGTGGTGGTATAGGCAGACATATTAGGAACATTTAAGAGACTCTTAAGATGGGCAGATGGATGATAGAAAAGTAGAGGGTTATATGAGAGGGAAGAGTTAGATCAGCACACTACTGTGAACCAAGGGCCTGTACTGTGCTGTAGTTCTACGTTCTATGTCTAATTGGGTTACAGAGCTTGATGAGAATTGGTGCTTTGGGGGAATTTGAGAGCCATCTCTGACACTAGGGAGATTATATTATTAGCCAAGGAAATAGCAGCAGCTTCCTAAGAGAAATATGACAGCAGACTACATGAACAATTAGGAACATCCATACTTCATCAATAATGCTCAATTTTTAAACTGTATGGCATTGCCTTGAGAGAAAGATGTTACCTCGAGGGGGTGTCAGTTCAATCTTATTAATTTCGCAGAATCCTACGGGGAAGATGGATGGTGACGTGGAGTGATAGCAAAACCAGTCTGAGCCATCTGCTGCCTCCGAGCCATCGATACCAATCATCAAGTAGCCCTCTGCCAATACCTGAAAAGAGAAAGAGAAATTCACCAAACCAGCTGAAAAGCACAGGCAGAAACCACTAATTCAACAGTGACGATCAGTCCACAGTACAAAGCAGGAATATTGAGGACAACAAAGCAGCCCTACTTCACAAAAGGAGAGTCAAACTGTTACATAACTTCAAAGTTGCTGGTGAACGCAGCAGGTCAGGCAGCATCTCTAGGAAGAGGTACAGTCGATGTTTCAGGCCGAGACCCTTCGTCAGGACTTCGTTAGTCCTTACCAAGGGTCTCAGCCTGAAACGTCGACTGTACCTCTTCCTAGAGATGCTGCCTGGCCTGCTGCGTTCACCAGCAACTTTGATGTGTTTTGCTTGAATTTCCAGCTTCTGCAGAATTCCTGTTGTTGCATAACTTGTTAGCTTGTAAAATTTACAATGACGATGCAACAAGCTTGCACTCAACGTCAGTAAGACAAATGAATTGATTGTGGATTTCAGGAAAGGGAAGTCGAGGGAACACACACCAGTCCTCGTGAAGGGGTGAGCAGTGGACAGGATCAGCAGTTTCAAAATCCCTGGGTGTTGATGTGATTATGAAGAAGGCACACTGGTGGCTATATTTCATTCAGAGTCAGAGAACATTTGGTACAGTATGTCACCAAAGACTCCAGCAAATTTCCATAGATGTACTGTGGAGAGCATTCTAACTGGTTGCCCCACTGTCTGATAAGAAGAGACCACTGCCCAGGATTGGAAAGGGCTGCAAGATCAGCCAACTCCATAATGAGCATTAGACTCCCCAACACCATGTTAATATGTATATAAATATGGCTATATTTATACTCTGTTCTTGGTTGGTGCAACTGTAACGAAACCAAATTTCCCTCGGGATCAATAAAGTATGACTATGACCCATCACCTGCATGAAGACTGCATCCATCATTAAAAATGCCCACCACCCAGGACATTCCCCCTTATCATTTCTACCATCAGGGAAGACGTGAACGAGCCTGAAGACATACTCAACGTTTCAGGAACAGTTTCTTCCCCTCTGCCATCAGATTTCTGAACGGACAATGATGAACCCATGAACACTACCTCACTGTTTGAGCTCTCTTTTTACACTATCTATTTACTTTATAAACACGTGTATTTGTTAATGGTATTTATAGCAATTTTGTGTATTGCACTGTAGCGCTGCCACAAAACAACAAATTTCATGACGCATGTCAGTGATAATAAATGTGATTCTGATTCAGTAAGGCATTAGTTTAATAGAGCCTCAACCATAATCAGAATCAGGTATGATATCACCGGTATCTGTGGTGAAATTTGTTGTTTTGAGGCACCATTAAACAATAATTTTAAAGAACTATAAACTACAATAAGAAATATAGATATAAAATTAAAGCGGTAAGCTGTTTCTGAATCACTGAGTATGTGCCTTCAGGCTCCAGTACCTCCTCCCTGATGAGAAGGGGGCATGCCCTGGGTGATGGGGGTCCTTCGTGAAGGATGCCACTGTTTTGAGGCATTGCCTTTTGAAGGAGTCCTGGTTGCTGGGGAGACTGGTGCCCATGATGGAGCTGACTGAGATTACAAATCTCTGCAGTTTTTCCTGATCCTGTGCAGTGACCCCTCCATACCAGACAGGGACGCAACCAGTTAGAATACTCCCCGCAGTACATTGTAGAAATCTGCAAGTCCTTGGTGATATAGCAAGTCTCCTCAAACTCTGAATGAAATACAGACATTTCATCATATCACCCTTTTCACTGCTGACCCCCTCGATGAAGACTGATGTGCGTTCCCTCGACTTCCCCTTTCTCTTCCTGGCAGTTACATGGTGAAGGGTTTACGACACGATATTGTCAGCACCACAGCATCCCACTGCTGCCAGTTCCAAGTGCACCAAGCACAAAGGTCTGCAGTTCATGCTCTAGGTATCTTCATTTACTCCATTTAAAAAATTTTTTTTTGACTATTTGTGCACTTTGATCATGGTGTTTCAGGGCTGAACTCACGCTGCAGCCATCGGACTCCTGGACCAGCTTTACTCACCTCAGCTCTGAACTGGCTCATGGCTGTGGACTCGCTTTCCGGGACTTCGCAGTTCATGCTCTATGTGTTATTTGTTTACTCGTTTTTCTTTTAATTCTGTGTGCAATTTGTTCTTTTTTTTCCCCCCTCACATTGGGTGTTTGATGGTTTGTTGTGACAGTTTATTTTTTTAAATGGGTTCAGTTGTGTTTTTCGTTTTGTGGCTGCCTACAGGGAGACAAATCTCAAGATTGTATATAGTATAAATAAATACACTTTGAACTTTGAAAAGATCAGCAGTCCTGAATACAATCAGCACAAAGCCGTAAGACAAAGGAGCAGAATTGGCCATTCAGCCCACAGTTCATCTCAAACCCTTTCTCCTGCCTTCTCCCCACAACTTCATCAGCGACCTCACTATGCAAGGGCAGTTCCTTACTGAGAACTGGAACACATGAGTCAAATTTGTTGTGGTTGTCCCAAAAAAAAATAAATTCCACTCCACTAATCATACCACTCCACTATCAGATTCTCCATTCACTGTAGATTGCCCTTTCACACACATATATTTAGAAACACACACATATATTTCTTTCATTGTATTTTATACTATATATTATGCCTTGCATTGTACTGCTCCCATAAAACAACTTTCACACCATTAGTCAGTAACAATAAGCCTGATGCTGATTCCCATTCTGCTGAGAAATTCAATTGGAACCAGGGTAGCAAAAGTCTCTTCACTTCCAATGAAATGAAAAAAAAAATTGACAAAATAAATAATTTTATAAAAACAG
Source organism: Mobula hypostoma (assembly GCF_963921235.1). Classification (NCBI taxonomy): domain Eukaryota; kingdom Metazoa; phylum Chordata; class Chondrichthyes; order Myliobatiformes; family Myliobatidae; genus Mobula; species Mobula hypostoma. Next base: position 58,496,132 of record NC_086118.1, read on the forward strand.
ATCAACACAATGTTTCACTTACATAACATTCAACAGTAATTCATAGCAGTCCTTTAATATCTAGTGTTAGTGGAGTACAATATAAGAGGTGTGTGTGTTCAGCCAGAGACTTTTTCCCTTTGTGGAAATGGGTAATATCAGGAGATAAAACTTTAAGGCGAATGAAGGGAAGTATTTTTGTTTTACACACACACACACACACACACACACACGAGTGGTGGGTGAGTGGAGCACAACACGCTGCCAGGGGTGGTGGTAGAGGCAGACACATTCAGGAGATTTAAGAGATTCTTAGATAGACACATGGTTGATAGAAAAATTGAGGGCTATGTGTGAGGGAAGGGTTAGATTGATCTTGAAACAAGGTTCAGCACAAGATTGCAGACCAAAGGGCCTGTACTGTGCTGTATTGTTCTATGTAAGTGTTTAGCAATTCTCCTTGTGTTAGTTGGTCCAGACAATGCAGACTTAAACAGGATTGTTAAGCTCTGCGGCAGACAAAATTGGGAGCTTCTGTCATATTCCTTCCTTGTGGACCAAATTAAGATGAAAGCCATTACCTGTGTTTTATGAGTTTGATGGGCAGTAGTAGACCCCTGTAGCATGAAGGAATCTATCACAAGTGTGCTTCAGGGAAAGGAGGATGGGTGAAGCTAATTGCTTTCATTAGTAATATCCCAGTGCTTTACAGGTTATTGAAAGAGTTAGATTGATCTTGGATCTAGGTTAAATGGTCAGCATAACAGCAGGATGGGGTGGGTTTGGTTATACCTGACCTCACCAAGTTTAACCAAGTAACCACGTGAGTTTACACATATGCACACACTTCACATCATGGGCACGCACCATGTCAAATATCTTAACTTTGATAGGTTTACAAACATGCAAAACAAAAGTTCTTTATTTGGGTTTGTCAAGATTTGATAATGCACTTTAACTCCTCACAGCCGGTATAACCGGTTAAGCCAGTAAAACACTCGGACCCCGCCCTTCATTAACGGATGGATTTTTATGTCAGCTATACCTTCAACTATTTAAAATTAGCACCAAGACAACAAGCCTACATGCAAAAGCAGGAAGTAACAAATCTCAGTACTCAAGGTGATGTAGGATCATACTGTTTAATTCTTAGATTAGATTGCCATCATAAATGCACAAAGGAATTTAAAAACTGCAAGCTTTACTGTCGAATGTTGAGTACATCTCTTCCATTTCATGCACGTTTTCTCTAACACAGCCACTAGAGTCAGAACAGTGATAAAGTTTTCTTGTCCCTAATTTTTAACTCTTCCAGCCTCTGCATCCAGCATATCACCCTCCACCATTGCCACAGCTCCAAAGGGATCGCACCATCAGTCGTAACTCTCCCACAACACTACGCCACCCACTCCTGTTTACTGTAGAGACCACTCTCTTCACAACTCCCTGGTACACCCACCTCTCACTGTTCATTAGCATATTCCCCTGCAAACGCAGGAGGTGCAGTACTTCCCCTTCACCTCCTCTTCCCAACTTCCCAACACCATCCAGGGATCCAAACAGCTCTTTGAAGTGAGACAAAATCTGCAAACTGGCCTGTTACATTCAGTGGTCACAATGTGACCAAGTGTAGACTACAGGACCATTTAGTAAGGCATCTGCTCTGTCTGCAACGTCCCACAATTTGCGTGTCTCAACCCTCCTCACCCCCACCCAACTGCTCTTCATCCAATTGTGATGCTGCGTCTCGACACAGAACATTAACACATCCCTTCTGCCTCCAAAGATGCTATTTGCCAATTTCTTCCAGCACTTTACTTTTCAACTTCAGATTCAAATATTTGCACTCTTGCTTCTCCCAATCACAGAATCTGATGGCAGAGAAGACTCGATAGGCTAAATGGCCTAATTCTGTTGCTACATCTTATGATCTTAAATTCTTGATTGGTCAGGGCATGAAGGGATATGGGTGGGGAAAGGCAGGAGATTAGGGCTGAGAGGAAAAATGGATCAGCCATGATGAAATGGCAGAGCAGACTCTAACTCTGCTCCTACATCTTAACAGTCTTATGGAAACAAAGAAACGGTAGCTATTTCTATGAGAGCTCACCTTTCTGACTGTCGCCACACAGATTGCAGAGAGATTCAGAGGGTCGATTGCTTCCAGCTTCATCCCTTCCTGGAACCACTCGCCACTTTGGTCCACATCCCTTACCTAAAGATTGGGAGATTGAATGAATGAATGAAATTTATTTTGGTCAGTACAAACATAACAAAAAGCACCATTTTCAACGATGCTTTCACAGAATAAAATTACAACAAAAAAAAAGTTCTTTAAAACAGACCGAAAGGGTGTTGGCTGAAACTACAGCTTATTACGCCTACTCCTCTTACTTATACAACAACATATTTGACATTAATCATCACATCAAAACAAAAAATTTCATAATCTTTTAACACAAAATCCAATTCCAAGTATCATTTATTTACATTACTCCCATTCATTTTAAATCATGTATTTTATATTTGTTCATAAAATTATTTTTAAATACTTTTTAAAACTTAAGTGTGGTGCATGTTTTTAAAATTCTCACTACAACTGTTCCATAGATTGAGCCCTCAGACTGAAGTACAATGATTTTTTACATTCGTTCTTATCCTTTGTTTTTGAAATATACATGTTCCTCTCAAATCATATTGACTTTCTCTCATTTTAAACAATCTTTGGATACTTTGTGGTAGCTGTCCATTTTTTGCTTTATACATAATTTGTATTATTTTAAAATCTATGAAATCCTATGAATTTTAAAGTGCTTAGCTGAATAAATAGTGGATTGCTTGGCTCATAATAACTTGTCTTATTTACAATTCGTATGACTTTCTTTTGGAGTAGAAAAATTGAGTTTGTATTTGTTTCGTATGTATTTCCCCATACCTCTACACAGTAAGTCATGTATGGGACTATAAGTGAACAGTATAATGTATACAAAGATTACCGATTTAAGAAATCTTGCGCTTTGTACAGTACTGCAATAGATTTTGACATTTTTGCTTTGACATAATTTATATGTGGTTTCCAGCTTAATTTATTATCTATTACCACTCCTAAATTCAAAACCCAATCGCAACTGTTCAGCATGGACTAGATGGGCTGAAGGGCCTGCTTCTCTGCTGTAGTGCTGTTTTTTTTTAAAAAGGAGAGGTGTTTTGTTTGTTTTAAAACTCACTATTTCATAGTCATACTTTATTGATCCCGGGGGAAATTGGTTTTCATCACAGTTGCACCATAAATAATAAATAGTAATAGAACCATAAATAGTTAAATAGTAATATGTAAATTATGAAATAAATCCAGGACCAGCCTATTGGCTCAGGGTGTCTGACCCTCCAAGGGAGGAGTTGTAAAGTTTGATGGCCACAGGCAGGAATGACTTCCTATGACGCTCTGTGTTGCATCTCGGTGGAATGAGTCTCTGGCTGAATGTACTCCTGTGCCCAACCAGTACATTATGTAGTGGATGGGAGACATTGACCAAGATGGCATGCAACTTGGACAGCATCCTCTTTTCAGACACCACTGTGACAGAGTCCAGTTCCATCCCCACAACATCACTGGCCCATTCAACAAACCTATTAAAGCAAAACCATTATACCAATTATCTCATCTTTTTTTTATTTTTTTTATAATATAATTTTTATTGAGTTTTCAAAAAGAATACATGAAAAGATAAAATCTACCCTCCCCCCTCCCCCCCCCCTATATAGTCCTACCTAAAAAGAAAAAAGAGAAAAAAAAAAGAAGAGCCGCCTGGGTGTTGGAAGGTCTCCACATGCTCCATGGAGTTCAAAATAAATTTGGTATAATTATTCATTACTTTATTCGTTACAAGGGACCAAGATCTTTATCAGAGCACTTAAATATGCCATCCTATCTTTTGTAAATAAGGGTGCCAAATATTCAGAAATGTTACATATTTATCTCTTAAATTATAAGTAATCTTTTCGCGTGGAATAGAACCAGCCATTTCATTATTCCAACGATCCATACTTAAACACGAATCAGATTTCCAAGTAACTGCTATAGTCTTCTTAGCTACTGCCAATGCAATTTTTATAAATTCTTTCTGATATTTATTCAATTTAAGTTTCGGCTTTATCCCTTCAATATCACCTAATAGAAATAATATAGGGTTATGTGGAAGTTGAGTTCCAGTAATTTGTTCCAATAAGACTCTTAAATTTATCCAAAAGGGTTGAATTTTAAAACAAGATCAAGTAGAATGTAAAAAAGTACCAATTTCTTGATTATACCGAAAGCATTTATCGGATAGATTTGAATTTAATCTATTTATTTTTTGTGGTGTAATATATAATTGGTGTAAAACATTATATTGTACTAATCTAAGTCGAACATTTATTGTATTTGTCATACTGTCAAGACAGAGTCTTGACCAATTTGTTTCATCAATATTGATATTCAGATCTGTTTCCCATTTTTGCTTTGACTTATGGATTCCTTGTTTAATTGTCTGCTCTTGAATCAAATTATACATACAAGAAATAAATTTTTTAATTTTCCCTTTTTGAATTAAAGTTTCAATTTCATTAGGTTTTGGCAAAAACACTGTTTGACCCAGCTTACCTTTTAAGTAAGCCCTTAATTGAAGGTAACAAAAGAAAGTATTATTTGATATTTTATATTTATCCTTTAGTTGTTCAAATGACATCAATATAGCTCGTTCATAACAATCTCCTATAAATTTAATCCCTTTTTGGTACCAATTATATAAAAGTTGATTGTCCATTGTAAAAGGAATAAGTCTGTTTTGGAACAAAGGTCTCCTTGCTAATAAAGATTTCTGTGTTTCGTTATCAACATTTATCTTATTCCATAGATCAATCAAATGTGTTAATATAGGAGATTCTTTCTTTTCCCGTATCCATTTAGATTCCCATTTATATATAAAATCTTCAGGTCTATTTTCTCCTATCTTGTCTAATTCTATTTTAATCCATGCTGGTTTTCGATCATCGAAGAAAGATGCAATAAATCTAAGTTGATTTGCTTTATAATAATTTCTAAAGTTTGGAAGTTGTAACCCTCCTAACCCAAATTTACATGTCAATTTTTCCAATGATATTCTTGACATTTTACCTTTCCAAAGAAATTTTCTACACATTTATTTAACTCTTGAAAAAATTTCTGTGGCAATTATATTGGTAATGTTTGAAACAAATACTGTAATCTAGGAAATATATTCATTTTTACAACATTGACTCTACCTACTAATGTTATTGGTAGTATCATCCATTTGTCAAAATCTTCTTGAATTTTTTTCGATAGTGGTAAATAATTAAATTTATATAAATTCTTTACATCATTATCAAGTCTTATACCTAAATACTTTATACCATTTACCGGTCATCTAAATTGGGTTACTAATCGACATTGACTATAGTTTCCTTTAGTAAAAGGTAAAATTTCACTTTTATCCCAATTTATTTTATAACCTGATACCTTCCCATATTCATCCAATCTAGAAGATAATTTATGTAACGAATGTTGTGGGTTTGTTAAGTAAATCAAAACATCATCGGCAAAAAGATTAATTTTATATTCCTCCTGATTAACTCTAAAACCCATAATATCTGGATCAATTCTGATTAGTTCTGCTAATGGCTCTATCGCCAGTACAAATAAAGCAGGTGATAATGGACAACCTTGTCTAGTTGACCTTTTTAACTGGAATGGTGTTGAAATTTGAGAGTTTGTCACTACTTTAGCCTTAGGGTTAGAATATAAAGTTTTAATCCAATTTATAAAAGATGTTCCTAACCCATATTTTTCTAATACTTTAAATAAAAAATCCCATTCTAATCTATCAAATGCTTTTTCTGCATCCAAGGCTACTACCTATACTCTTCTCTTCCCTTTTTTGTGCCAAATGAATTATACTGAGTAGCCGAGTTACATTATCTGCCAATTGTCTATTTTTAATAAATCCTGTTTGATCCATATGTATTAATTTTGGTAAATATTTAGATAATCTATTCGGTAAAATTTTTGCTATTATTTTATAATCCGTATTCAATAGAGAAATAGGCCTGTATGATGTTGGTTTCATAGGGACTCTGTCTTTTTTTGGCAATACTATTACAATCGCTGTTGAAAAAGATTCTGGGAGTTTATGTGTTTTTTCTGCTTGATGTATTAGTTCCATAAAGAGAAGAAATAATAAATCTTTAAATTTTTTATAAAATTCAGGTGGAAAACCATCTTCTCCTGGAGATTTATTACCTTGGAGTGATCCTAAAGCTTCTTCAACTTCTTTTAATGTAAAAGGCACATCTAATCCCTTCTGTTCTTCCAAATTCAATTTTGGAAGAGATACTTGTGATAAAAACCTTTCTATCTCATTAACATCATTTTGTGATTCTGATTGATATAATGCAGAATAGAAACTTTTAAAGGTTTCATTTATTTCAAGAGGTTTATAAGATATTTTATTCGCCCTTGTTCTAATTGCATTTATTGTTTTGGAAGCTTGTTCTGTTTTCAACTGCCAGGCAAGAATTTTATGTGCTCTCTCACCTAACTCATAATACCTTTGCTTAGTTCTTATAATTGCTTTTTCCATTCTATATGTCTGAAGTGTATTATATTGTAACTTCTTATTGACGAGTTGCCTTCGTTTTTCTTCTGACATATATCTTTGAGATTCTTTTTCTCATTTTGTAATCTCTTTTTCCAATTGATCTAGTTCTGCCATATATTCTTTCTTAATTTTAGACGTATAACTTATTATCTGGCCCCTAAGATATGCTTTCATCGCATCCCATAATATAAATTTATCATCCACTGAATGAAAATTTGTATCCAAAAAAAATTGAATCTGCTTTTTCATAAAATCACAAAAATCTTGACGTTTTAATAATGTTGAATTAAATCTCCATCTATAAACCACTTCTTCCTTATCAGCCATTATTATTGTCATTAATAAAGGAGAATGATCTGATAATATTCTTGCTTTATATTCCATATTTTTCACTCTGTGTTGAATATGCATTGATAATAGGAAAAAATCTATCCTTGAGTAAGTTTTATGTCTATGAGAATAGAACGAATAGTCTCTTTCTTTAGGATTGATTCTTCTCCATATATCAATCAAATTTAAATCTTTCATCAATGTTAGATTTACTACCTTCAATTTTATAACAGCCTTGGTTGATCTATCTAAGACTGGGTCTAAGCAAAAATTAAAGTCTCCTCCAATTAATATTTTTTCATGTGCATCCGCCAAATTCAAAAAAGCTTCTTGTATGAATTTTGCATCATTTTCATTTGGTGCATAAATATTCATATAAGTCCATAGTTCAGAGAAAAGTTGACAATGTATAATCACATATCTCCCCGCAGAATCAGTTATTACATTTTGTATTCTAATTGGCAACAGTTTATTGATCAAAATTGCTACTCTCCTTGCTTTTGAATTAAATAAAGCTGCAACAATACTACCCACCCAATCTCTCTTTAGTTTCTGATGTTCTGTTTCTGTTAGGTGCATTTCCTGTAAAAAAGCTAAATCTATCTTCATTTTCTTAATATGTGTTAAGATTCTTTTTCTTTTCACTGGTCCATTAAGCCCGTTAACATTAAAACTCAAAAAATTCAATAAATTAGTCATTATTCTTAACAAAGTTACTCCAATCTAAAACATTACTTATCTTCTCAACTCTCATAGTTCCTTGGGGAATCTCTTTGAACTTCACCATGTTGCTATGTGTTTCCCTCCCAACCCTCCAGGCAAAAAAAAAGATAGAAAGGATACAAAAAAAGAAAAAACAAAATACCCCCCCACTAATGTTGTGAATGAAAAGATACACAACGCTACCCTCCTCCATTTTACGGGTCGTGGCTAAAGCCACGCTTGCACACATGATTAGCGTAGCAGTTGGTCAGTGCTTCTTCCAGCTCCCCCGCAACAAAAAAAAATTATATATATAAACAAAATTAATGTTACTATTCCCAACTAATATTCCTCCAATTTTAACCTTTCTTACCCCCCTCGTATAATTAATAATATATTTATATATTCATCCGCCTTCAAAAATCCAACAAGTCCATTCTTTGACCCAATCTTCATCTCCAATCTATCTCGCTCCCCTGGATTTGTTCTTGTATCTGGTGAATATTCAGAGAATCTTGCACAAACTGCTCTGCTTTCCGGTAGTCATCAAAAAATCTTTTTTCTCCACCAGGCAAAAAAATCTTCAAGGTTGCAGGATAACGCAATATAAATTGATAACCGTGATTCCATAGGGATTTTTTCACTGGATTAAATTTCTTCCTTCTCTTCAAAAGTTCATAACTTATGTCAGGGTAGAAAAAAAACTATGTTCCCTTGAATCATCAATGGCCCTTTTCTATCCTTGGCAGCTTGAGCAGCTGCCTGTAGAATCCTTTCCTTGTCTTGAAATCTTAAGAATTTTATTAAAATCGATCGTGGATATTGGTCATCTTTTGGTTTTGGTCTTAGAGCTCTATGTGCCCGCTCAATTTCAATTGGTCAAACCTCCTCTTCCATTTGCAAAACTTCCGGGATCCATCTTTGAAAAAATTCTATTGGATTTTCTCCCTCCATACCTTCTTTAAGACCAACAATTTTAATATTATTACATCTACTGAAATTTTCCAACATGTCCACTTTCTCCAAGAGTCGATTTCTTTCCGAGTTCCAGACAAGCAGATCATTTTCTGTTTTTTCCACTCTATCATTCATATGCCCCATTGCTCTTTCCATCTTCTGAAGCTTCTTATCCATTTTATCCTGTCTTTCCATAGCTTTATTATAGAACATCTTCATATCTCTAAGCTCTTCTCTTCCTTTTCTTAGTTCAGCCATTAATTGCAATATAGCCTCTCTTATGTTTCCATCATCTCCTTTACTTCCAATCACTTCCAATTCTTTTTCCTCTTCTTCATCTGTGTTCTCTGCGGAATCCAATTCTGACTCTGAGTCATTTTCAATTGCAGTGGCTGTCGGTTCTTGTAGTTTGAGTTGTGTCGATTTGCGCATGCGCATTTCCGGCATCTTCTTTGGAGAGACCGCTACCGCCGCCATTGCTCCCTGTTCTGCCAAAGGAGATCCAACCTGAGTCCGAGGCTCCATCGTTGCAGTAGGCCCTTTTTTCTTCCCATCTCGCGGCGGCTTCGCAACAGCAGACTTCTTCTGTTGCAGTTTAGGAGGCATATCGTAAAGTAGTCTTGCAAAGTTTATAAATAGTTTTCGGAAAGTACTTATTAACTTTGTTTTGTTTAAACGGTACTTTGCTGATTTTTTACGGGAGAGCTGGATTTACACGTCTCAATCCCACGTCATCACGTGATGCCCCCCCACCAATTATCTCATTTATCACAACTCACTCATTAAATTTTTAAGCTGCACACAATCAAATAGCAACCTGCTGTGAAGTAATATACACTTCATTCAGCAGAGTTTCACTTTTAAAAATACATATAGCTTCAAAATATGAACATCATCAATTAAGCTAATGGAATCCTGACATGGCTCACGTTTGAATCTAAGTACAGTGGATTCCATTTAATTAGGCCATCGGTTGACAGGGGCAGCCACTATTTGCGACAACTCTTAAAGAGCAAAATCTAATTGATAAAATAACCGTCCCTTCGTTCATTTGGGACACTGTGCTACTTAACTGGATTAGGAGACCGCTGCTGAACATTTTCTAAATAGCGTCAGTCACGAACCGTGTGCGGCTGTTAATGGGCTCATGCTTAGAGTGAATAGTTTTTAATTAGCATCAGTTGGTGTTCAAAAAGCATTAATTTTGTCACTGATAGCAGTAAGACAAGTCAAAACAGTTTTGTTCACTGTGGTTTCAAGCATTTAAGCTTGGAGCTGTCAGAAATGGCCCCGGGAGTGAAAATGAAACAATTTCACTACTTCAACAAGTTAGGAATTGTAAATTTGAAGGTATCTACGATCATCTTAAATGTTACAATGAAAATGGAGACTTGGAAGATGCAATCATCGAAAGCATTGTATGAAGGCAGTCTATTATTTGCACTAGGTGTCTACTCTGATTTTGTAGAACACAGCAGCATACACTAGATGAATCCTTCCGTTGATAACCATTAGGAACTAATACATTGTTTTATAGTACTGTAATAGTATTGTATCATTCGCATTTGTTCTGCATTTCATTTAATATGTAATTTGTTACTCACTTAAACAGTAGTTTGTCTTTTTTATATACCTTTTTAACTATTTCCATGAAACTTTGGCTAATTGGGGAATCCACTTAATTGGACCCAATTAACTGAAATCTGCTGTTGTAAACAGTACTCGAAGCTCTCCTGAAGCACTCAGTATTACAGGCACAGAACCACACCTCTTACCTTTGCAAATAATTGTGCAGCAGCATCACAGTGTCCTTCCTGCTTCTTTGAGCCATCTGAAAGAAAAGTTAGAAGTGTAATTAAACCTTGAGACGGTGTGCAGTCAAGCTCAATCTGGGATGACAATCATAAAATGTTGAACAAGATGCAAAGTACAACTTGGATGAAAACCAATTTTGCCACCAGGTTAAATAAAAACAAAGGTTCAGATTAATTCTCCCAAAGATAGGAAGTTCACAACCAATATTTGCCTAACACAGGCTTCAGCAAGAGCCTCAGTTATCGACCAGTTCAAAGTTTCACTGTCGATGCAGAAACACCAGTCCCCCACCTCAATCCCCCTTTACCACCCCCACCCTGATCCTGATGTCCATCACCTTCTTTTCCTTCAGTGCTGGTCTATTATCAGAGACCCTCTGCTACATCAGTGCACCGATGAGTCAACACGAACACACACATCCCCTTTCCCTCTCAATGGCTGCTATTCAATAGCCTCACTGACAGGGCTCTGTCATGCAGATTTTACCCCTATTCTTGTTTTTTAAAAAAAAATACCAGTAACAGCATTTCTTTCTAACCAAGGCAAGTGTCACCCACCCATTCAATCTTTCATGAAGAAACTACCTACACCATCTCTTGGTGCCACCACCTTTCAAAGCCTTCAGGTGCACACAGAGCTGACCAAGGCTGAAAGAATAAACTCCATCCTATAAATAGTTTCCATAAAATGATTTGAACTTTGCTCTTACCTGACCGTTTGAATCTGTGTCCAATACTCCGTGACCAACCAATAGGGTGAATGAGGGGGCTCAGCATGTGACACCAGAAATCATCTGTCCCATCATCACACTCCTCATAAATCAGCCGCAAACGACCTCCTACAATGCTTTCAACGACCGCTATCCGTGTTCGGCAGAGGTGCGTCTTATCCACAACTTCTACACGCATGGCAGTTTTGAAAGGATACTGCATGCTTTCGACAACCTGTAAAACACTGGGACATCAGTAAAGAGAAGCAACCACATTTGTTTACCTGAAGCATAAAATTGAGGCAACCAGAAATAAACACAGTGTGGTCTAACCAGGGCTTTATAGAGCTGCAATATTACCTCGAGGCTCTGGAATGCAATCCCCTGACAAACGATGATCAGGGCACTATACGCCACATAGAATAAAGGACACAGTTTTAAAAGGGATGCACAAGCAGAGAGTATTAGGAATATAGGTGCACGTTATTGAAAGTGACAGCGTAGGTAGAAGAGACGGTCAATAAAGCAATGAACCTGACAATCCATTACAAAATCTAACCTTTGTAGAAAACCAGCACGGGTTAATGGTAAACAAATTCAAATCTGGTTTTATTACTTAAAGGATGTGGAAACACTGGAGAGGATCAAGAATTGTTCTTACATTGAGGAACATTGTCACCAAGATTGACGAGAGGAGCAGAGGCTGTTTTCTTTGGAGGAGAATGAAGGTCTGATGGAAATATATAAAGTGATGAGGAGTCAGGGCAGGTTACTTGGTTAGAGGCCATTTCTCATCACCCAGGACATGCTCTCTGCAATATTACCTCACAGCTCTTGGACTTAATCCCCTTAACTAACGAAGGCCAACACACCATACACCTTCTATCCCACCCTGTCAACTTGCGTACCAACTTTGAGGTATCTAAGAATATGGACTCCAAGATCCCCCTGCTCCTCCACACTGCCAAGAATCCTACCGTAAACATCATTGCCCTTGGGTTTAAAAACTATCCACACTGGATATGTGTTAAGCATCAATGGGGACAAGATGCAGAATCATAGTCAAGGCTCACAAATGTGGTAGGAAAACCAAGGGCAGATTGACAGCACAACCACACGAGAAGAAAGAAGGAGAAATTATTTAAAGATGAAAGATTTGTTTTATTTGTCACATGTTCAATGAAACATACAGTGAAGTGCATTGTTCTGAATCAAATCAAATCAGCAAGAATTGTGCTGAGGGCAGCTCGCATGTGTCACTAAACTTCTACCGGCAACACAGCACGCCCACAACTTACTAACTCTAACCCGTACGTCTTTGGAATATGGAAGGAAACTGGAGCTCCCAGAGGAAGCTCACATGGTGGTGGGGAGAATATACAGACTCCTAACAGACAGTGATGGGAACTGAACCCCGATCACTGATCCTGTAAAACGTTGCACTAACTGCTAGGCGACCACGTCACCGGACATGGAATCAATGATGATCGAGAATAATTCAAATCCATGGAGTCCCTAAGGCCGCCCAGCGCTGAGTTCAACACCGACTGGCTACTCAAGACACCTCTGGTACCAAACCGTATCGATCTCTGCTGTTCCTTTGGATTAACAGCTGTGTGGAGAGGAGGAGCTTGCTGCACGGGCAACAGCTTGTTTTCCATATCGTTCTGCCCTGGCTCACACAAACAGCTAGGATACAACATCCACAGTCGACCCTGATCAATGGAGGGCCACGAAATCAATGCTGCTGAGAGGAGATAGGGATAGGAAGCAGGCAACCCACCTGTGAGCAGAAGTCCGGTGGAAGAGTCTTTGCACCAGTTAATCTTTTCACAAGGAAAGCTTTCCAGTTTGTGTATTTATGTTGGATAGCTGGGAAATTAATAGAACAAGAATTACACAGGAAATTCTGTATTTAAGCAGTGCTCTGTATCATTTACAGTAAATCATGTTCTCAGTGTTATTCATTTATTTATTATTTGTTTTGTATTTGCAGTCTGTAGTCTTTTGCACATGGGTCGCTTGTCAGTCTTTGTGTGTAGTTTTTCGTTAACTCTATTGTACTTGTTCTCATGTGAGTGCCTGCAGAAATGTGAATCTCAGGGTAGTAAATGGTGACATATACATACTTTGATTATAAGCTTACTTTGAACTTTGAATCATATTGCAAGAGAAGTTTCCACCCAGAATACTTGTAAATTTAGCAGAAGAAACAGGACCTTCCATGCTCACACATGATGCAGTTTGATATTCAGGAATGCATAGCAGTGCCTCTACTTCCACAGGAGTGTGCAAAGATTCAGCATGACATCTAAAACTTTGACAAACTTCTATAGATGTATGGTGGAGAGTATATTGACTGGCTGCATCACAGCCTGTTATGGGAACGCCAATCCCCTTGAATGGAAAATTCTACAAAAATGTATACGGCCCAGTCCGTTACCAGTAAGGCCCTCCTACTGTTGAGCGCTGTCACAGGTGAGCAGCATCCATCGTCAAGGACCCCAGAGGCCATGCTCTCTTCATGCTGCTGCCATCGAGAAAGTGGTACAGGAGCCTTAGGATTCATTCCACAAGTTCAGGAACAGTTATTACCCCTCAACTATCAGGCTCTTGTACCAAAGGGGACAACTTCACTTGCCCCATCACTGAACTGTTCCCACACCCAATGGACTCACTTTCAAGGACTCTTCATCTCATGTTCCTGATATTTATTGTTTATTTATTTATTTATTATTACATCTTTCTTTTAGTACAGGCAGTCCCCGGGTTACAAACGAGATCCATTCCCAAGTCTGTCTTTAAGTCAAATTTGTAGGTAAGTCGGAACAGGTACATACGGTTCTTACTTAGTGCCAGTTAGTCAAAGGTTTCGAGCCTTTTCTTGCACTAAAGTAAGGCTAATAGGCATATTATGATAATTTGATTGTCTAACCAAGTTATCAATAGCCTTTCCATTTCAATAATTAAACCACTGCGTTGCTTAGTAATAACTGTAGCTTTCATCGGGGCAGGGTCATTCACATGCTCCATTACTCTCACTTTATCCTTTAAAATTGTTCCGATCGTTGACCAACTGTAGCCTAACGCTTTTCCAATGACCGATGGCATTTCACCTCTTTCTGATCACTTTATTATTTCCACTTCATTTTCAATCATGATCGTTTTCCTTTTCTTTGATGCATCAGCAGCAGTCCGTTCGTAAGTACGAGTTGTCCATAAGTCGGAGGTTCTTGATCCGGGAAATTACTGTCTTTGCAGTTTGTTGTCTTTTGCACACTAGTTGATTGCTCAAGTTGGTACAGTCTTTCATTAATTCCATTATGGTTATTATTCTATTATGGACTTATTGTGTATGCCCACAAGAAAATGAATCTCAGGGTTGTATATGGTGGCATATGTACTTTAATAATAAATTTATTTTGAACTTTGAGATGGTGGAAAAGACACTTTGCAAACATACCTAAATTAAAGCTAAGGTGACTTGAGAATGGCAAAGGAATTCTGATGTGGAAAGCAAGTGTGAAGAAGACAGCCAACAATGATAGACCAAAATGACCAGACAGTAAGAAGTATGAGATCTACGAATTTCACAAGAGTCTGAAGGCATTCACGGGGCAGATCATGGGGGTATTTGGAAACAGACTGAGGGTTGTGAATTCAATTTGAAGAGGTTCAGAGTGTCAGGACGAACCAACTCGAACCAAGGTGATGGAAGCATGAAATGGAACAAAAAACATCAATAAAAAAGGTAAAACAGTCTCAAAGTTCAAAGTAAATTTATTATCCAAGTTGTTATGTGTTACCTTATACTACCTTGAGACTCATTTTCTTGCCGATATATGGAGGAAAGAAATACAACAGAATTTATGAAAAATTATGCAAAAGAAAACAAACTGCGCAAAAAAAAAATTATACTGAGAACGTGAGCTGTAAAGAGTCCTGGAAAGTGAGTCTGTACTTCACAGAGTCAGTCAGTGTTGAGGTGAGTGAAGTTATCCCCTCTGGTTCAGGAGCCTGGTGGTTGGAGGGTATTAACTGTTCCTGAACCTGGCAGTGTGGGACCCAAGGCTCTTGTACCACCTGCCTGATGAGAAGACAGCATGACCTAGGTAGTGGGGATCTTTAGTGATGGTTACTGCCTTCTTGTGGCAGCACGCCATGTACTCAGTGGTGAAGAGAGCTTTGCCTGTGATGGACTGGGCTGACTAAATGGAAGACCTGCCAGATGACAATTGTGGAAAAGGTGTGGTCTCTACGTGTGAACATGTAGAATTCTCCATTCCTGTGGGAGAATGGATAGAGACAGTGATAACCTATATTTGTAATATAGATTTATAACAAAGAGGATGAAGGGAGTCAGTCCATGGCCTCCTCTATTGCCATGTTGAGGCCACTCTCATGTTGGAGGAGCAGCAACTCATTCTGCCCGAGTAGCCTCTAACCTGATGGCATGAATGTCGATTTCCCTAACTTCTCCTCCCTCCCCCCTCCAAGTCTCTCTTTTTCCATTCCCCATTCTGGTTCCCCACTCACTCCTCCTCTTCTCTCCACCTGTACATTACCTCCTCTTGGTTCCCCTCCCATGGTGCACTGTCCTTCACCACATTTCTTTATCAGCCCTTCACCTCTTCCCCTACCCCCTCCCACATTCTTACTTCATCACTCACCCTTGTACTCCTTACCCTCATCTATCACCTGCCTCCTTCCCTTCCACTCCTGAAGGGTCTCAGTCCTAAACGTCGACTGTTTATTCCCCTCCAGAGATAGTGCCCAACTTGCTGAGTTCAAGCATTTTTGTGTTTTGCTGAAAGTTTTCAGCATCTGCCAAATCACGCACGTAACAGAAATGCCAGCCTCACTCAGAGGACATTGTTCCCACTTCATAGTTGCAAACAAGCATTTCACAGAGAAACAAGCTAAGAGCTAGTAGAGGATTTCAAAGTGAAGGTTACAGACTTTGCCTGGTCCATCACAGACACTCAGTGCCCCAGCATCAAGGACTGCTTCCAAACATGATGCTTCAGAAAGTCCGTATTCATCCAAATAGATAGCACAACACAACTGCCCCAATTAACCAATGACCCAAGTAACTGGAATCCACTGTACATTTCTCTTTTCATGTTGTAGTATTTGTGTATTGCACTGTACTGCTGCCATAAAACAAATTTCACATGTCAGTGATAATAAGACATAGGAGCAGAATCAGGCCATTCAGCCCACTGAGTCTGCTCTGCCATTCCATCATGGCCGATTTATTATCCCTCTCAACCCCAATGCTGGTTCTGATTCAAAGTTCTCATCGACAAAACGCTCAGCTTTCAGTCCACCTGACAGAAACAACACAATGGAGTCTCACACAGGAATATAATCACAGATCTGCACTGATCGCAGAACACTTACTGCGAGGAGTTACTAAAGGCTTGCCGCTAGTTGCACACCAGCCGACTGGATGAACATCAGAACCGCAGATGTTACACCAAAAGTCAAGGCTAGAATCATTGTCAAAGCCTTCATATCGAAGCAAAGCCTTATAACCTGCAAAAGAACAAAAATATTCTTGAGTCCAGGACAGACAATCTTAATGTCTCATAATACAAGTTATCACTGAACATATGCAGTAATGGTGGCAAGGCCAAGATTTCCAGTGCAGACTACAAGATTTTAGCTTCATTTGTCATTTGTACATTGCAACACTAAAGCATACAGTAAAATTTGCCATTTTTCTGTCAATGACCAACACAAATGAGACATTAAGAAAAGAGGATGTGCTGGAGCTTTTGGAAAGTATCAAGTTGGATAAGTCACTGGGACTGGACAAGATATACCCCAGGCTACTGTAGGAGGCGAGGGAGGGGGTTGCTGAGCCTCTAGCAATGATCTTTGCATCATCAATGAGGACAAGAGAGATTTCGGAAGATTGGAGGATTGCGGATGTTATTCCATTATTCAAGAAAGGGAGTAGAGATAGCCCAGGAAATTATAGACCAGTGAGTCTCACTTCAGTGGTTGGCAAGTTGATGGAGAAGATCCTGACAGGCAGGATTTATGAACATTTGGAGAGGCATAATATGATTAGGAATAGTCAGCATGGCTTTGTCAAAGGCAAGTCGTGCTTTACAAGCTTAATTGAATTTTTTGAGGATATGACTAAACACATTGATCAAAGTAGAGAGATAGATGTAGTGTATATGGATTTCAGCAAGGCATTTCACAAGTTATGCAAGGCTTATTGAGAAAGTAAGGAGGCATGGGATCCAAGGGGACATTGTTTTGTGGATCTAGAACTGGCTTGCCCACAGAAGGCAAAGAGTGGTTATAGACGGGTCATATTCTGCATGGAGGTCGGTGACCAGTGGTGTGCCTCAGGGATCTGTTCTGAGACCCTTACTCTTCGTGATTTTTGTAAAT
This sequence comes from Mobula hypostoma, assembly GCF_963921235.1. Taxonomy (NCBI): domain Eukaryota; kingdom Metazoa; phylum Chordata; class Chondrichthyes; order Myliobatiformes; family Myliobatidae; genus Mobula; species Mobula hypostoma. Next base: position 58,513,691 of record NC_086118.1, read on the forward strand.
GATCTGGATGAGGAAATGGAGGGATGGGTTAGTAAGTTTGCTGATGACACAAAGGTTGGGGGTGTTGTGGATGGTGTGGAGGGCTGTCAGAGGTTACAGTGGGACATTGATAGGATGCAAAACTGGGCTGAGAAGTGGCAGTTAGGGTTCAACCCAGATAAGTGTGAGGTGGTTCATTTTGGTAGCTCAAATATGATGGCAGAATATAGTATTAATGGTAAGGCTCTTGGCAGTGTGGAGGATCAGAGGGATCTTGGGGTCCAAGTCCATAGGACACTCAAAGCTGCTGCGCAGGTTGACTCTGTAGTTAAGGAGGCATACGGTGCATTGGCCTTCATTAACCGTGGGATTGAGTTCAAGACCCGAGAGGTAATGTTTCTGCTGTATAGAAGCCTGGTCAGACCCCACTTGGAGTACTGTGCTCAGTTCTGGTCGTCTCCCTACGGGAAGGATGTGGAAACTATAGAAAGGGTGCAGAGGAGATTTACAAGGATGTTGCCTGGATTGGGGAGCATGCCTTATGAGAATAGGTTGAGGGAACTTGGCCTTTTCTGCTTGGAGCAACGGAGGATGAGAGGTGACCTGACAGAGGTGTATAAGATGATGAGAGGCATTGATCGTGTGGATAGTCAGAGGCTTTTTCCCAGGGCTGAAATGGCTAACACAACACGGCACAGTTTTAAGGTGCTGGGAAGTAGATACAGAGGATATGTCATGGGGTTAAGTTTGTTTTTTTTTAAACGCAGAGAGTGGTGAGTGCATGGAATGGGCTGCCGACAACAGTGGTGGAGGCGGATACAATAGGGTCTTTTAAGAAACTCTTAGATAGGTACATGGAGTTTAGAAAAATAAAGGGCTACGGTTAACCCTAGGTAATTTCTAAAGTAAAGTTCAGCACAGCATTGTGGGCCGAGGGGCCTGTATTGTGCTGTAGGCTTTCTGTTGCTATGTTCTACAATTTGAAGATTTATAACATCCTTAGCACAGGGGAGGTACCAATAGGATTGGAGGATAGCCAACGTTGTTCCACCATCGAAAGAAGTCTCTGAACAGAAACCAGGAACTTGTAGATCAGTGAGTCTGACATGAGTAGTGGGAAAGTTATCGCAAGCTATTCTAAGGGATTGAATATACAAGTATTTGAATAGACACGGACCGATTAAGCATGGTCAGCGTGGCTTCGTGCACGGTAGGCCATGTCTAACCAATTTTAAGGAGTCTTTCGAGGAAGTTACCAGGAAAGTGGATAAAGACAAGGCAGTGGATGTTGTCTACGTGGAGTGTGATAAAGCATTTGACAAGGTCAAGGGAGGCTGGTCAAGAAGGTTCAGTTGCTCAGCATTTAGGATGAGGTAGTGAATTGGATTAGACCTTGGATTTGTGGGAGAAGCCAGTGAGTGGTAGTAGATGGTTGCCTCTCTAACTGCAGGCCTGTGACTAGTGGTGCGCCGCAGGGATCAGTGCTGGGTCTGTTGTTGTTTGTCATCTATATCACTGATCTGGATGATAATATGGTAAACTGGATCAGTAAATTTGCAGATGACACCAAGACTGGCCATGTACAGGACAGAGAGGAAGGCTATCGTGGCTTACAGAGGGATTTGCTTCAGCTGGAAAATGCACTGAAAGATGCCAGATGGAATTTTATGTGAGGTTTTGCACTTCAGTAGGACCAATCAGGGTAGGTTTTATACAGCAAACAGGAGGGCACTGAGGAGTGTGGTAAGACAAAGCGATCAGGGAATACAGATACAGTACATAATTCATTGAAAGCAGCATCACAGGTAGATAAGGTTGTAAAAGAAGCTGTTGGCACATTGACCTTTATAAATCAACGTGTGAGTACAGATGGGATGTTTTGTTGAAGTTGTATAAGACATTGGTGAAGCCTAATATGGAGTACTGTCTGCAGTTTTGGTCACCCCCGTACAGCAAAGATGCAAAGAAGGTTGAAAGAGAGCAGAGAAAATTTACAAGGATGTTGCCAGGTCTGGAATATCCGAGTTATAAGGAAAGACTGAATAGGTTCGGACTGTATTCTTTAGTGTAGAAGACCGAGAGGAGTGAGAGTGTGGAATGAGCTGCCAGCGCAAGTGGCGCACGCAAGCTTGACTTCAACATTTAAGAGAAGTTTGGATAGGTACATGGATGGTAGGGGTAAGGAGTGCAGATCAAGGAGAGTAGGCAGTTTAAATGGTTTCAGCATGCCTAGATGAGCCAAAGGGCCTGTTTCTGTGCTGTACTTCGATGACTCTCTGTGCAGTCCACAAGGGTTACCAAGCTTTTGGTGCCAGCATGGCGTGCCCACAGTCCATGAACCCAAACACGCATGGAGGAAACCCATGTGCTCATAGTGAGAACGTACAAACTCCTTACAGAGTGTGGCTGAACTCGCTTGATAATCACTGACACTGTACAGGAACTGTGCCAACCACTACACTACCATGCTGTCCACTGATTTTAAATAGATCCTTGATGACATGGCCAAGATCTGCCCCCAAATCTCACCATCAAGCTAACGTACCAACAATATTTATATATCCAGGAAAGAACAAAACCTTTACCACACACTGAAATCCACACCCAAGCCTCAGCTGCACTCTGAGTATCTACTTCAATTTAGTTCTCAGACTAGGAAGAAGATTTTTGCAATACTTATGGAGACATATTTTAAGATGAAGTACAATTATGTAATTATGCAATGTTAGATCTAGACCCGCATGTTATATCGGTGTACAGGCAACAACGTCGCTCTCTTACTGCCTACAAAGTAATAAGAAGGAAAATAATTTTAAAAAATTCCTTATCTCAATTACAGCACAATTTCTTAAAGTGCCTGTTCTCAACAATCAGAGCCAGGACAGGCATGTCTCCACACTGTTTTTGATGGTTTACTTATGATCTGGAGGACACCAACATCTTGCTACTTGAGGAAGATGGTTTTTAAGAGATCTTTATGAAGATTAGCTTTATTTGTCACACATACATTGAAAAATGCAGTGAAATGCATCATTTGTACTAATGACCAACACAGTCCAAGGCTCTGCCTGAGCAGCCCACAACTCACCAACCCTAACCTGTACGACTTTGGAATGTGGGAAGAAACAGGAGGAAACCCATGCAGTCGTGGAGAGAATGCATGAACTCCTTACAGACAGCGTCAGGTTTGAACCCCCAGCTGCTGACACTGTAAAGTGTTAAGCTATCCGCTATGCTACTGTGCCACCATTTTTTCCTATTTTCCCAGGGAAAATAACCAAGATCCAGTTCAACAGAATAAGGAAGCAGCAAAATAAACAACTATTCAACTGCTCCAATCACATGAGAAATCAGAATTGAACACAACAGTGGGCAAAGCTGTTGTTTGCTTGTACCTGCTAACTTGATGATGCCAGCAATCCAGAAGACTTTCGTAGGCAGGTTACAGTCAGTGTTAGGGACTTCCACTCTCACACCCTCCGCAATATCTCCCCAGTGAGTTCCCATAGGTACCTGTTCAATAACACAAGGATGAAGATAACATTGTCTAAACTCTACCTGATGGTGCAGTTCTAAAGTCAGCACACATTTTGCAATTAAACACACACAAAATGCTGGAGGAATGCAGCAGGTCAGGCAGCATCTATGGAGAGGAATAAACAGTCGATATTTCAGGTCAAGACCCTTTTGCTTTCCTAAAAGTTAGTTGACCAATTCTCCCCTTTCCCCTTCTCTTTTCCCATTCCCCTCTCACCCTACTCTTCCCCTCACCTGCCCATCACCTCCCTCTGGTTTCCTCTCACCCCTTCCCCTCACCTGCATATCACCACCCTCTGGTTCCCCTCCTCCTTCCCTTTCTTCCATGGTCTATCCTCCTCTCCCTTTACCTTTACAACCTATCACCTTCCAGCTTCTCACTTCATCCTCCTTCCCCATCACTTTCTAGCTTGCACTCTCCCCCCTCCTTATTCTGGCTTCTGTCCCCTTCCTTTCCAGTCGTGATGAAGGGTCTTGACCCAAAACGTTAACTGTTTATTTCTCTCCACAGATGCTGCCTGACCTGCTGAGCTCCTCCAGCATGTTGTGTATATTGCAGTTAAACACATTATTCTTTATTAACTTTCAGTCATGGATATCACTGTAGTCACCCATCAGATGCATACTTATAAAATGACTAGTCAGCACTGATTTTGGCTATTTATAGTTACTTTGTCATTGCATTGTACTGTTGTCTTTTCCCTAAGGAGGGATAATTATACGATGATTGGAGGAAAGTATAGGGTAGATGTAAGAGGCAAGTTCCCCCCCCCCACACTGCTTGGTAGGGGCAGATACATTAGGGACATTTAAGACACTCTTAGATAGGCACATGGATGATAGAAAAATGAAGGCTGTGTGGGAGGGAAGGGCTAGATTGATTTTAGAGTGGGTTAAAAGGTCCTGTCATGTGCTATAACGTTCTGTGTTATATAAAACAACAATAATAAACCTGATTCAGAAAGAAAATGATGCACATCATGACAGCTGTTAAATTATACTGTCCCCTCTTGTGACCACTAGGCCTTCGTTAAGGTTGGAACAAGTTTTAACACTGTCAAGCCACACAATTACACCGATAAAGTAAGCTTTAGATGAGTCAGGCAGGGTGATTGGAGAGAAGTGGAACTAGTAGGAAGAGTGACAGAGAAAGAATGAGAAAGACAAAGGAAGCAGACAGACAAATGACAGAAAAATGTATTACAGGATCAGTTACACAAGACAAGTTGGGACATGGTCAAAGCGATAGACCCCATTGTTTAGAGCTGATTACAGTGAAGAACCACAACTGAAGGGTCAGATGACATAAGAATCCCCAAGATTATACCATAACCATACCAACAGGATATTTTTAAGATGTGCATTGTGTTTTTAAATACTCATGGTCCACTTGCATGAAATTACTGGTCTTGTTGTACACTCACACACTGCCAGCTATCTATTAGCCCCCACACAAATTACATCCCTTCAAGAATCTTGTGACTATTTTACAATTGCAACTTGGAAGGAAACAATTACATCCAGTGGGGTCACATGTGTTTCTTCGGAGCAACAATGTAATTAAAAACCTGACGATCTGAGCAAAGCACAAAGAATTACAACACTCAGTTACCTGCATTAGCAGAAAAGTGGCGGTAAACAACAGATGCAGGGAAAGGGTTGGGGGAAAACAGGGGGAGAAAAAACAAATGATGAGTGGGTATATACATGGAAAACTGGAGAACCAAGCTACAGTAACTGTTGTGAAGCAAGTCAGAGACAAATATACAACATTCCAGTAAGGCGAGAACAAAGTTAAACCAGTGCGACTATCCAGCTGTTCCATCGTTCAATGAAATCACAGCATTCGTAAATTTCAAACTTTTTTTATTCATATTTTCATCAGATTGGTCTGCTGATTTTATTTTCAAAAACACTTCAGCTGAAATCATTTCATGGTTTTATTTCAGACTGAGCTAGCTCTAAATTTATCATCGTGTTCTTCGGTATCTCACCCTCCCACCACTAACAAGCATCTCTATATTTGCAGTATAACCCATTACCAGCATTCGAAATATTTGGTTTAGATCACACATTAACCTTCTAAGGTCAAGGCATCACAAAGTACAGACGGGAAAGAAATACACAAAATGTAGTAACTGTCACTAGGTTAGGCAGCATCCGTGGAGAGAGAAGCAGGGTCAACATCTCAGGTCAATGACCGATCAGTTAAACTCCACTATGGACGGTTCCAAGCCCAACTGCAAAAGGAGGAGGGATGGGCATGGGGTTAGCTCCATCCAGTAAAAACCCAAAGGTACAGAAACACAGAGCTTATCACAGGGAGAGGAAGGATACCCAGGATGGGCGACACAGTGAGACTGGCCCAAGACAGAGGGCTCTTGTGAGCTGCTGTCGGCAGCCTGTGCCCTGTAGTTAACCCCAACTACCACTTGTTGAAACCTCACAGCACCTCCTTCAAGGCCAATATAATGATAATAAGATCTCTTTACACAATAATGCACGAGAGCAGCTGGTAAAAGTTTGTTCCCTCTGCACTCCTACACAATGTCTACTCCAACTGTACCTATCCATGTCACTCAAGAAAGCCATAACCAATTAACATAAGTTCATTTTTGCTACCATATGCACAGCTATTTCAGGAACAGCTTCTTCCACTCTGTCATCAGATTTCAGAATGCACAATGAACACATGAACACTTCCTTTGTATTTTTCCCCTCTTTTTGCATTTTTTTTAAATATGATACTTTTAACTGTAATTTATACTTATTATTGCTATATTTATACTCTATTCTTGGTTGGTGCAACTGTAACAAAACCCAATTTCCCTTGGGATCAATAAAGTATGTCAATCTATCTTATTACTATGTACTGCACTGTACGGCTGCTACAAAATACAAATTTCATGATTTTAAACCGGATTCTGATTGAAAAATTCAATATCTCAGTAGTTATATGTTGGAAAGCAAAACAAAATTCTACTCACATGTTTGAAACAGCTGACAGGAGCCCCAGTAAATTTGTTACTCCAGACGTAGTGACCCCAATCAAAGCCTTCAACGGTGACTGCTGTAAAGTCATTAAAAAATTGTGAGAAAACAAACCTCAAGAATTACAGGGCATGTGACAGAGACAGTACCTTGACTAATAGCGAGGTTCTATAAAGATTTTGAAAGCCTAGCTTTATTTGTCACGTGTACATCGAAACATACAGTGAAATGAATCATTTTTGCGTCAAACAGGAAGGGTTAACAACACATTCCAGTGCCAACTCAACAACCCTTTGGAATATGGGAGGAAGGCGGAGTACGTGGAGAAAACCCATGGGAAGAATGTACAAACTCCTTACAGACAATGGGGGGAGGGGGAGGGGGAAAAGAGGAGCTAACCACTGCCACGTCACTCTATACAGCAGAATGCATTGTTTCTGCGCCAGCAATCATCAGGGCAGCTCACAAGTGTCCAGCATCAACAATTTTCCTTACTTTCCTTGTTGCAGTTCCTTGGAAAAATAACACAGCCAAATAATTAGCCATTACAAGTCTGCAGATGGACAGAAGGTTGGGGTGTAGATATCACCTAGGTCAATCTCATTCAGCTCAGCTCTCATCACTGGTTCACAAAGGATTATTGACTAGCAAATAGATACGGGAATTCTGGCTAGACAGTTGTATTGCTGCCAGCACATCTATCCTGGTCAAGAACAGCACAAGACTGAGGTTCTGCCCCAAACCATCAGGAACTATTATTAGCAAAATCACAGGTCTCTTAAAAATAACATGTATTTATGAAAGGGCCATAGTTTGACAAAGTTGTTTGAAATTTGAGGTAACTACTAAAGCAAGGCAAGTCAGAGCAGTGGTGGCACAGTGGAGAACGCAAATGTTTGACAGCACCAGCAATCACCAATCAGGGCTCGATTCTTGCCACAGTCTGTAAAGAGTTTGTATGTTCCCTCCGTAACCATGTAGGTTTCCTCTGACATATGGCTTAGGGTTAATGAGCTATGGGCATGCTACTTCGGCACTGGAAGCATGGTAACCCTAGCACAATTGTGCTGATTTGATTTGACTTGACACAAATGACACTATGTTTTGATGCTTCGATGTACATGTGATAAATAAAGCTAATCTCTTTAAATTCATTGATCTGGTGCATTTGGACTCTTAGAAGCTGTCCAAACTCAAGAGCACTTGGACTGGGGTGAACAGTTTGGCCAGGACTGAGGATTGGTTCACAGAGGAAGAAGCAGGAGGAATACACAAGTTATTTCACAGCTAGAGCTGTGAACTGTGAACAGTGATTGTGAAAGGAACTGTGAATGGCTGGAAAGCAAGTATCAATCTGCTGCAATGATCCAGAGAAGACGACCAAGTAATACACCATGTTGATGCCAGAAAGTGTGGTCACAATTACGGGCTGTCCACAGCACATCCCCTGGTGTGTTAGTTGTTAATATAGACAACCAGTACATTTGATTGTGTTAGTTGTTGATTACTTAGCCATCACCACCCGTCACCCCCCAGGTCAGTCAGAGAGCGCCGCGCTGTGCCGCGCTGTCACCCCCCCCCCCCAGGGCAGTCAGCACCGCAACTTCACTCCCCGGGGCAGTCAGAGAGCACCGCACTGTGCCGTGCCATCACCCCCCACCCCCGGGGCAGTCAGCACCACGCCTTCACCGCCCAGGGCAGTCAGAGTTCAGAGTTCAATCCCAGCATCCTGTGTAAGAAGTCTGTAAATCTTCCCCGTGGAATGAATGGTTTTTCTTCCTGGGTCCTCTGGTTTCCTCCCACAGTTCAAAGTCACAACGAGTAGAGTAATTGGTTATTGTAAATTGTCCTGTGATTAGGTTAGGGTCAAATTTTGGTTTGCTGGGCAGTATGGCTTGAAGAACCAGAAGGACCCACTCCATGCTATATTGCTAAATAAATAAATGATATACTTCACTGTATGTTTCCATGTACACATGATAAATAAATCTAAAATCTATCTCAAAGTCTGGTGATGATGCAAAGCTTCTTGATAGTGTGGGCTGGATGGAGAATACAGAGACAGTATGGATATACATGGAACATAATGTAAAAAAAACATGAAAAAAGTAGAATGGAAGGTTTTTGTTGTAAATGATGAGAGGTTGAAATATATTAGTGTTCAGAAGAATCTATTTTACATGTTAACACAGCAAGCAACTGGAAAGCAAATGATACATTGGCCTTAACTGCAACAGCGAGTCAAAGTACTATATGAAGGTGGTCATTTTCCTCCAATTATTTTGAGCTGTGGTACGTGAGCAACTGGAATAACAAGGCTAGACTTCCTGCCCAAACAAGGTTATACTTGCAATAAAAGCTCATTTGACTGACCCCTGGGATGTCATTTGAGAAAATATAAAGACTGGTCCTATAACAACTTGTATTTAGAAGAATGAGAGTGACCTCACTGAAACATTCAGAAGTCTGACATTCAGGGCATGAATAGGTCAAAAATATTTTTCATCTTTTGAGACATCACAAAACAAGGGGCTGCTTTTGGGCAAATTCTCATCCGACATTCCGGGGGTGTTTAAAGACCAATGCACAGAGTACAGGACAGGCAGGCTCCTGTCAGAAGGATGACAAGGATGGCAAGATAAGAAAACCTTGGATATCAAGGAAGGTGATGAAATTTGTCAAAAAGAAAAAGGATAAGTATGTGAACCTTGGGAAGCTAGAATCAATCAGAGCCTTTAAGGGATACAAGGAGGCCACAAAAGAACTCAAGAAAGGAATTAGAAAAGCCAGAAGGGGTCATGGAAAGTCCTTAGCAAGTAGGATTAAAGGAATTCCAAGGTGTTTCATATATACATCAAGGGCAAGGTGATAACTAGGGAAAGGATAAGACCACTCAAGGATAAAGGGGGAACATTTGCTTGGATGTGGAGGATGTGAATGAGGCCCTTAATGAATACTTTACATCAGTATTTACCAAGGAGAGACGTGGAAGATAGGGAAATCAGTGCTGAGAGTATAAATATGCTAGGGCATTTCAGAGTAAATGAGGAAGTTGTGACAGGTCTCTTAAAGAGCATTAAGATGGATAAGTCCCAAGGGCCTGATGGGATGTACCTTAGGTTATTGAGAAGGGCAAGAGAAAAGATTGCTGGGGCCTTGACTAATATTTTTGTGTCCTCTCCAGCCACAGGCAAGGCCCGGAGGACTGGCAAGTAGCTAATGTTGTTCCATTCTTCAAGAAAGGAACCAGGGACAATCCTGCAAACTATAGACCAGTGAGTCTCACGTCAGTGGCAGGAAAGTTACTGGAAAGAATTCTTGGGGCTAGGATTTATGAGCATTTGGAAAACCTTGGCCTAATTAGGGAGCGCCAGCATGGCTTTGTGTGAGGCAAATCGTGTCTAACTAACTTGATTGAGTTCTTTGACCAGGGGGAATGTTGAATGATGTTGTCGACATGGACTTTAGTAAGGTATTTGACAAGGTCCCTCATGAGAGGCTCATTCAGAAGATTAAGACACAGGGGATCCACGGTGAATTGGCCATTTAGATTCAGAACTGGCTTGTCCATAGAAGACAGAGGTGTTGGTTGAAGGGACTTATTCTAGCTGTAGGTCTGTGATTAGTAGCGTTATGCAGGGATCTGTGCTGGAACCTCTGCTGTTTGTGATGTATATAAATGACCTGGATGAAAATGTAGATGGGTAGGTTAGTAAGTTTGCAGATATGAAGATCGGTGGTAGACTCACAAACACGAGAAAATCTGCAGATGCAGTGTTGCGAAGATTAATGGTGTTGTGGATAGCATAGATGACTGGCAAAGCATACAGCAGAATACGGGCAGAGAAATGGCAGGTGGAGTTTATCCAGTTAAACGAGGAGTGTTGCACCTTGGTAGGTCAAATGTGAAGAGACAGCACACTGTTAAGGGCAAGATTCTTAAGTGCTGATAAGCAGAGGGATCTTGGGATCTAACTTCATAGCTCCCTGAAAGTGGTTGCACAGCTTGATAGGCTGGTTAAAAAGGCATATGTCATGCTCGTCAAGACATTAGTCAAGACATTGAGTTCTAAGTTATTTTGCAACTTTATAAAACTCTAATTAGGCTGCTTCTGGAGTATTGCATACAGTTCTGGTTGTCGCATTATGGTGAGGGTTTAGAGGGTACAGAAAGGTTTGCTAGAATGCTGCCTGGAATACAGGGCGTGTGCTATAACAAGATGTTGGACAAACTTGAGTTGCTTTCTCTGGAGTGGTGGAAGCTGACAGGAGATATGATAGAGATTTATAAGATTATGAGAGGTGTAAATAGAGTAAACAGGGAGTATGTGTTTCCTAGGGTAGAAATGTCAAATACCAGAGGGCATGCATTTAAGGTGAGAGAGGGGAGATTCAGAGGAGATGTGAGAGGCAAGTTGTTTTTCTAAATATAAAACACAGAGTGGTGGGTGTCTGGAATCCGCTACCTGGGGCGATGGTAAAGGCAGATACATTAAAGGCATTTAAGGGACTCTTAGATAGGCACACGGATGATAGAAAAATGAAGGGTTCTGTCAGAGAGAAGGGTTAGATTGATCTTGGTTAAAAGATTGGCACAATATTGTAGGCTGAAGGGCCTGTACTGTTCTGTGTTCTATGTAAAAACTATTTATAATGCTGACCTAATATCTCCTATCAATACTATGCAAGAGACTAGTACTCAAATCGAGAACATGCATGGAATAGAATAATCAAGTGGAAAATTGTTTCAGAGGTAAGTTTTTCACAGACAGTGGTGGGTGCATGGAATGCACTGTCAGTGATGGTGGTAGAGGCAGATACACTAGGGTGTTTTAATAGACTCTTAGATAGGTACGTGGAGCTTAGGAAAATAGAGGGCTATGCACGAGGGAAATTCTAGGCAGTTTCTAGAGTAGGTTACATGGTTAGCACTACATTGTGGGCCCAAGGGCCTGTAATTTGCTGTAGATTTCTATATTCTATATCACAATGTTCTGCTCTGACCCATTAAGTTCTCAGAGCTGCACGAGGTCCCAGAGATGACATTTTACCTGCTTTACTCTTTGTTTGATTCTGTTGTAGGCTTGCCTGGTACTGTGCATAGGCTGCAAGCTTGGCCACCAGTGGCTGTTTCTGTAAAACTTTTGCTTTCTTTGTTGGAGGTTTTCCCTGTTCAGGAGAGGAAAGCAAGAGTGAGTAACGTGAACACATCAATTAGGAGGTAGAGTGGGCCGGCTCCAGCAGTTAATTCAGTCAAGGATCAACTTTACCTCCCATAAATACTAGGAATTTACTGTGGTGTGTTGGTCAGGGAACAACATACAATAAAATCAACAACATTCAATGATTATATATAAAAAAAGAAAAAGCTATCTAAAAATAAAGTTAGTGGTTATAGATATGGAATAAGATGTGAGCATGGATTTACAATGTAAACGGTATTGTAAATGGCATTATAAACAGTAGTTTACAGTGCAGTGCACTGACAGGGGTAACAGAGTTGGGGGGGGGGCGATAAGGAATCTAATCTGAACGGTTGATCAGATTAACTGCCTGGGAAGAATCTTTTAACATGGTGAAATTTTTGTTTTAACAGCTCTCTAGCACTTTCCAGAATGATGTTTTTGGAAAAGGCAGTTTGCTGGGTGGGTAGCCTTGCTTCTTTATCTTGCACATGTACAAGTTGTATGGTGATCATAGATTGCAGCCAGTGACCTTTTCAGCTGAGACCTGAAAGTTTGCTGTAGTTTTTGAATATTGTGAGAGATATTGTCTGTCTACCAAAACAACCAATAACGACAATCTTGGCTGATCAAATCTACTGATCTTCCACCTGCTTATCCGAAATCTATCCACATCTATATACAAAAAATATACAAAAAGGATCTGTTTTCGCCACAATTTGAAGAGAGTTTCACAGATCTGCCACCTTTAGAGAAGGAAAAATAAGCACCATAACCATCCTACTTGGACAACCCAGTATTTTAAATGTGATCACTGGTTCTTGATTCTCCTACACGAGGAAATATCCTCTCCACACCCATCTGGATCAAATTGCCTGTGAACTGAACCCGACACAAGCCCAGCTTTTCCACTCTTTCCACGCAAGACAGATGCAATATCTGCCCCAGAACAACCCAGATTAAAAATGTACTCAACGGGGACAGATTCTATCATTTTAAATTGTAGACCAACTGTTGGCAGAAATCACACTTGCCCTGTAATGAACTACACAAGCCCCAAGTAAATGTCACCTAGTCCTCACATAGGAGTTTTGGAGTTATACAGATGAGGAGACAAATTGAGAAGCTGGCAGAAGATCATTGACTATTGTAATTTTTAATTAATAAATAGTTATTGCTCAGACTGTGCTTTAGGCAAGGGAAGGAAGAATTCCCTAATTTCAGAGAGAAAATCTAAAAGTAAAATCTGTGTGGCTATTATTGAATAATAAATCTTTGTGGATATCTTATAAAAAAAAACTGTCCACAATAGACATGGCACTAAATTGTGAGACACATGGTCAACCATTAAAGACCAGCACCACCCGAGCCACGCTCTCTTCTCACTGCTGGCATCAGGAAGGTGGTCCAGGAGCCTCACGACTCTCACCACCAGATTCAGGAACAGTATTACCCCTCAACCATCAGCCTCTTGAACCAAAGGGGATAATTCATTCAACTTCACTTACCCCATCACTGAACTATTCCCACAACCTATGGACTTCGTAAGACCATAAGACATAGGAGAAGAATTAGGCTATTTGGCCCATTGAGTCTGTTCCACCATTCAATCATGGCTGATCCTTTTCTCCTCCTCAGCCCCACTCACCAGCCTTCTCCCTGTAACCTTTGATCCTCGGCCAATCAAGAACCCATTAATCTCTGCCTTAAGTATACCCAACGACCTCGTCTTCACAGCTGGCTATAGTAACAAACTCCACAAATTCACCACCCTCTGGCTAAAAAAAATTGCTCCGCTAGCCTTATAAAGCGACAGCATCACATCCCTGCTCTTATATTCTAGACCTTTTGAAATGAATGCTAATGTTGCATTTGCTTTCCTCACCACCAACTCAATCTGCAAGTTAACCTTTAGGATGTTCTGCACAAGGATTCCCAAGTCCCTTTGCATCTCAGATTTTTGGATTTTCTCCCCATTTAGAAAATAGTCTGCACATTTATTTCTTCTACCAAAGTGCATGACCATGTATTTCATTTGCTGCTTTCTTACCCATTCTCCTTCTGCAGCCTTCCTGCTTCCTCAACACTACCTGCCCCTCCACCAATCTTTGCATGATCTGCAAACTTTGCAACAAAGACATCTATTCCATCATCTAAATCATTGATATACAACATTAAAAAAAGCGGTCACAACACTGACCCCTGCAGAACACCACTAGTTACTGGCAGCCAACCAGAAAAGGATCTTTTTATTCCCACTCGTTGCCTCCTACTGATCAGTCAACGCTCTAGCCATGCTAGCAACTTTCCTGTAATACCATGGGCTCTTATCTTGGTAAGCAGCCTCACGTGTGGCACCTTGTCACAGGCCTTCTGAAAACCCGCATATACAACGTCCACTGCATCCCCTTTATCTATCCTAATTGTAATCTCCACAAAGAATTCCAACAGGTTCACTTTCAAGGTCTCTTCATCTCATGTTTTTGATATTTATTGTGTTTTTATTTATTTATTATTATTACTTTCTTTTTGTATTTGCACAATTGTGGTCTTTTGCAGACTGGCCGAATGCCTGGTTGGTGCAATCTTTCATTGACTCTATTATGGTTATTGAAAACAAATCTCAGGGTAGTATATGCTGACACACATGTACTTTGATAATAAGTTTACTTTGAACAATCACTTCCTGTCGCAATCGTAAACTAAGCAAAGCTGTCTTAGGAGTTCCATGACTGATGTTCTAAAAAAAATATGGCCACCATATCCAATGATAACCAGAGAGCTTTTAAAGTGGAAAAGCAGTGGCAGTGGCACTGGTACAGTTCCACTCTCTTCACTTTGCAAGTCCAGTTCCAGTGGTACAAACAAGCATCACAAACTGGAGTCTTCCTTGGTTGCAGTGGATGACCATGACGACTTCTGTGCCTTGTCATACCCTTCGCTCTCCACAATGCTTTGCTGAACAGCCTTCCTGGCCAATGGATCTCACCCACCCGGTCCACCAGAGCTGACTTTGTATGCTAGGACAGGCATATTCCCATCTCACCGGGGCATAAGGCCTGCTAGCTGCCCTCACCAGCTTTAGACCGCTTGTCAAAGCAGTGCACCGGGGCGTGGCTGCTCTCACAGGCAAACAGCTACTTGGAGCTGCAGGTGAGAACTGAGTGTCCAGAGGGGACCAAAGATGAGGGAGCTGCCCCAGAATGGGCACGACAAGTCCCTTCACCAGAGATGCTACCCCTCCCTGGGCACCCCATACACTAACGAGTATAGGTTATTTATAAGTGATGATTACCATCTCAGGAAACAATTACATGTTTCAAATCCCCAGGGCCAGATGGTCTGCATCCCAGAGTGCTTAAGGAAGTGGCCCAAGAAATAGTGGATGCATTAGTGATAATTTTTCAAAACTCGTTAGATTCTGGACTAGTTCCTGAGGATTGGAGGGTGGCTAATGTAACCCCACTTTTTAAAAAAGGAGGGAGAGAGAAACTGGGGAATTATAGGCCGGTTAGCCTAACGTCGGTGGTGGGGAAACTGCTGGAGTCAGTTATCAAGGATGTGATAACAGCACATTTGGAAAGCGGTGAAATGATCGGACAAAGTCAGCATGGATTTGTGAAAGGAAAATCATGTCTGACGAATCTCATAGAATTTTTTGAGGATGTAACTAGTAGAGTGGATAGGGGAGAACCAGTGGATGTGGTATATTTGGATTTTCAAAAGGCTTTTGACAAGGTCCCACACAGGAGATTAGTGTGCAAACTTAAAGCACACGGTATTGGGGGTAAGGTATTGGTGTGGGTGGAGAATTGGTTAGCAGACAGGAAGCAAAGAGTGGGAATAAACGGGACCTTTTCAGAATGGCAGGCGGTGACTAGTGGGGTACCGCAAGGCTCAGTGCTGGGACCCCAGTTGTTTACAATATATATTAATGACTTGGATGAGGGAATTAAATGCAGCATCTCCAAGTTTGCGGATGACACGAAGCTGGGTGGCAGTGTTAGCAGTGAGGAGGATGCTAAGAGGATGCAGGGTGACTTGGATAGGTTGGGTGAGTGGGCAAACTCATGGCAGATGCAATTTAATGTGGATAAATGTGAAGTTATCCACTTTGGTGGCAAAAATAGGAAAACAGATTATTATCTGAATGGTGGCCGATTAGGAAAAGGGGAGGTGCAACGAGACCTGGGTGTCATTATACACCAGTCATTGAAAGTGGGCATGCAGGTACAGCAGGCGGTGAAAAAGGCGAACGGTATGCTGGCATTTATAGCGAGAGGATTCGAGTACAGGAGCAGGGAGGTACTACTGCAGTTGTACAAGGCCTTGGTGAGACCACACCTGGAGTATTGTGTGCAGTTTTGGTCCCCTAATCTGAGGAAAGACATCTTTGCCATAGAGGGAGTACAAAGAAGGTTCACCAGATTGATTCCTGGGATGGCAGGTCTTTCATATGAAGAAAGACTGGATGAACTGGGCTTGTACTCGTTGGAATTTAGAAGATTGAGGGGGGATCTGATTGAAACGTATAAGATCCTAAAGGGATTGGACAGGCTAGATGCGGGAAGATTGTTCCCGATGTTGGGGAGGTCTAGAACGAGGGGTCACAGTTTGAGGATAGAGGGGAAGCCTTTTAGGACCGAGGTTAGGAAAAACTTCTTCACACAGAGAGTGGTGAATCTGTGGAATTCTCTGCCACAGCAAACTGTTGAGGCCAGTTCATTAGCTATGTTTAAAAGGAAGTTAGATATGGCCCTTGTGGCTACAGGGGTCAGGGGGTATGGAGGGAAGGCTGGGTTCTGAGTTGGATGATCAGCCATGATCATAATAAATGGCGGTGCAGGCTCGAAGGGCCGAATGGCCTACTCCTGCACCTATTTTCTATGTTTCTATGTTATTTTAAACTATAATCAGTAGGATGGTTTTGCTAACAAAAACCACAATTATAGCCATTATAAACCTTTATGTAAAGTTAGATCACAATGCCACACGGAAGTGGGGAGAACATCTGAGAACTTCCGACCTGCCTGGGAATGTATACATTTCAGAAAGATCATTGTATTTGTAGAAGTCTGGCTCTTATTCATGTGACAAATGTTGATGTAATTGAAATTGCTGGATATACATGGAGTGAATACCATCACACACACATGTAAATCTACACTATGTTATATATTGTAATTACAAAAATTACCTGAAGTCGAGCTAAAATGCTGGCTTTTTTTGAATTGGACGAGTAGCTTCTAGAGCAGGAAACACTGCAGAATCGTTTGGTCTTGGAATAGAAAGCATCTCTCACTCCAACCATTCCACACATCTCACAGGTGGCTGGAGAAATCAAAAAGAAACTATGATGACAAGAGGCCACAGTTGCTCTGTACATTCACTCTGTTCCTACATCACAAATTAGCGGTTTTACAAAGCAGCACATGCTGGGTGAGGCAACACCTTGGCCAGAAAACTGTTCTTTTAATTCAGGACCAAGGCTTCAGAGTTGCAAATAGTACTACTGGTGAATAAGTTACAGCCAGAGCAATCACGAAAGGCCTCCACATTGACATGGGCTTCTCAGTTCAGCATCCCTCCCTCAGCCACCCGCCTTCGCCTCACCTGGTCTCACCGATTACCTGCCAGCTTGGACTTCACCTCCCCCCACCTTCTTATTCTGGCTTGACAGAGATTTATGCAATGATAAAAAGGCATAGATGGAGTGGACAGCCTTTGTCCAGGATGGTAATGGCCAATACAAGAGGGCATAATTTTAACATAATTGTAAGAAGATACAAAAGGGATATCAGAGGTAGGTTCTTTACAGAGAGCACTGGGTGCCTAGAACACCTTGCCAGAGGTGGTGATACAGACAGATACATTAGGAACATTTAAGAAACTCTTAGATAGGCACATGGATGATAGAAAATGGAGGGCTAAGTGGGAGGGAAGGGGTAGATTGATCTTGGAGTAGATTAAAAGGTTGTACAACATCATGGGCCGAAGGGCCTATACTGTTCTAATTTAGAGCTCCCTCATGTATCTCATAAAGGAGCGAAAGCTGTTTCTCCATGTGGCTGGCCTCAGAAATGTCTTTTTCCAAATGAGTACATGCAGAGTTTCAAAGTTTCAGTGGGGACACTTCTCATGCTGACAATCAACCAGGATTTTGTTCATCTTCCCTCCTATTGCCATCAGCTTGTGAGTGGACAGTGACATGCATTAAAAAAAAACAGCTTAGTGGTCAGTGAGGAATTTCAAAGACAACATTTTTCCAGTTCCAGATCTTGTCTAATTCTTTTATTCTGACTCAACACAAGGCAGACAGACTCCACACAAAGTAAATGGGATTGGATCATGACCTTTATGTGTTTGTCGGAAATGAGAACATACGTGTGTACTGAGAAGTTCAGAAGCTAGATGACTGGGTACTAAGACTTATAATGGAACATGGCAAAAAGAAAGAGCTGAATCCAATTCTATTTTGTAAAGCAAACTCCAAGCAACTTTGCGGTCTTCTGCCTGTCCCCAGAGCTCCAGAGAAGGACCCTGTGACTGACCCATTCCTGATTTGCCATCTGGGTATGTGTAAACTTGTCCATTGGTTTTGATAAGTGGTAGGCTGGCCGGTATTGAGGTCACTTCTTCTTCACTCTCATCGGAACTGGAGCTGCTACTGCTGTCCTCGCTGCAGCTGTCGTAGCCGTCAAACATTCCAAACGAATCCCTCCTCTTCCTCTCGGACCGTGGAGAGTGCTCAGTCTGCAGACAGATAATGAAACATTTCAGTACAACGTAGAACATTATAAAAAAGTACAAACCCTTTGGCCAACAATGTTGAGCCAACCCTTGAACCTGCTCCAAGATCAACCTAACCCTTCCCTCTCACATGCCCTCTTTTTCCCTCATCCACATGCATACCCAAGAGTTTCTTAAACATCCCTAATATATCCCCCAGGACATTCTTTACATACATCAGGAGCAAGAGAATAACCAGGGAGAGGGTGGGAACACTCAAGGATAAAGGGGGGAACATTTGCTTAGATGCAGAGGATGGGGGTGGGTCTTCAATGAGTACTTTACATTTGAAGCACACGGAGGATAGGGAGATCAGTGCTGAGAGAATGAATATGCTAGGGCATTTCACAGTAAAGAAGGAGGTAGTATTGGGTCTCTTAAAAGGCATTAAGGTGGGCAAGTCTCAGGACCTGATCGGATATACCCCAGGTTATTGAAAGAGGCAAGTGAGGAGAACACTGAGGCCTTGAGCAATATCTTTATGTGCTCTCTAGCCATAGGCGAGGTCCTGGAGGACCAGTGAATAGCTAATGTTGTTCCATTGTTCAACAAGGGAACCAAGGACAAGCTTGGAAACTATAGACAGGTGAGTCTCACATCAATGGTAGGGAAGTTACTGGAGAGAATTCTCAGGGAGAACATTTGTAAAAACATGGCTTAATTAGGAAGAGCCAGCATGGCAAGTCATGTCTTACTAACTTGATTGAGTTTTTTGATGAGGTGACGGGGATGATTAATGAAGGTCAGGCTGCTGATGGTGTCTACGTGGATTTTAATAAGGCGTTTGACAAGGTCCCTCGTGGGAGGCTCATCCAGAAGACTATGATGCATGGGATCCATGGTGAATTGGATCTGCCCATAGAAGATAGAGGGTGGTGGTCGAAGGGACTTATTCTGGCTGGAGGTCTGCGATTAGTGGTGTTATACATATGTGTTACATTATATTGGGACCCCTCCTGTTTGTGATATAATTGAAAACGTAGATGGGTGGGTTAGTAAGTTTGCAAATGATATGAAGATTGGTGATGTTGTGGATAGTGTAGAAGACTGGCAAAGAATACAGGGATATAGATCAGTTGCAGATATGGGCAGAGAAATGGCAGATGGAGTTTAACCAGGTAAATGTGAGTTGCTGCACCTCGGTAGGTCAACAGTACACTGTCAGGGGAAAGACCCTTAACAGTGCTGATGAGCAGTGGGATCTTGGAATCCAAGTTCATAGCTCCTTGAATGCAGCTGCACAAGCTGATAAGGCATATGGCATGCTTGCCTTCATTAGCCAAGGCACTGCATTCAAAAGTTAGGAAGTTATGTTGCAGCTTTATAAAACTCTAGTTAGGCGTACAGTTCTGGTTGTCCCATTATAGAAAGGATGTTGAGGCTTTGGAGAGGGTGCAGAAGGGGTTTACTGGGACACTGGCTAGATTAGAGAGCATGTGCGATAACAAGAGGTTGTTTTCCCTGCAGCGGTCGAGGCTGAGGGGTAATGTGATAGAGGTTTACAAGATTATGAGAGGCATAGGCAGACAGTATCTTTTTCCCAGGGTTGAAATGTCTAATACCAGACAGCGTGTATTTAAGGCAAGAAAGGTTAATTTTAAAGGAGCTGAGAGAGGCAAATTGTCTCTTTTTTTTAAAAAAAAAGTGGTGGGTGGTGGAGCAAGATGCATTAGGGATGTTTAGATAGGCACATGAATGTGAGGAAAATGGAAGGATATGGACATTGTGTAGGCAGAAGGGATTAGGTTAGTTGGCCATTTGATGACTAATTTATTTGGTTTGGCACAATACTGTGTGCAGAGGGGCCTGTTCCTGGGCTCTATCTGCCCTGTCCACCACCCTTGCAGCACTTTCCAAGCATCCACCACTGTAAAAAACAACTTAGTGCCTCTGTTATCTCCCCTATGCTCTCCTCCAATCACCTTAAAATTCTCACATCTACCTGGACTATACTTCCTCCCACCCTGTTACATGTAAAAATGCCACCCTCTTCTCTCAATTCTTCCCTCTCATCTACTCTCAAGATGAGGCTTTTTATTCCAGAACAAAGGAGATATCCTCTTATTCAAAGAAAGGGGCTTCACTTCCTCCACCATCAACGCTACCCTCAACGGCATTTCTTCCATTTCACGCAAGTCTGTTCTCACCCCATCCTCCCACCACCCCATCAGAGATAGGATTCCTCTTGTCCTCACCTACCACCCCATCAGCCTCCACGTCCAGCACAAGATCCCACCACCAAACACATCTTTCCCTCATCCCCAATTTCTGCTTTCCACTCCCTATGCGACTCCCCTGTCCATTTGTCCCCCCCGACACTTATCCTTGCAAGCGTAACAAGTGCTACAGCTCCTCCCTCACGACCATTCAGAGCCCCAAACAGTCCTTCCAGGTGAGGCGACACTTCACCCGTGAGTCTGTTGGGGTCATCTACTGTATCCAGTACTCCCAACGTGGCCTCCTGTATATCAGTGAGACCCGACGCAGATTGGGAGATCACTTCGCCGAGCACCTACGCTCTGTCTACCAGAAAAAGTGGGGTCTCCTAGTGACCATTCTTCTCCTAGAGGCCACACTCAGGCTGCAGGAGTAACACCTTGTATTCCATCTGAGTAGCCTCCAACCTGAGAGCATGAACACTGATTTCTCGAACTTCTGGTAACGCCCGCCCCCCCCTCTTCACCATTCCTCATTTCCCCCTCACCTTACCAGTCCATCACCTCCTTCTGCTGCTCCTCCCACATTTCTTTCTTCCATGGCCTTCTGACCTCTCTTAACAGATTTCCCCTTCTCCGGCCCTGTATTTCTTTCCCCAATCAACTTCCCAGCCCTTTATCTCACCCTTCCTCCCCCCACCTTCTTATCCTGACTCCTCAGCTTTTTTTCACCAATCTTGATGAAGGGTCTCGGCCCGAAACATTGACTGTACTCTTTTGCATAGATGCTGCCTGGTCTGCTGAGTTCCTCCAGCATTTTGTGCGTGTGTACCTTATAATTATGCCCTCTTGTTTCACCCATTTACACTCTGGGAAAAAGTCTCTGGCCGTCCACTCGTTCTGTGCCTCTTATCATTTTGTACAACCCTATTAAATCACCTCTCATCCTTCTTTGCTCCAGAGAGAAAAGTCCTCACCTGCTCAACCCATCATCACAATAGGTGAACTACCATAGCATGCAACACTTTAAAAGCAGGAGGGGCTTTCATGCTAACAGGAGAAGACTACAATGGTTTAGTAAGCTTCCCACAATCTTACTCAAAACAACCATCTGGAAAAGACACAAATGCATCTAAGGTGTTATCAAGTCTTCTTTTCCCTCTCCGCATAACACATTCGTATAAGCACAGGTTTCGCAGCAAACTTATCAGGAGCTGAAAACCAGAACTTGATCCTATTTTTAGTTCCCCCATAACACTTCTCTACCTGTGGTCTTTTCTCTTTCAGTTTCTGTGGTTTGTTCACTCACTGCAGGAGAAAGGCTGGGATGAAAACAACTTTCAATCCTACCCTGACTGTCCTGCCTTAGAAAATCACCTGTTTGATCACAATCCCGAGTTCTATTCACCCATTTACACTACAGCACAGAAACAGACCCTTTGGCCCTTCTAGCACATTCTAAACTGTTATTCTGCCTAGTTCCATTCACCTGCACCTGGACCATCACCCTCCATACCCCTCCCATCCATGTACTTATCGAAACTTCCCTTAAACATTGCAATCAAACCCACATCCACTACTTCTGCTGGCAGCTCCATCCACAATCTCACCACCCTCTGAGTGAAGAAGCTCCCCTCAGGTTCCCCTTAAACATTTCACCATTGACCTATGACCCCTCGTACGAGTCTCAGCCGGCCTCAGTGGAGAAAGCCTACTTGCATATACCCTGACTTTACCCTTCATAATTTTGTAATTTTGAGAGGCAGAGGTGTATTTCTCAGCAAGAACCAGTTCCCCAAGAGCACAGGGTTAGACTTCATAATTATTTCAAAGGAAAATACGGGCAGAGAAATGGCAGATACTAGTTCAGTTTTTGCCCCATACTTTACAACTATGAAGCTTTAGCTACCATGCACTTTATATGTGAATGACAACAGACAGAGCTGTGGAGATAAATTCCCACTACCTATTAAATGCTCCCAATGGCGTGCATCTCAAATAGCCTCTGACAACCACGTCCAGCTCCTGGCCTTCACGTGTGGCTGAGCTACTAAGCCCAGCAGAACCATTTCTACTGACAGGAGGGGCAAAGATGGGATACTGGCACCTTAAAACCAGTCACATCAAGCTGATGGGACTCATCAGCTGTGGTTGGCAGCTCATTGAGGAGAAGGAAAACTCTAATCTTAAACTTCTACTGTCTTGCAGCTATACCCACTCATGCCAGCTTTCATTACACGTAGACAGCTAGGATGTAATAGCCATGGTTAACCACAACCAACAGGCAGCCTCAGAGGATGTTGTCAATAGCTGCTTTGCAGACTGGCAGAAGGTGAGTTGTGGCATTCCCCAGGGATTCATTTGATAGCCTTCTCTTTTCATGATCAATATTAATGATCCGGGTTGAGTGATACAAGCCACAATTTCTGAATTTGTGGACAACACAGAATCCGCCAACGTTGGCATCCGCACAAAGAACTGTGCTAACTTGCAGAAGGATAGAAACAGGCTGATACAATGGGAAGATTCAGGGCAGAAGGGGGAAACAGAAACTATGTTGCAGGCAATATCGAACATAGAACAGTACAGCCCACAATGTTGTGCCAACTCTTTAACCTACACCAGAATCAATCTAACCCTCCCCTCCCAAATACCACTCCATTTTTCCTTCCTCCATGTGCCTTACAAGGTTTTTTAATGCCCCTAACGTATTGCCTTCTGGAAGGACATTCTACGCACTCACTACTGTCCGTATTAAAAAAAACTTTGCCCTGATATTCCCCCTTTATACTTTCCTCAAATCGCCTTAAAATTTGCATGAGCCATTTCCACCCTGGGAAAAAGTCTGTCCGCTCAATCCATATCTCCTATCATCTTGTACACCTCTAACAAGTCACCTCTCATCCTCCTTCGCTCCAAACAGAAAATCCCAGGCTCATTCAACCTGTCCTCATAAGACATGCCCTTTAACCCAGGCAGCATCCTGATAAATCTTCTCTGCACCCTCTCTAAAGCTTCCACGTACTTCCGAGACTGAGGCAACCAGAAGTGAACAGCATACTCTTGAGTGTGGTCTAACCAGGGCTTTATAGAGCTGCAATATTACCTCGCGGCTCTTGAATGCAATCCCCTGACAAAAGATGATCAGGGCACTATATGCCATACAGAATAAAGGATACTGTTTTAAAAGGGGTGCACAAGTGAACAGCATTAGGAATATAGGTGCACGTCATTGAAAGTGACAGAGTAGGTTGAAGAAATGGTTAATAAAGCAATAAGCGTGACTATTGATTAAAAAATCTAATCTTTGTAGAAAACCAGCACAGGTTAACAGTAAACAAATTCAAATCTAGTTTTATTACTTAAAGGATGTGGAATCACTGGACAGGACCAAGAATTGTTCCTGCATTGAGGAACATTGTTAGAAACATCGATGAGAAGAGCAGAGACTGTTTTCTTTGGAGGAGAATGAAGGTCTGATGGAAATATATGAAGTGATGAGGGGTCAGGACAGGTTACTTGGTCAGAGGCTATTTCTCACCACCCAGGGCATGCTTTCTTCTCATTGCTACCATCAATGAGGTACAGGAGCCTAAAGATACACACTCAATATTTTAGGAACAGCTTTTTCTTCTCCATCACCAGATTTCTGAACAGACCATGAACACTACCTAACCATTTTGCATAACTTATTTTTTTTTATATTTCGTATTGTAACTTATCGTAGCTTTTTACATTTTGCACTGTACTGCTGCTGCAAAACAACAAGTGTCACATTTGTCAGTAATAATCAGCCTGACTCTGTCGATGGCATGGTCAAGGACCAGAGCAGGGGTTCCCAACCTGGGGTCCACAAACTCCGCCGTTAATGGTAGTGGTCCATGGCGTGAAAAAAATTGGGAACCCCTGTACTGGAGGGTCAGGAATAAGAAAAATATTTTAAAGTGATATGACCACTTTCTTTGTGAAAGACAGTGTGTGGCTGGAACATGGAATGCACTGTACTGAAGTGTGATTGAGATAGGGTGTAGTGTGGCCTTCAAGCAAGAACTGGATAAATATATGTCAAGATAAAATGTTCAATGTCACTGAGAGGGAGTTGGGGTGAGTTGTTCTTTATTCTTTACCCCATTCCCTCATCCTTGTCAGGCAGCAAGTCATTAGGTATACTTAAGGCAGAGGTTGATAGGTTCGTGATTAGTCAGTGCACGAAAGGTTATGGGGAGAAGGCAGGAAATCAGGAATGAGACGGAAATGGATCAACCATGATGAAATAGAGCAAACTTGATGAGCCAAAAGGCCTAATTCTGTTTTTATATTTTCTGGTGAAAACACCTCCCCTCCTGTTTCTCACATCAAACGACTTTTGGCATGGGTCACACAACTCGTGAGTCAGTGAAGCAACATGAACTGTAACCCATCTTCCTCATAACAGTAAACAAAGTTTCTGATCAATAAACCAATCAATCATTTCAATGTTCAACCAGCCCCAATCTTCATAAATTCTGTCTGTCAAAAGTCAACTCAAAGTGTCTTAACAAGAGCAGGCATGGGTGATGGATGCAACCAAGACTGGGGGGTCGGGGTGGGGGGAGGCGTAATGTATGAAACAGACAGTGGGGTATATAACCAAGGGACAGCCGGCGGACGGTGGAGAGGAGTTGGGGAACAGAACCCGTGAGAGGTTTATCGGGGGAATGTACGGGGGCGGAGCAGAGGGGAGGGGCAGGAGTACAGACCGGAGTAAGGTGTGTGGAGGATAGACGGTGTGTTGGGTGGCGGGAGGGGAGGGAGAGCCACAGTGTCCAGGGAGGAGGACTGGGCCCTATAAGACCCAGACCACAGTGACCTACAGCCCGAGCTCCCTCTCTCCCAGCGGGCTGCGGTTGAGGGGCAGTGGGTCTGCATTCACTGCAGTGAGAGGACAGAACCGGTCTTCCATACCCCCCACCACTCCCCCAGCGGGGACGCTGACGAGAGACCGCCCCCGTCCTCAGCTCCCTGAGCAGGAGTGCCGCCTCCAGTTCGGCTCGGCTCCCCGCAGAGCCCGAGGCCTGCAGCAGGCCCCGGCCGCCACAACAAAGAGGCCGGGCACCAGCAGCAGGCCCGAGGTGCCGCACTCACCAGATCGCGCGCGTTCTCCATGGAGCGGCGGTGTGTGCGCGGGCCACGGGCCCCGCCACTCGCCTGCTGCCTCGGCCGCCGCCGCCGCCTCTCGCCCCGGCAGTTTCTTTCCAAAAACTCCTCTGCGGAATATCAACAAAATTAGCATAGCTTCCGCCCGCTGCGCATGCGCGACCTTCCGCCACGCCCCCTTCCCCCCGCCGCCTCGGGTCACGTGGTCGGGGTTTTAACTCGGCGGAGGTCGCGCGCATGCGCGGTTTGCAGGTTCGCCGTTGCCTAGCGGGACGTGCATTTGGAGAGCGCCGGTCACATTCTCCAGACGTGGAAAAGGTCTCAGAGCTGTGAGTGTGCGTGTCTGGAGCCCCGTGTTCTGTAGCGCGGCAAAAAAGTCGAGTCCTTTGGTAAACTGCGTGCAAGACATGTCCCAGCAATCACAGTAAATGGGTTTATTATTTTCACACAGCACCTTCCCGAGAGCATGACTTGGATGGTGTTTTCCTGCAAGGGCATTCATCAGAAACCTGAAACACCTACCCTGATTCTCCATCTGTTCCAAACCTAAGTAGTTTCTTTGAATTTTTGATGAGAACGATGGCCACACTCTTAATTACATCCTCCCAATGACAGCAGCTTGTTTGGCACTGTGAGATGTCATTAGTTTAAAGATTTGTTTTTGGAAGTGTTGGTTGAGAGAGAAGTGTTGAATGAACATCAGGATCGCCCATCCCTTCCTGAGATGCTGATCAGAACACATTTTTCACTGCTTAGAATATTATGTACCCTTCTGGTCACCTCATTATGGGAAAGATCACAAGACAAAGGAACAGAATTAGGCCATTCGGCCCATCGAGTCTGCTCCGCAGCTCCCCCATGAGCTAAACTATTCACCCATCTAGTTCCAATTTCCGGCTTTTTCCCCATATCCCTTGATACCCTGACTAATTAGATACCTGTCAATCTCCTCCTTAAACACGCTCAATGATCGGGCCTCCACAGCTGTATGTGGCAATGAATTCCACAAATCCGCGACCCTCTGACTAAAAAAAATTCTCCTCATCTCTGTTTTAAATGGGTACCCTCTAATTCTAAGACTATGGCCTCTTGTCCTGGACTCACCCACCAAGGGAAACAACCTTTCCACATCTACTCTGTCTAATCCTTTCAAGATTCAAAATGTTTCTATGAGATACCCTGTCATTCTTCTTTACTCTAATGAATACAATCCAACAGCCAACAAACGCTCCTCATATGTTAGCCCCTGCATTCCAGGCATCATCCTCGTAAATCTTCTCTGAACTCTCTCCAACATCAGTGCGTCCTTTCTAAGATAGGGGGCCCAAAATGGCAAAACTGTGGAAGCTTTAGAGATGGTGCAGAGGAGATTTACCAGGTTGCCATCTGGATCAGAGTGCATGTCTTTTGAGGAAAGGTTGAGCAAACTAGGACTTTTCGCTTTGAAGGAGGATGAGAGGTGTATAAGATGATGAGGCACAGATTGAGTGGACAGCCACAGACTTTTTTGGCTAATATGAGAGGGGAAATAATTTTAAGGTGATTTGAGGAAAGTATTGTGGGGATGTCAGAGGTAAGTTCTTTACACAGAGAGTGGTGGGTATGTGGAACACCCTGCCCCCGGGGGTGGGGGGGAGGTAAAGGCAGATACATTAGGAATATTTAAGAGACTGTTAAATAGGCACATAGCGTATAGAAAAATAGAAGGCGATGTGGTTGGGAACGGAGAGGTTGATCTTAGAGTAGGTTAAGGGGTCAGCACAATATCATGGGCTGAAGGACCTCTACTCTGCTGTACTTCTACATTTTAAAATGACGTAATCTATTTACACTTCTAGGTCACACCAGGACGTTTTGAGTGACCCCTGCTTCTTCCCCGAACGTTAGTAAAACCAGATTTTCTTGACAAACACACTAATTTATCACATCTTCTCCCCACTCCAGTCAAGTTGCTTCAAATCAGAGAAGCAGTTATGGGGAGTCTCATGGGTATAAACTAAACTGGTTTCTGTGGAGTATGTGAAACCATTCTTGTTTCAAAGTCCTTTTTCTGTGATACTGCTCCCCTTTGTATCCCTGGTGATATTAAACCAGTATTATCACACTGTAACTCAGTAACACTTCCCCGCCAGCACCCTGTGTTACTAAATGTATCTCCAGTGTTGCTAATAAGATCCCTTTACTGTACACTGTAACTCTGGCCAAGCACCCTGTGTATCTCTGCTGACGTTAACCCAACTTCCTGACACTGGCAAACAATATCCTCTTCCAAGCAGTGCCCTATATTTTCTTTGCGTGTGCCATACTCTGCCAGAGCCTCGGCGACCACTTTTCAAGTGGTTGTCTTGGAGGAAAGTTTCTGTGAGTGGTCCCCCATGTCCTTCTCACAGCATTTTTTTTTACGAGGCTGAGTTGCGAGTTTGACACTCAACCCGGCACCGATGGAAAGCACGCCCGGGAGCGGCCAACTGGGTTCAAACTTGGGAGCCTTCGCTCCAGAGTCCAGCGCTGATGTCACTGCGCCACCAGCCGACCTATATTAGTGACTGTATTTTTCTAATGTCACTTCTAACACACACAAAGTAAAAAAACATAATTGGTTAGACATACAGCTAAACAGGCTGTTCTGTCCCATCATACTCCCCCAGCGTAGGACAACAGACTGAAACTCCCTCTAAACAATATTATATTACAGACCCTCCAACAATCTGCGGATTTAGAGGAACAAATTTGTAGAGAGATCGCAAGAAATATAAGGT
Organism: Mobula hypostoma; assembly: GCF_963921235.1. NCBI lineage: Eukaryota > Metazoa > Chordata > Chondrichthyes > Myliobatiformes > Myliobatidae > Mobula > Mobula hypostoma. The sequence continues at coordinate 58,542,221 of NC_086118.1, forward strand.
TGTTATATTACACAAACACGAGGAAATCTGCAGATGCTGGAATTTCAAGCAACTCACATAAAGGTTGCTGGTGAACGCAGCAGGTTAGGCAGCACCTATAGGAAGAAGTACAGTCGACTGTACCTCTTCCTAAAGAGGTTGTTATATTAGGTGATTTTAATTTTCCACATATTGACTGGAATTCCCATGCTGTGAAAGGACAAGATGGGATAGAATTTGTCAAATTTGTTCAAGAAAGTTTCCTTAATCAATGAGAGAGTGTGCGATACTTGATCTGCTATTAGGAAATGAGACAGGGCAGGTGACATGCTTGTGCAGGAGAACACTTGCACCCAGTAATGATGCTGCCATTAGTTTCAAAGTAAAGAGGAAAGGGATAGCTCTGGTCCGTGGATTGAGATTCTAAGTTGGAGAAAGTCGAATTTTGATGGTATTAGAAAAGATCCGGCAAGTGTAGATTGGGACAGGCTGTTTTCTGGAAAAGGTGTACTTGGTAAGTGGGAGGCCTTCAAAAGTGAAATTTTGAGAGTACAAACCTTTTATCCTGACAGGCACATACAAGGTATAGATAACACATTTGGGGAACCTTGGTTTTCGAGAGATATTGAGGCCCTGGTTAAGAAAAAAAGAGGAGGTGCATAGCAGTTATAGGCAGGTAGGGACAAATGAGGTGCTTATGGAGTATAAGAAATACAAGAGAACACTTAAAAAAGAAATCAGGAGGGCTAAGAGAAGGAATGAGGTTACTCTGGCAGACAAGGGGGAGATATTAAATGGATTTTTTTGCATCTGTATTTACTCGGGAGACAGACACAGAATCTATAGAAATGAGGCAAAGACCCTCTGCAGATTACAGAGGAGGAGGTGTTTGCTGTCTTGAGGCAAATTAGGGTGGATAAATCCCCAGGTGTTCCCTTAGATGCAGTGGGAGACAAGTGCAGAAATTTGCAGGGTCCCTGGCAGAGATACTTATATCATCCTTAGCGACAGTGAGTACCAGGTGGCTGGAGGACAGCTAATGTTGTTCTGATGTTTAAGAAACCAAGAAATGATAGGCCAGTGAGCCTGACATCAGTAGTGGAAAAATTATTGGAATGTATTCTAAGGGATTGGATATATGAGTATTTGGATAGACAGGGTCTGATTAAGGATCACACATAAAAGTTGCTGGTGAATGCAGCTGGCCAGGCAGCATCTCTAGGAAGAGGTGTAGTTGATGTTTCAGGCTGAGACCCTTCATCTGACGAAGGGTCTCGGCCCGAAACGTCGACTGCACCTCTTCCTAGAGATGCTGCCTGGCCTGCTGCATTCACCAGCAACTTTTATGTGTGTTGCTTGAAATTCCAGCATCTACAGATTTCCTCATGTTTGACTGATTAAGGATACTCAGCATGGCTTTGTACATGGTAGATCATGTCTAACTAATCTTAGAGTTTTTCAAGATAGTTACCAGGAAAATTGATGGAAGGCAAAGTAGTGGATGTTTTTATCTGGACTCTAGCAAGGCTTTTGACAAGGTCCTGCATGGGAGGTTCGTCAAGAAGGTTCAGTTGCTCAACACTTAAGATGAGGTAGTACATTGGATTAGATATTGTCTTTGTGGGAGAAGCCAGGAGCGGTAGTACATGGTTCCTCTCTGCCTGGAGGCCTCTAACTCATGGTGTGCCACAGGGATCAGTTTGTCATCAATATCAATGGTCTGGATAATAATGTGGTTAACTGGATCAGCAAATTTGCAGATGACACCAAGATTGGGAATGTGGTGGACAGTGAAGAAGATTATCCTGCACTGATTACACAGAATGTGAAGCTTGTTCTACCCTGGTACATCTCACTTCCAGCCAGTGAGAAGATAGGGCAAAAAGGTGCCAGGGGGTCTGCCTCTGTCTCTTCTCAGGACTTGTGCATGCAAAGGTGTCCCTGAGAGGGAGAATTCAGTGTCCAATGGCTCGTTGAAGGCTTTTGGGTCTGATGGCCAAGAACACATCCAAGACAAGCGGATAACATTTTAGATTTGATGGTTTTGGCATTGCAAATAAAATTACCTTAAAATATAAAGATAAAACAAACACATACTTATGGAAGAGGGAAACTTGGGGATAAAAACCAAAGTATGGTCAGAAAAGTGTGTCCGAAAACATACACCCAACGTTTTAGGAGCAGCTTCTTCCCCTTTGCAGTTGGATTCCTGATGTCCATGAGCTCATGAACACTACCTCACTACTTACTCTTATTGATATTTCTCCTATTGTAACTTCTGTATAATTTATGCAGACTGGTTTAATTTGTGGTTTGTGGATTGTAGACATTAATCCACATTTATAATGTGTCTAGTTTTCTGATTGGTCCTTTCTGGTGGCTAGATTGGGCGATCTTGAATTGGGACGGACTGAGCTGAACTGAAATCTGCCATGTGATTATGTATTTTATATAAATATATAATTATACCTCCTCTTATTTACCCCTCGATCGTGACCCCACCAAGGAGCACCAGGCCATTGTCTCCCACACTATCAACGACTTTATCCGCTCAGGGGATCTCCCATCCACTGCTACCAACCTTATAGTTCCCACACCCCGCACTTCCCGTTTCTACCTCCTACCCAAGATCCACAAACCTGCCTGTCCTGGCCGACCTATTGTCTCAGCTTGCTCCTGCCCCACCGAACTCGTTTCTGCATACCTCGACACTGTTTTATCACCCCTTGTTCAATCCCTTCCGACCTATGTTCGTGACACTTCTCATGCTCTTAAACTTTTCGATGATTTTAAGTTCCCTGGCCCCCACCGCTTTATTTTCACCATGGATGTCCAGTCCTTATATACTTCCATCCCCCATCAGGAAGGTCTCAAAGCTCTACGCTTCTTTTTGGATTCCAGACCTAATCAGTTCCCCTCTACCACCACTCTGCTCCATCTAGCGGAATTAGTCCTTACTCTTAATAATTTCTCCTTTTGCTCCTCCCATTTCCTCCAAACTAAAGGTGTAGCTATGGGCACCCGTATGGGTCCTAGCTATGCCTGCCTTTTTGTTGGGTTTGTGGAACAATCTATGTTCCGTGCCTATTCTGGTATCTGTCCCCCACTTTTCCTTCGCTATATCGACGACTGCATTGGCGCTGCTTCCTGCACGCATGCAGAACTCATTGACTTTATTAACTTTGCCTCCAACTTTCACCCTGCCCTCAAGTTTACCTGGTCTATTTCCGACACCTCCCTCCCCTTTCTAGATCTTTCTGTCTCTGTCTCTGGAGACAGCTTATCCACTGATGTCTACTATAAGCCTACTGACTCTCACAGCTATCTGGACTATTCCTCTTCTCACCCTGTCTCTTGCAAAAACGCCATCCCCTTCTCGCAATTCCTCCGTCTCCGCCGCATCTGCTCTCAGGATGAGGCTTTTCATTCTAGGACGAGGGAGATGTCTTCATTTTTTAAAGAAAGGGGCTTCCCTTCCTCCACTATCAACTCTGCTCTTAAACGCATCTCCTCCATTTCACGTACATCTGCTCTCACTCCATCCTCCCACCACCCCACTAGGAATAGGGTTCCCCTGGTCCTCACCTACCACCCCACCAGCCTCCGGGTCCAACATATTATTCTCCGTAACTTCCGCCACCTCCAACGGGATCCCACCACTAAGCACATCTTTCCCTCCCCCACTCTCTCTGCATTCCGCAGGGATCGCTCCCTACACAACTCCCTTGTCCATTCGTCCCCCCCATCCCTCCCCACTGATCTCCCTCCTGGCACTTATCCGTGTAAGCGGAACAAGTGCTACACATGCCCTTACACTTCCTCCCTTACCACCATTCAGGGCCCCAAACAGTCCTTCCAGGTGAGGCATCACTTCACCTGTGAGTCGACTGGGGTGATATACTGCGTCCGGTGCTCCCGATGTGGCCTTTTATATATTGGTGAGACCCGACGCAGACTGGGAGACCGCTTTGCTGAACATCTACGCTCTGTCCGCCAGAGAAAGCAGGATCTCCCAGTGGCCACACATTTTAATTCCACATCCCATTCCCATTCTGACATGTCTATCCACGGCCTCCTCTACTGTAAAGATGAAGCCACACTCAGGTTGGAGGAACAACACCTTATATTCCGTCTGGGTAGCCTCCAACCTGATGGCATGAACATTGACTTCTCTAACTTCCGCTAGGCCCCACCTCCCCCTCGTACCCCATCTGTTACTCATTTTTATGCACACATTCTTTCTCTCACTCTCCTTTTTCTCCCTCTGTCCCTCTGAATATACCTCTTGCCCATCCTCTGGGTCACCCCCCCCCCCCGTCTTTCTCCCTAGGCCTCCTGTCCCATTATCCTCTCGTATCCCCTTTTGCCTATCACCTGTCCAGCTCTCGGCTCCATCCCTCCCCCTCCTGTCTTCTCCTATCATTTTGCATCTCCCCCTCCCCCTCCAGCTTTCAAATCCCTTACTCACTCTTCCTTCAGTTAGTCCTGACGAAGGGTCTCGGCCTGAAACGTCGACTGCGCCTCTTCCTATAGATGCTGCTTGGCCTGCTGCGTTCACCAGCAACTTTGATGTATGTTGCATGTATTTTATATTCTGTGTTTTCGCTTGCTTTTTTGTTGCTGTTTGCATGATTTGTTTTCTCTGTGTGTGGGGCGGGGCAGTTTGATGTTCTTTGTTTCGTGGTTATCTGTGGGGAAGACAAATCTCAGAGTTGTATATTATATACAGTATATACTTTGATAATAAATGTACATTCTCCCCATGACCGTGTGGGTTTTCTCCAGGTCCTCTGATTTCCTCCCATATACCAAAGACGTACAGGTCGGGGTTAGTGAGTTATGGGCGTGCTATGTTGGTGCCAGAAGCATCAGACCAGGCTGGTCCTTGACTCAAACATTTTACTGTATGTTTCAGTGTACATGACAAATAATCTAATTTAACTTTAAAACAGAGCCAGCCCAGAGAAATTGTGGAGCCTTTTCTTAACACAAAGTAGATCTTTCTCCTGTAAAAATAATGTTAGCCATTAATAATTTAAAATCTGAGTTTTTTAAACTGGGTATTAGTCAAAAAGAATGCAGAGCCAACGCAAAGGAATGGAACTGGAAAACCATGAGCTAAGAAGTAATTTAAAAGTGATTGGAGGAAACTATAAAGGAAATATCAGAGGTTTTTTTTACCCGGAGTGGGTGTGTGGCATGTTCTGCTAGAGGTGGTGGTAATGGCAGATACATTAGGAATATTTAAAAACTCAGGCACATGGATGATTGAAAAATGGAGGGCTACGCAGGAGAGAAGGGTTAGATTAATCTTTCAGATTAGAAGGTGGGTACGACATAGTGGGCCTGTACGTGCTGTAGTGTTCTATGCTCTAAAGCAGAATTACTGACATACATCATGGAATTTGTTGTTTTGTAGCTGCAATACAATGCAATACATACAAATACTGTAAGTTACAATAAATTAATAAATAATGCAAAATACTGAGGTAGTCTTCGTGGGTTCATTGTCCATTCAGAAACCTGATGGTGGAGGTGAAGAAGCTGTTCCTGAAATGTTGAGTGGCTTCAGACTCCTGTACCTCCTCCTTGATGGTAGCAACGGGGAGAGGGCATGTCCTGGGTGATGGTAGCAACGGGGAGAGGGCATGTCCTGGGTGATGGTAGCAACGGGGAGAGGGCATGTCCTGGGTGATGGTAGCAACGGGGAGAGGGCATGTCCTGGGTGATGGTAGCAACGGGGAGAGGGCATGTCCTGGGTGATGGTAGCAACGGGGAGAGGGCATGTCCTGGGTGATGGATGCTGGCTTTTTGAGGCATCTCTTTCTGAAGATTTCCTTGTGGGGGGGGGCAAGTGCCCATGATGGCAAATCTCTGCAGGTTTTTCCGATCCTGTGCAGTGGCTCCTCCGTACCAGATGGTGATGCAGCCAGTTAATAAAAGGACAAACAGAAGCAGGAAACAGAACCTGTGGTGGATCACTCTCCTCAGATTCTCAGAACCTTAATGAAATCCTGGAAACCAGCTGAATATTAGTTTCCTCACACATTGCAAGTAAATTAATAAGTTGTTCCTTCATGTTCCAGCTGTATTTACAGATGGATCTGGAATTTGTTCAAAACCTGGTATATCACACTTCTTCAAAGTTCAAAATAAATTTATTATCAAACTGCACATAGGCTTCAAGAGAACCACAATCCTTGTTGTGGTTTGGAGGCTTGTCTGCCTCAGTGGCCCAGAGAGCTACGCTGGTCGGAGTCAGGGCTTTATGCTTTGGCCCCTGGTAAACAGGTCAAAGGGTAGAGGCCAGACTAAGAGTGGTTCACCGGTCCTGCAGGTTCGGGGGTTCAGCTCAGGGCTAACAACCCTGACTGGTCAAACAAAACTGTTATGGAAACAGCAGTGACGAATCCTTCTACACCTCAGGGACTGGCACGATTGACAGAAGTGAAAAACAAGCTATTGACACGATGAAGGAAGCCCTGGTCACCACCAGAAATGCAGGACCTTCACTGCTGCCCTAAACGCCAGCGGTGTAACGGGTAGTGGAGAGTACGTATACAGTACGTCACCATATACAATCCTCACATGTGTTCTCTTGTGGGCATACCTAGTAAATACAAGAAACACAATAGAATCAATGAAAATCTGCACTCAACATGATGGACAAAGAGTCCAATGTGTAAAAGATAGCAAAACTGTGCAAACACAAAAGGGAAAGTAATAAGTAATAAATATTGAGAACATAAGATGAAAGTGAGTGCAGAGGTTGTGGGAACAGTTCAGTGATGGAGGGAGTGAAACCGAGTGAAGTTATCCCCTCTGGGTCAGGATCCCGTCCTACACCCCTATCACACTTAAACTCACTTTCCACTTCCTTGTAGTTATTTGCACAATATGCATTTTTTATTGTGTGTTGTTCAGGGGTAAAGTTATATGGGAAATTAAATCAACAAAGATGAAGCTCTATTTCCTGCCTGTGGTTTTAAACATAATAAGAATTTTTTTCAAATTACACACACAAAATGCCAGAGGAATTCAGCAGGTCGGATAACATCTATGGAGGGGAATAAAAGTCAACATTTTGGGCTGAGACCCTTCATCAGGACTGGAAAGGGAGGGGGAAAAGCCAGAATAAGAAAGTGGGGGGGGGTTAAGGAGTACAAACTGGCAGGTGAGGGGGTTGAAGTAAGAAGCTGGGAGGTGACAGGTGGAAGAGGTAAAGGGCTGAAGAAGGAATCTGATAGGAGAGGAGAGTGGACCATGAGAGAAAGGGAAGGAAGAGGAGCACCGGGGAAAGTGAGGAGAAGAGAAGGGTTAAGTGGGAACCAAAAAGGAGATTGGATAAACAGAGATGAGGAGAAATTACTGGAAGTTAGAGAAATCAGTGTTTATGCTATCAGATTGAACACTATCTAGACAGAATATGACATGTTGCTCCTTCAACCATTCAGATAATTCTTTAGTAACAATGATTCTTTTCACATTACTTGGCTATGTTATTGACATTTTTAACCGGATGACTTTGAATCTCTTGACATGAGTTTAAACTTTTTTTGGTGCTGTCACCTAAGCTACTTGTCAGACCTGACTGTAGCTGGAATATTCAGCACACAGCACCTAAATATTAGAGACAGATCTTTTGAGAGCTAAGCCTACAAGTTCTTTCATACCTGAGTTTTCAGTGAGAAGATAAGAATGAGTGACCTTGTGGAGATTTTGTAGCTTTGTGGTGCTGTTGGTCCAGTCCGAGTGGTGTAGGAACGTGGAGGGAATGTGGAGTGAATGCTTGTGCCTCTGATAACTGGAGATACAACTTGGTAACAGGCCCTTCCATCTCAACAAGCCTCTACCACCCATGTGACCAGTTAACCCACTAACCTGTACATCTTTGGAAACCCAGGTGGTAATGGGGAGAACATATAGACTCCTTACAGACAGCGGTGGGATCACAACCTGAGCAACACACACAAATGCTGGAGGAACTCAGCAGGCCAAGCAGCATCTACGGGAAAAAAATTCGAGTCCATGTTTCAGGCTGAGACCCTTCGGCGGGTCTTTTTTTGTGTGCACTATGCTACCGTGTTGCTGCTGTTATGCAAATCTTTATCTAACAACTATGAACATCTCTCAAACTGATAGCAGGACTGGAAAAGCTTCAGACTGGAACTTGTATTGAAAACTTTATCTTTATATTAGAACATCAGCTGAAAAAGAAACACAGAGAGGCACATAGCCGTATTTGTAGTAATGGTTATTTTTGCTTGTTGTGAAAACTTGCAAATGATGATTGTTCACGGTATATGTATGTTCTCTATAAATTGCTATAATCTGACTTAATTGGGCTGAACATTGTTTTTGTACCTGTTATTATGATTTAAAAACCTTGATATTGAATTCTAAATTGCCATTTAAATGATTTTGTGACGTAAAAATATTTTCAGTTTATAGTTTAAATTTATATCAAAGATTCATACTCAAAGTACCAAATTACTTGCATTGTTTTAGTTTTTTTTAAGTAAAAATGTGATTACACATTTATCCGATACAGTATCTGAATCTCTTGGCAAGTATGCATGGTTTAACACAGTACTTCTTCCTCTCACAATTAAACAATTTGCTTTTAAACACCTTGCTGATAGATACCTCAACCACTCCCTGTAAGCAAGAGTTCTTCCTTCTCCCTTCCCTTTCAATAAAGACATTTCTCCAAATTTCACATTGAATTTTATAATAACTGTCCCAAATGGCTGGCACATGATTTGGTTGCTCTCACTTTGGGAAAGATTTACTTTGTCTATGTCCAGGAAAACCATTTCTGCACTTTTAAGACCTCTTTTCAATCACACCCTTTGAGAGAAAAAGAGCCTGATTCGAACTCTGAATCCAAACTGGTAGAAGACTATAAGACATTGGAGCAAAATTAGGCCATTCAGCCCATTAAGTCTGCTCCACAATTCCTTAATGGCTGATTTATTATCCCTTTCAACCCCATTTTCCTGCCTTCTCCTCATAACCTTTGATGCTCTCAGTAATCAAGAATCTATTAACCTCTGTTTTAAATATACGCAATGACTTGGCCTCCACAGCCATCTGTGGGAATGAATTCCACAGATTCACCACCCTCTGGCTGAAAATCTGAGTTAGAACATAAAACAGTACACAGTACAGGATCAAGCCCTTCAGCCCACAATGTTGTGCTGAACAAATCCCTACATAAACTAATTTCTTCTACCATCACGATGTCTGTATCCCTCCACTTCCCGAACATTCATGTACCTAAGAGCCTCTTGAAAGCCTCTGTCATACTCAAATATCTGTACTCAAATATCTGTTATCTGTTGAAACCAGGATCCCATCCCAACTGCTCTGCATTGGCTTCTTGTATCTGAGAACTGATTTTAAAGTTCTCTTACTTGTTTTTAAAGCTCTTAATGGCCTGAGACCAGAGTACATCACAGAACTGCTTTAGTTTTATAATCCTGCTCGAAAGATAACATGTGACCAATTATACCATGTGACCAATCTCCCGCGAAAGATAATTAACAGGTCAGCTTCTTTGAACTACGCTCCTAAACTGTGGAACTCAGTACCTAAAACTATAAGGGATGCAGACTCTTTGACACTTTTAAACTCCAGTCCAAAACCTATTTCTTTAACCTTGCCTTTAAATGACATCTTTTTGTCTTTTATTTTCATGTTTGTACTTTATCCCATTGGAAACACTTTGAACTACATCATCGGTATGAAAAGTGCTCTACAAATAAGTTACTCTTACCTCTGTTTTTTCTCAGCTCAAGCTGGTAAAACCTGAGGTACGGGCATAGCCAAGCATGCTCACTACTCTATTGAACTGAACTGAATTGACTTTATTTCTCACATCCTTCACATATATGAGGAGTAAAAATCTTTATGTTACATCTCCATCTAAATCTGCAATGTGCAATCATAGTAATTTGTAATAATTTATAATAAATAGGACTGTCAATGTAATATAGAGTACACTCAAATCAGCGTGAGTTAATCAGTCTGATGGCCTGGTGGAAGAAGCTGTCCTGGAGCCTGTTGGTCCTGGCTTTTATGCTGTGGTACCACTTCCCAGATGGTAGCAGCTGGAATAGATTGTGGTTGGGAAGGCTTGGGTCCCCAATGATCCTACAGGCTCTTTTTACACACTTGTCCTTTAAATGTCCTGAATCATGGGAAGTTCACAACTACAGATGCGCTGGGTTGTCCGCACCACTCTGCAGAGTCCTGCGATTAAGGGAGGTACAGTTCCCATACCAGGCAGTGATGCAGCCAGTCAGGATGCTCTCAATTCTGCCCCTGTAGAAAGTTCTTAGGACTTGGGGGCCCATACCAAACTTCCTCAACCGTCTGAGGTGAAAGAGGTGCTGCTGTGCCTTTTTCACCACACAGTTGGTGTGTACAGACTACGTGAGGTCCTCGGTGACGTGGATGCTGAGGAACTTGAAGCTGTTTACCCTCTCAACCCCAGACCCATTGATGTCAATAGGGGTTAGCCCTTCTCCGTTCCTCCTCTAATCCACAACCATTGAGGGAGAGGTTGTTTTCTTGACACCACTGTGTCAGAGAGATGACTTCTTCCCTGTAGGCCACCTCGTTATTGTTTGAGATCAATGTAGTGTCATTAGCAAATTTATTTAGCAGATTGGAGCTGTGGGTGGCGACACAGTCATGGGTATACAGGGAGTAAAGCAGGGGACTCAGTACACAGCCCTGAGGGCTCCTGTGTTGAGAGTCAGAGGAGTGGAGGTGAGGGAGCCCACTCTTACCACCTGCCAGTGATCTGACAGGAAGTCCAAGATCCAGCTGCACAAGGCAGGGTCAAGGCCGAGGTCTCTGAGTTTCTTGTTGAGCCTGGATGGAAATATGGTGTTGAATGCTGAACTGTAGTCCAAGAACAGAATTCTCACACAAGCATCCTTCTTCTCCAGGTGTGTAAGGACAGTATGCAGAGCAGTGGCTATTGTGTCATCTGTTGATCAGTTGTGTCGGTAGGCAAATTGTAGAGGGTTCAGTTTGGGTGGTAGTAAGCTGCAGATGTAGTCCTTGACCAGCCTCTCAAAGCATTTGCTTATTATTGAGGTGAGTGCGACAGGACACCAGTCATTCAGGCATGTTACCTTGGTCTTTTTTGATACAGGGACAATGGTGGATAATTTGAAGCGGGAGGGCACTCTACACTGGGAGAGGAGAGATTAAAAATGTCTGTAAGCACATCTGCGCACATCCTAAGTACTCGCCCTGGGATGTCGTCTGGTCCCGTAGCCTTGTGACTGTCCACTCATTGGAAACATCTGCCTACCTCAGCCTCAGAGATGACCAGGTTGTAGCGGTGGCTTTCCTCGGAGGCTCAGAGTTAGTGACATCGAATCTAGCATAAAAGCGATTGAACTCATCTGGGAGAGAGGCCATGATATTGGCAGCACCACAACGTTTGGCTTTGAAGTCTGCGATGGTATGCAGCCCTCGCCACAGGTCACGTGTACTATTGGTTGTGAATCTTGACTCAATCTTCTCCCTATATTATTGTTTTGCAGCCTTGAGGATTAAGTTGGTGTTTGGTAATGTCGCTTTCTGAAGATTTACATAAATATTGCTGTGTAGGTCTAATTGCTTAATGCTATTGTGTAGAGACTTTGGAATGATACCAGTTGTAGATACTACTATTGGATTATATATACCCTGTTCAAGTTCCATAGTCTTTCAATTCAGAATATTTCTGGTGTTTTTCACTTAATGATTTCTGTACGTTATGTCGGTTTGTAATGGCTATATTTATTAAGTAAGTTGTTCTTGCTTGTTTATCTGGTAATATTAAATGTGAATGGTTATTATTGATTGTCCTATCTGTAGTAATGGATTGGTCGTAATATAATTTGCAGGATTTGACTCTAAAACTGGATCAGGCTTGTATTTATAGTAAGGTATGGTGTCTGTTATGAGTTTGTATTTTAAAGCAAGATTTTTGTGAATGATACTTGCCACTTGATTGTGCCCGTGTAAGCAATCAGATTGAGTTAAACCTGCAGGATCCTGTCATGTGTTGGATTGTTTTTGGTTTCTCTTGGGATCTTCTGCATTTATTGTTTTGAATTTGTTGGCTTTTATTATGTATTTTTGATAACTGTTTGTGTTAACCACCTGGTCCTGTATTGCCACAAGGAACTCCTCTGTTTCTGGGAAGAGGTCTCCAATTCTGAGCCAGGTGTTCAACCCTTTCCCATTGACATCTGGTATATTATTATTATTATCCTCCTCTAGCAGCAGAATCAGCAATTCCTTTATGCACTATCTCATTTTTTTAACATATCACGATGTTGGGTTCAGGCCCTTCCATTATGGACATAATGGATCCTGTCCTTCAATGTGGTACACACTCACAGTGCTACGGTGCCCCCAGGCTGTTGTAGCCCACGTCCCAATACAAGCTGAATATAATACCTCTTTGTTTGTTCTTTCTATAAACAGTGCCATTAATTTCAGTGACATATATTAATGCCCAGAATCTCTCTTCCTCAACTTCAACTGCAAAATTATATGGATAGGAAGAGGCCATTCTACTCATTGGATCTGTGAAACAGGCCCTCTGGCCCTTCTAGTCCATGCCAAACCATTAATCTACCTAGACTCATTGACCCACACTTGGACCATAGCCCCCCCAAACCCCGCCCATCCATGTACCTATCCAAGCTTCTTTTGAATGTAGCAGTTGAACCCGCATCTACAAATTCCGCTGGCAGCTTGTTCCACCAAAACTCAGATCAGCTTACACCACTACTGTTGGCAGGATCCCAGCTGGTGACAAAGAAATCGTACAGGAGTGAGATGGTTCAGCTGGTTGAGTGGTGTCACAACATCAACCTTGCACTCGATGTCATTAAGACCAAGGAACGGACTGTGGACTCTAAGAAGGGGAAGTTGGGAGAATACACACCAGTCCGCACCGAGGGGTTGGCAGCAGAAAGGAGAGCAGTTTCAAGTATCTGGGTGTCAGTGTCTCAAGGCAAGTAATCTTGGGCTGAAGAGGATTGCAATAATTCAATTCTGTTTTGGGAACTCACATGCTGGGCCTGCCTTCATTGAGAATGAGAATGTTCTTAGAATATCTTGTTGGTTCATTGTCTTCATGACTGGGTGAGACCTTTGGTGATCCACTAGTGAGATCCCTGAACTCTATTTGCAGTTTAGCACAAACATCATCCTGGTGGTGGTGGGATGCAGATACGTCTCTGCCAAAGGAGGTGTAATGCACTGCTTCACTCCACTAGCCTGCAGGTCACCCTTGGGCAAGGTGTAGCACCTGCTTAGCCTCCTGATCAGGATCACGTGAAGCCATGGAGGCAGGTGGTGGATGCTCATACGAGTAGCTGGTGCATATGACAAGTCCTGGTTATGCAACCTCTGAGACCAGGCAGACAATCTCTGATCGATAACGGCTGGGATCACCTGTCTTGTAAAGACACTGCCCAGAAGAAGGCAATGGCAACCATTTCTGTAGAAAAAAGAATTTGCCTAGAACAATCATGGTCAGGGATAGAGAAAAGAATAAGTAGATTAAAGACAGATGGAAGACCATGATCGCCCACATCATACAGCGCGGCACACAATGATGATGATTGTCCTGACCTGCAGCTTCACTCAGTTTGTGCTTTAGTTATAGGTAGCCTGGTGCTGCTCCCATTATGACCTCCTGAGGCCTGGCTTTATTCTCTAGCTGAGGGGTGTGCTTGGGCTGGGCCATCAGGTCAGATGGAGGAGGTGTGCTGTTCTGCAGCATTCATGGGTGGCCAGTTCTGAGCTCCCACACAGATAGGCTAATGGAGCGTCAAAGTTCACAAGGTGCATGTATTGGATATTGGCTCAACAACAGAAAACAGAGTATGGGAAATGTTTGTGTTTCAATCTGGGGAAGATTGGACTGTGGTGTCCCTCACAGATCAGAATTGCAAATTCAGCTGGATTCAATATGTATCAAAATATCTAAATTTGGAAATTACCCAGATCTTGGACGTATGTAATAAAGAAATAGTTATCGTCTGCTTGAATACATAGATCGGCTGACAGAGCGGCAGATGAAATTTAATAGAGAAGTGAGAAGTGAAACAGTTCTACTGAGAAGATAAAGAAGGAGATGCAGATTAATTAGCACAGCTCGAAAGGATTTGCAGGAACAGTACGACTCAGGTGTTATGTGCATTAATCCTTGAAAGTCACAGGACACATTGGGAGTCTCGTTAGTGAAGCATATGGTATCTTGTGTTTTGTAAGTAGAGGCAGGGAGTACAAAACCAGGGAGGGAATATTAAACATGAGATTTGGAAATGTGGATAACACACACAAAATGCTGGAGGAACTCAGCAGGTCAGGCAGTATCTATGGAGGGGAATAAACAGTCATCATTTCAGGCTGAGACCCTTAATAACTTGTATAACACACTGATTCAATACCACAGAAAGACTGATCAGCACTGATTAACTTGTATAACAGACTGATTCAACACCACTGAAGCACTGTCAAATTCTTGTCACAGAAAACATTTACAGGGAAGAAAAGCAGGGACTGTTTTCCTTGTCAAAGTAAATTTATTATCAATGTACATGTATCTTACCTCTTACTATCTTGAGAGTCATTTCTTGCAGGGATTTACAGGAAAACAAAGAAATACAATAGAATTTATTATATTGTACATAGTACTACACATAAAGATCGACAAATAACCGATGTGCAAAAGACAAATTGTGCAAGTAAAAGGAATAGGTAATAGGGAGAACTTAGTTGTAGATTCCTTGAAAGTGACTCCCTAGGTCATAGAACCAGTTCCGAGTTGAGGAGAGTGAAGTTATCCATACCAGTTCAGGAGCCTGATGGTTGAGGGGTAACAACTGTTCCTGAGCTTGGTGGTGTGGGACCTGAGGCTTCTGTACCTCCTGTCTGATGGTAGTAGTGAGAAGAGAGCATGTCCTCAATGGTGGATGCTGCTTTCGGAATTCAGAATGAACAAGATGTCTGGGATTTAGCAGTGATGCATGCATCTCACACAATGACCCCACCTTCCTGGTGTGACGTCCAGGATTGGATACCAGACATAAAGTTACTGATCAGAAATCCTATTTACTAATTCTATATATCAACAAGTTTGGTGGCTAATGAATGGGAAACATTGCTTGATCATTTCTATCCAGTACAATTTTTTTCAATCTATTTTTATACATTTTTTATGAAAACAGACATCAGATTAAACTGATCTGCATCACTACAGATCTAGGAAATAATATATTAGTTGCATAGACAAAAAGCTGGAGGAACTGAGCAGGTCAGGAATAAAGAGTCAACATTTTGGGCCGAGATCCTTCATCAGGGCTGGTGGAGTAAAGGAAGAGAGCAGAACCTGCCAGTTTGTACTCCTCCCCAACCTTCATTCCTCTCCATAGATGCTGCCTGGCTTGCTGAGTTCTTCCGGCATTTTGTGTGTATTGCACAAGATTACCAGCATTGGCTGAACCTTGTGTTTATTAGTTTCATGGATTACAAAGGAACTGTTTATTTTTAAGACTATCTAGATAAGATGAAACAGAATTGTTTTGCTGTTGTTGCTTTGTCACTTCGTGTATTCTGTGATGTTCTGAACATTGTGGACATGTTACGTTGCTACTGGAAGGTGTGGTAACACTTACAGGCTGCCCTAACACATCCTTTGGTCATGTTGGTTATTAACACAAAACATGCATTGCACTCATGAATAAATCTGAATCTGAATGACAAAATCTCGTTATGCTCTGATCTAAGGTATTTTTGCCTTCTCAGTCACTGTTGTATTTTTTATTGGACATTTACTCTGTAGTTGACGTTGGTGCCTAGGTTGACATGAGCTCAGTATGTTTAAAAGGTGCCATCCGGATACACAGTCTTTACTGCATATATTCAACATACGATCCCACTCCTCACCATCCGGATACACAGCCTGTACCGCATATAGTCAGCGTACAATCCCACTCCTCACCATCCAGATACACCAGCCTGTACCGCGTATAGTCAGCGTACGATCCTACTCCTCACCATCCGGATAAACAGTCTGTACCGTGTATAGTCAGTGTACGATCCCACTCCTCACCATCCGGATACACAGCCTGTACTGTGTATAGTCAGCATATGATCTCACTCCTCACCATCTGGATACACAGCCTGTACTGCGTACAAGCCCACTCCTCTCCATCCAGATAAACAGTCTGTACTGCGTATAGTCAGTGTACGATCTCACTCCTCTGTGTATGACTGAAGGATGCAAGCTTGTTATAAGGTGAGGTAATCAATTACAAAGTCAGTCAAAGTTCTTCCTGTGAAGCACTCCACATGAAAGGTGGACTCATCTTGGGAGGAGCAATCTGACACAGTATCTCTACAAAGTTAACTGACTTGTACTGCAAATTACTAATGATAGTCAGGGAGATAATGCTTTCCCAATAGCCACACATTTCAGTTTGGCTTCCCTTTCTCATTATGACATGTCTATTCATGGCCTCCTGTACTGCCACACTCAGGCTCGAGAAGCAACACCTCATATTCTGTATAGATAGCTTCCAACTTGATGGCATGAACATTGATTTCAACAACTTCTGGTAATTTTCTATCTTTTTCCAGTCTCTTTTCCGGTTCCCTTTCATCCCTTCTCTTCTCCTCACCTGCCCATCACCTCCCTCTGGTTCCCTTCCTCCTTCCCTTTCTTCCATGGTCCACTAACTCCTCCTATCATATTCCTTTCCTTCTTTTTCAGCCCTGATGTACCTCTTCCACCTATCACATCCCAACTTCTTACTTCATCCCTCCTTCCTCTCACACCCATCTTCCCTCTCACCTGTCACCTGCCAGCTTGTACTCCTTCCTCTTCCCCTCCCCCAACTACACACAAAATGCTGGAGGAACTCAGCAGACCAGGCAGCATCCATGGAAAAGAGTACAGTTGATGTTTCAGGCCGAGGCCCTTCGGCAGGACTGTCATGAAATCTGTTGTTTTGCGTTGGCAGTACAGTGCAAGTATAACAAATATTACAGTGTGAATACAAATAAATAACACAAAAGAGGAACACTGATATGATGTCCAAGGGTTCATTGTCCATCCAAAATTCTGATGGCAGAGGGGAAGAAGCTGTTCCTAAAACATTGAGTGTGTGTCTTCAGGCTCCTGTACCTCCTCATTGATGTTAGTAATGTCCTCAATGGTGAGGGCCCTTCATGATGAATGCTGCCTTTTTGAAGATGTCCTTGATGATGGAGCTGGTTGAGTCTACAAACATCTATCTGTAGCCACTTTCGATCTCGTGCATTGGTGCCTCGATACCAGGCGGTGATGCAGTCAGGCTGCTCCTACTTTCCTTCTCTCACCATTCCAGGTCCAATAATAACTCCTCCTTCTGGACTTCTCACATACCAAGTTAGAAAGAACTTTCATTGTAGGAAATCCCTAGAAAATCAGATTTATCATCACTGACTTGTTTATTTAAAGACAGAGCCTGGGACTGGCCACCGAGTCACTCTGCCCAGCTACTTAGCTCAGGTCTAATCACAGGACCATTTACAATGACCATTTAACCTACTAACTAGTATGTCTTTAGACTATGGGAGGAAACCAGAGCACCCAGAGGAAACCCACATGTTTATGAGGAGAACGTACAAACTCTTTACAGATAGCCATTGGCATATGACATTAGAAAGAAAACCAGTATTCATTGTAGGAACTCCCTTCAGAATCAGATTTATTATCACTGACTTATATGGCATGAAATGTGTTGTCTTGTGGTAGCAATACATAAAACAGAGCATGACAAAAATAAATAAATATTGCAAAAAAAAAGCAATAACAAAACAGCCTTCATTGTCCATTCAGAAATCTGCTGGTGGATGGGAAGAAGCTGTTTCGGAATCATTGAATGTGTCTCCAGGATTTTGCACTTGCTTCTGATTGGTAGTCCATAGAGTGCATGGCCTAGATGGTGAGGGTCCAACAATTTCTTCTTTCCAATTAATGATGGAACAGTCAAAATGCCTCATTATCACCACCGATGCCTTTTACATATTTCTCTAACTTTATGCCCGTTTTCTCCATTCAGCTCTGTTGGGAATTTTGGAGATGACTCCTGTGACAACCAACGTTTGGTTATGCTGAGGTACCAGATATGTCTCAACCGTTAAACCAGGCAGCTCAGTGAGCTGGACGAGTGGCCTGAGCATCTCTTGGTGCCGTGCTGATTTTGGCTAAAGAAATTCCTCATCTCTGTTCTAAATGGACATCCCTCTATTCTGTGGCAGTGCCCTCTGGTCCTAGACTTCCCCACTATAGAAAATCTTTTTCATCACTTCCACTTTCAACATTCGATAGGCTTCAGTGAGACCCCTCCCTGCCCCCCCCCCGATTCTTCTAAACTCCAGTGAGTACAGGTTCAGAGCCATCAAACACTCCCGGGATTAACTCTTTCTTCCTGGGATCATTCTTGTGAACTTCCTCTAGACGCTGTCCTTTGGGGACCAAAACTGCTTACAATATTCCAAATGCTGCTTGACCAATGTCTAATAAAGCCTCAGCATTACATCCTTGCTTTTATACTCTAGTCCTCTTGAAATAAATAGAAATACTGCATTTGCCTTCCTTACCACTGACTCAACATGCAAATTAACCTTTAGGGAATCCAAAATAAGGACTCCCAAGTTTCTTTGCAACTCGTATTTTTGAAGTTTCTCCCCATTTAGAAAATAGTTTGCACAATAGTTTTTCTTAGAGCTGCCTTCCCATTTTGTATTACCATTGTATTAGCCCAAAATTATTGTTCCAATTTCACTTCTCTACAATTCTGCATACAGAATGATGTTGTGGTTACAGCGCCGGTGACCCGGGTTAAATCCCATTACTGTCTGTAAGGAGTTTGCGTTTTCTCCTGTGACTGTGTGGGTTTCCTCTAGCTGCTCCAGTTTCCTCCCACACTCCAGACCAATAGGTTAGGTTTAGTGAGTTGTGGATACCAGTAGCTGGGCGACAGCTGCGGGCCACCCCCAGCACATCCCCAAGACTGTGCTGGTCATTGAACCCAACAACACATTTCACTGTACATTTTAATGTTTCAGAGTTCAAAGTAAATGTATCATCAAAATACATGTATACAACCCTGAGATTCATTTTCTTGCAGATATACTCAATAAATCTATAGAATAAAAACCATTACAGTATTATGGAAGACTGTAGCAACTTGGGCGTTCAACCAGCATGCAAAAGACAACAAACTACAAATACAAGAAATAAATAATAATAATCATAAATAAATAGGCAACCAGTATCAAGAACGTATGAAGAAAAGTCCTTGAAAGTGAGTCCATGGGTTGTGGAAACAATTCAGTGATAGGACAATTGAAATTATCCCTTTGGTTCAAGATCCTGATGGTTTTGATGTACATATGACACATAAAGCTAATCTTATTAACTTTTTAAATTTGCTACACATGAAATATTTACTTCCAGACATATTTTCACCCCACATCTCAGTCACATTTACCACACCCTATTGCTCTGAACAGATAGCCTTCAGAGCCTCTGTATTTACAAAACACCACCAGATTCAAAAATTTTCAACCATTGGTTCTTGAACCAACAGGCAAAATTCTAATCACCCTGACAGTATGACCATTCTGATCACTTTGTACTGAACTGTACTTGCCTATATTTGTTCTAATTGTTTTTTTATTTTGTAAAATTATGTATAACTTATGCTACATTTGTTTCTCTTGTAAGTGCAGCCTGTCTGATGCTCCGAGCCTGTGATGCTGCTGCAAGCAAGTTTTTCCATCCCAACTATGAAGCTCCACTTTGACTTTGGACATTGTACAGACTGCTCACTCATTTTCTAACTAGATATTCTCTCACTACATGACAATCTTTCAAGAAGTTCAGACTCCTGAACTCTATTCTGTTCAGTCTTTTGGCACCAATCTTTTCCTATCCTCTTTTTTTTTGGTTTTGTTTCTATTTAGGATGCTCACATTACTCTCATCCCCATTCTCCATTTGATAAGGAAATACTGAATGGCACAAGTGATAGTGGAATACTCTTCCAGCCTCATACCTGTTCCAAATTATTCCCCACCTCTTGATCCATCAGTAAATGCTCCTCATTATTGGAACTGTCCAACCAGCAAGTTCATCGTGCCTGTTGGATCTCCTTCCTCACTACCTGGTTGCTTACACGTTCCTACCCTTCCTGAACTTTCCACGCAACGGGATGGCAAAAGTTAAAGCAAGGGCAGCAGTTTGGGGTGAGATTTATCAAGAGACAACACTAATGCATTATTACAAGCCACTCAGAGAATGTAAACTTCACAGATGATTTCCAAGTTAAAAGTAAATTTATTATCAAAGTACATGTATATCACCATATACTGCCCTGAGATTTATTTTCTTGTAGGCATTCACAGGAAAATAAGTAATAAAATAGAATTTTAATCAGCCATACATAAACAAAGACTGACAAACAACCAATGTGTAAAAGACAAACCATGGAAATAAAGTTCAAAGTACATTTATTATCAAGGTATGAATACATTGCACAACTTTGAGATTTGTCTCCCAACGGGGAACCACGAAACAAAGAAACCTCAAAAGAACCCATTCAAAAAGGACTATCAAACACCCAAAGCACAGAGAGGGAAAAAAAAACAAATCATGTAGACAATACAACTGAGCAAATAGCTTCAGAAGTGGAGTATTACAAAAAGCGTGAAGCCAGGCATCACTGCAGCTAGAGCAACCCACAGCCCGAGTTCAGCATGGAGCTGAGAAAACGGTGTGGAGCAGTATACAGAACTGGCCCTCACCTCAGCTCCGGTCCCAACACCCTGACCTTTTCAATCTGGCCTGACACTTAAATAAAATATAATAACTAGAACACCAATTTAAAGAGTTCTTCAAAGTGAGTCTGTCAATCATGGAATCAATTCTAAGTAGTAGTGAATAAAGATATTTATGCCAGCTCAGGAGCTTGATGGTTGTAGGTTAATAACTATTCCTGAACCTAGTGGTGTGGGAACATAAGGCTTATGTATTTCCTGGCCGAAAGAAGGCATGGCCTGGATGGTGGGGGTCTTTAGTGATGGATGCTGCTTACTTAGGGGCAGAGCTCCATGTACTCAGTGGTGGGGAGGGCTTTTCCTGTGATGTGCTGGACCACTTTCTGTAGACTCTTGGGCTCCCGGGCATTTGTGTTTCCACACCAGGCCACGATGCAACCAGTTCGGCTTCTCTCTTTTGGGCAGCTATAGAAGTTTGTCAAAGTCTGAAATGTCGTGCGGAATCTATTCAAACTTATAAAATTTCGTTTGAACATATGCTTCTAGCGGTGGAGACAATGTATAACTCTTCATTTTGACCTTAAGCCACGCACCCAATTTTAAACGTAATCAGACATAGGTGGCTGTAAATAAACAACATTCCTGCAGAGGGAGGAGACTCTCTGCTCTGGATCGCGGGGTCGTGGCGTCAGGCATAGAGCGGGAGCGAGGCCGCGCGTCAGGCGCCGAGCGGGAGCGCGCGCTGGGGGCGGGCCCGCCGCGCCTGTGGCCTCGAGCCGAGTGCGGCGTCAACACAGGACGAGAGATCGGCAAGGCCCCTGGAGCGCAACGGTGGCGGCTGCAGAAACACCCGGAGCTGAGGGGGGAATTACACATCTCTCTCCTCACGCTTTACTCGGGTGTAAATAATTAGTTTAACTTTCTCCTCACAGATCAAGAAATTGTCAAAGATGGAACTAGACGATGGAGTGGTTTACCAGGACGACTCCAACACCAACGTTATGTCGGAGCGGGTATCGGGCCTGGCGGCCAGTATTTACCGCGAGTTCGAGCGCATGATCCGCAAATACGACGAAGACGTGGTGAAGGAGCTGATGCCGCTGGTGGTGGGCGTGCTGGAGAACCTGGACGCGGTGTTCGCCGAAAACCAGGAGCAGGCGGTGGAGCTGGAGCTGCTCAAGGAGGACAACGAGCAGCTCATCACGCAGTACGAGCGGGAGAAGGCCCTGCGCAAGCACGCCGAGGAGGTGAGTCTTTCTACCCGGCGGAGCTCGCTCTCTCCTCCCGCCTTGCGTTCAATCAGGACGAGGCCCGCTCAGACCTCTCACTCTAACCTCGCCCGGCTTTAAGTCCCGCCTGTCTTATTCCTGATTGGACAAAATCTCTCGGGGGGAGCCCGCCCTCTCTGGCTGCTGGGCAGCGAAGGGGCCTCTAGGCTGTCACTCAATCCCCTAACAAGTTCGGTTGTCCCCGTTGACAAATCTAACGGGCCTTAAGCTTCCAAAATAAAACCGCCCAAATTGTGTTTTCTTTCTTCAGGCAAGGTGTTGTTTATGGGGAAAGTAGCGTCTGGAGGCTGGCGACCCTGTACTGTCCCTCCTACAGGTTCCTGAGTGAGCTTGCACACTGTTTGCATCAGCGTGAATAAGCGCGACGCGAGTTGCGGTTGGCAGCAAATCTCGGCGCTGAACTCCACCCAGAGCCCAGTCAACCTGACAGCAGCCGATTCCTTGCAGAACTTCCCGCATCGTTTTCTTCCTTTTCCTTCCCACACCCGCCCAACTCGGAGCGGAACTACACTAACCTCTTCCACCCAGGGTTCGTTAAAATCTTTCCTCCTACCTACCTCCCCAACATCTTTAAATTCATTTAGCTGTATTCCAAAGAGATCATTTTGGGTGTTTTCTCCAAAAATGAAATCCCGCCTGAAACTAAGTACAAACTAGGAAAGGGTTTATTTTTGTTGGTGGGTGCAGTGCATAACTGAACATTCCAGGTGACAGTGTAGCTCCTTTGATTTGGAACAAAGTTATATATTTAAGCCACGTTGACAGTTGCTGCAGCTTTGTGTTTAAGAATTATTGTGTGGGTTTCTGGACCATACAATATCTGTCTTGATTTAAGTGATCATAATGTTGTGTTGAGAGATAGAAGTAATCTTCAGATAATATGTGAACTGTCTAATGTACCGTAGTCGTAGTGTTTATGGTTATTGTGAATGACGATCCAAGTTGTAGGGCAAAATACCTGTCCATAACTTCAGTAATTATACATTCTTGTTCCCCTAGTGATGGATTGTAATGGCCTTGCAATCAAACACAAGACAATTGTGTATTTTGCTCTTTATGGTCCAAAGACAGGGCCCAATCTTAATTTTTTTCATAAAATTCATCCTCCACTTTTTTCTTTTTATCCTCTTGAAACGTCAAACGTAATCTATCCCTTGATGTATTGTTCGGATTGCTAAATGCTACTCTGAAATACAGTGGCATGCAAAAGTTTGGGCACCCCGGTCAAAAATTTCTGTTACTGTGAGTAGCTAAGTGAGTAAAAGATGACCTGATTTCCAAAAGGCATAAAGTTAAAGATGACACATTTCTTTAATATTTTAAGCAAGGTTACTTTTTTTCCATCTTTTACAATTTCAAAATAACAAAAAAGGAAAAGGGCCCAAAGCAAAAGTTTCGGTACCCTGCATGGTCAGTACTTAGTAACACCCCCTTTGGCAGGTAACACAGCTTGTAAATGCTTTCTGTAGACAGCTAAGAGTCTTTCAATTTTTGTTCGGGGGATTTTCGCCCATTCTTCCTTGCAAAAGGCTTCTAGTTCTGTGAGATTCTTGGGCTATCTTGCATGCATTGCTCTTTTGAGGGCTATCCACAGATTTTCGATGATGTTCAGGTCGGGGGACTGTGAGGGCCATGGCAAAACCTTCAGCTTGCGCCTCTTGAGGTAGTCCATTGTGGATTTTGAGGTGTGTTTAGGATCATTATCCTGTTGTAGAAGCCATCCTCTTTTCATCTTCAGCTTTTTTGCAGATGGTGTGATGTTTGCTTCCAGAATTTGCTGGTATTTAATTGAATTCATTCTTCCCTCTATCAGTGAACTGCTCCCTGTGCCACTGGCTGCAACACAAGCTCAAAGCACGATCGATCCACCCCCGTGCTTAACAGTTGGGAGAGGTGTTCTTTTCATGAAATTCTGCACCCTTTTTTCCCCAAACGTACCTTTGCTCATTGCAGCCAAGAAGTTCTATTTTAACTTCAGTTCACAGGACTTGTTTCCAAAATGCATCAGGCTTGTTTAGATGTTCCTTTGCAAACTTCTGACGCTGAATTTTGTGGTGAGGATGCAGGAAAGGTTTTCTTCTGATGACTCTTCCATGAAGGTCATATTTGTTCAGGTGTCACTGCACAGTAGAACAGTGCACCACCACTCCAGAGTCTGCTAAATCTTCCTGAAGGTCTTTTGCAGTCAAACGGTGGTTTTGATTTGCCTTTCTAGCAATCCTATGAGCAGTTCTCTTGGAAAGTTTTCTTGGTCTCCCGGACCTCAACTTGACCTCCACCATTCCTGTTAACTGCTATTTCTTAATTACATTACGAACTGAGGAAACGGCTACCTGAAAATGCTTTGCTATCTTCTTATAGCCTTCTCCTGCTTTGTGGACATCATTTATTTTAAATTTCAGAGAGCTAGGCAGCTGTTTAGAGGAGCCTATGGCTGCTGATTGTTGGGGCAAGGTTTGCGGAGTCAGGGTATTTACAAAGCTTTGAAATTTGCATTACCTGGCCTTTCCTAACGATGACTGTGAACAAACCATAGCCCTAACAAGCTAATTAAGGTCTGAGACCTTGGTAAGAGTTACCTAAGAGCTCAAATCTCTCGGGATGCCCAAACTTTTGCATGCTGCTTTTTTTCCCCTTTTTTCACTCTAAAATTGTACAGAACAAAAATAATACACTAATCTTGCTTAAAATGTTGAAAAGAATGTTTCATCTTTAACTTTATGACTTTTGGAGATCAGTTCTACTCACTGAACTATTCACAGTAACAGAAATTTTGACCAGGGGTGCCCAAACTTTTGCATGCCACTTTATGTCTTTTAATTGCTTGCATGTCCTGGGATCTTTTGCCTTCCTAAGAGAGCTGAAAGACCTTTCCTTTAATGTCTCAGCTGAAAGAAGTTGCTCCTGACACTCAACATTAAAGTTTAAGATTAATTAATTCTAACTTCAGGAGGTACAGGAGCCTGAAGGCACATACTCAACATTTTAGGAACAGCTTCTTCCCCTCCATCACCAGATCTCTGAATGCTCTATGAATACTACCTCACTATTTTACTTTCTTTTTGTATTAATTTATTTTGAAATATCTTTTTTACTATAACTTGTAGCTTATAGTTATTTTTTAATATATTGTACTGTACAGCTTCTGCAAAACAACAAATTTCATGATGTATGTCAGCGATATTAAACCTAGTTCTGATTCTAATTTGGACTTGATCTCACAATCCTTATCAGCTGAACTGCTGCTCATGTATCACCTTGATAATGAGTGTTCGTTGGGTGTTTGGCAGATTTTCTGGTGAAATGATGATGCTGTTATTTGTAGTCAATCTATGGTTAGTTAAATATATTGCTGTTTTATTTGAGAACTGATTTAGCCTGAAGTGGATCTCTAATGGCACCTTGATTCCCTTGATAACTAGCTGTTGGGTAACACTGGTATGATTGTCATTGCTTCTGTCTGTCTTGACATTCCATACAATACAGCACATTACATGCCATGAAAGAAAATGCTTCGAGATAGATGTTGCACAAAATGATGTGCCACAACATTGGGGGATAGACGGTGGACAATAAACAATGGCAGGACGGTGGTGAAAGTTTCGCAGATCATCTGGAAATCCATGGTTCAATTTGGGAATCTTTTCATTGAAGTAACTACCAGAGGCCATGGGTAAACAAGGCACTAACACCCTAATGCAGTTTTCCCCACAATCAGTTGAGATTTTGTCATCTGGGTTGTGACTTCAACCCTCTAAATTTCAGAGCTTGGATTTCTTCCCTAAGCCACAATTTTCACTGAATATCTTCTTGTTCATAAAGCCATCCTCCTTGTAGCAGCCTTTAGCCTAATGGCTACAATGATTCATGGTAGCTTTTAGTCCAATCACATTTCTATGAAGTGGCTGCTTCATCACTTTGTTAAAGATGCTAGATAAAAGAAAAGTGGTTTGAGTGAAAGAATTGTCACCCAGGAGGATGTCTACTCAATTTTTTCATGCTGGTTTTGAATTATATTTTCACCTTTTTTCTGAACATAACCCATTTTCCTTGTGTATGAAGAACGTAAAAAGATTTGTTTGTTTTATTGACTACACAAAAGCATTTGATAAAGTGAAGCACAATAAGTTATTTGAAATATTACAGAAAACTAGATCTAGATTCGAAAGACCTCCACCTAATCAGAAATCTGTACTGGGAGCAAACTGCTGCTGTAAGAATAGATGGAGAAGTGAGTCAGTTTATGAAAATCAAGAGCGGCATTAGACAAGGGTGTGTTTTCTCCCCTGATTTATTTAATGTGTGCAGTGAAACAATATAAAGACATCTTGGGAATCAAAGTTGGCGGTGAAAACATTAATAATTTCAGATATGCAGATGACACTGTTAATTGCAAGTACGGAGGAAGAATTACAAAACTTAACTGATATAGTTATTGAAGAAAGTGCAAAACTGGGTCTATCTATCAGTTGCAAAAAGACAGAATGTGTGGTGATATCCAAAAGGAAGGAGAATCCTATCTGCAGGCTGAAAATAAACGGGGAAGACATAAATAAAACAAGTACAGAACTTTTGCTACTAAGGAAGTTGGGTGACATCAGATGGCAGGTGCGACATGGACATCAAAAGAAGAATAGGGATGGCAAAAGACTCCTTTACAAGAATGAAGAATATGCTGACCAATACTAAACTAGGCATGACAACCCGCCTCGGAGTACTGAAATGTTACATTTATCCAGTTATGTTATATGGCTCAGAATGTTGGACAATATCTAGTAACATGAGGAAATGAATTGAAGCAGCAGAGATGCAAACATGAGGAAATCTGCAGATGCTGGAATTTCAAGCAACACCCATAAAAGTTGCTGGTGAACGCAACAGGCCAGGCAGCATCTCTAGGAAGAGGTACAGTCAACATTTCGGGCCGAGACCCTTCGTCAGGACTAACTGAAAGAAGAGCTAGTAAGAGATTTGAAAGTAGGAGGGGGAGGGGGAGATCTGAAATGATAGGAGAAGACGGGAGGGGGAGGGATGGAGCCAAGAGCTGGACAGTTGATTGGCAAAAGAGATATGAGAGGGTCATGGGACAGGAGGCCTAGGGAGAAAGAAAAGGGGGAGGGGGGAAAGCCCAGAGGATGGGCAAGGGGTATAGTGAGGGGGACAGAGGGAGAAAAAGGAGAAGAGTCTCGCCCCGAAACGTCGACTGCACCTCTTCCTGGAGATGCTGCCTGGCCTGCTGCGTTCACCAGCAACTTTTATGTGTGAAGCAGCAGAGATGTGGTTTTTGAGGAGGATGCAAAGAATATCATGGACGAAATGAATATCTAACGAGGATGTCATGAACAGAGCAAACACAAAAAGAGAAATAATGTATGAGATCATGAAAAGGCAATGTAACTTCATTGGACATGTGATTAGGAAAGAGGAGTTAGAATGCACGGTAATTATGGGAAAGATTGAAGGGAAGAAAGCAAGAGGAAGACAAAGACAAATGACGATGGAGACAGCAGCCAGAGAACTGGAAATGAATACCAATGAATTGATCCACTTGACCCGAAACAGGAGTGTGTAGGCCATGGCAGTCAAAGCTCAAACTGGGCACGGCACTTGATGATGATGATGATGATGAAGAACATGCAACTGAATACATTGTTTTCACCTCTGTCTTTTTTGTTTTATGATATTTAATTATTTTCCTCTTTGTTCAGGTAGAATAAAAACGTGTTTAATGTGTTGAATGGGCAATGTTGACCACTTGAATAATTCAACTTTTGTCTTTGTCTCTCCAAAGCTCAATTTACCCCCATATGTAATCTTTCCATATGTGGTGGATGTCTACAGTAAGGAGCTTAAATGCCATTAGAATATCTTCCCTACTCTAATCTTTCCTTATTTATCCTTGTAATTTTCTTTTGTATGTCATTTCCATGAACACCACCCTTCCTAAAGTGGGTGTAACTAAAACAACATTCAAACTGTTGAGCCAGTGATTTTTGTATGTTTAGTATTGCTTCTAGTATTTGTATTCTGTGGTGATATAATTAGAACAGTGCAGCACAAGTAGGCCCTTTGGCCCATAATCTGTGCTAATAATGATGCTAATTTAAACTAATTCCATCTGCCAATATGTGAAGTATAGCCTTCCCTCTTCATGTGCTTCTTAAATATTAAAATTCTTTAAAGCCTTCACATCCTTCCTGTAATGTTGCAAAATTCATCATTGGCTATCTTCAACAACTCATCAACCTGTTTCTCTGCTTCTGATTTAACGGTTCCTGTGTCTAGTATATTTCATTCTGATTGTGTTCAATTTAAATTCATCTGTCTAATCTTCCGGTACATCTCTATTCTGTTGTTCCAGTTTGCTTTATGCTTTGTGAGTTACTACAGAAACAGCAAGTGTTAGATTAATAGTAAATATCTTTAATAAGTTTTAAATCCTTCTTGAATAGCGATGAGGCGCCATTAAGTTCAGTGAGGAGATTCAATATACTGAAGCTTTGTACTACGTGTAGCATTCTGATGGTACTATTGGAATGTTAAGTTTATGACAATTTAGTTATATTAGGTTATCAAGTTTGCTTTCATGTTGGTTCTGTTTTTAAATCAAGCTAATGAATTAACCAGATAAACATTTAGTTGGTTTGTCCTGACTGCTGAGTTGGAAGGAATTGCAGAGGCCTGTGGAGATTTAAGATGTGGGCCAAATAGCTCCTCAAATTTCTACACTTGTTAATGATATCATGATTGATGTGACTTTAGGCTTTGTATCATCTTCTGCCAGATGCACTTTATATACCATGATTCCCGAATCATCCAAGAATCTCTGCCTCATTTTTGTGTGCACCTGTAGCACCCTTTGTGGAGAGTTTGTATGGTTCACAATCCTCAGAAACAGTTCTTCCTGGGCTCAGTTTTTAATATGTGTCCCATTATTCTGAGTCAAGATTCCTTCATAAAGGCAAATTCTTGTGGCATCTTCCATAGAATATAGAAATTTACAGCACATTACAGGCCCTTCGGCCCACAATGTTGTGCCGACTGTGTAACCTGCTCTGGAAACGGCCTAGAATTTCCGTAGCACATAAGCTTCATGTGCCGTGTCAACTCTGCTCCTCTCTTGGTGATCAATGGGATTTCAGAAGAAAGATTGTTCATATGAAATGCTAACTTGGTTCCTCTCTTGCCTGAACTGCAACTGCTACTTAGTAATTGTTGTTCCTTTTCGTGACTTATGGTGCATTAGGCGGCATTTTTTGCTTTTTCCTCAGCATTTGTCTCTTTTCCGAGGTTGAGTTGCTTGACGCTCAACCCAGCACAGATGGGAAGTGTGCAGGGGGCCAGCCAGATTCAAACCCAGGACCAGTCACCTCGATGTCCGGTACTGATGCCACTACACCACCAGTCTGTTACTTAGTAATATATCTAAAAATGTATATCTTTATCTACTAGCATCACCTCCACAGGCAGCACGCACAAGGCACTAACCACTCTGTTTAAACAAAAAAAACTGGCCTCCTAAATCTTTCTAGTTTTCCCCCTCTCATCCTAAATGTATAAAGATAGGCCCTCAAATATCTGATCTTTCCACTCTGTGTGAAAGACTGACTACCCTGTCGGTGCCTTTAATAATTTTACCTGCTTCCATCAGGTGTCACCCCTCAGCCTCCGGTGTATCCTCTCTTTATAGCTAATACTCTAAAACAGGGCTCCCCAACCTTTTTTGCACCACGGACCGGTTTAATATTGACAATATTCTTGCGGACCAGCCACCTGGGGGTGCGGGGGGGGGGGCTGTTCAAGTAGGGTTAAACTCACCTCAGCATACCTTTTACTGTTAGGGTTGCCAACTATCACTCCCAAATAAGGGACAAAAGTAGCAGTCAAATCCTGACGAAGGGTCCCGGTCCAAAATGTCGACTGTACCTCTTCCTATAGATGCTGCCTGGCCTGCTGTGTTCACCAGCATGTTGACAAGACACTTGTGTTTACCCCGAGAAAGACTACCATGACCATGAAGCCTTGCGCGGGCTCCTGTGTGCGCATGCTTGACGTTCGCATATGTGACGTGCACATGCGCATACGTGCCAATTTTTTTCCCCCCACAAATCAGTTTTGGCTTAATCTTCCCAACTACACTGTACATACATTATTTCTACTTTATATAGGCTGTGTATTTATCATATCATTAATGCTTTTACTATATGTTAGAATTATTTTAGGTTTTATGTGTTATTTGGTATGATTTGGTAGGTTATTTTTTGGGTCTGGGAATGCTCAAAAATTTTTTCCGTATAAATTAATGGTAGTTGCTTCTTCACTTTACGTCTTTTCGGCTTATGAACAGTTTCATAGGAACGCTGTACCTTAGCGGGGGAAATACAGGACATGGGCGGTCCCATATGGGACAAACCAATTTAGCCCAATATATGGGATGTCCTGGCAAATACGGGACAGTTGGCATCCCTATGTTCAAGTTCAACAGTGTGTGACAGGGAATGAGGAAAGGTGCTGCTGACTCATATCGCTTCCTCATGGCCCGGTAGCACATGCTTTGCGGCCCGGTGGTTGGGGACCGCTGCTCTAAAATACAGCAACGTCCTGGAGAACAACTTCTGCCCTCTCTCCAAAGCTTCCACATTCTCTTGTAATATGCAACCAGAACTGTACACAATACTTCCAAGAGTGGCCCAGTCAAAGTTTAATACAGTTGCAACATGGCTTATCTGCTTTTGGTTCAACACCCTGACTTTCAGTTTAAGATGGCACCACTGAAGTTGTGTGACAGTTTACTGGTAGTTTAGAAGGCAAGAAATATGACTAAAACATCATTAATAACAATTTCTATGCGGAAAATTGTGGTATACTATCACCGCAAACAATGAAGAGGTGAATGGAGGCGAAGCTGACTCACGCTGGTGCGTTGCATGGTTAGGGTGCAGTGTGTTCGAGGTAGTTATGGAGATAGAATTGGAGCAAATGATTCGAAGAGGAGTTGAGGCGGAAAAGTTTTGGTACCTGGCACCTAAACTGGGTGTGAGCACTAAGCACCAATCCAATTTGGGGAGGTTGTGAATGGCTTCAGGCTGGGCAGCTGGGGCCAAGCAGGGCATAACCTGGTGTTTGGACAATCTCCATGCTGGCCTAGATAGACTGGAAATGCAGGATATGGAAGGCGAGGGTTGGGCTGATTTCGCTCGCTTTCCCGTGATGTTCACGCCTCTCTGTGGTGCTGAGGCTGTGAGTCTGCTCCCAGTACTACCAGCTTTGCGGTGGCTGGCCCTGATATAGGCTTTGGGCCTACTCCAGCTGCGCCGGGGATTCAGGTCTATGAACTCAATTTGGTTCGGAATGCTGTTGCTTGCTTCTGTTGTTTGCATGATTTGTGTTTTTTTTTTCTCTTTTGCTACGCATTGGGTGTTGGTCTTTTTTTTAAATTGGGTTATTTCGGGTTTCTTGTTTTGTGGCTGCCTATAAGCCACAAAATTGATAAAGATGTTCTTTGAATCTTTGAACAAGGCAAATCTGCCATATGTCTTCTTTGCTGCATGTGTTGCTATTTTGCACTGTCAACCCAACCCAGTATTCACATTAATGCTCCAATGGCTTCTGCCATTTACTATATACTTTCCTTTTGCCTAACTTTGATTTTCAGGGAATTAGGATAGCAGTGGCCTGTTTTTAATGCTAATCTTTTTAACAGTGTGGTACAGCACTATAGTATAGTGGTTCGTGCAGTTGCCTTACAGCACCAGCAGTCATCAGTCAGGGTTTGATTCCTGCTGCTGTCTGTAAAAGCTTGTATGTTCTCCCCATAACCGCATGGGTTTCCTCCCATGGTCCAAAGACATAACACATTGGGGTTAGTAAGTTGTGGGTTCGTTGGCACCAGAAGCGTGCTGACTCTTGTATTTTGATGTGCTTGTGCACATCCTCGCTGATTTGATTTGATTTGATGCAAACAACTCATTTCACTGTACGTTTCGATGTGCGTGTGATAAATAATTATAATCTTTAATCTTTAGCTTTCTGTGACATGTACATTGGTCTTTTTCTTAGCATCCAGCGACCATAGTGATCATGTGAATTTGTTTTGGGGAAGTGAATCCCACAGGGTATCAAAACTCATGAATAGTTCAAGGATTGTAAACCAAAGACTAAAATTATTATTACACGTTTTGGTAAACGGAGCCAGCCTTGAAGCCAAAATCCCTGAAACACTGAACTCTGATCTGATGTGCAATATGTAATTGTATTAGTCATTGTCATAGTCATACTTTATTGATCCCGGGGGAAATTGGTTTTCGTTACAGTTGCACCATAAATAATTAAATAGTAATAAAACCACAAGTAGTAATATGTAAATTATGCCAGGAAATAAGTCCAGGACCAGCCTATCGGCTCAGGGTGTCTGACCCTCCAAGGGAGGAGTTGTAAAGTTTGATGGCCACAGGCAGGAATGACTTCCTATGACGCTCTGTGTTGCATCTTGGTGGAATGAGTCTCTGGCTGAATGTACTCCTGTGCCCAACCAGTACATTATGTAGTGGATGGAAGACATTGTCCAAGATGGCATGCAACTTGGACAGCTTCCTCTTTTCAGACACCACCGTCAGAGAGTCCAGTTCCATCCCCACAACATCACTGGCCTTATGAATGAGTTTGTTGATTCTGTTGGTGTCTGCTACCCTCAGCCTGCTGCCCCAGCACACAACAGCAAACATGATCTCACTGGCCACCACAGACTCATAGAACATCCTCCACATCGTCCGGCAGATGTTAAAGGACCTCAGTCTCCTCAGGAAATAGAGACGGCTCTGACCCTTCTTGTAGACAGCCTCAGTGTTCTTTGACCAGTCCAGTTTATTGTCAATTCGTATCCCCAGGTATTTGTAATCCTCCACCATGTCCACACTGACCCCCTGGATGGAAACTGGTCACCGGTACCTTAGCTCTCCTCAGGTCTACCACCAGCTCCTTAGTCTTTTTCACATTAAGCTGCAGATAATTCTGCTCACACCATGTGACAAAGTTTCCTACCGTAGCCTTGTACTCAGCCTCATCTCCCTTGCTGATGCATCCAACTATGGCGGAGTCATCAGAAAACTTCTGAACATGACAAGACTCTGTGCAGTAGTTGAAGTCTGAGGTGTAAATGGTGAAGAGAAAGGGAGACAAGACAGTCGCCTGTGGAGCCCCAGTGCTGCTGATCACTCTGTCGGACACACAGTGTTGCAAGCACACGTACTGTGGTCTGCCAGTCAGGTAATCAAGAATCCATGACACCAGGGAAGCATCCACCTGCATCGCTGTCAGCTTCTCCCCCAGCAGAGCAGGGTGGATGGTGTTTAACGCACTGGAGAAGTCAAAAAACATGACCCTCACAGTGCTCGCTGGCTTGTCCAGGTGGGCGTAGACACAGTTCAGCAGGTAGACGATGGCATCCTCAACTCCTAGTCGGGGCTGGTAGGCGAACTGGAGGGGATCTAAGTGTGGCCTGACCATAGGCTGGAGCAGCTCCAGAACAAGTCTCTCCAGGGTCTTCATGATGTGGGAGGTCAATGCCACTGGTCTGTAGTCATTGAGGCCGCTGGGGCGCGGCGTCTTCGGCACAGGGACGAGGCAGGACGTCTTCCACAGCACAGGAACCCTCCGGAGCCTTAGGCTCAGGTTGAATACATGGTGAAGTACTCCACATAGCTGAGGGGCACAGGCTTTGAGCACCCTGTTACTGACACCATCCGGTCCTGCAGCCTTGCTTGGGTTGAGACGTTTCAAAACTGTCATCTCACCTGTTCAGATGTGGAGCCCACCGTGGTGGTTTCGTGTGGGGAAGGGGTATAGTCATGAGAGCAGGGTGGGGGACTGTGACGAGGGGTAGGAGGGGAGAGTGGAATATGTGTTGGTT
This sequence comes from Mobula hypostoma, assembly GCF_963921235.1. Lineage (NCBI taxonomy): Eukaryota > Metazoa > Chordata > Chondrichthyes > Myliobatiformes > Myliobatidae > Mobula > Mobula hypostoma. Next base: position 58,576,249 of record NC_086118.1, read on the forward strand.
GGGGGCCGACAACAGATGACTCATGTGGGGGATGGGCAGGGGCCACAATGTCAAATCTGTTAAAGAACAGGTTAAGTTCGTTGGCCCTGTCCATACTGCCTTCAGCTCCTCTGTTGCTAGTTTGCCAGAACCCAGTGATGGTCCTCATCCCCCTCCAGACCTCTCTCGTGTTGTTCTGCTGGAGTTTCCACTCAAGCTTCCTCCTGTACCTGTCTTTAGCCTCCCTGATCCTGGCTTTCAGGTCCCTCTGTATTGCCCTCAGCTCCTCACTATTTCCATCTCTAAACGCCCTCTTTTTAGCATTCAGGAGGGATTCTAGAGGGATAAAAATAAATTTGATAAACATGAAGGATAATTAAGTTGGAAACCCCTACCCAAAATTATAATAACCCTTTTCCTCTTCTGTCTCTGCTGCACTCTCCCTAATAACTTATTTTTCCCTGAAACAGACTTGCTTTGACCGTATCATGTGGACCCTAGAGGCTGGATTTCTGTGCATATCATTCCTATCTTCGGCAATCTGACCTAGTTAATTTTAAATCAAATGACTGGTTTCTTAAACAGCAAGCTGAGTTTAGCATTGATGCCAGATTACCTTTAATTTTATCTGCAGTGCTCTTTATAGACAATTTGGTTTAAAACTCTTTAAGACATAAGAAATTTTAGATTGTAAGGTGCATATGTTGGAAATTTTTGGAAGATTGTGCAAGAAACATTTCGAATGTTGAAAGGCATGGATAGAGCGGATGTGGTAAAGTTGTTTCCCATGATGGGGGAGTCTAGTACGAGAGGGCATGACTTAAGGATTGAAGGGCGCCCATTCAGAACAGAAATGCAAAGAAATTTTTTTAGCCAGAGTGTGGTGAATCTATGGAATTTGTTGCCACGGGTGGCAGCGGAGGGTAAATCATTGGGTGTATTTAAGGCAGAGATTGATAGGTACCTGAGTAGCCAGGGCATCAAAGGTTATGGTGAGAAGGTGGGGGAGTGGGACTAAATGGGAGAATGGATCAGCTCATGATAAAATGGCGGAGCAGACTCGATGGGCCAAATGGTCGACTTCTGCTCCTTTGTCTTATGGTCAAATGTCATATGCTATAAATGAGTACATTGTATTAAATTACATTGATAAAGGGTTAGTCCACTGCTACTTTTAAGACACCTATGGCCTGATCTTCATAAAGGAGGTTTAACCAATTGTTTTAACCTGGCACATCATTGCAGAATGGAGGAAAAGCATTTGGAGCATTGATAGAGTTGGGTTTATTATTGTACTTGGATCTTTAAAATAACATTCCAAGTAGTGTGTGTAATTTGGAAACTATACAGTCTACTCTTGTTTTGAATCAAATTACATCTTAATGGATATGTCTTTAAAATGCCATTTCAAATTGCTGGTTGTCGGTACAGTGGTTAATTGAGCCATTGGTTTCTCAGGGCAGCCATTTATTTGGGACACTGTGCCGCTTAATTGGGACAGGAGACCAGTTACCTAACAGTTTCTAACCAGCGTCAGACATTTGCACTTGTGTGGCCTTTGACAGTACACCATGTATAGCGCAACACATACATTTTACGTGTGTTACTTGGATCTCCAGCATCTGCAGATTTTCTTTTGACCATGTTTAGAGTGAACAGTTTTTAAGTAGTGTCAGTTGTGTGTGTTATGTTCAAAAAGCAGTGATTTTTGTCACCGATGGTGAGAAATAAACAGGAAGACAATTCAGGCGGTTTTGTTCACAGCGGTTTCAAGCATCAGTCTTAGAGCTGCCAGAAATGGTCTTGAGTGAAAATGAAACTATTTCACTACTTAAATAAGTTAGGAACTATGAAGAATTTGAAGGTATTGACAATCATCTTGAACATTACAATGAAAATGAAGATTTGGAAGATGTAATTGTCAATAGCATTGTATGAAAGCAGTCTATTACCTGCACTAGTTGTCTGCGCTAATTTTATTCATTTATATAGCCAATTAAAAATCGTGTTATCTTCCAATAGCTATTTCAAAGGTTTCAAAGATACATGTAATGTCAGAAAAATGTATACAATATACATCCTGAAATGCTTTTTGTTCGCAACCATCCACGAAAACAGAGTGACCCAAAGAATGAACAACAATTAAATGTTAGAACCCCAAAGTCACCCCCCCCCGTCTCCTTCATCCCGTGCATAAGCAGCCCCAAGCAACAATCCCCCCTCCCCCACCAGCAAAAAAAGAAATCAGTACCGGCCACTGAGCATGGAAGCATGAGCAAAGCAGCAGAAAGACATAGACTTGCAGTTACGCCAAAGACTTCGCATTTCACCCAGTATTCGACATACCACAGGCTCTCTCTCTCTCTCTCCTTGATAAGGGAGAAAGAGGTGTCTCTGTTTTCACAGCGAGTGGGAAGACATAAGAAACAACTCACTGGTTTACAATGTTACAAGTCCGTTATGTCACTTTTTTTGAGCTCTGTGCCCAAAGATCTGGGCTCACAGCCGTAGATATTCCAACTCTCCCGACGACACACAGTGACACCGTGACACCGACCTTCGATCTGCCCGTCTCCAGAGCCCCAAGATCCTCCAAAGCTGAGCCGGACTCTTAGGCTGAGCCCTTGGCTTGCTGAACAACGGCCAGTTATGAAACCCCGAGAGTGGGTTCCATTCCTGCAACGAACCATAGTCAGCGTGTAACTCCAGGTCAGGGTCTTCAACAGAACCCTGAAAGGGAAAAATAAAGATATTAAAGATGGAAATGGAACTGTTTATGAAGATGCAAGCAAAGGAGTCGCCGTTTAGCGCCATCATCACTCCGCTCTGCCTCTGAGTACTGTTAGGAACTAATATACAGTTTTATGGAAATGTATTAATAGCATTCTGGCTTGTTTGTATTTTATTTAAATACATAATTTGTTCCTCAGTTAAGTGGTAGTTTGCCTTTTTTTTTTAATACCTTTTTACTATTTCCATGAAACTTTGGCTCATTGGGGCAACTGCTTAATTGGACCAAAATATACTCATCTTGATGTATCCCAATTAACTGGAATCTAATATATTTGGATCCGCTGTTTTTCCTTGTATCGCTTGTTCTATAGCAGCACATCGGATCTGGAAAGTCTTTTTGCTTTTACAATTGAAGTCAAGTGGTGATGTTGGCAGCATACTTTGTCTCCAGAATTTGAACTGTAAATCTCATGGAGCAATAGATCTGAGAAGGAGAATGTTTGCAATGATGATTTTAAAATTGAACAGTGACAGAGTCAAACAATTGGTCCACAACTCCCAACAGTAATTTATCCCAACTAGGAAGAGGGATTCTGTGAGAAAGATGTAAGATCTGTGGTTTAATAATGAGGACAAGGAGAATGTTAAATTGTAAAATATGGCATACAAAAAGGCAAGGACTGGTGGTAGACCAGAGGACCAGAAAGTTTTATAATGCAGCAACAAAAGATTAAAAACCTCATAAATTGGTATTTGAGAGAAAACTATGAAACCAAACAGTGAATTTCTTTGGATATATCAGTCCAAAGAAGGTAGGTATGGAGCCTCTAGAGAATGAGGCTGGTAGGTTAGTTCTCAAAAACATAGAATTGTCAGAGAACTTTTGTATTAGATTTCGCTGTGAAGGACGCTGCAGATATCCTTAAGCTAAGTGACTGAGTGTAGAGAGATGGTGGGGTGGGGGTGGTGATGGTGATAAGTAGATGGAGGAGGGATGGGGGATGGGAAAAGACAGCAAAAAGATAAGTTAACTGCATGACAGGTGAGAGTGTGTGGGAAGAGGTCACCAGGGGTATAGATTGCATGAAACTGAAAAACCCAGTTATAATAGCATGGACAATAATACCAAGCAAATTATGAAATGATGTTCCTTCACCCTGCACTCTATGTCAGTAAGGCCGAGGAATTGGTTGTCGATTCTGGAAGGGGAAGTCAGGAGAACATGCATTGGCCCTCTTTGAGAGGTCAGCAGTGGGAAGAGTGAGGAGCTTCAAGTCCTTGGGTGTCAACATCACAGAGCATCTGTCCTGGGCCCAACACACTGATGTACTCACAGCCACTATGAGCACAACACTCTCACCATTGAGAACGTTTTAAAAGGTGGTACCTCAAAAAGTCAGTATCCATCATTAAGGATCCCTGCCATTCTCTTCTCATTAATATCATCAGGGAGAAGGTGCAGTAGTCAGCAGACCCACAAGCAACAGTTTTTTTTCCTTCCTATCATCAAATTTTTGAAAGTCTATGAACACTACCTCAATTTTTTTTTGTTTACACTATTTATTTTGTAAGTTGTAGTAATCTTATGATTTTGCACAGCTGCTGCAAAACATCAAATTTCACATCATACTCTACTTTCTACTTTCTGAGGAGGCTGAAGGGAGCTGGACTTTGCACAGCCATACTCAGGTTATTCTACAGATATGCAGTAGAGAGCATCCTGACAAGCTGCATTACTATTTGGTACAGAAACTGCACTGCAGTGCACAGAAAGGTTCTACAATGGGTAGTCTAAACTGCTCCATGCATCACTAGCATAAGCCTATCATCCATCAAGGGCAGGTGCTGGAAAAGGGCCGGTAATGTCATGAAGAATCCCATCCACCCCGCTTATGGACTGTTTGTCCCACTCTCATCATGGAGGATGCTATGTAGCATCCATGTCAGGACCACCAGACTCAAAAACAGTTCCTTTCCCCAAGCAGTAAGGCCGATCAACACCTGCACCCACCAACTCCACCACCACTTCATTATTTCCTGTCAATCACTTTATGTACAGTGTACATTGTCTTTAAGCTATTTTGAATCTTGCATCTTGAATATAAGACAGTGATAATAAATCTGATCCTTATTCTGATTCTGGCTTCTTTGTAGCAGTAGAGAAGACAAAAGACAGACAAGTGACTAGGCTTCTGATCTTCCCCCATACTTCAATGCTTCTTTCAAACAACCTATTTCCTCATTTTAAAAATCACCTATTCACAGTAGGGATTCTCCCTCTACTTCTCCACCCAACACCAGAGTAGCACAAGGGTGAAGAGTTTGGTGGTATCAGTTCACGCAGTGATTCCCAACGGGGTGGCTACGTGTCCTGAGGGAAATAGAAGGTGTCGGGGGGGCATTCAAGATTTTGGGGGGGTGGGGAAGGTACACTAATTTGAGGCACGAGATCTGACTGACGGTGTCAATTCGCTGTTGTCGTCAACATTTGATAGGTATTCCCAGCTTGTGTTAATTTTTTATTTTAACTTAGCCTAGCCCTGCCCTGTTAATGATGGATACATACATATGACGTGGTCTCTGAATCTGAAGGCAGTGAAGTCTTGAATTTTAATCCTGCTAAGAAACAGAAACTACTGAAAGTGTGTCAATGCGATGTTACATACCTGGAGTGTGGTTTTATTCCTTTCCCGTCAGATCAGCAACACCCCATGTGTCTCATTTGTAATACTGTACTGTCTAATGAAGCCACTAAGATTGCAGAAACATCTCCGTGAAATTCACTCTGAAAAGGCTAATAATTCCTCTGAGTAATAACTCTAGGTCATCGTTGTGACAAAATGAGTGAAGATATTCAACTATGCGCAAAGCTACAAAAAACAGAATTTGAAACACAACTGGATGAGTCAAGTATGCGAGACAATGAGGCATTGTTAATGGTGTATCTACATCTTATCAAAAATGGAAAAGTTTGTTAAGAGCTTCTCTTTTGTAATAAAGGTGAAAACAAATGTCAACGGAGAATCATTCTATAATGAACTCAAAATCTATATTAAGGATAAAAATATCCGATTAGGAACATAATTTCTTGGGCAACAGATGGAGCTCTGCAATGACAAGAGCTAGGGAAACAGATTGAACTTCTACGTGGAGATCTGGTATACCTAGCCGATCTGTATGACAAAATGAACATTCTAAGTATGAAACTGCAGGTGAGAATTTCTGTTTAATCCAGGCAAAAAGTGCAGTATCCACTTTTATTGGAAAATTGAAAATATATAAGCAAAAACTCGGAGAAGAATGTTCTCACAGTTTCCCTGCATAGAAGGTATGGTCTCTTCCACAGGTGGTAATTTGCAAGAGTACTACTTACACCTGCAGTTACTGAAGAAGAATTTTCAGAATCAATTCAAGGATTTTGAACTATCTAGAAATTCCGGACTGCGTAATTAACCCATTTCTTTGCAAGGTGAAAGAACAGGAAGAGAGCTTGCAATAAGAAATTATCGAAATTCAGAATGCTGAAGAAGCAAAAATGCTTTTCAAAAATGTTGGGTTTTGTGGTATGTGGCTACATTGTCATATGAAGTTTCCTAGTCTTTGGAAAAGAGCCATACTGCTCTTCATTGCATTTCCATCCTCTGACCTTGTTGAAAGAGCCTCCAGTGCAATGAACCACATACTCACAGAAAAACTATTCAGGACATTTGCAAAGACAGGTGTGTAAGAAGGGTCCAAAGGATCATTGGAGACCTGAATCACCCCAACTACAAACTGTTTCAGCTGCTACCATCCGGGAAATGGTACCGCAGCATAAAAGCTGGGACCGACAGGCTCTGGAATAGCTTCTTCCACCAGGCCATTGGACTGCTTAACTCATGCTGACACAACTGTATTTCTGTGTTATATTGACTAACCTATGGTACATACTATTTATTATAAATTACTATAAATTGCACATTGCACATTTAGACAGAGACATAACGTAAAGATTTTTACTCCTCATGTATATGAAGGATGTAAGTAATAAAGTCAGTTCAGTTCAATTCAAAAACAGAAACTGCTTGGATATTGTTACGCATGGGGACATAAGTATTTTGCTGTCACAACTTGAACCAGATATTTCAACTCTTGCTAAAAACCATCAAGCTCAAAGATAACATTGATATTGAAGATGTTGTACAGCGCACAGGTACTGTGTAAGCTAGGTTTAAAGACAAATAAAAATTTAAAGCAGAATCATTTTTTCTCATGTTAGCTTATATAAGATATGTTTTTACACTATGGGGGTGCTGGAAAGTATGTTGTGCCTAAGAGGGGTATTGGCAAGTTGGTACGGGCCATCAGAGAGGCAAAGCGTGCACATGCCCAGCGAATCCACAGCCACTTCCAGGACAGCGGAGACACGCGGCGCATGTGGAAGGGCTTTCACCAACTACAGGACAACATCACCTGACTGTGCGGGTGATGCCTCCCTCCCAGATGCGCTGAACAACTTCTACACTCGGTTTGAGGCGGATAATGATGTGGCGGCAAGGAAGATCACCCCTCCTCCAAATGACCAGGTGCTATGTCTTACCATGGTCGATGTGAGGAGAACCCTGCGCAGGGTCAACCCACGGAAGGCTGCTGGACCAGACAATATTCCTGGCAGAGTGCTTAGAGGATGTGCAGACCAGCTAGCAGATATTCTCACTGACATCTTCAACATCTCCCTGAGCAGCGCCGTCATTCCTATGTGCTTCAAGGCCGCCACCATCGTCCCAATGCGGAAGAAGTCTTCAGTGTCCTGTCTGAATGATTACCGTCCCGTTGCACTCACATCCATCATCATGAAGTGTTTTGAGAGGCTTGTCATGAGGCACATCCAGGCCCTGCTGCCCCCTCACTGGACCCCCTGCAGTTCGCATATCGTCCCAACCATTCAACAGACGATGCCATTGCCCTCACCCTCCATCTGGCCTTAACCCACCTGGACAAAAAAGACACCTAACCCACCTGAACAAAAAAGACACATACGTTTGAATGCTGTTCATAGACTTCATTTCAGCATTCAACACAATCATTCCTCAGAAACTGATTGGAAAGCTGAGCCTACTGGGCCTGAACACCTCCCTCTGCAACTGGATCCTAGACTTGCTGACTGGGAGACCTCAGTCAGTCCGGATTGGAAGCAGCATCTCCAACACCGTCACACTGAGCACGGGGCCCCCCGGGGCTGTGTGCTCAGTCCATTGCTGTTCACTGCTGACCTATGACTGTGCTGCAACACACAGCTCAAACCACATCATCAAGTTCGCCGATGACACGACCGTGGTGGGTGTCATCAGCAAGAAGGATGAGTCAGCATATAGAGCGGAGGTGCAGCGGCTAATGGACTGGTGCAGAGCCAACAACCTGTCTCTGAATATAAACAAAAGAGATGGTTGTTGACTTCAGGAGGACACGGAGCGACCACTCTCCGCTGAACATCGACGACTCCTCCGTAGAGATCGTTAAGAGCACCAGATTTCTTGGTGTTCACCTGGCGGAGATTCTCACCTGGTCCCTCAATACCACCTCCATAGCAAAGAAAGCCCAGCAGTGTCTCTACTTTCTGCGAAGGCTGAGAAAAGTCCATCTCCCACCTCCCATCCTCACCACATTCTACAAAGGTTGTATTGAGAGCATCCTGAGCAGCTGCATCACAACCTGGTTCGGAAATTGCACCATCTTAGATCGCAAGACCCTGCAGTAGATAGTGAGGTCAGCTTAGAAGATCATCTCTTCCCGCCATCACAGACATTTACACCACACGCTGCATCCGCAAAGGAAGTAGCATTATGAAGGACCACACACCCCTCATATAAACCCTTCTCCTGCCATCTGGAAAAAGGCACCGAAGCATTCGGGCTGTCATGACCAGACTATGTAACAGTTTCTTCCGCCAAGCCATCAGACTCCTCAATACCCAGAGCCTGGCTTGACACCAACCTACTATACCCTCTACTGTGCCTACCGTCTTGTTTATTAATTATTATTTATTGTAGTGCCTGCACTGTTTTGTGCACTTTATGCAGTCCTGGATAGGTCTGTAGTCTAGTGTAGTTTTTGTTTTTTTCTTACGTAGTTCAGTGTAGTTTTTGTATTGTTTCATGTAGCACCATGGTCCTGGAAAATGTTGTCTCATTTTTACTATGTTCTGTACCAGCAGTTTATGGTTGAAATGACAATAAAAAGTGACGACTTGACTTGACTTGAAGGTGCTTTATGGGGATGTTGGCAAGTATGAACATGCTTTACTGGGGCATTGGGCTAAAAAAGGTTGGGGAAACACTGAGTTAGGATAACGAGCCATTAATAGATACGTGGTTGTCTTAAAAGGAAATTAGTTTTTTTAATGTTTTGTTCTTTGTCTGCTAAATTGAATACATTCAGGCAACTAATTTAACTTGTTTAATAGCTGATGTCCTTCGGTGTAGAGGTGGCTACAAATTGCAGCTCAGTTCCATAGGTACTGAGGAGCTGTTTGAGGTATGTTGATAGGATGGAAGCAGACCCTTTTCCTTGTTTTGGACTTGAAACATTTTATGTAGGTGAAATTATTTTTGTTTTAAATTTTAAATTATTTTAAATGTATTTGATGCTAACATCATCATCTTAAGTTGAGGAGACCAAACTGAGGTTGGCAATAATTCTGCTATTGACGGGTCCTCTGAGACCTTTCACTCATGTGTTGCTTCCAAAGGGATGCATTCCCCCTTGATCTTTTCTGTTTTCTGTTATTCCATATTTGAAATCTGTTAAATCAAACTTTTTCCCACTTGTGATGATGGCTATTTCTCTCGGTCCACATGCTACCTGACCCACTGTTTCCAGAAACAAAGTGCTATTACCAGAAAGCACATTTTCTGACAAATAGATTTTTTTGGTTGTTTTAAGAGATGGAATCAAAACTTTATCTTCCTGGCTAAGTAGCTTTTAGTTGCTGCATTAAGACATTGTTGAGTAGTTAAAAATTTGAAGTGGGGCATTGTTGCGGTGAAGCAAATCTGTAAATTACTGGACCTTTCTCTTTCTACTCACTGTCATTTCATTAGGACACTAACTAAAATTGAGAGAAGTATGTGAAGAAAAGTTATTGGATGTTTTTAAGAATGGTAGGCTGAGGGTGAAAGATTAATGGGATAGGAGGTAATTTGAAAAGTCAGATGAAGTAATGATCTTATTGAGTGATCAAACATTGTACTTGGTCCCTGTTTTCTGTTGGAGCCCTATACCTTTGGGTATCTATAGATCAGTTTCTTTTCCCATGAGATATGATGAAATCTCCTGGCAAACCTCATCAAGCCAGGCTTGTTACTTTCTGGTGAGAAAGCCAAGATTCTCTTGCTGGGTGAAACTTGTGGTAGAGATTAGGGCAGTTCAATACTAGTTCTGATTGAGATGCAGAAGAGCTAAGTCTGGACCAGCACCATGCTGCTAGCTGTGTTAATTTCCCAAAAGATCCTGAACCTGGCACAGAGCCTTCCACATGTACTGATTTTTGTACAGCTACCAGGTTGCCATAGAATCTGACTGGATTAGTATATCTTTATGAGCAAATAGTATTTTGTCTGCTGTGGAATAGACATTGGTTACAGAAATTGGAATACAGTGTCCTTATTGACCTGGCTGGTGGCGTAGTGGCATCAGCGCCAGACTTTCAGGATGAAAGGTCCCGAGTTGGAAAACAGCCAGCCGGCTCCCCTACATGCTTTCCATCCGTGCTGGGTTACGAGCTGGTGATCTCTTTGGAAACTCACCCGGCAGAAGGCAATGACAAACCACAACTGTAAACTTGCCTCGTACGCGGTTCCTCACTCCGTCAGAGAGGCGTGGAGGGAAATTGTCTGCTAACTGGAGAAACTCCGGATGTGACGTACCTTTCCTTTTTTCCCTACATTAATATCTGAAGTAGTGTGTCCAGCAATGTTTCAGTTAATTGTCCAGTTGTGAGTTAAGAATATTGAATGGAGATTCTGCAGGGAGCGCTCATGGAGTGAGGTCGTCTCTCTGGCTTCGCTCCATTCCCGTTATCCTTTTTAACCTATGATCTCCTTGATTTAATCAACTTTAAGTACACCAGAAGACTTACTTTATCTCTCTGACTTACTGATTAATTGATTTCCTTTTGTCAACTGCATCTTTTGAGCTTAAAGAAATGAGTACGAGATCTAAAACCAAAGATGGGAAAGACGCTGATGGGAACGGAGGAAAGAAGAAAGGTGACTCTAAACATACGGAATTAACTTACGAAGTTATGATGAAGTGTTTGGAAGAAATGTTTGAGCAGCATCGGATAAAATTATCTGAAAGTTTAACTGCTCAATTGGAACAACATCGTCAAAGCCTCAATGAAGATTTAAAATCAATCACGGATTCTTTGAAATCCCTGAATTCTGATGTTCAAAAACACGATGCAAAAATTTCTGAGCTGGATACTAAATCTCAGAAGACAGATACCAAAGTTGAGATCTTAGAGAAGGATCTAGCTTCGACTACTAAACAGCTCCAACAACTTAAATCCAAAGTTATTGATCTTGAGAATCGATCGAGAAGACAAAATTTACGTTTAATTGGCTTACCCGAGGACGTTGAGGTTGGAGATCCTGTAATATTCTTTGCTCAACTTTTAAAGGATTCGTTCGGTTCAGTTTTTCCCAACGATTCTCCATTACTCGACCGCGCCCATCGTATACCGTGGGTAAAGTCGGCAGCGGCTGTTTCCAAACCCAGACCAGTTATTCTTCGTTTCCATTATGTTAATGTTAAAGAACAACTTCTCCAGATCGCTCGTTGACAAGGGATGATCAAGTATCATCAGCATTCCTTCAGGATAGTTCAAGACTACAGTCCTGAAGTGATGAAGGAACGACTGTCTTTTAAACCTTTAATGTTGGAATGCTATCAAAAAAAATCTCAAACTGACACTACTGTACCCTTCACGACTCAGAATCTCTCTTCCCGATGGAAATTGTCATGTCTTCCATTCTACAACTGCTGCTCGAAGCTTTTTGGATGATAACTTCCCATCTGATACAGACACCCTCTCTTAATTTGTGTCTGGTGCTTCCAGCACCAATTTTTTTTCTCTCTGGTGTTTTTCTTCAAAATAAACCTTCTACTACTGTGCGATGAAGGTTTTTTATAAGTCTAAGATTTTTGTACTTTGTTTATTACTATAGTGATTATTCTATAACTTATATAGAATATTTATCTCCTGTGAATAACATCATTTTCCCTTCGTTAACCTTTTGTTTTAACTTATCCTTTTTCATTATTACTAATGATCCGATCCGACGGTCATTTGTAGTTATATGTTTCCTATTTTTGATTTTCGCATAATTAAAATGGCGACTTGTCTTTCTTTTTCTATAATCTCCTTTTTTTTGGGACGCCATGTTCTTATGCTTCTTCTTCCCATAATCCATTTTTCTTATTTTGGAAGCGATTTTTTTATTTACTCGCTTATAATTAACTAATTATATGTACTGATACTGTTTTTTTTATTTTATATATTTTAGTAATTTTTACTATGTAGACTAATTTACAATACTGTTTATTTTTCACATATATTAGTCTTTGGGAGGTCACTTATTTAACATATATTTTTGGAGTTGCCCCCTGCAGAAATGGGGTTAAAGTTAGTATTAGTGCTTTTTTCCAGCCTTCTCTGGCTTAGTTCGGGGTTCTACTTGGGGTTGGGGGAGGGGGATGTCTTTTTCTTTTCTAATTTTTTCTATTGGGCTGATTCAGAACTACAAAGATGTCCGCAGTGTCGAGATTTCCGGTTCCTCTCTAATCATGCATTCCTCTTCTGATTTCATGAGCTCACATTATGGTTAACCCCTTACTTACCAAAGGGTTAATTTTTAGTTATGGCTCATACTATTAATTTTGTCTCTTGGAATACAAATGGTTTAAACCATCCAATAAAATGGAAAAAGATTTTCAAAGTGTTCCAAAGACTGAATGCTCATATTATTTTTGCACAAGAGACTCATGTAAGGAAAGAGGACAATCAACGCTTCTTTAAGTTTTGGAAAGAAAAACAATACCATTCAAATGCTCAAGCCAAAATTAAAGGCGTTTCAATTTTTATTGATCCCTCAATTACATTTATTCATCAAGACATTATTTCAGATCCTAACGGCAGATTTCTGTTAATTACTGGGGTACTTTTTAATAAAAAGGTTGCTATGGTTAATGTTTACACTCCGAATGTGGATTATCCTGAATCCTTTAAACACTTACTCACTTCCTTTCCTAATTTAAATGAGTATATGTTGATAATGGGCGGTGATTTTAATTTATGTTTGAATCCCATGCTGGACAGATCCATAGGTAGTCCGGCTTTACCGAATAAGTCGGCTACTATTATTAACTCTTTTATGTTGGATTCTGGGATTTCAGAAATTTGGAGATTTCTACATCCAAATGATAAGGAATTCTCCTTTTTTTCTCATGTACATCGTTCTTTTTCCCATATTGATTATTTTCTGATTGACTCTCGTTTGATTCCATATGTAGTTGATTGTAATTATGACATTATTGCTATTTCAGATCATGTTCCAATGAAACTTTCCATCAAGCTAATGGATATCTTTTGTACTAGCAGACAATGGCGATTTAACCCTATTTTGCTTCAAGATCAGGACTCTGTCAAATTTGTAAAGGAGCAGATTGATTTCTTCTTTTCAACTAATACTATGGAAGAAGTTTCCAACGGAACTGTTTGGGACGCCTTTAAAGCTTATATCCGTGGTCAAATTATTTCCTATTCGGCTGGTTTGAAAAGACGTATTAACAATGAAATACTTCTGTTGGTTGATAAAATTAAAGAAGTCGATAAAAAGTATGCTATTTCTCCCAGTAAGGAGCTGTACAAACACAGAGTTGAACTCCAATTGGAACATAGCTTATTATTAACATCCTCGATTGAAAATCAATTAATGAGAACTAGAAGTGATTTTTATATTCATAGCGATAAATCGGGTAAATTACTGGCTAAGCAATTGAAATTTGATTCGGCTAAACGTCAAATTACTAAGATTCGTAAACAGGATGATACTTTCACAGTTGATCATGTTGGGATAAACCAAACCTTTCAAGAATTTTATACCTCTTTATATCACTCTGATTTTCCTCATGATTCTAATTTCATGCATGATTTTTTAAGTAAATTGAGTTTTCCGAAACTATCACCCGAAGATTGCCTAACATTAGAAACTTCCATTTCAGAGGAAGAAATAATAACTGCAATCTCATCATTGAATTCCGGTAAAGCACCCGGTCCGGATGGGTTTACAGTGGAATTTAAAAAATTTTTTTCCTCCATTCTTTCTTCTAAATTGTCTAGAATATTCAAGGAAGCAATCAGCTTAGGTAAATTACCACAATTGTTTTATGAAGCCTCTATTTCCTTAATTCTTAAAAAGAATAAAGATCCTACTGATTGTGCATCATACAGACCGATATCTCTTCTGAATGTAGACTCTAAAATTTTTTCAAAAATTCTAGCAACTAGACTGGAGAAGGTGTTACCTCAAATTATTTCTATGGATCAAACCGGATTTATTAAAAATTGCTATTCATCCTTTAATATTAGGAGGTTAATGAATATTGTTTATACCCTCTCATTTACTACCCCGGAATGTATTATCTCATTAGATGCCGAGAAAGCCTTTGACAGAGTTGAATGGCCTTATTTATTTAATGTTCTTGAGAAATTTAATTTTAATTTGACATTTATATCTTGGATTAAATTGTTATATTACTCCCCGGTAGCCTCGGTTTGTACAAATAATTATAGATCTCCTTTTTTTCCTCTTTTTTGTGGTACTAGGCAAGGTTGCCCTCTTAGTCCTTTACTATTTAATATTGCTCTTGAATCTTTAACAATTGCTATTCGTGACTCGCCAAATATTGTTGGTATTACCCGTGGAAATGAAATACATAAATTATCATTATATGCAGATGATTTGTTGTTATACATCTCTAACCCGGAGAAGTCAATTCCTGCTATCCTAGATCTGTTAGCTCAATTTAGTAACTTCTCTGGTTACAAATTGAATCTTAGTAAGAGTGAATTATTCCCTTTAAATAAGCATGTACCTATTTATGGACGTTTACCATTTAAATTGGTTACTGATTCATTTATATATTTAGGGATAACAATTACGAAAAAGTATAAAGATTTATTTAAAGCCAATTTTTTACCTTTAATTGATCAGATTAAACTTTTATTTACCAAATGGTCCCCAATCTCTTTGTCTTTGATTGGTCGGATTAATGCTATTAAGATGATCATTTTGCCTAAATTTTTGTATATATTCCAATCGGTTCCAATTTTTATCCCAAAATCTTTTTTTGATAACGTAGATTCAAAAATTTCCTCTTATATTTGGCAGAATAAAAATCCTAGGTTAGGTAAAAGGTATCTACAGAAATCTAAGAAGGAGGGGGGGCTCGCCCTCCCGAATTTTAGATTCTATTATTGGGCAATTAATATTCGATATTTAAAATTCTGGTTACAAGATTTGGACGCATCTTTAAACCCTCATTGGGTAAATCTTGAATCTAATTCATTACAAGGGTTCTCCTTGGGTTCGGTTTTAGGAACTTTACTTCCTTTTACTTCTTTTAAATCATATAAACAAATGAACAACCTAATAGTTAAGCATACTTTACGTGTATGGTTTCAATTCCGAAGATTTTTTGGGTTTAATCAATTTATTCTAGCAAGTCCTATTATATCAAATTTTCTTTTTCAACCTTCTACGATGGATCAAGCTTACTTTGATTGGAAAACCAAAGGTATAATATCTTTTCGCGATTTATTCTTGGATAACTGTTTTATGTCTTTTGATCAACTCTCTAATAAATGTAACTTAACCAGATCTCACTTTTTTAGATATCTATTGATTAGAAACTTTTTAATTACTGTCTCTCCTAATTTTCCACATCCATATCCAATGGACACTTTGGAAAAAATCTTAGATTTAAATCTCTCTCAGAAAAGTGTAGTAGCAATTATATATAATATAATTATGAATCTATGTCCTGATGCTTCTAATAAAATCAAAGCTGACTGGGAAAGAGAACTTGAGATTATTATACCGACTGGGAATGGGAAAAAATTCTTCAGTTGGTGAATTCATCCTCTGTATGTGCTAAACATTTATTTGTTACAGTTTAAAGCAGTGCACAGGGCTCACATGTCCAAAGATAAACTATCTCGTTATTACTCTTATATTAATCCAATATGTGACAGATGCCATTCCGAGATAGTTTCTTTAACCCACATGTTCTGGTCATGTCCCTTGTTGGAGAAATATTGGAAAGATATTTTCGATATTATTTCAACGGTCCTAAATATAGACTTACAACCTCATCCAATTACTGCTATCTTTGGACTACCAATGATAGACTTAAATAATTTAACCTCTTCATCACGAAGGATGATTGCATTTCTTACTTTAATAGCTAGAAGGTCCATTTTGTTGAATTGGAAAGAGATCAACCCTCCTACTGTATTTCATTGGTTTTCACAAACTATGGTGTGTTTGAATTTGGAGAAAATTAGAAGTGCAGTTTATGACCCTTCTATTAAGTTTGAAAAAACTTGGAGGCCATTCATTCAGCATTTTCATTTGATGTAATTTGATCATTTCCAAACTTGTTTTATCTCCCTGTACTGTTGTTGGAGGGGATTGGAGTCATCGACACTAAGGTTTTCTTCTTTTCCATTTTTAAGTTTTTAGTTTTGCCCAAGTCTTTTAGGTTAGTTGATTAATTTTGTTTTTCTTTGGGGATGGGTTTTTTTTTGTTTTGTTTTTTTTTCTTTTTCATTTTTTTTCCCAGTTTTTTTTTATTTTGTATTATCCGTGGTTAGTTCTACATGTTTGGGAGCTTTGTTAATTTCCACTACTTGGTTTTGCAATTAATTTTTTTAAGTGTAACATTACATCTCCTTCTATTTGTATTATGGCTATGTTCTGTTTCTGTATTTTGAAATTAATAAAAAGATTGAAAAAGAAAAAGAAAGAATATTGAATAGCTTGGCACAGTACGGCCCTTTGGCCCACCACGTCTTCAACAACGCTGATTCCAATCGAACTAATTACATTTGTCTGCACATGGTCCATATTCCTCTATTCACTTGCTTATTCATGTGGCTGAGTGCCTCTTAAACATCGCTATCATACCTGCTTCTATCACCATCCCAAGTAATATGTCCAGGCACCTATCACGCAGTCTTTAAAATAAATAGTCATCTTTTACCGTCTCCCTTAACCTTTCCCCCTTTCACTTTAAACTTATGCTCTCTAATTTGACATTTCCACTGTGACAAAAGGACTCTGACTATCTACCTTTGGGTCTCATCAGGTCACCCCCTAGCCTCTGCTACTCCAGAGATAAAAAATCAAAATTTGTCCAACTTCTCTTTATGGTTAATAAACTCAATTCCAGGCAAACCTCTTCTGTATCTTTCTTCAAAGCCTCCGCATCTTTCCTATAGTGTGGTAGACTTGCACACAGTACTCCAAATGTGGCACGAACATAGCATGCCCACAGTGTTCAGCAGAACAACACAAACATAACAGCAGCAGAGTAGGCCCCTTTCTCACCCTCTGACACACATAGTTAGGCCTCCAATTCCAGGACAGCCCACCTCTGTTCCTTCTACCTTCAGTCAATGGCCCAGACTTTCAGACGTGCAGACGTCAGGCTTCGAACCTCCAGTTCCTGGCCCAGACTTGCAGTCATCGCCCCTCTGACTTCTGAACAAGTCATCCTAAGGGCTTTGACCTTTGGGCCTTGACCTTCAGACTAGCTGACTTCGGTCTTCAACCTTTGGGCTTCACTCTCTGCACTTAATTCTTTGACTTCAACCCCTGGAATATTAAGCCCGGGTCTCATTGATCATTGGACTTAGATCTTCGGGCCTTCACCATTGGACTCACACGGATCTCCAACCCTCAGACTTGCTGACCTGGTGGCGGGGAGGGAGTAAGGTAGTCACTGGTCCTCATGCCTCCTGTCTTCATGGACCTCCAACCTTGGGACTTGCCAGCCTAGAGATTGCTGGTCTCTGTCCTCATTGCCTGCACACCTGACCTCTAATATCGCTAGCCTTTGACAATAAAGTGTTTGACCTAGATTCTTCATTTATTGCCCTGACCTCTAACTTCTTTATCTCTGTCCCTAACACTAACCTGATCCCAAACTCCCTAGTTTGTCCCCAAAACCTTTCCACTGAACCTAACAAATAACTGTGAGCCATGACCTCAATAGACATCATAGCTTGTTGTCATCATGATTTAAGTTCAATTTTTTAACAATTTCACATTGCAAATGTGTGAAAAACACACTTGCCTGATGTAAAAGTAAACTGTATTGTGTCTGTGCAGAACTTTTAAAGGTATATTTTCTGCAACTCTATTAACTAGAAATGATATAACAGCAATATTTAATGACGTTTATCCTTGGCCTTTGATTCTTTGCCTACCCCTTCCACTTTACAACTGTGAAGCAGGGTGTTGTCTTTTTATACCTAATGTAAATCAGCCAGAGAGGAAAATCAGGACCTTGGCAGCTGATTTCTCTGCGTGAGTAATTGCTTGAGTCATAAGTCTGGTGACTTAAAATGTAAACGTGTCCGAGAAGTAAACTCAGTGGGAAAATCTTTTTTTAAAAGATTCAACTTGTAATACCAAATTGTTGGTGTCTTCGAACATTTTAAACTTGTAACCAGGACACAACTGTCATTTGGATCAAAAAAATTAAGTGTGCCATAATGAATCCAAAAAAGATAATTTTAATTAAGTGCCCACTATTTTCAACAAACCTTCTCAAGTTCAAGTTCATTGTCATCTGACTGTACATATATACAAACAAACAAAAGGTTTCTCTGGACCATGGTGCATTCACAAAGCATATACAGTGACTTGTAAAAGTATTCAGCCCCCAACCCTTCCTTTGTTCACATAAATGAGTATACAACTAGGGATTTTGATCAATTTAACTGAGAATTTTTAGTTGTGAATCACATGTTCTTTTTTCACAGTAGAGCCCAAAAAACAGGCAAAATTGTAAAGCATTAAAACTAAAAATTAAAAAACTGTAATGTCCTAAGTACCTTTGATCAGTGCTTAGTTGAACCACTTCTCACAGCTATTACAGCCAGTACTCTTGTTAGATAAGTCTCGATTAGCTTTACACAATGGAGCAAGATTTGCCCATTCCTCCTTGTAAAATTGTTCAAACTGTGCCAGCATGTAAATGTAAATGCAATTGCGAAGAAAGCACGACAACACCTCTACCTTCTTCGGAGTCTGCAGAGATTCAGCATGACATCTAAAACTTTGACGAACTTCTATAGACGTGTAGTGGGGAGAGTGTATTGACTGGCTGCATCATGGCCTGGTATGGAACCATCAATGCCTTTGAATGAAAAATCCTACAAAAGGTAATGGATTCGGCCCAGTACATCATGGGTAAAGCCCTCCCAACAATTGAGCGCTGTTATAGGAAAGCAGCATCAATTATCAGAGATCCTTACCACCTAAAGCATGCTTTTTTTTTCTCATTGCTGCTATCAGATAGAAGGTACAAGAGCTTCAGGACTCGCACCACCAGGTTCAGAAATAGTTACTACCCCTCAACCATTAGGCTTTTGAACAAAAAGGGGCTAACTGCACTCATTTGCCCATCCTTTGAGATATTCTCACAACCAATGATCTCACTTTAAGGACTCTTTATCTTGTTATTTCATGTTCTCATTATTTATTGCTATTTATTTATATTTATATTTATATTTACACATTTTGTTGTCTTCTGCACTCTGGTCGATCTTTCATTGATCCTGTTATTGTTACAATTCTATAGATTTGCTGAGTATGCCCGTAGGAAAATTAATCTCAGTGTTGTATGTGATGACATACATGTACTCTGATAATAAAGTTTACTCTGATAATAAAGTTTACTTTGAACTTTGGTTAGATGGACAACAATCTTGAGGTCTTGCCAGAGACGTTCGATTGGATTAAGGTCAGGACTCTTACTAGGCCACTCAAGGACATTAATTTTCTTCTTTTGAAGCCGCCTCAGGCAGTGTGTTTTGGGTCATTATCCTGCTGTAAGACGGACTTCCTTCCCAGTTTAAGCTTTCTGGCAGAGGCTAGCTGATTTTTATCCAGGATCTCTCTGTATATTAGCAGCATTCATCTTCCTGTCAATCTTGACCAGATTTCCAGTCCTTGCTGCTGAAAGCATCCCCATGGCATGATACTAAGTCCACTATACTTCACAGTGGGAATGGTGATACCTGGCTGATGCACAGTATTAGATTTACAGTATAGTTTAGTTTTATCTAAACTAAATATTTGGATATTTAGTTATCTAAATATCTAACATTTAGATACTGCTAAATGTTGAGGCCAAAAAGTTCCACTTCGCATCTAACCACAAGACCACCTTCCACATCTTTACAGTATCTTCTAAGTGACCATTTGCAAAGTCTTTATGGGCAAGGATATGTTTTTTTCATAAGCCAGGGCTTCTTCCTTGCCACTCTTCTATAAATACCCATTTTGTGCAAGGCCTATTATTGTGGAGCCATGAACTTCAGCTCCAGTTGCAGCCACTGATTTCTGTAGCTCACTCGGAGTGACTTGGGGTCACAGTAGCCTTTCTTATGTACCATTCTTCAGTGGCAACAAAGTTTAGAGGGGAAGTGGAGCTAGGCAGTGTGGCTGTAGTTTCATACTTTTTCCACTTTTTCACGATGGACTACATTGAGCACCTAAGTATGTTCAGTGCCTTTGAGATGGTCTTGTGCCCTTCCCCACATTTGTGCTTCTCTATCATTTTGCTGACTTGCCCTGAATGCTCTTTTGTCGTCTTTTCAGTTTGGTCCATTGAAAATCTATCATATTGTTGGACCTTACAGAGAGGGGGGTATTTATTCAGGTGATCCTCCAATTTTCTACATCAACAAATTGGGTGAGTCGGTAAGGTAATAAACAGTATTCCACCTGAGGAAAGTTAGCGTAGTAAATAAAAAGGAGATGAATACTTTTTCATCCTCACAATTTTAGTTCTTAATTTTTTTTGTAATTTGTTGACAGGTTTTAGAGTTTTACTTTTGATTTGACATGATGCACAATGTTTTGTAGATTAGCTGAAAAAAATCTTCAAAATATTCAATACGTTTTAAATTTAGAAAATGAGAATGTATGTAGTGCGTAGCACAGGTAAACTATAAACAATAAATAGTTTGTTGTTTCGGTGACGAGACCTCAGTGGAGGCAGGGTATTCATTAGTCTCACATCCTGAAGGAAGAAGCTGTTACCCTGTCTGGCACTCCTAGTCCTGATGCTCCTGTACCTCCTTCCTGATGGTAGTGGGTCTAAGACATTATGCGATGGGTGGCAGGTATCCTCAGCAATACTTAGGGCCCTTCGTATACAACGCCCCTGATAAATGTCACAAATGGCGGGGGAGGGGGAGATCCTGGTGATCTTCTCGATGGTTTTTACTATACTTTGTAGGATTTAGCGGTTCGAGGCCTTGCAGCCTCTGTACCACACAATGATGCAGCCAGACAGGACATTCGATGCTGCTCCTAGAGAAAATTGTTGGAATGGGAGCAGGGAGCCTTGCATGCCTCAGTCTCCTCAGAAAGTGTAGATACTGCTGTACCTTCTTGATGAATGAGGAGGTCTTGTGGATCCAGATTAGCTCATCTGTTATGTGTACAGGTTTCCCCCACCATCGGGGTAGAGCGTTCCTATGAAACGATTCGTAAGCCGGAATGTCATAAAGTGAAGAAGCAATTACCATTTATTTTTATGGGAAAAATTTGTGAGCGTTCACAAACCCAAAAAATAACCTACCAAATCATGCCAAATAACACATAAAACCTAAAATAACGGTAACATATAGTAAAAGCAGGAATGATATGATAAATACACAGCCTATATAAGGTAGAAATACTTTTCTACAATCATTGCCGCGCTGTTCTCCGTAGCAAAAATCTCACATAAGCGCTCTTGGCAGAAACACGGTGCAAGCGCTCTCAGCAGAAACACTCTCTCCAGTAACCTTTAAGCTATGAAGCTGCCAAATCATACCAAATAACACATAAAAATACATAGCCTATATAAAGTAGAAATGTATGTACAGTGTAGTATCACTTACCGGAATCGGGAAGACAGCGCTGAGCACACTGGTGATGGTGTGTTAGGCTGAGTCGTTGGAGGATTGGGTGGTGCAGTGGTCCCCAACCTCCAGGCCGCCGACCAATACCGATCCGCGAAGCATGCAGTGGTACAGCAGTAGCCAGGACGCACCCAGCACATCTTTAAGAAAAAAGCCGAAATAAACAAGCTAATTAATTAGGTGCCGTCCGGCATGTAAATGTAGGCTGAGATCAGAGGCGACACCATCGGCAATCGCCTCTGATCTGGGCCGACATTACAAATGAATTAGGTGCGTCCTAATTAATTAGGACGCACCTAATTAATTAGCTTGTTTATTTCAGCTTTTTTCTTAAAGATGTGTTGGGTGCGTCCTGGCTACCGCTGCATTCTCTGCGGCAATGTATCGGTCCGCGGCACAGGGGTTGGGGTGGTGGGACACTGGGGTGTCATCTCATCGTCGTCTGTTTCCATCAGGGGAGGCAGGTCATTTTCTTCTGTCTGCTTGCCTCGATGTTGAAGGTCTAGGTTCGTCGTCTGCTGTGGCTGATGTGGAAGGCTTGAAAAATGACAGTATGCTTGACTGCTTAGCCTCGTGCATTTTTCTATCATACAGTTCTTTGTAAGCACTCAAACCATCCTGCAAATATACCCTAAACCTCTGTACTCTTTCAAAATTAAAGTCGTATTTTTCTGCAATCATTGCAGCGAAAATCTCACGCAGTTGCTTCACGTTCAGCTCCTGGATGACTTCACTTTCGGTCTGTTCGCTACTGCATTGGGTTTTGATTGTTATCCTTTCCTCTTCCAATTGCATCAGCTCTTCATCTATCAGTTCTTGGTCATGGGATGCCAAAACCTCTTCAACATCATCTTCGTCAACTTCCACAAGCCAAACTCATTTTGTCCTTATTTCGTTCACCACGATCGAAATGCTTAATTATGTCTAGTTTTATGCTAAGTGTAACACCCTTACGAGCTCTTTTAGGCTTTTCTGATACCTTAGAACTCATCTTGCTAACAGCTGCTCACAGGCACGTGTTTAGTAATGCCGGCTAGAATGCAGTTCCGGGGGAGGAGTTTGGCTGCTCGGGGCGCGCGCTGCTTTTCTCGTGCGCTGCCTTTTTTCGTAACAGTGAAAACACCTTCTGTTGGCGAAAACAGGTAACTAATGTAGGTCTTTCGTAACAGCGAGGTTTCATAAAGCGAACGTTCGAAAAGCAGGGGACACCTGTACACCAAAGAACTTTGTGCTCTTCACTCTCCACAGCAATGGAGAGTGGTTGACCTGTGCCTTCCTGAAGACCTCAATTATCTCTTTTGTCTTGTCCATGTTGAGACTCAGGTTGTTGTTGTCACATCATTTGACAAGCTTTCCTACCTTCTCGCTGTATCTCCCATGATGACAACTCATCAGTGTTGTCTCGTTAGTGAACTTGATGATGTGGTTTGAGTTGGATCTGGCAATGAAGTCATCATTGTGCATAAACTTTATTTGAAATAATATGTTGGAGAATTTTTTTTTGTGCTGACTTAAATTGGATGTCACTGTTGGGGAGCTGAAGTACTGAAAGGGAGAAAGATTAAGGTTATCATTGGTCCAAGTTAACAATCATTGAATCTTCCAACACAATTAATCTAAATGCTCTTGTCTCAGCTATCAGAAAACAAATAATTTGCATTTAAATGGTTCACTATTTATAATTTTTTTTTCCATTACAGATAACTTCATTGGGTTTTAATGCACTAGCCTTTTGTTTGTAAAAAGGCCTGAATACCGTATATTGATTAAGCCGACCAGTAGTGTAGTGGCATCAGCATTGGACTTTGAGGCAAAGAGTCTGGTTTTGAATCTGGTTGTCTCTCTGCACGCTTTCCATCCATGCTGGGTTGAGCATCAAGCTAGCAACTCTCCCTCATTAAAAAAAAACAGACAAATGCTAAGGAAACGGGACATATTGCTGCCCGTTGCACCACAAGGAGTGAAAAGGAACAACAACCGTATATAAATTACATGAATGTTAGGTTCAAAAGAACTCTGTTTCTGTCTCCACTGATGCTGCAGACTCTGCCGTGTATTTTCATCATTCTCTTTAATTTGCATTCCCAGCAACAGCAGTATTTTGCTTTTGTCACTGCAGTAAAACATCTGTTATTCAGCGTTAGCTATTAATCAATGCACATGTTAGCCAAGGGTCCACCTGACCACTTCCTTGGTACTGTAGGGTCAGTGAAGCTGCTTGCCATGAAATGCTGGCTGATAGGGCATGGTGTATGTAAAATGCCAGATAACAAAGATTAGCTTTTATTTGTCACATGTACATCAAAACATATAATAAAATGTGTGATTTTGTGTCAATGACCAACACAGTCCAAAGATATGCTGAGTAGTCTGTAAGTGTCACCAAGCTTCTGGTGCCAACATAGAATGTCTACAACATGTCAGTCCTAACCTGTATGTCTTTGGAATATGTGAGGAAACCAAAGCACCCAGAGGAAACCCACTTGATCATGGGCAGAACATATAACCTCCTTGCAGACAACAGTGGAAATTGAATTGCAAATCGTAATCGCTGGGGCTGTAAAGCATCACCCTAACTGTTATGCTACTTTGCTGCCCTTTGCAGTGGGAATTTGAAATTCCAATCACTGTATGCTGACACTGTAAAGTGTTGTGCAAGCCCCTATGCTACCATGCTGCCCTTTAAACAAAGCATTTATTGTACTGTAGTGTCTATGACTGTGACATTCTGTATATATCATTTACTGAGATGGTAGTAAATCAGATTTAATCATGCATGCTGTGAATATTACTGCACTGAATTAAAATTCTGTGGGTTAACATGAATTCCAAGTCTCTCGGAGGATTAATATTGAAAGGCATTTGAAGTAACATTTAGCCAGATCATATAAAAACCCGCTTACAAGTTGTAGTACTTCTATTCGCGATAAAGTCTCAACCTGCACCAACAGAAAGGGTGCATTAAGAATAGAAACACAGAAATGTACTGATCAGAAAATTGACTTCTATATCTTAAAGTGAAATTAGTTGAGGAAATAAATTTGGGATGAGTGGACCAGAGAAATCAGAACAAGGTAAACATGAAAGGTGGCAGAACACAGCGTTCAATAATATTGAATGGAATCTACCAAATAAAGGCCCAAAGTTTACATAAAATCATAAGATATAGGAGTAGAAGTAGGCCATTTGGCCCATTAAGACTGCTCCACCATTCAATCGTGGCCGATTTGTTTTTCTCTCAACTCCATTCAAATCAAGAACTCCTCGATCTCTGCCTTAAATCTACCTAATGACTTGACCTCCACAGCTTCTGTGGTGACGTATTCCACCGATTCACCTCCCGCTGGCTGAAGAAATTCCTCTTCATCTCAGTTTAAAAAGGATGTTCCTTTTTTTCTCCCTGAAGTTGTGTCCTCAGATCCCAGTCTCCAATAATAATGGAAACCTCCTCTCCATGTCCACTCTATCCAGGTTTTTTGGTATTTGCTAGGTTTCAGTGAGCTTTCACCCCACTGAACTCCAAACATAGGCCCAGAAACAATGAACTCTCCTCATACGTTAAGACTTCTACTCCTGAGATTATTCCTGTGAATCTCCTTTCATAACCTTGAAAGACCTCTGTATTCAGGTAAAACTCCACTACTTGATGTGTTGACTTGAGATTTCTTGGTGAACCTTAACTTTCATACCAGTTAATAAACTAAGACAAAAGCACCAAGCTTAATGAGAATTAGCTTTGGGTTTATTGTCAGTGTCTTAAGGCCTGAAGTTGTTTTGAGACAGTCTGGGGAAGGGAAGAAGCTGTTCTTAAAATCTTGAGTGTTAGTCTTCAGGCTCCTGTTCCTCTTTCAACCCTCCATCTTAGTAATGAGAAAAGGGCAAGTCCCAGATGGTGAGGGTCGTTAGGAATGGATGTGATGCAGCCTTCATAAGGCACTTGCCTCTTGATGTCTTTGATGGTCGGTAGCCTCTTGTGATCTTGTGCATTGGAGCCTCCATACCAGGCTGTGAATCAACCAGTCGGAATACTCTCTACCATGCATCAAGAGTTAAGACTTCCAGATTGTTTCATGTTATTTCCTGTACACAAGTATAAAGGAGAATGAAATAATTGTTAATCCGGATCCGATGCAGTGCACAAAATAGCACAAATAGTAAAGAACACAATAATAAAAAAAACACAATAAATATAAATTTTATATATTGATAGTATTTCCATAAAATGATGTTAGGATGTACATAGGTGACTGACAGGAAATAATAAAGTAATGGTGGAGTTAGTGAGTGGAGATGTTGATCAGCCTTTACTCTTGGGGAAAGGAACTATTTTTGAGTCTGGTGGTCCTCGTACAGATGCTACATAGGTTCCTCCCTGATGGGAGATAGACAAACAGACCATGATCAGGGTGTGTGAGATTCTTCATGATGTTACTGACCCTTTTCCATCACCTTTCTGTATAAATGTTCTTGAATTTGAATTTATTTAAATCTTACATCTGTCCCACGATGTGAAGGAGTAAAAATCTTTGTGTTATGACTCTGTTGCAGTGTATAGACATGTGAATTTATAAATCTAATGGCTTGTAGAAAGAAGCTGTCCCATAGCCTGTTGGTCCTGGCCTTAATGTTGTGAGCAACACACATCAAAGTTGCTGGTGAACGCAGCAGGCCAGGCAGCATCTCTAGGAAGAGTTACAGTCAACGTTTCAGGCCGAGACCCTTCGTCAGGACTAACTGAAGGAAGAGTTAGTAAGAGATTTGTTAATGTTGTGATACTGTTTGCCAGATGGAAGCAGCTGGAACAGTTTGTGGTTGAGGTGACTGGTGCTCCTGATGGTTTTCAAGGCCTTCTTTACACACCTGTTGCTCTAAATGTCCTCAAGGGAGGGAAGTTCACATCCAAAGATGTGCTGGGGGCTGTGTACCACTCTCTGCAGTGCCCAGCGATCAAGGTTGTAGTTCCCATACCAGGCGGTGATACAGTCGGTCAGGGTGCTCTCAGTGGTGCCCCTATAGAAGGTCTTTAGGATTTGGGGGCTCATGCCGAACTTCTTCAGTCGCCTGATGGTGGGTAAGCTGGTGCTGGTGATGTGTCAGGCAGTTTTGAGTACTTGTTGTAGAGTCTTTCTGTCCACTGCAGAGCAGTTTCTGTACCAAACAGTGATGTAGCTTGTCAGGATGTAATCTACTGTGCATCTGTAGAATAACTTGTGTGTGGAAGTGCAAAGTCCAGCTCTCTTCAGCCTCCTCAGAAAGGAGAGGTGTTGGTACATCAATGTATATCTGGTGACATACCAAATCTCCTCAAACTCCTGATGAAATAGAGCCATTAGTATGCCTTCTTCATAATTGTATCAGTGTGTTGGGTTCAAGAGAGATCCTCTGAGATGTTGACACCCAAAATATTGCATCAAAAAGAGATTTTTGAGGTCAAATCAGAAACTGTTAGTCATAGTCATAGTCATACTTTATTGATCCGGCAGTCTCTGTGGAATGAGACACATCGACAAGTGGTGTTGCCATAAGAAAGCAGCATCCATCACCAAAGATCTCCATCTTACAGGCCACACACTCTTCTCACTGCTCTGAACTGATTCCAGCACCTATGGGCTCACTTTCAAGGCTCTGCAACTTGTGTCCTCAGTACTACTTTAGTTATTTTAAATGCACACAATGTGTCTTCTTTCACACCATTGGTTGTTTGTCCGTCTTTGTGTACAGTTTTTCATTGCCTCTATTATAGTTCTTTGTTCTACTGTAAATTCCAGCAAGAAAATGAAACTCAAGGTAGTATAAGTTGGCATAAATGCACTTTGATATTAAATGGATTTTGAACTTGGAAGAGTTCTTGTTCTAGGTGGAGGATTATTAGTCAGAACTTCAGTGTTTTGTTTTTCAGTCAAAATCAGATGAAGTTTTGATTTAATCTGCTACCCATGTTGGCTTCCAAAATCTAAAGTCATGCCTTCTGTCAAGTAGCAAAATATGTAGAAAATGAAAATTCTATTAAATTTTCTGTTTTGATTGAACTTCTGGCTTAGAAGTGGGCCACAGCTTACTGTACCATCTGGAACAATAATAAGGAAATGCATACTTTGCAATTAAATTACAGTCACTTGGGTTTGTGTAGTATACCACTCTTTTTTAATAACCATGTATCACGATAGCCCAAATGTGTTGATGTCTAATTAATCACATTTGGAAAATGATTTTGATGAAGTGCAAGTGGTTTGATAGTAACCAGCTATTTGTATTTATCAGAAATGAATCCCAGTATTTATTGGAATTTTGTTTCATGCAGAGATGTAGTGTATTAATTTTTGTGCAGTTGTTCTTTAGCTGTTATATAGAACGTTGAAAAGTATTGAGAAACTAAACTGTTTGGCATGGTAGAAGTGACCAGTGAAGACCAAACACCATCCACTGCATCACATGTATTTGCAATCTGAGGTTGTTTCATCATCTAAAAAAAGATTGTAAATAGGAGATAAAGGTTCCAAATTGCTAGGAGCAAAACCTACCAAGTAGTCATAAGACTTTGAGAATTTCATTTAGAAATACTTTGCTTTGTCCAGATTGCAAGAAAAGCGTACACCTTGTGATCAAAGACTATTGAGTCATTGAAGATTTATGTAGATTATTTGCTTCCTTGTCAATGTGGCCAAAGTATTTAGGTTCCATTAGAGTTTTTAAAAACTTACCTATTAGTGCAGTGTTTTTTCCAATGGACAAAGAATGAACCTTGGTCAGTAAATGGAGCTACAATGTAGTAGCCATTACAGAGATTTGGCTATCACAAGGACAGGAATATTCCGGGTTGAGGTATTTCAAAAGGGAGAGGTGGGGTAGTGGCATTGCTAATTAGGGATAGTATCACAGTTGGAGAAAAAGGGTGCATTTGTTGAGTCTGCTGGTGGAGGGGGGCAATAACTCTATAAGGAGTTCCCCCCCCCCCGCCAAAGATAGGGAGACGGATTTGGGAAAGGTACAAAATAACAGGGTTGTTGTAATAGTGGACTTTAACTTCACTAGAATTGATTGGTACCTCCTTAGTGCAAGAGGTTTAGATGTTAGGTGTTTTGAGGGAATCCTGACATGATATGTAGACAGGGCAACTAGTATCTGGTGCTAGGCAATGAGCCTGGTCAGGTGTCAGATCCTTGGTGGGAGCACATTTCTTGGACAGTAACCATAACTCCCTGACCTTTACCATAGTCTTGGAGGGGTATAGGAACAGATGGTATGGGAAAGTATCTAATTGGAAAAGGGGGAATAGTGATGCTATTAGGCAGGAACTTGGGAGCATAAACTGGGAACATATTACTCAGGGAAAAGCACAACGGAAATGTGGAGGTTGTTTAGGAGGCAGGGAATGGATGGTAGGGTGAAGGAACCATGGTTGGTAAGAGATGTGCAACACCTAGTCAAGAGGAAGAAAAAAGTTTACTTAAGGTTTAGGAAGCAAGGATCAGACAGGTCCAGAGAGCTACAAGGTAGTTAGGAAGGAGCTGAAGAATGGATTTACGAGAGCCTGAAGGGGACATGAGAAGGCCTTGGTGATTAGGATTAAGGGAGGCCCAAAAAAGAAGTTCTGCACATGTGTAAAGAACAGGAGGATGACTGAAGTGAGTGTAGGACCAATTAGGGATAGAAGAGGAATCCTGTGCCTGGAGATGGAGAAGCCCTTAAGGAATACTTTGCTTTATTACTCCGCACTGATTGAAGTGTTGAGCAAGATTAAAATTGACAAGGACGAGAGCAGAAAACGAAGGTGTGTTCAGTGCCATCTGCCGGTGTTTAACCAGTCTCCTCCTTGCTGCTGTTGGTGGAAGGTGCAGGAGACTTGGGTCCCATGCTGCAAGGTTTGATTGCCTGGCGGCTCGTGGGTGTGGAGTAATTTTCAGCTGTGGTTTGATGTTTAATGTTCTCTGCACTGAATGTGCTTTACTATTTTGATCAAGATGCAGAACTAGATCTATCGCTGTGGCCTACAGCCATTGATATAGTGCTGAACTAACTGACTTAGTGGCTGTGGTCATCAGCTCCTCAACCATTTTATTCGCCTTGGCGACTCGTGGCTGTGGACTCACTTTTGGGGATTCTGCAGTTTGATGTTTAATGTTCTGTGTGTTATTTGTTCATTTTTTGCTGTTTGCATGCTGTCTTTTTTTGTTTTTTTGCTCATTTGATGGCCTTGTGTGGTGTTTTTCCTCAACGGGTTTTATGTTATTTCTTTGTTTTGTGATTGTCTGTAAGAAGACAAATTTTAAAGTTGTATATACAGTATTCATACTTCAATAATAAATTTGAACTTTAATTATCAGAGTTCAGCAGCTGAGATTGGAATTAACAGCAAATAACATCTATCTGCTAAAAGTATTGGGATACGTTGATCAAGTAGTATCTCCATTTCCTGTTAGAGAAAGGCCTTTCTGATGATGTTCCCTGAATTATTATAAATTTTTAAAATTTGCTTCAGTCAATTTATTTTAAAACTTTTTTTAATCCTAAAATTGTCCGATGTAATTGAGGGTATTTGGATGGCAGGCAATCAAAAATCCTTAAAATATGTCTTTCCTCTCTTGCTTTAGAAATTCATAGAGTTTGAGGATTCTCAAGAACAGGAGAAGAAGGACCTCCAGATTCGCGTGGAGGTGCTGGAGTCACAGACTCGGCAACTTGAACTCAAAGCAAAAAATTATGCAGATCAGAGTAAGTAAACTGTGTATTGTACTACTATTGTAATGTTAATGGGCTGGTGTTCGACAATTCTGCATTGATAATTCTATGGTAGAGACTAAGACATGCTTTGCCTTTTTACATCTTGTGATGTTCAAGGTGAGAGAGAGAGAGGCATTGATTGAGGGTGTTGTTGGGAATTACCATCAATTTGAGTAGTGAATACTAAATTCTAATATACTTTATGTAAAGGCTTCCTACAATAAAATCATGATGGCGTAACAGATCTTATTGTTGAGTAGTGATTCATTTGATGGATGGACGAAATGTCCATTTGACCTGGAGACAAATATTATTCTCTTCCATTTTCTGTTCTGTGGTCCAGTTTCAATAAATAACTATTGTTTACAAACCTTTTCACTCCCCCCTCAACACCCCCTTCCCCTTGTTCAGTGAGGAGAGAGTAGTCTCGATGATGTACTGTGATCCTAGAAGCACCACTAAATTCTGATGTGTAACAAATGGGCATAGATGAAGGGCCCACTCTCTTTTTCTTACCACAAATACTGGGGACTCAAAGTTCAAAGTACATTTATTATCAAAGTATGTATACTATATACAACTTTGAGATTTGCCTCCTTGCAGGTAGTCATAAAACGAAGAAACCCAATAGAACCCATTTTTTAAAAAAGACCATGAAGCACCCAATGTGTAGAAAAAAAGCAAATCATGCAAACAATAAAAGTAAGCAAATAATTTTCAGAACTAAAGTTCATGAAAGTGAGTACACAGCCACGAAGCCAGTAATTATTGCAGCTGATTCAGGAGCCCATTAGTTGCAGGCCACAACCTCAGTTCACCTCAAGCAATGAGCTGAACCAGCCTGTCCCTCACCTCTGGCTCTGACACCCTAACCTTTTCAATTTGGCCTGGTGCTTAAATCGTCCAAACCTTGGGTCATTCCTCACTCTCAGACCCAGGCCCTGCTACCTTATCTTGGTTCTGCTGTATCAAGTCGCCTCCAAGTCTGCTCCAGCAACGGCCAAGCATTGGCTTGTTCCTCACTGTTGTACCCAGGCGAAGCTGCCACCATTTGGCCCATACACGGCATGCCACAACTGTTCTGCACCTTCGAGACTTCATTTCACACCGCAAAAATGCCAGATCATACAGGCAGTTCAACAGCTCAACTTTGAAAGTGAAGTTACAGGTGATTGATTGGAGTGATTGTATCCGAGGAAAAAGTGTAATTAATACAATAACATTTTGTTTTGTTTGCTATCTGCAAATTTTCTTTGTGCTTCACCAGCACCACCTTAAAACTCCTGGTCATTCTGGCATTTTGTGCTTTTTGGTGGGGGGATGGGTTACAGCTGTGTAAACTTTGGTAAGGTTGCATTTGGAGTATTGTGTGGAGTTGACACTGTGGTGACTCACTTTCTAGCACACACGAACCGGCTCACAACAGCGCGCGCAGGCAGAGGGCCGGCCCCAAAAAGGGCGCCAGGCCATCTTCACCAGCAGGGGGAAAACCCCGTGCACGGAAAGGGTCTGGGAATAAGCATTCCCCACGGTAGTCCCGCCCAGGGAGGGCGGGAACGGGAAGGCTTTAAAGCAGGCCGCAAAGTTTGAATAAATCTCTTTCATCTCAACTCTAACTCACCGACTCCGTGTGGTTATTTTAGCGCTGTGTATAACACACCGCTACATTTGGTGACCCCGACGGCCCAAACGATATTTGGGCCAGAGATGACCGACGCCGCATCTGTTCACGCAGTTTCGTTACAACTGCCAAGCTTTTGGCCGCTGAGACTCCGTCTGTGGTTGGAACAGGCAGAAGCACAATTCCACATTCGGCAGATAACCTCTGAGTCCACTCGCTACTACTACGTGCTGAGCTCCCTCGACCAAGAGACAGCTGCACAAGTTGAGGAGTTTATACAGTTGCCCCCGGAGAACGGCAAATACACAGCATTCAAAGCCCTGCTCATAAGGACTTTTGGACTCTCACGGTGCGAACGAGCACGCCGCTTAATGCACCTGGATGGTTTGGGAGACAGGCCGCCGTCAGCATTAATGAACGAAATGCTGGCCCTGGCTGAAGGACACAAACCCTGCCTCATGTTTGAGCAGGCGTTCCTAGAGCAACTGCCCGAGGACATACGCCTGCTGCTGTCCAACACAGATTTCAGCGAACCCCGGGAGGTGGCGGCCTGAGCAGATGTGTTGTGGAATGCCAAGAAGGAGAGAGGGGCATCCGTCGTACAGATCACCAAGCCGCGTGCCCAACGACAGACCAGACCAGGCCCGGCAGCAAAGCCTAACAAACAATGGTGCTTCTACCACCAGCGGTGGGGCACAGAGGCCCGCCGCTGTGGACCTCCCTGCAAATCCCCGGGAAACGCCAAGGCCCAGCCGCCGCCGATCGCTACGGCGGCTGGCCATCAGGACAGCCTCCTGTATGTCTGGGACAAGCAGTCGGGACGCCGATTTTTGGTCGACACTGGAGCGGAGATCAGTGTTTTACCTCCAACGAGTTACGACACCCGCAACAGAGAACCCAG
Source organism: Mobula hypostoma (assembly GCF_963921235.1). Taxonomy (NCBI): domain Eukaryota; kingdom Metazoa; phylum Chordata; class Chondrichthyes; order Myliobatiformes; family Myliobatidae; genus Mobula; species Mobula hypostoma. The sequence goes on from NC_086118.1 coordinate 58,609,450, forward strand.
ACCCACTCTGAGGGCCGCAAATGGCAGCACAATACGAACCTACGGCACCCGCACGGTGCGGCTACAGTTCAGCTCCAGCCGGTTCACGTGGGACTTCACACTGGCCGCCGTGGCCCAACCACTCCTGGGGGCGGATTTTCTGCGAGCCCACAGCCTGCTGGTCGACCTGCAAGGGAAGCAATTAGTCCACGCCAAGACTTTTCAAACGTTCTCCCTGGGTGAAGCAAAGTTGCCAGCCCCACACCTGGACTCCATCACGCTGTCCAACGATGAATTCACCAGGGTCCTGGCAGATTGCCCATCAGTACTGACACCGCAGTTCACGGCAGCCATGCCCAGACACGGAGTACAGCACCACATCCCGACCCAGGGGCCACCCCTCCATGCCCGTGCCCGAAGGCTTCCCCTGGACAAGCTCCGACTGGCGAAGGAGGAGTTCAAGAAGATGGAGGAATTGGGGATCATACGACGGTCCGACAGCCCATGGGCCTCCCCCCTTCACATGGTGCCCAAGGCAACGGGGAGCTGGAGACCATGCGGTGACTACCCCAGACTGAACGAGGCTACAACGCCAGACCGCTACCCTGTGCCGCACTTTCAAGACTTCGCAGCAAACCTGTACGGCGCAAGGATCTTTTCCAAGGTAGACCTCGTCCGGGGATACCATCAAATCCCGGTACATCGGATGACATCCCCAAAACAGCACTTATCACCCCGTTCGGACTTTTCGAGTTCCTCCGAATGCCGTTTGGTCTAAAGAATGCCGCACAGACTTTCCAGCGGCTAATGGATGCGGTGGGACACGACCTGGACTTTGCATTCATCTGTTTGGACGACATCCTCATAGCCAGCAGTAGTCGGCAGGAGCATCTGTCCCACTTCCGCCAGCTCTACTCCCACCTGAGCGAATTCGGCCTTACAATCAACCCAGCCAAATGCCAGTTCGGACTCGATACCATCGACTTCCTGGGCCACAGGATTACTAAAGACGGGGCAACCCCGCTGCCCGCCAAGGTAGACGCGGTCCGCAACTTCCCCCGACCCAACACAATCAAAGGCCTGCAGGAATTCGTGGGTATGGTGAATTTCTACCACCGTTTCCTCCCCTCAGCAGCCCGAACCATGCGGCCCCTGTTCACTCTAATGTCGGGTAAGGGCGAGGACATTACCTGGGAGGAAGAGGCCGCAGCTGCTTTCATTAAAACCAAAGAAGCCTTGGCAAACGCCGCGATGCTAGTGCACCCCAGAACGGACGTTCCTACTGCCCTCACGGTGGACGCATCTAACACAGCAGTCGGTGGAGTGCTGGAACAACTCATCGAGAGCTGCTGGCAACCCCTGGCGTTCTTCAGCAAACACCTACGACCACCTGAACTCAAATACAGTGCTTTCGACCGGGAGCTATTGGCACTATACCTGGCAATCTGGCACTTCAGGTACTTCTTAGAAGGTAGGCCCTTCACCACGTTCACAGACCACAAACCGCTTACCTTTGCGTTCACGAAGGTGTCCGACCCCTGGTCGTCCCGCCAGCAGCGACATCTGTCCTACATCTCCGAGTACACGACGGACATCCGGCATGTCTCTGGAAAGAACAACGACGTGGCGGACGCACTATCCAGACCTACCATACAGGCCCTGTCCCAGGGGGTGGACTATACAGTGCTGGCAGAGGCACAGCAGGCAGACTCTGAGATCCCCAGTTACAGGACTGCAGTCTCTGGTTTGCAGCTCCAAGACCTCCCAGTAGGCCCAGGTGAGAGGACCCTACTATGTGACGTAGCTACTGGCCAACCCCGCTCCGTCGTCCCAGCAACCTGGCACCGGCGGGTTTTCGAATCCATTCACAACTTAGCGCATCCCTCCATCAGGACAACTGTCCGGCTGGTCGCCAACAGGTTTGTGTGGCATGGACTTCGTAAACAGGTCAGTGAACGGGCCAAAACATGCATGCAGTGCCAAACAGCCAAGGTGCAGCGGCACACCAAGGCTCTGCCGCAGCAGTTCGAACCCACCCGCCGGAGGTTCGACCACATTCATGTGGATATCGTGGGGCCCCTGCCAGTGTCGCGAGGAGCGCGGTACCTCCTAACTATGGTAGACCGGTTCACCAGATGGCCAGAGGCAGTCCCGCTCACCGACACCACCTCCGAATCCTGCGCCCGAGCACTGATCGCAACCTGGGTAGCCCGCTTCGGGGTACCGGCCCACATTACCTCCGACAGGGGTGCCCAGTTCACCTCCAGCTTGTGGTCAGCTATGGCCAACCTTTTAGGATCACAGCTACACCACACAACTGCCTACCACCCACAGTCGAACGGACTAGTGGAGCGTTTCCACCGTCACCTGAAGTCGGCTCTCATGGCCCGCCTGGAGGGGCCTAACTGGGTGGACGAACTTCCCTGGGTCCTACTCGGAATCCGCACGGCGCCCAAAGAGGATCTGCATACCTCGTCGACCGAGTTGGTGTACGGCGCACCCCTGGTCGTCCCAGGAGAGTTCATACCAGCCCCAAGGGGGCAAGAGGAAGAACCCACAGCAGTCCTGGACAGACTACGGGAGAGGCTCGGTAACCTGGCCCCCATCCCCACTTCACAGCATGGACAGAGCCCGACCTGCGTACCCAAAGACCTGCAGAACTGTAAGTTTCTTTTTGTACGACGGGGCGGACACCGGGCACTGCTGCAGCGGCCCTACGAGGGGCCGTTTAAGGTGATCAGGAACAACGGGTCCACGTTCATGCTGGACATTGGGGGGAGAGAAGAGGTTTTCACGGTGGACCGACTCAAACCAGCCCATGTGGACTTGGCGCAGCTGGTCCAGGCTCAGGCACCGCGGCGCAGGGGCAGACCTCCCAAACAGAGGCCGATCCAGACTGTGGACATTGGGGGAGGTATCGCCGGTTCTGGGGGGGTGGGGGGTTATGTGGCGACCCACTTTCTAGCACACACAAACCGGCTCACAACAGCGCGTGCAGGCAGAGGGCCGGCCCCAAAAAGGGCGCCAGGCCATCTTCACCAGCAGGGGGAAAATCCCGCGCGCGGAAAGGGTCTGGGAATATACATTCCCCACGGTAGTCCCGCCCAGGGAGGGCGGGAACAGGAAGGCTTTAAAGCAGGCCGCGAAGTTTGAATAAATCTCTTTCATCGCAACTCTAACTCACCGACTCCATGTGGTTATTTTAGCGCTGTGTGTAGCACACCGCTACAACACTGCCTGTTACAGGATGGAGACTTTGAAAATGGGTAGGTTCATCGGATAGGTGTACCCACAGAGAATATGTGTTGATCTTAAGTTTGCATTGTGCATCATTGGAACAGAGTAGAACAATATAAATATGTCGTCATTTATGTTCCTTCTGATAAAACAACAAATAAAATGTTACTTGATCTGCAGCCTGTCATTGACGTTGCTTTTGTTTTCTATATCTCTCACACTGCCACCAAAATATGCTGGTAAACTCGCTTTTCATGTCCCGATAAAGGGTCAATGACATGAAATGCTGGAGGAACTCAGCAGGCCAGGCAGCATCTAGGAACAGAGTACAGTCAATGTTTTGGGCAGAACTCTTAAAAATCTGCAGATTTTCCTTGTTAATGACATGAAATGTTATATTTGTTTCTCTGTCTCCATAGATACTACCTGCCATGCTGTGTTTCCAGCATTTTTTTATTATTTCGTACTGAAAAACACAGTTGGTTCAGATACGTAATCCCAGGCAAACTGCTGAAATGCAGCCTGGTCTCATTAGGGATTTGGCCTAGTCTCAATCTGGAGAGGAGTGGATTGGAAACAGTCAGCTTGGCAGAAGATTTTAGGCTTGGGTTGCTCTCCAGAAACTTCATGTGATCACATTAACAGTAACTCATGAGAAAAGTGCCATCTATTGGTTGGGGTTCGAGCATGGGTAGTTATCCCCTGGCACTATTTGAAGAAGATGGTGGTTGAGATTAGTTAGAATATCAAGCAGAGTTCCATGGCTCGAAGTGATTCTTCAAGGCAGCAAATAGATACTGAGCCACTGGGAGAACATTTTGAAAAGTAGTTGACGGAACAGCAGGAGGTACTGAGTTTCTGAAGGGAATTTGAAAATTCATTACTTGAAATGTTGGTGTGGCTGACATAGTGAGGTGAAAGAAGAACTCTGCAAGAGACTGGCGTCTCTGGAACAGGGATTTGTAGGGCTTGAGAAGTTTTGAGATGGAGAGGGATGATGCCCAAATATATAAAAAGGTGAATGAGCAGATGGAAGTTTTGCTGGTACACTTGTACATTGAGTGTTAGATGTACATTGGAACATGTTGAAGCCACGTAAAGCTCAAGAGATTCATCACATAACACCAATAAATACATGGATTCTATGATAAAAACAAGGGTAAATTGAAACATTTTTATCCCTTTTTTTCTGAACAAAGATAAAATATTAAATGTGTGTTGACTTGGTGACCAGTTGCATAAATTTTCCACTAGCTGGCTATCTAGAACTACAGGTCATAAACTCAAAATAAGGAACTGGCCATTCAGAGAAAGAATTTCATCTCCTCGAGAAATGGAGAACCTTAGGTATTCTTTAACCAAGATGACTGATGGCTCAGCTGCTAAATATATTTAGGATGGAGACAGATTTTTGGTTATTTGTGGAATTGGGGGGATGAGTTCAGAGCAGGTACTTTGGTGCTTGGGTAAGAGATTGTTTCAGTGGTGGAGTCAGCATTTGGTTCGAATTGCCTATTCCTATTATTTGTGGTCTTGTATTTCACTATCAGCTGAAGAAGAAAGATTTGGTGATTGTGTATCCTTTCAGAAATCATAGTGAAGCAACATACAAAGTTTTTTGAAAATGGAAGTGAATAAACTATCTTTCTTAAAAAAAAGACTGAGTGAGAGGCAGAAATTGAGATAAGATTGAATGATTGCTTAGCGTTACAAAATCTCACAATTAAGGCAGTTTTATATTCCATATGTATGTGATTTTAGTCCATGTGGAACACTTCTTTAATCCAATAATAGTGCAAATTTAAGCAGCTATGTTCTGACACATCAATGGCAAGTGAGAACTGTAACTAACAACTCAATAATTATAAGTAGGAAAGGTTTTAGTGCAAGTACCATGAGCAATGCTGCATCATAAGCACTGACAAAGTACAAAGTAAATTTATTACCGAAGCCCATATGTGTCACCATGTACAACCCTGAGATTCAATTCTTGTGGGAATACTCAATTAATCTATAGATCAGTAACCAAAACAGGATGAGTGAAAGATCAAGTAGAATGCAGATGTCAACAAACTGTGTAAATGCAAATACAGTATAAATAAATAGCGAGAACATGAGCTAAGGAACTGCAAGGGTAAAAAGATCCTGATGGGAGTTGTATACAGACCCCCCCCCCCCGCCAAAACAGTAGTAAGGATGTGGCTTACAAATTACAACTGGGGATAGGAAATGCATGCCAAAAGGGCAATGCTACAATAGTCATGGGGGACTTCAATATGGAAGTAGATTGAGAAAATCAGATTGGTGCTGGATTACAGGAGAGGGAACTTCTAGAGTGTCTACGAGATGGCTTTTCAGAGCAGCTTGTGGTTGAGCCCTCTAGGGGATCAGCTTTTCTGGACTGGGTGTTGTGCAATGAACCAGAATTGATTAGAGAGCTCAGGGTAAAAGAACCCTGGGGGCAAGTGATCATAATGTGAACAAATTCACTCTGAAATTTGAGATGGAGAAGCTAAAGTCAGATGTATCATTGTTACAGTGGAGTAAAGGGAATGACAGAGGCATGAGAGAGGAGTTGGCTAGAATTGATTGGAAAAGAACACTGGCAGGGATGACTGCAGAGCAGCAATGGCAGGAATTTCTGGAGGTAGTTCGAAAGACACAGGATGTATACATCCCAAAGAGGAAGAAGTATTCTAAAGGAAAGATGATACAACCATGGCTAACAAGAGAAGTCAAAGCCAACATAAAAGCCAAAGAGAGGACATATAATATAGCAAAAATTAGTGGGAAGTTAAGAGGATTGGGAAACTTATAAAAACCAACAGAAGGTAAATAAAAAAGTCATTAACGATGCTGGAGAGGTAGTAATGAGGGCAGTGAAATAGCAGACAAACTGAATAGGTATTTTGCATAAGTCTTCACTGTGGAAGACACTAGTAATATGGTGGAAGTTCCAGTGTCAGGGGGCACGGTGTGTGAAGTTACCATTACTAGAGAGAAGATTCTAGGGAAACTGAAAGGTCTGAAGGTAGATAAGTCAGCTGGACCTCAGAGATGGTGTACACCTCAGAGTTCTGAAAGAGGTGGCTGAAGAGATTGTGGGGGCATTAATACTGAGCTTTCTAGAATTGCTAGGTTGAGACGGCAACCGGGGTAGAACGGGCGGGCAACCCAATTTGTGTCCTCTGAGAGGAGGACCCCCACAAAAGCTACAATGAATTTAAGGGAAAGATACCCCCAGGGGTGCCTGAGAGGGGGGGAGGAAGAGCACTCCAGTCAGACGGACATAATGGCATTAGACCCAGACAATGAGCAAACGACGATGAAGAAGCAGTGTGCATGTGGCAAAATCTGCAAGAACAATCGTGGCTTGAAGATCCACCAAGTGAGGATGAAGTGTTTGGTGGGAGCAGGAGCAGCACAATGCGAAGGTGTCCAACCTGGTGAGACAAAGGATGGGCCAGGCCCGGAGTCACTCCATAGTGCCTGGAACCTCCAAGTGTTGCAAACTAATCCCTCTAATATGAAGTCTAACAGGAGGCGGATCAGATGGTCTGCAGCTAACATGACTTCACTGTGGAAGCAGTTTGATGGCGATGTTAACCAAATTCTGGAGGCAACGGCGAAGGGAGGGGTTGATAGGAAGCTGCAAGCCATGACAACAATTATTGTCAGTATCGCAGCTGAACGGTTTGCAGGACTGGTCAGCAACTGTCAGCAGGCTGGATGGAGAGCAAGGTGTCTCCCAGTGGAGGTTGATTATAGGAGATTCACAGCCCGTTCCTTAGTTAGAGCCTTCAGCATTTTGGTCATCGAGGGAGAGAGGAAGAGGAGAGCCATCCGCAGTACCACCGATGTGGCAGAGAGGGCCTCAAGATGGCTGTGGCTCAGAAGCGGGGAGCCATGGAGTCATAAGTAGCTAGCCATCTGGACACAAACTGGGGTCTGATCAGCCCCGGCTGGGTCACCTGGAGGAGGTTGTATGATGTTGAAAGACCCGAAACACCCAATGATTCCAGGACCATCACTGAAGATGTGTCCAGAAGCATTAGTAGATGTATGTAAACTGAGAGGTATGGTTCTGAAAGACTGGAAAATTTGCGAATGTCATTCCACTCTTCAAGCAGGGAGAGAGGCAGAAGAAAAGAAACTATAAGCTAATTAGTCTGACCTCAGTGGTTGAGAAAATGTTGGAGTCTGTTATTAAGGATGAGGTCTTAGGGTACTTGGAGGCACATGATAAAATAGGGTGTAGTCAGCATGGTTTCCTCAAGGGAAAATTTTGCCTAAAAATCTGTTGGAATTCTTTGAAGAAATAATAAGCAGGATAGACAAAGGAGAATTGGTTGTACTTGGATTTTCAAAAGGGCCTTTCACAAGGTGCCACACATGAGGCTGTTTAACAAGCTATGAGCCCATGGTATTATAGTAAAGATTCTAGCATGGATAAAGCAATGGCTGATTGGCAGGAGGCAAAGAGTGGGAATAAAGGGAGCCTTTTCTGGCTGGCTGCCAGTGATTAGTGGTGTTCCACAGGGGTATGTTGGGACCGATAATTTTTACATTATATGTCAATGATTTGGATGATGGAATTGATAGCTTTGTTACGAAGTTTGCTGTTGATATGAAGACAGGTGGAGGGGCAGTAGTTTTGAGGAAGTAGAGAGGTTACAGAGGTCTTAGACAGATTAGAAAAATGGGCAAAGAAATGGCAGATATAATACAGTGTTTAGATGTGTATGGTCATGTACTTTAGAAGAAATGAAACGGTTGACTATTTTTTAAATGGAGAGAAAATACGAAAAAAAATTGAGGTGCAAATGGACTTGAGTCCTTGTGCAAGATTCCCTAAAGGTTAACTTACAGGTTGAGTCTATGGTGAGGAAGCCAAATACAACGTTAGCATTCATCTCGAGAGGACTAAAATGTAAAAGCAAGGATGTAATGTTAGGACTTTTATAAAGCACTGGTGAGGCCTCACTTGGAGTATTGTGAGCAGTTTTGGATGCCTTAGAAAGGATATGCTGGAATCGGAGAGGGTTCAAAGGAGGTTCACGAAAATAATTCCAGGATTGAATGGCTTATCATATGAAGAGCGTTTGATGACTCTGGGCCTCTGTTCATTCGAATTCAGACGAATGACAGGTGATCTCAGTGAAACCTATTGAATGGCGAAAGGGCAGATGTGGAGAGGATGTTTCTATGTTGGAAGAGTCTAAGACCAAGAGGACTCAGCCTCAGGTTAGAGGGGCATCCTTTTAGAGTGAAGATGAGAAGGAATTTCTGTAGTGGCAGAGTGGTGAATCTATGGAATTCTTTGCCACAGGCAGCTGTGGAGGCCCAGGTCTTATGTATATTTTTGGCCAAGGTCAATAGATTCTTGATTGGTCAGGGCATGGAGGGTTACAGGGAGAAGGCAGGAGGTTAGGGGTGAGAGGATAATTGGATCAGCCATGATGAAATGGCGGGACAGACTCAATCGACCAAAAGGCCTAATTCTGCTCCTATACCTTACAGTCTTATAACAAGATAAAGAGTCCTTCAAGTCAGATCATTGGTAGTGGGAACATCTGAATGGGTTGGCAAAGAGTGTAGTTATCCCCTCTATTAAAGAACCTGATGGTTGTGGGGTACTAACTATTCCTAAACCTGGTGGTGCAAGTCCTGAGGCTCTTGTACCTCTACCTGATGGCAGCAGTGAGAAAAGATTATGACGTGGGTGGTGAGGATCTCTGATGATGGAAGCTGCTTTCCTACAACAGTGTTTCATGTACATGTGCTCAGTGGTTGAGAGGGCTTTACTCTTGATGTACTGGGCAGAATCCACTACCTTTTGTAGGATCTTCTGTTCAAAGGCGTTGATGTTTTCATACAGGGCCATGATGCAGCCAGTTAATACACTCTCCACTACACATTCGTAGAAGTTTTTCCGAGTTTTAGATCATGCCGAATCTCTGCAGACTCCAAAGGAAGTAGAGCTGCTGCCGTACTTTCTTTAAATGTGTACTTGCATGACTACACACTAGTTCCATTAATTTCCTTGTATTTACATACTTTTGGAAAGAGCTGGCTAAATAATGATCCTGTTCTTATTATAAAAAGTATGTAGCAATTCCATTTTGTGAATGAACATTGAGTATGCTTCCATTAATATTAAAATGCAATCCAGATGCAGCAAGATAATGTCAGTTACAGCAAAACTCTGATAACCTAGTACTCTTGGGACTTTAGTAGTGCCATACTAGCAGACCTTCCAGACTATTGGGTGTTCCTCAAATGTACTTTTATTTTGCTATTTTTAGATGTTGAGTACAGGTTTCCCCCGCCATCCGAAGGTAGAGCGTTCCTATGAAACGGTTCAAAAGCCGAAATGTCGTAGAGTGAAGAAGCAATTACCATTTATTTATATGGGAAAAATTTGTGAACGTTCGCAGACCCAAAAGTAACCTACCAAATCATGCCAAATAATACATAAAACCTAAAATAACAGTAACTTATAGTAAAAGCAGGAATGATATGATAAATACACAGCCTATATAAAGTAGAAATACTTTTCTACAATCAATGCCACACTTTTCTCCGTAGTGAAAATCTCACGCAAGTGATCTCGGCAGAAACATGGCGCAAGCGCTCTCGGCAGAAACACTCTCTCCAATAACCTTTAAGCTATGAAGCTGCCAAATCATACCAAATAACGCATAAAAATACACAGCCTATATAAAGTAGAAATAATATATGTACAGTGTAGAATCACTTACCAGAATTAGGAAGACAGCGCCGAACACACTGATGATGGTGTGTTAGGCTGAGTCGTTGGAGGTTGGGGTGGTGCAGTGGCCCCCCCACCCTCCAGGCCGCCGACCGATACATTGCCGCGGAGAATGCAGCAGTAGCCAGGACACAGCCAGCGCATCTTTAAGAAAAAAGCCGAAATAAACAAGCTAATTAATTAGGTACTGCCTGGCACATAAATACGGCCCAGATCAGAGGCGACACAATCGGCAATCACCTCTGATCTGGGCCGACATTTACGTGCCAGGCGGCGCCTAATTGATTTGCTTGTTTATTTCGGCTTTTTTCTTAAAGATGTGCTGGGTGCGCCCCGGCTAATACTGCATTCTCTGCGAATCGGTATCTGTCCGCGGCCTGGGGGTTGGGGTGGTGGGACTCTGGGGTGTTGTCTCATCGTCGTCCGTTTCCATCAAGGCAGGCAGGTCATCTTCTTCTATGTCTGTCTGCCTGCCTCGATGTCGAAGATCGAAGTTCGTCGTCTGATGTGGAAGGCTTGAAAAACGACAGTATGCTTGACTGTTAGCCTCGTGCATTTTTCTATCATCTCATGCAGTTGCTTCACATTCAGTTCCTGGATGACTTCACTTTCAGTCTGTTCGCTACTGCATTGGGTTTCGATTGTTATCTTTTCCTCTTCCAATCAGCTCTTCATCTGTCATTTCTTGGTCATGGGATGCCAAAACCTCTTCAACATCATCTTCGTCAACTTCCACAAGCCAAACTCACTTTGTCCTTACTTCGTCCACCACGATCGAAATGCTTAACTATGTCTAGTTTTATGCTAAGTGTAACACCCTTACGAGCTCTTTTAGGCTTTTCCGATATCTTAGAACAGCTGCTCACAGGCACGTGTTTAAGCAATGCTGGCTAGAATGCAGTTCCGGGGGAGGAGTGGCTGCTCGGGGTGCGTGCTGCCTTTTTTTGTAACAGTGAAAACACCTTCTGTTAGCGAAAACAGGTATAGTGTAGGTCTTTCGTAACAGTGAGGTTTCGTAAAGTGAACGTTTGAAAAGCGGGGGACACCTGTAGTAGGATAATACATTTTCTGGTGAACCTGGTGAGTTTAAGGGGCTAAGGGAATGTACAAGTCTCTTGGATCCTTACTCTAGCTGCAGTTTTACCAGTTTCCGAAGTCCTGATGTTATGGACACCAGCTATGACTACAGGTCTGCTATGTCCCCCCACTTGCACTCTGGACCCCAGCCCACATTTCAGACTGACAAATGAGTTAGATGCTGAACCATTAGGACAATTGGATGCTAGATTTTTGGAGTTGTATTGAATTTTGTATTTTGTATGCTGTCTCTCCTGACAATGAAAATAGTTAGTTCATTTATTCAATCCAAATCCTTTCATTTTAAACATATCCATTCAATCATCTTCAACCATCTCTGCTCTCAGGTGACAGTCTTAATTTACACATAACTGAAGTAGTATTTTAAAGCTACTCCAAGACCTTTGTCTTGCTAAAATGTGGCAGTCAGAATTGGACAGCGTACTGGAGATATCTGGGTGGTGAGGTAGAGGTAAGTCTCTACCAAAAGAGGTGTTAGGTGCTCTGCTAGCTTGCAAATCACCCTTAGGCAAGGTGTAACACCTGCTTTACCTGCCGTTTGAGCAGTTGGTGCACATCACAGGTCCTGGCTATGCTACCACTGAAGAATATTGATAATGGCTGGTGTCACCTGCCTTGTACTTGAGGAAGGATATACTGGCTTTGGAGGCAGTGCAGAGGAGATTCACCAGGTTGATTCCAGGGATGAAGGGGTTAACCTGTGAGGAGAGATTGAGTTGCCTGGGATTATACTCTCTGGAGTTCAGAAGAATGAGAGGGGATCTTATAGAAACCTACTAAATTTTGAAAGGGATAGATAAGATAGAAGTAGGAAAGTTGTTTCCATTGGTAGGTGAGACTAGAACTAGGGGGCATTGCCTCAAGATTCAGGGGAGAAGATTAGGACGGAGATGAGGAGAAACTGTTTTTCCCAGAGAGTGGTGAATCTGTGGAATTCTCCGCCCAGAGAAGCAGTTGAGGCTTCCTCACTAAATAAGTTTAATAGACAATAGACAATAGGTGCAGGAGTAGGCCATTCGGCCCTTCGAGCCAACACCGCCATTCACTGTGATCATGGCTGATCATCCACTATCAGTATCCAGTTCTTGCCTTATCCCCATAACCTTTGATTCCGCTATCTTTAAGAGCTCTATCCATTTCTTTCTTGAAAGCATCCAGAGACTTGGCCTCCACAGCCTTCTGGGGCAGAGCATTCCATACGTCCACCACTCTCTGGGTGAAAAAGTTTTTCCTCAACCCTGTTCTAAATGGCCTACCCCTTATTCTTAAACTGTGGCCTCTGGTTCTGGACTCACCCATCAGCGGGAACATGCTTCCTGCCTCCAGCGTGTCCAATCCTTTAATAATCTTATATGTTTCAATAAGATCCCCTCTCAGCCTTCTAAATTCCGGAGTATACAAGCCCAGTCACTCCAATCTTTCGACTTATGACAGTCCCGCCATCCCGAAAATTAACCTTGTGAACCTATGCTGCACTCCCTCAATAGCAAGAATGTCCTTCCTCAAATTTGGAGACAGAAAATTTTAGGAATCCTCAAATTAAGAAACAGATAGATTTTTTACATAGTAAAAGAATTAAGGGTTATGGGGAAAAGGGAGGTAGATGGAGCTGAGTTTATGGACAGATCAGCCATGATCTTATTGAATGGCGGGGCAGGTTCGATGGGCTGGATGGCCTACTCCTGCTCCTGTTTCTTATGTTTATAAAGGCACTGCCTAGAAGAAAGCAATGGCAAACCACTTCTGTAGAAAAAATTTGTCAACAATGATCATGGTCATAGACCATGATTGCTCATGTCATACCACATTTGTATAGTACTGTCATACTACACAGCATATAATGATGACAACTAGAGTCACAGAGCACTACAGCACAGAAATAGGCCCGTCTAGTCCAAGTCGAACCAGTTGAGCTTTAACCAGTGATCCATAGACTTTTTGATTTAAACATAAACATGGAGCATAAAAATTATGAAGGCAAGAATGCAAGTGCCTTTCTACAATTGGCACAAAGTAACTCAGACTCACACATAACTTGAAATCACTTTGTCTGTTGCTTTGGAAAACAAAATGATAGCTTTATAGACTTTTAGTAATTTCACCTGCAGTGATATATTTTGGGAGTCAGGTTCATTTTAAATTGGTGGTGTAGTGGACAGTAAGCAAGGTTATCTAAGATTACCACAGGATCCAGATGAACTGTGAAAGTGGGCTAAGGAATAGCAGATAGAATTTAACACCAAGTATGAGGTGTTACATTTTGTTAAGATGAACCAGGGCAAGATTTGTACAAAAGATGGTAGGGCCAAGGAGAATGTTCTAAGACAGAGGCTTAGATGTATTAGTACACAGTTCCCTAAAAGTGGTGAAGGTGTTTGGCACAATTGTCTTAGTCAGTCAGTGCAGAAAGTACCAGAGTTAGGATATCCTGTTACATGTTGGTGAGACCACACTGGAGTTTTGACTATTGGTCACTGGAGGCAGGGGGGAGGGAGGATGAAGTAAGAACCTTTCCATTTCCAACAAAATCCTACCACTAAGCTCATCTCCCTCCAGCCCTGGCTTTCTTCCAGTGATTGCTTTTCACATCACTTATCCACTTGTTAACTCATCCCTCCCCAGTGATCTTCCCCTTGCAAGTGTGACACGTGCAACACCTGCCCTACATCTCCTCTCTCATCATCATCCAGGGCCCCAAATAGTCTTTCTAGATGAGGTAACACTTCACCTGCAAGCATGTCCATCACCAGTCCATCTACATTCACTGAAGCCTCCTCTGCATCGGTGAAACCCAACACAGCTTAGGGGACTGCTTTGTTGAGCACCTTCACTCTGTCTGTCACAAAAGGCAGGATCTCCTAGTGGCCACCCATTTCAATTCAACTTCCCATTCCCGTTCTGATATGTCTGTCTATGGTCTCCTCTACTGTCATGATGAGGCCAAGCACAGGGTTAAGGAGCAACACATTGTATTCCAACCTGATGTCATGAGCAACAATTTCTCTTATTTCTGATAATTACACCCTCTCCCTACTTCTTGCCTTTTCTATTCCCATTCTGGTTATCCTCTCACCCCTTCTCTTTACCTGCCCATCCCTCCATCTGGTTCCCCTCTCATTCCCGTTCTTTTATGATCCACTGTCCCCTCCACTTAGGTTCCTTCTTCGGCAATTTACAACTTCACCCAATCACCTGCCAGATTATTATGTCACTTCTCCTCACCTGGTCTCACCTATTACATACCAGATTATTATGTCACAACTCCTCACCTGGTCTCACCTAAATCACCTGCCGGATTATTATGTCACTTCTCTTCACCTGGTCTCACCTATTACCTACCAGATTATTATGTCACATCTCCTCACCTGGTCTCACCTAAATCACCTGCCAGATTATTATGTCACTTCTCCTCACCTGGTCTCACCTATTACCTACCAGCTTGTACTTCTTCCCCTTCACCACCACCACCTTATAGCTTCAGTTCAAAATGTCAACTATTGATTCCTCTCCAAAGATGCTTTCTGACCAGCTGAGTTCCTCCAGCATTTTGTGTGTGTTGCTGAAGTTTGTAGTATTTGTCTAGCCAGGGAACACCATGACACAATTTTAAAATAATGAAAGGAACATTTTAACACATCCAGTAAGGCTGGGTTATTGTTTTACACTGCACAACATATGATTACAATATTCTCTCTGTCAATTTTTCCATGGTTAATACCTGGAAAATGGGATTTAGGATTTTCTCTTTTAAAAAGAGCTACTTATCTGACAGGATTCAATTCAAAAGGTTATAGTCATTTACCTTCCAACATACCATCACACTAGCAGAAGACTCATATAAAATTTATTGGTGTGTGCATGGGGATGAGATAGCACCAATGAGCGGAGGGCTTTTGGCCTCATTAAAAAAGCTGAATTGTATCAAGTAGCATATTGAATAGAAAGGAACTGACAATGAATGGCTGTTTTGGAGTGTTCTGGTAACTTCAATTTCTCTTTCCCCAAGAAAAGCAATTACTGTACTGGGATAGGTTTATTATTGTCACAATGAAAAGGTTGTCTTGCAGACTGTTCATACAGATCAAATTATTACCCAGTGTGCTGAGGAAATACAAGGTGGAACAGTAACAATGTGGAATAATGTGCAAAAAAAAACACACTTCTGAGTAAGGGTAGTGCAGGTAAACATTGAAGTGAAAGAACATAAAAGTGAAAGAAATAAATCTAAGATAGTGAGCAGTAAAGATGTCAGAAAAGACAGGCAGGTGCTGGGGCAAATGTGTAGCCATTGGGATGAGTTGAAGTGCAATAAAGTTGCAGTGAAATCAAAGCAAAAAGTATCAAATACTGGTCTTAAGGTGTTGTACTTAAATGCACGCAGCATAAGGAATAAGGTGGATGATCTTGTTGTACAGCTACAGATTGGCAGGTATGATATTGTGGCCATCACTGAGACCTGGCTAAAGGATGCATGTCTCTGGGAGCTGAACGTCCAAGGATACACGGTGTATCGGAAGGATAGGAAGGTAGGCAGAGGGGGAGGCGTGGCTTTATTGGTAAAAAAATGATATTAAATCGTTAG
This sequence comes from Mobula hypostoma, assembly GCF_963921235.1. Lineage (NCBI taxonomy): Eukaryota > Metazoa > Chordata > Chondrichthyes > Myliobatiformes > Myliobatidae > Mobula > Mobula hypostoma. Next base: position 58,625,118 of record NC_086118.1, read on the forward strand.
AAAGAGGTGATATAGGATCGGAAGGTGCAGAATCTTTATGGGTTGAGCTAAGGAATAGCAGGGGTAAAAAGACCTTGATGGCAGTTATTTATAGGCCTCCAAACAGCTGCAGGGATGTGGACTACAGATTACAACTGGAAATAGAAAAGGCTTGTCAGAAGGGCAGTGTTATGATAATTGTGGGGGATTTTAACATGCGAGTAGATTGGAAAAATCAGGTCGGCACTGGATCTCAAGAGAGAGAATTTGTAGAATGTCTGCGAGATGGCTTTTTAGAACAGCTTGTTGTTGAGCCCACTAGGGGATCGGCTGTACTGGATTGGGTATTGTGTAATGAACCGGAGGTGATTGGAGAGATTGAGGTGAAGGAACCCTTAGGAAGCAGTGATCATAACATGATTGAGTTCACTGTGAAATTAGAAAAAGAGAAGCCGAAATCTGATATGTCGGTGTTTCAGTGGAGTAAAGGAAATTACAGTGGCATGAGAGAGGAACTGGCCAAAGTTGACTGGAAAGAGACACTGGCGGGAAAGATGGCAGAGCAGCAGTGGCTGGAGTTTATGCGAAAAATGAGGAAGGTGCAAGACAGGTATATTCCAAAAAAGAAGAAATTTTCGAGTGGAAAAAGGATGCAACCGTGGTTGACAAGAGAAGTCAAAGCCAAAGTTAAAGCAAAAGAGAGGGCATACAAGGAAGCAAAAATTAGTGGGAAGACAGGATTGGGAAGTTTTTAAAACCTTACAAAAGGAAACCAAGAAGGTCATTAAGAGAGAAAAGATTAACTATGAAAGGAAACTAGCAAATAATATCAAAGAGGATACTAAAAGCTTTTTCAAGTATATAAAGAGTAAAAGACAGGTGAGAGTAGATATAGGACCGATAGAAAATGATACTGGAGAAATTGTACTGGGAGATGAGGAGATGGCAGAGGAACTGAACAAGTATTTTGCATCAGTCTTCACTGAGGAAGACAGCAGGATACCGGACACTCAAGGGTGGCAGGGAAGAGAAGTCTGCGCCGTCACAATTACGACAGAGAAAGTACTCAGGAAGCTGAATAGGCTAAAGGTCGATAAATCTCCTGGACCAGATGGAATGCAGCCTCGTGTTCTGAAGGAAGTAGCTGTGGAGATTGCGGGGGCATTAGCGATGATCTTTCAAAAGTCGATAGATTCTGGCATAGTTCCGGAAGACTGGAAGATTGCAAATGTCACTCCGCTATTTAAGAAGGGGGCAAGGAAGCAAAAAGGAAATTATAGACCTGTTAGCTTGACGTTGGTGGTTGGGAAGTTGTTGGAGTCCATTGTCAAGGATGAGGTTACAGAGTACCTGGAGGCATCTGACAAGATAGGCAGAACTCAGCATGGATTCCTTGAAGGAAAATCCTGCCTGACAAACCTATTACAATTTTTTGAGGAAATTACCAGTAGGCTAGACAAGGGAGATGCAATGGATGTTGTATATTTGGATTTTCAGAAGGCGTTTGACAAGGTGCCACACATGAGGCTACTTAACAAGATAAGAGCCCATGGAATTATGGGAAAGTTACATACGTGGATAGAGCGTTGGCTGATTGGCAGGAAACAGAGAGTGGGAATAAAGGGATCATATTCTGGTTGGCTGCCGGTTACCAGTGGTGTTCCACAGGGATCAGTGTTGGGGCCGCTTCTTTTTACATTGTACATCAACGATCTGGATTATGGAATAGATGGCTTTGTGGCTAAGTTTGCTGATGATACGAAGATAGGTGGAGGGGCTGGTAGTGCTGAGGAAACGGAGAGTCTGCAGAGAGACTTGGATAGATTGGAAGAATGGGCAGAGAAGTGGCAAATGAAGTACAATGTTGGAAAGTGTGTGGTTATGCAGAAAAAATAAACGGGCAGACTATTATTTAAATGGGGAAAGAATTCAAAGTTCTGAGATGCAACGGGACTTGGGAGTCCTCGTACAGGATTCCCTCAAAGTTAACCTCCAGGTTGAGTCAGTAGTGAAGAAGGCGAATGCAATGTTGGTATTCATTTCTAGAGGAATAGAGTATAGGAGCAGGGATGTGATGTTGAGGCTCTATAAGGCGCTGGTGAGACCTCACTTGGAGTACTGTGGGTAGTTTTGGTCTCCTTATTTAAGAAAGGATGTGCTGACGTTGGAGAGGGTACAGAGAAGATTCACTAGAATGATTCCAGGAATGAGAGGGTTAAGATATGAGGAACGTTTGTCTGCTCTTGGACTGTATTCCTTGGAGTTTAGAAGAATGAGGGGAGACCTCATAGAAACATTTCGAATGTTGAAAGGCATGGACAGAGTGGATGTGGTAAAGTTGTTTCCCATGATGGGGGAGTCTAGTACGAGAGGGCATGACTTAAGGATCGAAGGGCGCCCTTTCAGAACAGAAATGCGAAGAAATTTTTTTAGTCAGAAGATGGTGAATCTATGGAATTTGTTGCCATTGGCAGCAGGGGAGGCCAGGTCATTGGGCGTATTTAAGGCAGAGATTGATAGGTATCTGAGTAGCCAGGGCATCAAAGGTTATGGTGAGAAGGCGGGGGAGTGGGACTAAATAGGATAAAATGGATCAGCTCATGATAAAATGGCGGAGCAGACTCGATGGGCCGAATGGCCTACTTCTGCTCCTTTGTCTTATGGTCTAACATAGGATAGATTGTGAGATGAAGAGTCCATTTTGTCATACAAAAAGCCCATTCTAATAGTCTTAGAACAGCGGGGCAGAAGTTGTGTTTCAGCTTGGTGGTACGCGCTTTCAGGATTTTGTATCTTCTGCCTGATGGGGGAAGGGGATGAGAGAGAATGTTTGGGGTCTTTGATTTACTGAGGTAGTGAGAAGTGCAGACAGAGTCCATGAAGGGGAGGTTGGATTTTATGATGTGCTGAGCTTAGTCCATGACTCTGTAGTTTCTTGCAGATTTGGGCAGAGCATTTACTGTATGAAGCTGTTATGCATCCAGATAGGATGCTTTCTGTGGCGCATTCATACAAATTGAGACATGACAAATTTCTTTAGCCTCCTGAGGAAGCAGATGAGTGAGCTTTCTGGCCCTGATGGACCAGGACAGGTTATTGGTGATGAGCGCTTAGAGGAATTTGATGCTCTCAACTTTATGCTGGATTAGGGAGCATGCTTTATGAGAATAGGTTGAGTGAACTTGGCCTTTTCTCCTTGGAGCGACGGAGGATGAGAGGTGACCTGATAGAGGTGTATAAGATGATGAGAGGCATTGATCGTGTGGATAGTCAGAAGCTTTTTCCCAGGGCTGAAATGGCTAACACGAGAGGGCACAGTTTTAAGGTGCTTGGAAGTAGGTACAGAGGGGATGTCAGGGGTAAGTTTTTTTACGCAGACAATGGTGAGTGCATGGAATGGGCTGCCGGTGACGGTGCTGGAGATGGATACGATAGGGTCATTTAAGAGACTCCTGGACGGGTACATGGACCTTAGAAAAATAGAGGGCTGTGGGTAACCCTAAGGTAATTTCTAAGGTAAGGACATGTTTGGCAAAGCTTTGTGGGCCGAAGGGCCTGTATTGTGCTGTAGGTTTTCTATGTTTCTGTGTTTAGCACCATTAATGTAGACAGGAGAATGTGGAGTGTCCTCTTGCCCCTTCTTTTGCTGACAGAAGGGAAAGATTGTTGATAACATGTTACTAACCTCTCACTCTCTTTCCTGTAGTCCGATTCGCCATTATTTGGGGTGATAGAAGTATATTAAAATTATGAGGCGCATAAATAGGTTAGTCTGTAGGAATTTTCCCTTTTTATCAGAGCTAGATTAAGCCATAGGTTTAGGGTAAGGGGGTGGGGGAAGAGATTCAGAGGAGATATGAGAAGTACCTTCTTCATTCAGAGAGTGGAAGGTCTCTGGAATACCCTGCCTGAGTGAACATAGAAGAGTACAACACAGGAACAGGCCCTTCAGCCCACAACGTTGTGCCGAACTAACTAAATTAGTAATCAAATGGCCAACTAAACTTATCCCTTATGCCTACACAATGACCACATCCTTCCATTTTCCTCACATGCACGTGCCTATCTAAACATCTCTTAACAGTCCTTAATGTGGGGGGGGGGAGAGAGGAAAAACTTGCCCCTCACCTCTTTGAAATTGCCCTACTCACCTAAAATGCATGCCCTCTAGTATTAGACATTTCAACCCTGGGAAAGGATTCTGTCTGTCTATGTCTTTCAATCCTATAAACCTCTATCAGATCTCCCCTCAGCCTCCACCGCTCTTGAGAAAGCAACCCGTTTGTCCAATCTCTCATTATAGCACATGCCCTCTAATCCAGGCAGCATCCTGCTAAGCCACTTCTGTACCCTCTCCAAAGCCTTGGCATCCTTCCTATAATGGGGCGATCAGAACTGGATGCAATACTCTAGTACTAGAGTTTTATAAAGCTGCAACATAACTTTTGAATTCATTGTCTTGACTAATAAAGGCAAGCGTGCCATATGCCTTCTTAACCCACGAAATTCTTTACCAGTCATCGACTCTATCCACAACACCACCAATCTTCATATATTCTGCAAACTTAATAGCATTCCCATCTATACTTTCATCTAGATCATTTGATTCATCACAAACAAGAGAGGTAGGTCCCAGTACAGATCCCCATGGAATACCACTAATCACAGACCTCCAATTAGAATAAGTCCCTTCAACCACCACCCTCTGTCTTCTAAGGGCAAGTCAGTTCTGAATCTAAACTACCAATTCAGCACTGATTCCATGTATCTAAATCTTCTGGATGAGCCTCCCAAGAGGGACCTTATCAAGCGCCTTACTAAAATCTAGGGAGACATCATCCACAGCTCTGTCTTCCATCAGTCACTCTAGTCATCTCATCAAAAAACTCTTATCAAGTTACATAATTTGCCGTGCAAAAGACCATAAGCTTTCGGAGCAGAATTAGGCCATTTGCACAATCAAGTTTGTTCCACCATTTTATCACGACTGACCCATTTTTCTCCTTGGCTCCAATTTCCTGTCATCTCCCAAATCCCTTTGTGCCTTGACCAATCAAAAATTTATCAAGCTCTGCCTCAAATATTCAAAGATTTGGCCTCCACAGCTGCCTGTGGCAATAAACTCCACAGATTCATCACACTATGGCTAAAGTTGTTCCTTCTCATCTCTGTTCTTAAAGGACGTCCCTCTATTCTTTGGTTGTGTTGTCTGGTCCTAGACTCTCCCACCATAGGAAACCTCCTCTCGAAATCCACTCTGTCTAGGCCTTTCACCATTCGATAGATTTCAATGAGGTCATCATTCATTTTTCTGAATTCCAGTGAGTAGAGGCCCAGAGCCATCAAATGCTGACCTATGACAAGCCGTTCAATCCTGGAATTATTTTCGTGAGTCTCTTTTTGAACCGTCTCCAGTGTCAGTACATCCATTCTAAGATAAGGGGCCCAAAACTGCTCACAATACTCCTAAGTGAGGCCTCGCCAGTGCTTTATAAAGCCTTATCATTACATCCTTACTTTTGAATTCTAGTCCTCTTGAAATGAATACTGACATTGCATTTGCCTTCCTCACCACAGACTCAATCTGCAAATTAACCTGTAGGAAATCCTGCACAAGGCCTCCTAAGTCCCTTTGCACCTCAGATTTTTGTATTTTCTCTCCATTTAGAAAATAGTCACCCCTTTCATTTCTTCTACCAAACTGCATGACCATACACTTCCCGACACTGTATTCCACCTATCAATTTTTTGCCCATTCTCATAATCTGTCCAAGTCCTTTGGTAGTCACTCTACTTCATCAAAGCTATCTGCCCCTCCACGTATCTTTGTATCACCCACAAACTTTGCACGAAAGCCATCAATTCTGTCATCCAAGTCATTGATATATAACATAAAGTGAAGCAGAGCCAGCACAGACACCTGTGGAACACCACTAGTCAAAGGCTCCCTTTATTCCCACTCTTTGGCTCCTGCCAATCAGCCACTACTTTAGCCATGCTAGTATCTTGCTGTACGGATTGGTAAAAGTATCTCCTCCTCGCTGGCTATCAACACTGGCACACCTCAGGGATGTGTGCTTAGTCCATTGCTCTACTCTCACTATACCCATGACTGTGTGGCTAGGTATAGCTCAAATGAAATTTGCAATTTGCTGATGATGCAACCAGTGTTGGCAGAATCTCAGATGGAGATGAGAGGTCATACAGGAGCGAGATATACCAGCTAGTTGAGTGGTGTCACAGCAACAACCTTGCACTGAATGTTAGTAAGACCAAAGAGCTGATGGTGGACTTCGGAAAGGGTAGGGTGAGGGATCATGAACCAATAGGGATAGAGAGATCAGAAGTGGAGAGCATGAGCAATTTCAAGTTCCTGGGTGTCAAGATCTAAGGATCTAACCTGGTCCTAACATATCGATGCGGCTATAAAGAGGGCAAGACAGTGCTATATTTCATTAGGAATTTGAGCAGATTTGGTATGACATCTAAAACACTCAAACTTCTACAGATATATCGTGGAAAGCATTCTGACTGTCTGGTACGGGGGAGGGGTTTGCGACTGCACAGGACCAAAAGAAGCAACAAAAAGTTGTAAAATTAGTCGGCTCCAACTTGGGTACTAGCATCTTTAAGGAACAGTGTGTTAGAAAAGCAGTGTCCATTCTTATTGATCCCCTATCACCCAGGACCTGGCCTCTTCCCATTGTTACCATCAGGTAGGAGGTACAGAAGCCTGAAGGCACCCACTCAGTGATTCAGGAACAGTTTCTTTCCCTCTGCCATCAGATTTCTGAATGGACATTGAATCCATGAACAATACCTCACTTTTTTATTATTTCTGTTTTGCTGAGTTTTAATTTAACTATTTAATATATTTACTGTAATTGATTTACTTATTTTTTCTATATCATGTATTGCATTGTACTGCCACCAGGTCCAGTACAGCCCCTCCCTTAGTTGGACTATCTCCATATTTACTTAAGAATCCTTGACATACCTAACAAATTCTGCCCCATCTTGCATTCAGAGGACCCCATTTTATATTAGGGAAGTTGAAGTCCCTCATGTCAACAGCCCTATTGTTTTTACTCCTGTCTTTATCTGCCTGCACACAGTACAGGTTTCCCCCGCCATCCGAAGGTAGAGCGTTCCTATGAAATAGTTCGTAAGCCAGAATGTCGTAAAGTGAAGAAACAATTACCATTTATTTATATAGGAAAAATTTGTGAGCGTTCGCAGACCCAAAAATAACCTACCAAATCATGCCAAATAACACATAAAACCTATAATAACAGTAACATATAGTAAAAGCAGGAATGATATGATAAATACGCAGCCTATATAAATACTTTTCTACAATCAATGCTGCACTTTTCTCCGTAGCGAAAATCTCACGCAAGTGCTCTTGGCAGAAACACTCTCTCCAGTAACCTTTAAGCTATGAAGCTGCCAAATCATACCAAATAACACATAAAAATACACGGCCAATATAAAGTAGAAATAATGTATGTACAGTGTAGTATCACTTACAGGAATCGGGAAGACAGCGCCGAGCACACTAATGATGGTGTGTTAGGCTGAGTCGTCAGAGGGTAGGGTGGTGCAGTGGTCCCCACCCTCTTGGGCTGCCGACCGATACATTGCCGTGAAGCATGCAGGGGTACAGCAGTAGCTGGGACGCACCCAGCACATCTTTAAGAAAAAAACCCGTAATAAACAAGCTAATTAATTACGTGCTGGGCGACACCTAATTAATTAGCTTGTTTATTTCGGCTTTTTTTCTTAAAGATGTGCTGGGTGCATCCTGGCTACCGCTGCATTCTCCACGGCCCGGGGGTTGGGATGATTTGTTTCCATCAGGGCAGGCAGGTCATCTTCTATGTCTGCCTGTCTCAATGTCGAAGGTTGAGGTTCGTCGTCTGCCAAAGGCTTGCTTAACTCTAGCCTCGCGCATTTTTCTATCATACAGTTCTTTGTAAGCACTCAAACCATCCTGCAAATATGCCCTAAACCGACGTACCCTTTCAAAATTAAAATCGTACTTTATCATTGCAGCGAAAATCTCACGCCGTTGCTTCACGTTCAGTTCCTGGATGACTTCACTTTCGGTCCTTTCGCTACTGCATTGGGTTTTGATTGTTATCCTTTCCTCTTCCAATTGCATCAGCTTTTCATCTATCAGTTCTTGGTCATGGGATGCCAAAACCTCTTCAACATCATCTTCGTCAACTTCCACAAGCCAAACTCACTTTGTCCTTACTTCGTTCACCACGATCGAAACGCTTAATTATGTCTAGTTTTATGCTAAGTGTAACACCCTTACGAGCTCTTTTAGGCTTTTCCGATACCTTAGAACTCATTTTGCTAATGGCTGCTCACAGGCATGTGTTTAAGCAATGCCGGCTAGAATGCCGTTCCGAATATGGGGGAGGAGCAGCTGCTTTTTTTCGTAACAGTGAAAACACCTGTTAGCGAAAACAGGTAACTAATAGAGGTCTTTCATAACAATGAGGTTTCGTAAATTGAATGTTCGAGAAGCGGGGGACACCCGTACCTATAAAAACTATTCACCGTGTTTTAAAACATTGAATCACAGTGGGTTTAATTTGGCTTTTTTGAGACTGATCAACAGAAAAGACTCTATCGTGTCAAAGTGAAAACAAATTTCTACAAATTAGTCTAAGTTTATTACAATTATTAAACACAAAATAATTGACTTTATAATTACTCACTGCCTTCAAGTCAGTATTTAATAGATGCACCTTTGGCAGCAATTACAGCCTTGAGTCTGTATAGATAGGTCGCCATCATCTGGACACTGCAATTTTTCCCCATTCTTTACAGAACTGCTCAAGTTCTGTTAGATTGAATGGGAATCATGAATGAACAGCCTCTTTCAAGTCCAGCTACAGATCCTCAATTGGATTGAGGTCTGGACTCTGACTTGGCCATTCCAGGGCATTAACAGTTTTTAAACCTTTCCTGTGTAGTTTTGGCTTTATGCTTGGGGGGCGGGGGGTGGATGTCATTGTCTTGCTAGAGAATAGTATTCTGCTGCATTCATTTTACCTTCTACTTTCACAAGCTTTTCAGGGCCTGCTGCAGTGAAGCATCCCCACAGCATGATGCAGCCTCCACCATGTTTCATGGTAGGGATGGTGTGTTTTGATGATGTGCGGCGTTTGGCTTATGCCAAACATAGCGTTTAGTCTGATGGCCAAAAAATTCAACTTTGGTTTCATCAGACCATAGAACCTATTTGCAGCTGACTTCAGAATCTCCCACGTGCCGTCTGAATTGAACTGAATTGACTTTATTTCTTGTATACTTCACATACATGAGGAGTAAAAATCTTTACGTTACGTCTCCATCTAAATGTGTAATGTGCAATTATAATAATTTATAATAATTAATAAAAAATAGGACTGTCAATGTAATACAGAGTGCACTCAAATCAGTGTGAGTTCATCAGGCTGATGGCCTGGTGGAAGAAGCTGTCCTGGAGCCTGTTGGTCCTGGGTTTTATGCTGTGGTACTGCTTCCCGGATGGTTGCAGCTGGAATAGATTGTGGTTGGGATGGCTTGGGTCTCTAATGATCCTACAGGCCCTTTTTACACACCTGTCCTTGTAAATGTCCTGAATCATGGAAAGTTCACAACCACAGATGTGCTGGGCTGTCCTCATCACTCTCTGCAGAATCCTGCAATTAAGGGAGGTACAGTTCCCATACCAGGCAATGATGCAACCAGTCAGGATGTTCTCAATTGTGCCCCTGTAGAAAGTTCTGAGGAAACTCTAGCAGAGATTTCATGGGAGTTTTTATTTCAACAGTGGCTTTCTCTTTTCCACTCTTCCATAAAGCTGCAATTGATAAAGCACTTGGGCATCAGTTGTTGTAGGTGCAGTTTTTTCCATCTCAGCCACTGAAGCTTGTAACTCCTCCAGAGTTGTCGAAGGTCTCTTGGCCTCCCTCACTAGTCCCCTTCAGGTACAGTCATTATTTTTTGAGGATGGCCTGCTCTGGGCAGATTTACAGGTATGCTAGATTCTTTCCATTTCTTGATGATTGACTTAACTGTACCCCAGGGGATATTCAGCGACTTGGAATTTTTCTTGTATCCATCTCCTGATGTGCTTTTCAATAACCTTTTTTTGTGGAGTTGTTTGGAGTGTTCTTTGGTCTTTGTAGTGTAGTTTTTGCCAGGATACTAACTCACCAGCAGTTGGACCTTCCAGATACAGGTATATTTTTATTATAATCAATTGAAACACCTTGACTGTACAGGGATTATCTCCGATTTAACTAATTATGTGACTTTTAAAACCAATTGGCTGCACCAGTGATGATTTGGTTTGTCATATTAAAGGGGGTGAATACTTATGCAATTAATTATTTTATGTTTTATATTTGTAATTAATGTAGATCACTTTGTAGAGATCTGTTTTCACTTTGACCGGTGTCAAAAAAAACCAAATTAAATCCAGGGTGATGTTGTATAACAATAAAACATGTAGATGAATGTAGAACAATAAAGATTGTAGACAGCAAACGTGAGGAAATCTGCAGATGCTGGAAATTCAAGCAACACACACAAAATGCTGGTGGAATGCAGCAAGCCAGACAGCAGGTGTCGGCCTGAAACATCGACTGTGCTGCTTCCTATGGATGCTGTCTGGCCTGCTGCGTTCCACCAGCATTTTGTGTGTGAAGCTTGTAGACAGTGTGAGAGGGAGGATAGGCAGGTGATAGAGAAGGGATATGCTCAGACTGATGGTTTGAGATGTGTCTATTTTAATGCAAGGGGTATCATGAACAAAGCGGATGAACTTAGAGCATGGATCAATACTTGGAGGTATGATGATGTGGCCATTACAGAGACTCGGATGGCTCAGTGGCAGAAATGGCTGCTTAGAGTGCCAGGCTTTAAATGTTTCAGAAAGGACAGGGAGGGAGGTAAAAGAGGTGGGGATGTTGCACTGCTGATCAGAGATAGTGTCACAGCTGCAGAAAAGGAAGAAGTCATGGAGGGATTGTCTACTGAGTCTCTGTGGGTGGAAGTTAGAAAAAGGAAGAGGTCAATAACTCTACTCGGTGTTTTTTATAGACCACCCAATAGTAACAGGGACATTGAGGATCAGATAGGGAGACAGATCAGATTCTGGAAAGGTGTAATAATAACAGGGTAGTCGTGGTGGGAGATTTTAATTTCCCAAATATTGATTGGCACCCCCTAGAGCGAGGGGTTTCGATGGGGTGGAGTTTGTTAGGTGTGTTCAGGTAGATTTCCTGACACAGTATGTAGATAAGAGGAGAGGCTGTACTTGTATTGGGAAATGAACTTGGTCAGGTGTCAGGTCTCTCAGTGGGAGAGCATTTTGGAGATAGTGATCATAATTTCAACTTCTTTACCATAGCATTGAAGAGGGGTAGGAACAGACAAGTTAGGAAAGCGTTTATTTTGATTAAGGAGAAATATGAAGCTATCAGGCAGGAACTTGGAAGCATAAATTGGGAACAGATGTTCTCAGGGAAATGTACGGCAGAAATGTGGCAAATGTTCAGGAGATATTTGCGTAGTGTTCTGCATAGGTACCTTCCAATGAGACGGAAAGGATGGTAGGGTACAGGAACCATGGTGTACAAAGGCTGTTGAAAAGCTAGTCAAGAAGGAAAGAAAAGCTTATGAAATTTCAAAAAACTAGATAATGATAGAGATCTAGAAGATTATAAGCCTAGCAGGAAGGAGTTTGAGAATGAAATTAGGAGAGCCAGAAGGGGCCATGGCGAGCAGGATTAAGGAAAACTCCAAGGCATTCTACAAGTACGTGAAGAGCAAGAGGATAAGACGTGAAAGAATAGGACCAATCAAGTGTGACAGTAGAAGATTCTGTATGGAACCGGAGGAGATAGCAGAGGTACTTAATGAATACTTTGCTTCAGTATTCACTACAGAAAAGGACCTTGGCGATTGTAGGGATGACTTGCAGTGGACTGGAAAGCTTGAGCATATAGACATTAAGAAAGAGGATGTGCTGGAACTGTTGGAAAGCATAAGTTGGATAAGTCACCGGGACCGGATGAGATATACCCCGGGCTACTGTGGAAGCGAGGGAGGAGATTGCTGAGCCTCTGGCGATGATCTTTGCATCATCAGTGGGGACAGGTGAGGTTCTGGAGGATTGGAGGGTGCAGATGTTGTTCCTCTATTCAAGAAAGGGAGTAGAGATTGCCCAAGAAATTATAGACCAGTGAGTCTTACTTCAATGGTTGGTAAGTTGTTGCAGAAGATCCTGAGAGGCAGGATTTATGAACATTTGGAGAGGCATAATATGATTAAGAATAGTCAGCACGGTTTTGTCAAAGACAGGTCATGCCTTATCCTGATTGAATTTTTTGAGGATGTGACTAAACACATTGATCAGGGTAGAGAGGTAGATGTAGTGTGTATGGATTTCAGCAAGGCATTTGATAAGGTACCCCATGCAAGGCTTATTGAGAAAGTAAGGAGGCATGGGATCCAAGAGGACCTTGCTTTTTGGATCCAGAATTGGCTTACTCACAGAAGGCAAACGTTGGTTGTAGACAGGGCTGCATGGAGGTTGGTGACCAGTGGTGTGCCTCAGGGATCTGTTCTGGGACCTCTTCTCTTCGTGATTTTTCTTTTATAAATGACCTGGATGAGGAAGTGGAGGGATGGGTTAGTAAATTTGCTGATGACACAAAGGTTGAGGGTGCTGTGGATGGTGTGGAGGGCTGTCACAGGTTACATCGAGACATCAATAGGATGCAAAACTGGGCTGAGAAATGGCAGATGGAGTTCAACCCAGATAAGTGTGAGGTGGTTCATTTTGGTAGGTCAAATATGGCAGAATATAGTATTAATGGTTAGACTCTTGGCAATGTGGTGGATTAGAGCGATCTTGGGGGTCCGTGTCCATAGGACACTTAAAGCTGCTGCGCAGGTTAACTCTGTGGTTAAGAAGGCATACGGTACATTGGCCTTCATCAATTGTGAGATTGAGTTCAAGAGCCAAGAGGTAATGTTACAGCTATATAGGACCCTAGTCAGACCCCACTTCGTTACTGTGAGTTCTGGTCGCCATTGATTGTGTGGATAGTCAGAGGTTTTTTCCCAGGGCTGAAATGGCTAATATGAGAGGGCACAGTTTTAAGGTGCTTGGAAGTAGGTACAGAGGGGATGTCAGGGGTAAATATTTTACGCAGAGAATGGTGAGTGCATGAAATGGGCTGCCAGCGACAGTGGTGGAGGGGGATACAATAGGGTCTTTTAAGAGGTTCCTGGATTGGTACATGGAGCTTAGAAAAATAGAGGGCTATGGATAACCCTTGGATTTATGCGTGGAAAGTCATATTTGACAAATCTTATTGAATTTTTTGAAGAGGTTACTAGGAAAGTTGACGAGCGTAAAGCGGTGGATGTTGCCTATATGGACTTCAGTAAGGCCTTTGACAAGGTTCCACACAGAAGGTTAGTTAGGAAGGTTCAATCGTTAGGTATTAATATTGAAGTAGTAAAATGGATCCAGCAGTGGCTGGATGGGAGATGCCAGAGAGTAGTGGTGGATAACTGTTTGTCAGACTGGAGGCCAGTGTCTAGTGGTGTGCCTCAGGGATCTGTACTGGGTCCGATGTTGTTTTGTCATATACATTAATGATCTGGATGATGGGGTGGTAAATTGGATTAGTAAGTATGCAGATGATACTAAGGTAGGTGGAGTTGTGGATAATGAAGTAGGTTTTCAAAGCTTGCGGAGAGATTTAGGCCAGTTAGAAGAGTGGACTGAAAGATGGCAGGTGGAGTTTAATGCTGATAAATGTGAGGTGCTACATTTTGGTAGGACTAACCAAAATGGGACATGCATGGTAAATGGTAGGGCATTGAAGAATGCAGTAGAACAGAGTGATCTAGGAATAATGGTGCATAGTTCCCTGAAGGTGGAATCTCATGTGGGTAGGGTGGTGAAGAAAGCTTTTGATATGCTGGCCTTTATAAATCAGAGCATTGTGTATAGGAGTTGGGATGTAATGTTGAGATTGTACAAGGCATTGGCGAGGCCAAATTTAGAGTATTGTGTACAGTTCTGGTCACCGAATTATAGGAAAGATGTCAACAAAATAGAGAGAGTACAGAGAAGATTTACTAGAATGTTACCTAGGTTTCATCACCTAAGTTACAGAGAAAGGTTGAACAAGTTGGGTCTTTGTTCTTTGGAGCATAGAAGATTGAAGGGGGGACTTGATAGAGGTATTTAAAATTATGAGGGGGATAGATAGAATTGACGTGGATAGGCTTTTTCCATTGAGAGTAGAGGAGATTCAAACAAGAGGATATGAGTTGAGAGTTAAAGGGCAAAAGTTTAGGAGTAACGTGAGGGGGAACTTCTTTACTCAGAGAGTGGTAGCTGTGTGGAACGAGCTTCCAGCAGAAGTGGTTGAGGCAGGTTCGGTATTGTCATTTAAAGTTAAATTAGATAGCTCTATGGACAGGAAAGGAATGGAGGGTTATGGGTTGAGTGCAGGTCGGTGGGACAAGGTGAGAGTAAGTGTTCAGCATGGACCAGAAGGATCAAGATGGCCTCTTTCTGTGCTGTAAATATTATATGGTAATATGGTAATTTCTAAAGTAAGTACTTGTTTGGCACAGCATTGTGGGCTGAAGATCCTGTATTGTGCTGTAGGTTTTCTATGTTTCTATGAAAATGTCCCGGTGGGGGGGGATTATTTTTTATAGGCACTGTATATGTTTCTCAGTATCCTGGTGGCTCTTTGGAGGGGGTGGGGTTTGTAGCCCAATCCCATCAGAGTTAATGCACACTTCCTATTTTTGAGTTCTACCCACATAGACTAAATGGAGGAGCCCCCCCATTATGTCCCCTCTCAGTTCAGCTGTATTATTAGTAGTGCAACTTCCTCCCCCTTTTACCTCCCTCTCTATCTTTTCAAAAACATCCAAACCCTGGAACATTAACTACCCGTTCCTGTTCTTCTCTTACCTATACCCATAATACTCCTTGCATTAAAATACACAGACTTCAAGCTATATGTTGCATTGTATCTATTACTTTGCTCCTGCTTATTTTTACTGGTACTGGCATCTACCTTCCTTTACATCCCTGCACTATCTGACTTGGTGCTCCAGATTACATCTCCCTGCCTAAACTAGTTTAAACCCTCCCAAGTAGCACCAGCAAACCTCTAGGCCAGAATGTTAGTTCCCCTCCAATTTAGGTGCACCCATCCTGTACAGGTCACTCCTGCACCAGTTCCTCAGCCACTCATTCATCTGTATTTTCACCCTATTCCTGCCCTGGCACCAAGAGTACTCCAGAGACTACTGCCTTAGAGGGCCAATCCTTCAGCCTTTTTCTTAATTCCCTATACCAGGAGTTCCCAACCTGGGGTCCATGGACCCTTTGCTTAATGGCATAAAGGTTGGGAACCCCTGCCCTATACTAACTGTGCAGGACCTCTTCCCCCTTGCTACATATGTCATCAGTTCCAATATGCACCACAACCTCTGGCTGCTTGGCCTCCCCCTTGAGAATATTCTACAGGTGCACTGAGACATCCCAGACCCTGTCACCAGGGAGGCAATCACTAAGTTGTTGGTTCACTTTGGGATGGAGGCCAATGGGTTTTGTGTGGATGAATTGGACTGAATAAGCATTGAAATCAAACTCTCATCCATTACTTCTGCTGGAAGTGATGGATGAGGGGAGTGTTTTCTTATTGTGTGTCTGCGAGCAAGACATCTGGGTCTTTTGTTTGACGAAAGATGAAGAGAGAAGATGCCAGAAAGGAGAGGTCGTAGACACCAGAAAAGAAGTGGACGGCGTGGGGCCGGGAGTTGCCGAAGCCTGGGAAATCACTGGAGTACCAGCGGGAGGGAAGTGTGAGCTCCAATGTGCACATTAGATTGTTTCATTAAAATAGGCCCTTTTCTTTTTGTTTTTCTGTACCAATCCTTTAGTCAAATCAAGAATTACAAAGCTAAATCATTTAATTGCATACGGTGTACTGTGTGTTATTTCATGGTACTGATTTACACGCAGCATCCACACAAACAGGAGGTTTTGCACCTCAGATGTCACATGTTTGGTGGGGCCAGAGACTGTCTTCCTTAGACTAGTGCTGCTGGCTGAACCTGAGGGTTACACTAGTCTCACCCAGCCTCAGTGGGAAAAAGCCTGTTTGCATTTACCCTATCTGTACTCCGCATAATTTCGTATACCTCTATCAGATCTCCCCTCATTCTTCTGCGCTCGATGGAATAAACCTATTCAACCTTTCCCTATTACTCAGGTTTTCAAGTCCTGGCAACATGCTTGTAAATTTTCTCTACACTCTTTTCAATCTTATTTAGTTCTTTCCTGTGGGTAGATAAACAAATCTTGACACAATACTCCAAATTAGGCCTCACCAATGTCTTCCAAGGCCTGAATAGCCTACTTAAATTCTCATTTTTCTGTATGAGCGTTTTACTTGAATTGTGTCTAAGATATAAACAGAAAAACTTAAAAAATGCTCCAAAGTGTTAGAATATTGTACCACTAGAATAACTTGCTCCAGTCAATGTGCTACTTTTTCTTTTCCTTTCCCTCCTTCCTCAGTGTGGTAGGAGTTTAACTTGGCAAACTACTGCAATGCCATAACTGCTGAAAGATGATCATTGTTTGGCAAGTGACTTTTCAATCTAAAATTGATTGTTTAGGTTCAAAGATTAATTTTTCTTCCACTGTTATTGATCAGCAGCCGAAGCAAGAATCTTGCAAGCCTTTGTAAGCCTCTGAGATCCTGTTCTAATTTAGGCATAGTTGTCCCATTATGATTTAATCAACGGGTAAACCCTTTAAATCTGAAAGGATTATTTGTGCTCCACATTACAGATAAAGTGGATTCCAGTAATGGGACACATTGGGGCCAGTACAATTTGGCCCAATTAAGCAACTGCCCCAATTTGCTGAAATTTAATAGAAATAATTAAAAAGGAATAAAAAGACAAACTATTGTTTAGCTGAGCAACAAATTATGTATTTAAATGAAATACAGAACAAATTAGAACACTGCCATTTTTACTATGTACTCTAAAACAGTATTAGTTTCTAATAGTTATCGATGGAGGAATTCATTCGGTGTACTCTGCAGTGTTCTTTTGCTTAGCTATAAATGAACAAAATCAGTGCAGACACAGATTGCAGATAATGGGCTGTCATCATACAATGCTTTTGACGATTGCATCATTCAAATCTTCACTTTCATTGTAACATTCAAGATAAATGTCAATACAGCCGTACCTTCAAATTCTTCATAGTTTCTAACTTGTTGAAGTAGCGAAATTGTTTTGTTTTCATTCCTGGCCATCTCTGGCATCTCCAAACCTGAACGCTTGAAACCGCAGTGAGCAAGACAGTGCTGAATTGTCTAACTGCTTATTTCTCATCAACTATCAGTGACAAAAATCAATGCTTTTTGAACACAAGACACGCAACTGACACTAGTTGGGAGCTGTTCGACAACAGTCTCCTGTCTCAATTAAGCGGTATGGTGTCCCAAATAAATGAAGGGAATCCCAGCACTTCTCTCAATTAGTTTTTTTCTTTATTGGTTGTCCCGAACAAGTGCCTGGCCCGATTAACTGATGGCCCAATTAACCGGAATCCACTGTATCTGTTTTGTGAAGATATTTCTGACGTTTACCACTGCCATTTTCATGGAACAGTGAAAGTGATCAAAAACCAATCAGTTACTTTATAAAAAACAGTTTAAAAGGCATGTAACTACTCCAAGATTAAAATAAACATCTTTGTTTTTGTTGATTAATACCTTATGAATCACTTTAGGATGACTGATAGTTATTTTCATCCTTCGGTTTTTAAATTAGAGTTGTACATCAATTAATGTTAGGATATCCTTGACTATAACACTTAAAGGGATGGTAGCAGAGTGGTCGAGTTCCTGAAAGAGCATGCAGAGATCTGGACCTTGGAATAGAGTTGAAATCTTACCATAATAGCTAATGAATTTACATTCAATCAAATATTCAAGCAAGTTTCGAGGATGTTAACCATGAAACTACCAGAATGTTTTAGTCACTTGGTTTGCTGGTTCTTTCTTTCTTTCTTTATTAATCTTTTTATTGATTTGAAAGGAACATAAATACAAACAAGAGGAGAATTATCTCAGATATATATATCAATGACAATACAAACAGAGATTGAAATAGACATTATCAAAATCATACATAGTGTTAAGCTAGTATATAATATATAATAAAAAAGAAAACAGCCATTCTCCTCTTATCAGTTCATGGAGAAGGAAGAAAAAAAACTGAGTTTTAAATGAAGTGAGAAAAAACCCCACTACACTACGAAAAAAAAGGGACTGGGCAGTCCATTCTGAAGATACGACCAAAAAAAAAAGAAAGACTTTCTGATCAAATCTAAAACTTCGAAAAAAAATTGGAAGAGTAATAAATCAAATTAAATGAAAATATTGAATAAAAGGTCACCAGATTTGCTCAAATTTAAAGGATGTATCAAATGTTCGACTTATTTTCTCTAAACTTAAACAGGACATAATGGAGGAAAGCCAATAAAAGACTGTAGGTGGATTAGAATCCTTCCACTTCAATAAAATGGCTCTCCTAGCCAATAAAGTTGAAAAGGCTATCATACGTTGAGCAGAAACAGGAATATTTTCCTGGTTTCAATGGGGAGTTTGCTGATTCTTGCTTGGTATATGAACAGTGTGCGATTCCAGGCCTATCAGTGTAAATCACTCTCATCTGCTTCAGTTCAGAAGCAATCTGATGGTAATAAATGGACATTGCCACATATTAAGAGGCTGCAGCTTTTTTTTAGATTATGAGGACACTCAGTCCTCTTTTATTGTCATTTAGAAATGCATGCATTAAGAAATGATACAATGTTCCTCCAGTATGATATCACAGAAACACGGGACAGACCAAGACTAAAACTGACAAAAACCACATAATTATAACATATAGTTACAACTGTGCAAAGCAATACCATAATTTGATAAAGAGCAGACCATGGGCACGATAAAACAAAGTCTCAGAGTCCGGATAGCCCATCATCTCACGCAGACGGTAGAAGGGAGCAACTCTCCCTTCCATGAACCTCCAAGTGCCGCTAACTTGCCGATGCAGCACCCTGGAAGCACCCGACCACAGCTGACTCTGAGTCCGTCCGAAAACTTCAAGCCTCCGACCAGCCCTCTGACACCGAGCACCATCTCTGCCGAGCGCTTCGACCCCATCCCGGCCGCCAAGCAACAAGCAAAGCCGAGGACTCAGGACCTTCTCCTCCGGAGATTCTGGACCACACAGTAGCAGCAGCAGCAAAGCAGGCATTTCAGAAGTTTCACCAGATGTTCCTCCAGATGTTCCTCCGTGCTCTCACGTCCGTCTCCATCAAATCAGGCACCCTACTTGACAAATAACAGACACATCGACTGTTTGAGTGGTGTTACAACAATATTCTTGCACTCATTGTCAACAAAACTAAGGAACTGATTGTAGACCGATTTCTACTCTGTAAAAGGAGAATAGGATATACAGTTGCAAGAAAAGGTTTGTGAACCCTTTGCAATTACCTGGTTTTTTGCATTAATTACTCAAATGTGGTCTGATCTTAATCTAAATTGCAATAATAGACAAACACAATCTGCCTAAACTTATAACAGACAAACAATTGTGCTACTTCTCGTCAATGCTGAGTACACCATTTAAATAATTACAGTCTAGTTTCAAAACAGTATGTGAATATCTGGGGTAATGCCTTCTACAAAAGCTATTTGGAGTCAAGTGATCCAATCAATGAGATGATTATAGGTTGACTGGACTAGGCAGATTAATAGTTCAGCATTGACTAGATGAGACAGAAGTTGAACTTCTTGGCAGAAATGCACACCACTATATTTAGAGGAAAAAGGGCACTGCACACCAACACCAAAACCTCACCCCAACTGTGAAGCATAGCATCATGGTTTGGGGCTGCCTTGCTGCCTCAGGACCTGGACAGCTTGCAGTCATTGAAGGAACAATGAATTCAAAATTGTATCAAGACATTTTACAGGAGAATGTCAGGGTAGCAGTCCATCACCTAAACTTAATAGAAGTGGGATGATTCAACAAGACAGTGATTAGAAACGCAAGAGTACATCAACAACAAAATGGTTTAAAAAGAAGAAAAATCGTGTTTTGGAATTCTAAATTCTACTAGTTATTAAATTCAAGGGTTCACATACTTTTTCCAGCCTGAAATGTGAATGATTAAACAATGTGTTTAATAAAGAAATGAAAGTACAATTGTTTGTGTGTTATTAGTTTATGCGGATTATATTTGTCTATTATTGTGATTTAGATGAAGATCAGACCACATTTTATGGGTAATTAATGCAGAAAACTAGGTAATTGCAGCACACACAAAAAATGCTGGTGAACGCAGCAGGCCAGGCAGCATCTATAGGAAAAGGTACAGTCGATGTTTCGGGCCGAGACCCTTCGTCAGGATTAGATTAGATTAGATTATGAGGACACTGAGTCATCGTTTATTGTCATTTAGAAATGCATGCATTAAAAAATGATACAATGTTCCTCCAGAGTGATATCACAAACAAAAGGACAAACCAAAGACTAACACTGACAAGACCACATAATTATAACATAGTTACAGCAGTGCAAAACAATACCATAATTTGATAAAGAGCAGACCATGAGGGCACGGTAAAAAAAAAGTCTCAAAGTTCCAATCGACTCCCGATAGTCCCAATAGCAGGCGGCAAAAGGGAGAAGCTCTCCCTGCCATAAGCCTCCAGGCGCCGACAGCTGCTGATGCATTGGAAGCACCCGACCACAGCCGACTCTGAGTCCGTCTAAAAACTTCGAGCCTCCAACCAGCCCTCCGACACTGAGCACCGTCTCTGCCGAGTGCTTCGACCCCACCCCGGCTGCCGAGCAGCAAGCAAAGCCGAGGACTGGGGGCCTTCTCCTCTGGAGATTCTGGATCACACAGTAGTAGTGGCAGCGAAGAAGGCATTTCAGAAGTTTCTCTAGATGTTCCTCCGTGCTCTCACGTCTGTCTCCATCAAATCAGGATTGTGCACAGCACCCTACTTGACAGATAACAGATATCATTCACCAGAGTGGCCGCTGCGCGCTGTGTCGCGCCGCCATCTTCTCCTAACTGAAAGAAGAGATAGTAAGAGACTTGAGAGGGGGAGGGGGAGATCTGAAATGATTGGAGAAGATGGGAGGGGGAGGGATAGAGCTAAGAGCTGGAAAGTTGATTGGCAAAAGGGATACAAGGCTGGAGAAGGGAGAGGATCATGGGATGGGAAGCCTAGGGAGAAAGAAAGGTGGAGGGGAACCCAGAGGATGGAGAGCAGGCAAGGAGTTATAGTGAGAGGGACAGAGGGAGAAAAAAGAGAGAGAGAAAAAAAGGGGAAAAATCATAAATAAGGGATGGGGTACGAAGGGGAGGAGGGACATTAACGGAAGTTAGAGAAGTCAATGTTCATGCCATCAGGTTGGAGGCTACCCAGACAGAATATAAGGTGTTGTTCCTCCAACCTGAGTGTGGCTTCATCTTGACGGTAGAGGAGCCCGTGGATAGACATATCAGAAGGGGAATGGGACGTGGAATTAAAATGTGTGGCCACTGGGAGATCCTATGCAAAGAGTTCACAAACTTTTTCTTGCAACCATAGTTAATAAAAACACAAGAGATGGCACATGCTGGAATCTGAAGGAGGAACTCACCAGGTTGTACAGTATATGTGGGAGGAAAGGAATTGTCAATGTTTCAGGTTGTTTTGTCAAAAAAAACTACCTGCCTCTGCTTTAATTACCTTTAATGAGATAGCTTCCACAACTTTCTGGATAGTCAATTCCAGAGATTCACCACCCTCTGCTGTTAGAAACTTCTGAGTACCTTAGTGTTAAATGACTGGACCCCCCCTCCCTTATTTTGATATTATGTTCTGTCATTAAAACTCTTCCACGTCTTTATAACATAGACTTATTAACACTGACATAACCGTGGATGACAAGAGAAGTCAAAGCCAAAGTTAAAGCAAAGGAGAGGGCATACAAGGAAGCAAAAATTAGTGGGAAGACAGAGGATTGGGAAATTTTTAAAAAGCTTACAAAAAGGAAATTAAGAAGGTTATTAAGAGGGAAAAGATGAGCTATGAAAAGAAGCTAGCAAATAATATTAAAGAGGATACTAAAAGCTTTTTCAAGTATATAAAGAATAAAAGACAGGTGAGAGTAGATATAGGACCGATAGAAAATAGTCATTGTCATACTTTATTGATCCCGGGGGAAATTGGTTTTTGTTACGGTTGCACCTGAAATAATTAAATAGTAATAAAATCATTAATAATTATGATTCTGGAGATAAGGAGATGACGGAGGAACTGAACGAGTATTTTGCATCAATCTTCACTGAGGAAGACATCAGCAGTATACCGGACACTCAAGGGTGGCAGGGAAGAGAAGTGTGCGCAGTCACAATTACAACAGAGAAAGTACTCAGGAAGCTGAATAGTCTAAAGGTAGATAAATCTTCCGGACCAGATGGAATGCACCCTCGTGTTCTGAAGGAAGTAGCTGTGGAGATTGCGGAGGCATTAGCGATGATCTTTCAAAAGTCTATAGATTCTGGCATGGTTCCGGAGGACTGGAAGATTGCAAATGTCACTCTGCTATTTAAGAAGGGGGCAAGGAAGCAAAAAGGAAATTATAGACCTGTTAGCTTGACATCAGTGGTTGGGAAGTTGTTGGAGTCGATTGTCAAGGATGAGGTTACGGAGTACCTGGAGGCATATAACAAGATAGGCAGAACTCAGCATGGTTTCCTTAAAGGAAAATCCTGCCTGACAAACCTATTACAAATTTTTGAGGAAATTACAAGTAGGCTGGATAAGGGAGGTGCAGTGGATGTTGTATACTTGGATTTTCAGAAGGCCTTTGACAAGGTGCCATACATGAGACTACTTAACAAGATAAGAGCCCATGGAATTACGGGAAAGTTACATACATGGATAGAGCATTGGCTGATTGGCAGGAAACAGAGAGTGGGAATAAAGAGATTCTATTCTGGTTGGCTGCTGGTTACCAGTGGTGTTCCACAGGGGTCCGTGTTGGGGCCGCTTCTTTTTACATTGTACATCAACGATTTGGATTATGGAATAGATGGCTTTGTGGCTAAGTTTGCTGATGATACGAAGATAGGTGGAGGGGCTGGTAGTACTGAGGAAACAGAGAGTCTGCAGAGAGACTTGGATAGATTGGAAGAATGGGCAGAGAAGTGGCAAATGAAGTACAATGTTGGAAGGTGTATGGTTATGCACTTTGGCAGAAGAAATAAACGGGCAGACTATTATTTAAATGGGGAGAGAATTCAAAGTTCTGAGATGCAGCGGGACTTGGGAGTCCTTGTGCAGGATACCCTTAAGGTTAACCTCCAGGTTGAGTTGGTGGTGAAGAAGGCGAATGCAATGTTGGCATTCATTTCTAGAGGAATAGAGTATAGGAGCAGGGATGTGATGTTGAGGCTCTATAAGGCGCTGGTGAGACCTCACTTGGAGTACTGTGGGCAGTTTTGTTCTCCTTATTTAAGAAAGGATGTGCTGACGTTGGAGAGGGTACAGAGAAGATTCACGAGAATGATTCCGGGAATGAGAGAGGGTTAACATATGAGGAACGTTTGCCGGCTCTTGGACTATATTCCTTGGAGTTTAGAAGAATGAGGGAGGACCTCATAGAAACATTTTGAATGTTGAAAGGCATGGACAGAGTGGATGTGGCAAAGTTGTTTTCCATGATGGGGGAGTCTAGTACGAGAGGTATGACTTAAGGATTGAAGGGCGCCCATTCAGAACAGAGATGCGAAGAAATTTTTTTAGTTAGAGGGTGGTGAATCTATGGAATTTGTTGCCATGGGCAGCAGTGGAGGCCAAGTCATTGGGTGTATTTAAGGCAAAGATTGATAGGTATCTGAGTAGCCAGGGCATCAAAGGTTATGGTGAGAAGGCGGGGAGGGGGACTAAATGGGAGAATGGATCAGCTCATGATAAAATGGCGGAGCAGACTCGATGGGTTGAATGGCCAAATTCTGCTCCTTTGTCTTATGGTCTTATGGTCTTACTTTATTTTTTTCGGTATTTTGAGTCCTTACTCCTATGGTCTGGTGAATCTTTCGTGAAGCATTTTCTATCTTTTATTGAACGTAGTTTTTCAGTTTAACATTTCTGTTCTCTTTCGTTGTTGCATCAAAGACTTGGAGACCTAACTTTCTTTCCTTGTTTCTGCTTTTTGATAATTAAGAGCTATAAGGCTGTTTTCTGCACCAGCTCTTGGAGATTATCTTCCCTGTCACTTCACGGGGTGAAAAGAGAAAAGCTGCATGCAAAACAGCAGGAGGCATCCATTTACTACACCTAATGTGCATTGCTTTGCAACCTAAAATAAATCTTTTGGTATTAGTACTTCAAGGTGAAAGAAATAATGTATAAGGAAACCTTCACATTGAGCCTTGGCATCAGTGTGAAGGGCCAGACTCTTTTCAAGATCAACTGGTCTGGCTATGTAGTGTCCAGAGCAGTTCACATTGATGTTGAACTCCACAGCATTATTACCATGGCAAATGTATGGCAGTGCAGAGGCAGTATTCAGCTATTAAAACCTGAAAGTTTACCAGGGTGATGTTGCCATCTGTACTACATAATGTACTGGGTGGGCACAGGAGTACGTTCAGCCAGAGACACATTCCACCGAGATGCAGCACAGAGTGTCATAGGAAGTCATTCCTGCCTGTGGCCATCAAACTTTACAACTCCTCCTTTGGAGGGTCAGACATCCTGAGCCAATAGGCTGGTCCTGGGCTTATTTCATAATTTACTGGCATAATTTACATGTTACTATTTAACTATTTATGGTTCTATTACTATTTATTATTTATGGAGCAACTGTAACGAAAACCAATTTCCCCCGGGATTAATAAAGTAAGACTATGACTATGACTATGTAATTAATACAATTGAAAGCTGCCCGAGACATGGATGCTTTCGAGTAAAGCTGAGTTGATTTTACACCCTGTCGGGGAAACTTGTAAGAGTCAAGTGGCAAGGAAAGACCACAGAGACCAAGGTTCTATCATAATTTAGCATGCCAACCATTTTGCTGAAGAGGCCATAGGTGAGGTGAGCAGACTCTACAATGAAGATGTTACATGTCAATTTTCTTATACTAAATGGCAATCTTCTGGAACATATTTTAATTATGTGTTACTTAATTTATAATAATATTGCTTTGTCTTGTGTGTAAGTTTACATATTGTGTTGAGCACCTTTGTTCAGAAGATATAGTATACAGTTGAATGACAATAAACTTGAAGTCAGATGAATTCGGGACTTCCATGAAGTGAAATGTTTCAATGGTAACCATGTACTTTGCTTGGGAAAAAATAATTATCCAGAACTTATACTTTAAAAACAAATTTTGTTTAAAAACGTAGATTTTAGGATGATGTGTGTTTTTAAATGAACATTTAAAAATGCTATTGTAGGCTTTGACAGCTGGATCTCCAAGTTTTAAGCTCATCTATGCTGACCAAGTTACTAACCTGAACCAGTACCATTTACTTGCAAAGTACACAAAATGCTGGAGGATCTCAGCAAGTAAGGCAGCACCTTTGGAGGGGAATAAACAGTTGACTTTTCTTCCTGATGAAGGGTCTGGGCCTGAAATATCTAATTTACCCTGTGCTACCCAAGTCTCTGGACAATGGAGGTAGAATTGTATCCAACATTGAGAAAGTGAGAAAGGTTTTCCCAGTCGGATCCTTCCTGTACAGTTAACATATCATCCCTAACATATTGTACCCTCAGGACACCTAGCCTGGGGAGGAAACTTTCTTGTACCTTTTTGTATACTGTGGATTTGCTAAGAGGGTGTGGGGATGCATGCAGTGGGCCCCTGCCTTGGTTCATCCCCAGCAGTTGTGCAACAGGGGACTCTGTGATC
The DNA here is from genome assembly GCF_963921235.1 of Mobula hypostoma. Taxonomy (NCBI): domain Eukaryota; kingdom Metazoa; phylum Chordata; class Chondrichthyes; order Myliobatiformes; family Myliobatidae; genus Mobula; species Mobula hypostoma. Next base: position 58,651,170 of record NC_086118.1, read on the forward strand.
TACAGGTTGTTCCCAGGGACCAACACTGAGACACATTAAGTGCTGCTGGAAGGTCATCAGCGTGGTGAAAGACTCTCTGGTTTGCTCAAAACTCTTTGATTCCCAGTACATTGAGATGTTTGTGGAGGAATGCTGCTGACTGGCACATTCCAGGCTGCAGGTATATGTGCTGAGGGAGATGCACTGAAGCTTGGTACAGCCACCATAAGAGCTCAGTGGAGAAGGACCATAGTATAAGGTCCTTCTGCTACTGGGCGTAGAAGGGCTGGGTTAGGTGGGAAAGTCCCTTGAACATATAAAGGGTATATCACCTGGGGTGGGGGCAGGCGAGTAGCAATGGTTCTCTGTTTATATTTTTTTAGAAGGTAGTGTTAATGCCACTGAATGTATTGATATATTTATATACTGTTTATGTTTGAGATAAAATGGTTTATTCTTTCTGTGATAACAAAGTTTCCTTGATTTAATGTATACTAGAAAGTATTATTTCCATTTGATATTGGAGGCAAAGCAAATACTGAAGAACTGATGATTAATTCTAAAACATCTGCCTGTTGAAGCTGAATTTTGTGCCATGTGGATACAGGATAAAGGCTGATTTATACTTCTGCGTAGTAGCCTACGCAAGTGGCCTACGACGTTGTGAGCATTTATACTTGTGCGTTGGTGTGTCTGCATCGTTCTGCAATTCACTGCCAAAACGCTAGTTGGAGGTGGGGTCTCTGTGCCACTGTGTTGAGTTTCTTCGTGTTGAAACTCAACACAAAGAAACTCAAACTTCAAACAATGGCGACGGAAACTGAAGGAGGGTGAATTTTCTGTGCTTGTCCGGCCACTGAGAGACATGGACTAGGAAATACATTTCAAATATTTTCAGATGTCGGCAGGTAGATTTGACAATTTGGTTCATCGTCTCCAACCACTTATTTCACATCAGTGTACGCACAGTATACTCAGAGACTGGCAATCACCATTCGAGTAATAGCTTCAGGTGGAAGTTAACAGGCTGTAGCAGCTAGCTACAAACTGGTGTCAAGCACAGGGTCCTCCATAATTTTGGAGGTCTGCAAAGCTTTGTGGAAAACATTGCAGCCAGAGTTCCTTCCCTGCCCTTCAGTCACCCAATGGGAAGCTATTGCAGCATAAGAGGAAATGTGATGCTACCAAGCAGACCAATCACAGTTGTTGCGGTCTGCGTTGCTGTGACGCGTAGTTACATTTTTGGGGAGGTGTGTGTCAGGCTACGGCGTAGGGTACGCAACTACACCGTACCTAAGGCGTCGATTTAACGCAGAAGTATAAATTGCCCTTTAATATTGGTCCATTTCTTGAATTCTGGTAATTGCTCCTGCCCCCTTCTCCTTCACCACTCCCCATTCCCCTCTCTCACCTTATCTCCTTAGGTGCCCATCATCTCCCTTTGGTGCTCCTTACCCCTTTCCTTTCATCCATGGCCTTCTGTCCTCTTCTATCAGATTCCCCCTTCTCCAGCCCTTTATTTTTTTCACCAATTGACTTTTCAGCTCTTTATTTCACCCCTCCTCTTCTCCTGGTTTCACCTATCACCTACTACCTTGTGCTTTTTCCTCTCCTCCCCCACCTTCTTACTCTGACTTCTCATCTCTTTTTTCCATTCCTGGTGAAGGGTCTCGGCCCGAGATGTTGACTGTTTAATTTTTTCTGTAGATGCTGCCTGGCCTGCTGAGTTCCTCCAGGATTTTGTGTGTATTACTTTGATTTCCAGCATCTACGTGTTTTCTGTTGTTTGTGACTGGACAAATACTCTTAGTTTGTCTCTCTTTAGGAAAAGAAACACACCTCAGACCACTTCATCTTCTTGCACAGTATTTCGTCTTAATTCTTTTATCGTGGACCCATCAGGGGTGGGGGGGGGGATGTCTTGTACAAGGAGCTATGCAAATGCAACATTTTAATGTCCTGTAATAATTCTAATGAAACTTTGAAAAAAAAATACATTTAGGAAAAAAGATGTTGATCATTGTTGCAATGTAGGAAATTTATCAATCCTGACTCTTCTGTTGATTTTCTTTGTGTTGGAATTCCATGATTAAGGTGATGATTGAGTGTTGTGTATTCAACAGAAATGCTTTCCAGCGTTAACTATAACATCTTCTGAGTTGTGCTGATTATCTTGGTTTCAAAGTTTATCCTTCTGTTGACTTTGTTTATGTTTCACATTAGTTAGACTCATTTAGTACTGAGATTACTATGATTCTAACTATTCTAACTGTCTTCATTCCAGGTTTGCTATTTCATTAACCATTTGTGAGGATGTCACATTGTTAATATTCACACAGGATTGTTCTGCCCTCTTAGACACCTTATGTATGCATTCTATCTGAACTGCTTTCTCTCGCATGTAAATGTGCATAAAGGCAGTGTGAAACATTTCTGTTCTTGTTCCCTTGTTTAGTTACATTGCCAAAGTTCACTATTTGAAATGGGTTGCTAAATCTGTTTGTAAATTCAAAGCAATGTTGCCCCCAGTACTGAGCCCTGGGTATCTGGCTCATTTCCTCCTCTGAGCTATGACACCACTCTACCGACCTGGGTATCTGACTCACTGCCTCTTCTGCACCATGACACCACTCTACCAACCACAATCTGTGCTTTGTTTCTGGAGCACATGAAGGACTTCAACTGTTCCAAAAAAAACCCTGCAATCACCAATTTTCCCCCACTCCCCCCACCGGCCTAGGTTAATGTTTTGACGAATCTATCCAGATGCACTAAGCAAGTAGAAATAGTTGGTTGCTGAGAGTGCAAAAGAAATCACTGCTCTTTTAAAGTGTAGCACCCACTGAGTAATGCACCAAAGTGCTTGGATAATTTGATTAAGGCTCAATCTGACAAACTTGCTTGTGCAAGTGCTTCCAGTTGTCGCCACAGGTATTAAACATATCATGTCATTGTTGTGTTTTTAGTTTTGTTAATTTTCTTGAATAAAAATAAAATGCGATAACCACTCATCAGGTCGGCTTGCATCTGTGAAATGGGAAGCACTTAATGTTTCTGGGAAGCCAAGTGTTTCATTCACTCTAGTTAGCTTTCCGACCCGCCCCCTCCCCCCCCATCACTGCACCTCAGTGCATCTGCCCTGTCACCTCAGTCACTGCACTTCACTGTGAACATTTTAAATCACTTTTTATAATCAGAATCAGGTTTATTATCACTGGCATGTATCGTGAAATTTGTTAACTTAGTAGCAGCAGTTCAATGCAATAGATAATTAAGAAAAATAAGTAAATAAGTAAGTAGAACAATTATAGTGTATGCATATTGAATAGATTAAATATCATGCAAAAATAGAAATAATATATATATTAAGAAAGTAAGGTAGTGTTCACGAGTTCAATGTCCATTTAGGAATTGTATGACAGAGGGAAGAAGCTGTTCCTGAATCGCTTAGTGTGAGCCTTCAGGCTTCACCCTCCTCCCTGATGGTAACAATGAGAAAAGGGCATGTCCTGGGTGCTGGGGGTCCTTAATAATGGATGCTGCCTTTCTGAGATACTGGTCCTTGAAAATGTCCTGGTTATTTTGTAGGCTAGTGCCTAAGATGGAGCCGACTAAATTTACGACCCTCTGCAGCTTCTTTCGGTCCTGTGCAGTAGTCCCCCCATACCAGACAGTGATGCAGCCTGTCAGCATGCTCTCCACGGTACATCTATAGAAGATTTTGAGTGTATTTGTTGACATGCCAAATTTCTTAAAACTCCTAATGAAGTATAGTCGCTGTCTTCCCTTCTTTATAGCTGCATTGATATGTTGGGACCAGGTTAGATCTTCAGACATCTTGACAACCAGGAACTTGAAACTGCTCACTCTCTCCAATCTGATCCCTCTGAGGATTGGTATGAGTTTATTCATCTTACCCTTCCTGAAGTCCAAAATCAGCTGTTTGGTCTTACTGATGCTGAGTACAAGGTTGTTGCTGTAACACGACTCCACTAGTTGGTATATCTCGCTCCTATACTCCCTCTCATCTTCATCTGAGATCCTACCAACAACAGTTGTATCATCAGCGAATTTATAGATGGTATTTGAGCTATGCCTAGCCACATAGTCATGGATATAGAGAGAGTAGAGCACTGGGCTAAGCACACACCCCTGAGGTGCACCAGTGTTTATCGTCAGCGAGGAGGAGATATTATCACCAATCTGCACAGTTTGTGGTCTTCCAGTTAGGAAGCAGAGGATCCATTTGCAGGGGGAGTTATAGAGGCCTGGGTTCTGTAACTTATCGATCAGGATTGTGGGAATGATGGTGTTAAATGCTGAGCTGTAGTCGATGAACAGCATCCTGGCATAGGTGTTTGTATTGTCTAGGTGGTCTCAGGCCTTGTGAAGAGCCATTGAGATTGTGTTTGTTTTTGACCTATTGTGGTAATAGGCAAATTGCAGTGGGTCCAAGTCCTTGCTGAGGCAGGAGTTCAGTCTAGTCATGAACCTCTCAAAGCATTTTATCAATGTAGATGTGAGTGCTACTGGGCGATAGTCATTAAGGCAGCTCACATTATTCTTCTTAGTCACTGGTATAATTATTGCCTTTTTGAAGCAAGTGGGAACTTCCACCTGTAGCAGTGAGAGGTTGAAAATGCCCTTGAATACTCCTGCCAGTTGGTTGGCACAAATTTTCAGAGCCTTACCAGGTACTCCATTAGGGCCTTCCTTCTTGTGAGGGTTCACCCTCTTTAAAGACAGCCTAACATCGGCCTCCAAGACAGAGATCACAGTGTCACCAGGTGAAGTGGGAATCTTCAGAGCTGCAGTTATATTCTTCCTTTCAAACCGGGCATAGAAGGCGTTGAGTTCATCTGGTAGTGAAGCATTGCTGTCATTCATGCTATTGGGTTTCACTTTGTAGGAACCCTGCCAGAGTTGTCGTACATCCGATGTCGCCTCCAACCTCGTTCAAAATTGTCTCTTCGCCCTTGAGATAGCCTTCCGCAATTCATACCTGGTTTTCTGATACAGACATGGGTCGTCAGCCTTGAATGCCACAGATCTAGCCTTCAGCAGATGACATACCTCCTGGCTCATCCACAGCTTTTGGTTTGGGAATGTACAGCAGGTCTTTGTAGGCACACATTCATCCACACAGGTTTTAATGAAGTCGGTAACAACTGCAGCATACTCATTCAGATTTGAAGATGAATCCCTGAATACGGTCCAGACCACCGCTGTTCACATTGTAAATATGTGCTGTAGATACATACTTTATGCACGTTTCATTCATATCTGTATTTTAATCACTAACTTTTTAGTATAATTCTTTATAATTTATAACACAGCAGAGCAAATTCCTAATTCGTGTAAATGTATACGTGTAAAGTTGATCCTTGATCCCTTATTCAATGACATCTGACTTAATAAAAGATAATTGATCTGAAATGTTACTCTTTCTTTTATAATTATCTATACAACTGATCATTTGGAGCATTTTCTATTATAATTTCATGTATGGCACCATTTCTTGGGTCCATTGATTTATTTGAAATAATAATAATAACTTATAGAGCATTTCTCATTCAAATGATGTAGTTCAAAGTGTTTGCAATGGGATAAAGTGCAGACATGAAAATAAAAGACAAAAAGATGCTAGTTAAAAGCAAGGTTAAATAATAGGTTTTGAGCTGGTGTTTAAAAGTGTCAAAGGAGTCTGCATCCCTTAGGGTGCAGAAGGGTCAGAGCCGTCTCTATTTCCTGAGGAGACTGAGGTCCTTTAACATCTGCCGGACGATGCTGAGGATGTTCTACGAGTCTGTGGTGGCCAGTGCTATCATGTTTGCTGTTGTGTGCTGGGGCAGCAGGCTGAGGGTAGCAGACACCAACAGAATCAACAAACTTATTCGTAAGGCCAGTGATGTTGTGGGGATGGAACGGGACTCTCTGACGGTGGTGTCTGAAAAGAGGATGCTGTCTAAGTTGCATGCCATCTTGGTCAATGTCTCCCATCCACTAAATAATGTACTGGGTGGGCACAGGAGTACATTCAGCCAGAGACTCATTCCTTCGAGATGCAGCACAGAGCGTCATAGGAAGTCATTCCTGCCTGTGGCCATCAAACTTTACAACTCCTCCCTTGGAGGGTCAGACACCCTGAGCCGATAGGCTGGTCCTGAACTTATTTCATAATTTACTGGTATAATTTACATATTACTATTTAATTATTTATGGTTCTATTGCTATTTATTATTATGGTGCAACTGTAATGAAAACCAATTTCCCCCGGGATCAATAAAGTATGACTATGACTATGACTATTATAGTTTTAGGTATTGAGTTCCACGGTTTAGGAGCGTAGTTCAAAACTGCTGATCTGTCAATTATCTCTTGAGGGAGCTTGCTTAAATTTAAGAGACTGGCAGAGGAAGACCTGAGAGCTTGAGCAGGATTATAAAACCAAAGCGATTCTGTAATGTACTCCTTACTCAGACCATTGAAAGCTTTAAAACCAATGGAACTATAAAAACAATTCTAAAAGATTCAAGAAGCCAATGCAGAGTAGCTAGGATGAGAGTGATGAGCTCCCTCATCCTGGTTTTACTTAGAAGTCTAGTAGCGGTGTTCTGAATGAGTTGAAGTTTGTCTATAGATTGTGTTGGAGGTCAGTGAAAGTGTATTGCTGTAATCTAGTGTTTTTGATATAAAGGCCTGAATTAGGCATGAAAATATGGCAAATTCTTGATCTCAAGGGAGAGGAAAGAAACAGAACTGAGGTTGGACCTGATTTAATATTGTGTGATGTGATTTTAAAAATGATTATAATCAAATTATCTGGTGAGTATGTTTTGTCCAATATGCAAGGGGATTGGGAAGATCAGGTGGTGTTGGATCGCAAGAGAGGGAATTTGTTGAATGCCTACAAGATGGCTTTTTATAGCAGCTTGTGCTCGAGCTGACAAGGGAAGGACTATCCTAGATTGGGTGTTGTGTAATTACCCGGATTTTATTAGTCAGCTTAATGTAAAGGAACCCTTGGGAGGCAGTGATTATAATGTGTTTGAATTCATACTGAAGTTTGAGAGGGAGAAGCATAAGTCACATGTATCTGTATCACAATGGAATAAAGGGAATTACAGGTACACGAGAGAGAAGCTTGCCTAGGTGGACTGGAGGGGGATACTGGCGGGGATGATGGCAGAACAGAGGTGGCTGACATTTCTGGGAATAGTTCACAAGGTGCAGGATAGGTATATCCCACAGAAAAAGTTGTTCTCCAATGGCAGGGCTAGGCAACCGTGGCCGACAAGGGAAGTTGAGGACTGCATAAAAGCCAAGGAAAGGGCATATAAGGCAGCAAAAGTTGGTGGGAAGTTGGATAATTAGGAAGCTTTAAAATCTAACAAAGGGTAACTAAAAAAGGTGTAAGAAGGGAAAGGATGAAATATTAGGGCAAACTAGCCCATAATATAAAGGTTCAAAGGTCAAATTTAATGTCAGAGAAATGTATACAATATACATCCTGAAATGCTTTTTCGTCACAAACATCCATGAAAACAGAGAAGTGCCCCAAAGAATGAACAACAGTTATACATGAGAACCCCAAAGTTTCCCCCAGCTCTCCGCTTCCACGCATAAGCGGCAGTGAGCAATGATCCCCCCTCCACCCACCAGCAAAAATAAACGCGCACCGGTACCATCACCGAGCCCAAGCATGTGCAAAACAATGGCAAAGACACAGACCAAAGTTGCCCCAAAGGCTTCGTATTTCATCCAAAATTTGACAACCCACAGGTTCTCTCTCTCCCTGGCAAGGGAGAGGGAGGTGTCCCCCCATTTTCACAGCAAGTGGGAGACATAACAACAACCCGCTGGTTTACGATGTTAAAAGTGTTTTGTTGCTTTTTTCGAGCAGAATACTAAAGCAGGATATTGAAACCTTTTTCAGTTATATAAAGTATAAAAGAGAGGTGAGAGTTGATATTGGACCTCTGCTGGTGAGGTAGTGATGGGGACAAATAAATGGTAGATGAACTGAATAGGTACTTTGCTTCATTCGTTACTGTAGAAGACACTAGCTATATGCCAGAGGTCCGTGAGTGTCAGGGAGCAGGAGTGAGTGCCATTGCTATTACAAAGGAAAAAGTGCTAGGTAAACTCAAAGGTCTTGAGGTGGATAAGCCACCAGGACCAGATGGACTATTTCCCAGAGTTCTGAAAGTGTCGTAAACTTCTTTCGATCTGCCTGATGCAAAGACACCACATACTACAGTGAATGTTACTTTAAGTCTTTATTAGCAAGTTACCAGAGAGAACCCTCCTTAAACAATCTCTTGGGCTCCAGGGGTCTCTGGCTTCTGAAGCAAATACAGTGCTTTTTATACATATGCAGTCACATACATAGATACAGGTGGGTTCACCCCCTTAGTTTCTGTACAGATGAGTATTGTTTAACTTATCAGCCAGAAATTGTTCGTGTAACAGCTTAACTACCCTTATGTCTGGGAACTGCCAGACATAGACTTACCCCTCAGGGCTTCCCATCCTTGAAACAAGCATTCGTTATAATGCTTATGCAGCAAGCACTATGTTTCTTACAGCAGTTAAACAATGGTACAAGTTGTTCTTAAGCAAGGACTGAAGTTACAGGGTCTCATACCAAGAATAATGTCACCCGCTCAGCTTATCTTGTGAGAAACACTTGTGCTTCTATGCTTTTTGTCAAAGTCTTAGCCGCTATAACTCTGACAAAATAGCCAGAGTCACAAGAGGCCTGCGAGATGCTAGCTTCTTAACATTACATTACCAGAGGCCCGTGAGATGCTAACTTCTTAACATTATATTACAAGAGAGGCTGTTGAAAAGATAACAGGTGCACTGGTCATAATCTTTCCAGAATTACTTAATTCTGACATGGTCCCGGAGGACTGGAAAATTGCAAATGTCACTCCACTCTTTAAGAAGGGAGGAAGACAAAAGAGCGGAAGTTATGGGCCAGTTAGCCTAACCTCAGTGGTTGGAAAAGTGTTGAAGTCTATTATTAAGGATGAGGTTTCAGGTATTGACAAATCTGTTAACATAGAGCATAGAACATAGAAATAGTACAGCGCATTACAGGCCCTTCGGCCCACAATGTTGTGCCGACCCTCAATCCCTGCCTCCCATATAACCCCCTACCTTAAATTCCTCCATATACCTGTCTAGTAGTCTCTTAAACTTCACTAGTGTATCTGCCTCCACCACTGACTCAGGCAGTGCATTCCACACACCAACCACTCTCTGAGTGAAAAACCTTCCTCTAATATCTCCCTTGAACTTCCCACCCCTTACCTTAAAGCCATGCCCTCTTGTATTGAGCAGTGGTGCCCTGGGGAAGACGCGCTGGCTATCCACTCTATCTATTCCTCTTATTATCTTGTATTAATCTCTCCAAAGAGTAAAGCCCTAGCTCCCTTAATCTCTGATCATAATGCATACTCTCTAAACCAGGCAGCATCCTGGTAACTCTCCTCTGTACCCTTTCTAATGCTTCCACATCCTTCCTATAGTGAGGCAACCAGAACTGGACACAGTACTCCAATTGTGGCCTAACCAGAGTTTTATAGAGCTGCATCATTACCTCGCGACTCTTAAACTCTATCCCTCGACTTATGAAAGCTAACACCCCATAAGCTTTCTTAACTACCCTATCTACCTGTGAGGCAACTTTCAGGGATCTGTGGACATGTACCCCGAGATCCCTCTGCTCCTCCACACTACCAAGTATCCTGCCATTTACTTTGTACTCTGCCTTGGAGTTTGTCCTTCCAAAGTGTACCACCTCACACTTCTCCGGGTTGAACTCCATCTGCCACTTCTCAGCCCATTTCTGCATCCTATCAATGTCTCTCTGCAATCTTCGACAATCCTCTACACTACCTATAACACCACCAACCTTTGTGTCGTCTGCAAACTTGCCAACCCACCCTTCTACCCCCACATCCAGGTCGTTAATAAAAATCACGAAAAGTAGAGGTCCCAGAACAGATCCTTGTGAGACACCACTAGTCACAATCCTCCAATCTGAATGTACTCCCTCCACCACCACCCTCTGCCTTCTGCAGGCAAGCCAATTCTGAATCCACCTGGCCAAACTTCCCTGGATCCCATGCCTTCTGACTTTCTGTTAGAATTGTTCAAGGAAATAACAAGCAGAGTGGACAAAAGAGATGCAGTGGATGTCATTTACTTAGATTTTCAGAAGGCATTTGATAAGGTGACACACATGAGGCTGCTTTACAGGACAAAATCCTATGGTATTATAGGAAAGATGCCGACATGGATAGAGGAGTGGCTGACAGGCAGGAGGCAGCAAGTAGGAATAAAAGGGGCTTTATCTGGTTGTTTGCCAGTGATTAGTGGTGTTCCTTGGGTCAGTATTAGGACTGCTACTTTTCACATTGTTTGCCAATGATTTAGATAGTGGAATTGATGGCTTTGTGTCAAAGTTTGCGGATGATACAAAGATAAATGGAGGGGTAGGTAGTGCTGAGGAAGCAATACGATTACAGCAGGACTTAGACAAATGGGAAGAATGGACAAAAGATGGCAGATAGAATATAGGCTTGGAAAATATACACCCTATCCTCGTTATATGTGTCTTCAGTCAATGCGGATTCAGTTATGCGAGGAACCTATTTCTACCAACTTCTTGTTATATGCGTCCAAAAACTGCGTCAGTTTTCAAGACAGCAAAGGATAGATTGACTTTGCTTATGTGTTCCAATGCCGAAGGAGACTGTTAGTTTATCATTCACTAAACCCCCGTGCTCTTAAGGGTTTGAGTAAGAATATGCTTCCTGTCCACTGGGCAGCTAAGAAGAAAGCATGGGTCACTGGTCAAATCTTTGAAGGTTGGTCTGCTGATCATTTTGCTGTTGAGGCTGGACGCTGCTGCCCGGAACAGAATCTGGCCTTTAAGGTTCTTTTGTTGCTTGACAATGCGCCAGCCCATCCTAAACATTTGTACAGCATTCATCCTAACAGAAGTGCGTTTCCTGCCGCCTAACACAACATCACTGATTCAACCACTCGACCAAGGTGTGATATCCACATTCAAGGCATATTTTTTACGGCGATCTGTCTCTCAGGTGCTGCAAGCAGCAGATGATTTTGAAAATCCCGGGAGTTTACCAACGGTGAGGGAATGGTGCAAGTCCTTCAACATCAGACATGCCATCAACAACATTGATGAATCCTGGAAAGAGGTCAGGTCTTCCACTCTGAAGCAACTGGCAGAATTTCTTAAGGCTGCAGAACACTTGGCACAAATAGCGATGGACATGGACCCAAGTTTAGAACAAGGTCAGCATTTCAGTCGTTCCCTGCAGTCAAGCCTTCTTCCCTACAAGCAAATTTATGCTGAAAGACAAAATGCTGCCAAGCAAACAACCCTCACAACTTTCTTCAAACCGGTGTCATCTCCTGCTGCTGGCAGTACTGAGAGTTTTGTGAGTCTTCCTTCACCCCTTGCTGTCCTTGATGATCCTGACGACACACAACCATCCACCTCATCCCTGTAAAGCTGCCCGACACCACAACAACCACTCATCTCCCGGAGCAAACACACCTGCCATTGTTGGTGAGTACTGTATACCCTAGTATGTTAACTTTCTATGATTTATTACATTGTATATTACCTTAAATTGATGAAATATAATATGAATGTTGCCTTGTGGTACTGCTTTTGTGTCGTATTGGTATGAAAATGTGAATAAATTACAGATAAAGCATATTTAGGAAGCCCTCAAGAACGCATCCCTATTTTCTCCATTTAAATAATTTTTCACATTATGCGTCGACTTTGAGGAATGTATCCCCCCGCATACAAAGAGGATAGGGTGTATGATAATGAATTTTTGTAAAAAGAACAATAGTGCAGACTATTATCTAAGCGGGGAGAATATTCAAACATCAGAGGTGCAAAGGGACTTGCGAGTCCTCATGCTAGACTCCCAGAAGGTTAATACACAGGCTAAATCTGTGGTAAAGAAGGCAAATGCAATGTTGCCATTTATTTCAAGGGGATTAGAGTATTAAAAACAAGGAGATAATTCTGAAGCTTTATAAGACACTATTCAGGCTGCACTTGGAGATTTGTCAACAGTTTTGGGCCCCTTATCTCAGAAAGAATGTGTTGTCTTTAGATAGAGTCCAGAGGAGGTTCATGAGGATGATTTCGGGAATGAAATGGGTAACATATGAGGAGTGTTTGGCAGCTTCAGGCCTGTATTCACTGGAATTTAGAAGAATGTGTGGGGATCTCATTGAAGCTTAACAAATGTGAAAAGACTAGGTAAAGTTGATGTGGTGGGTTTATCCAGAGCTAGAGAGCACACCCTCAAATTGAGGGGTGACCTTTTAGAATAAAAGTGAGGAGGAATATTTTAGCCAAAGAATGGTGAATCTGTGGAATACTCTGCCACAAATTGTGTTGGAGGCCTTGTCCATGGGTATATTCAAAGTGGAAGTTGTTAGATTACAACAGGAATTCTGCAGATGCTGGAAATTCAAGCAACATACATCAAAGTTGCTGGTGAACGCAGCAGGCCAAGCAGCATCTATAGGAAGAGGCGCAGTCGACGTTTCAGGCCGAGACCCTTCGTCAGGACTAACTGAAGGAAGAGTGAGTAAGGGATTTGAAAGCTGGAGGGGGAGGGGGAGATGCAAAATGATAGGAGAAGACAGGAGGGGGAGGGATAGAGCCGAGAGCTGGACAGGTGATAGGCAAAAGGGGATACGAGAGGATCATGGGACAGGAGGCCTAGGGAGAAAGACGGGGGGGGGGTGTGACCCAGAGGATGGGCAAGAGGTATATTCAGAGGGACAGAGGGAGAAAAAGGAGAGTGAGAGAAAGAATGTGTGCATAAAAAGGAGTAACAGCTGGGGTACGAGGGGGAGGTGGGGCCTAGCGGAAGTTAGAGAAGTCAATGTTCATGCCATCAGGTTGGAGGCTACCCAGACGGAATATAAGGTGTTGTTCCTCCAACCTGAGTGTGGCTTCATCTTTACAGTAGAGGAGGCCGTGGATAGACATGTCAGAATGGGAATGGGATGTGGAATTAAAATGTGTGGCCACTGGGAGATCCTGCTTTCTCTGGCGGACAGAGCGTAGATGTTCAGCAAAGCGGTCTCCCAGTCTGCGTCGGGTCTCACCAATATATAAAAGGCCACATCGGGAGCACCGGATGCAGTATATCACCCCAGTCGACTCACAGGTGAAGTGATGCCTCACCTGGAAGGACTGTTTGGGGCCCTGAATGGTGGTAAGGGAGGAAGTGTAAGGGCATGTGTAGCACTTGTTCCGCTTACACGGATAAGTGCCAGGAGGGAGATCAGTGGGGAGGGATGGGGGGGACGAATGGACAAGGGAGTTGTGTAGGGAGCGATCCCTGCGGAATGCAGAGGGGGGGGGGAGGGAAAGATGTGCTTAGTGATGGTCTTCTCCTATCATTTTGCATCTCCCCCTCCCCCTCCAGCTTTCAAATCCCTTACTCACTCTTCCTTCAGTTAGTCCTGACGAAGGGTCTCGGCCTGAAACATCGACTGCGCCTCTTCCTATAGATGCTGCTTGGCCTACTGCGTTCACCAGCAACTTTGATGTATGTTGTTAGATTACAGATTGGTTGGGGCATCAAGGGATATGGTGAGAGGGCAGGTGTTTGGGGTTGAATGGGGTCCAGGATCAGCCATGATGAAATGGCGGAGAGGACTCGATGGACTGAGTGGCTTTACTCTGCTCCTATGTCTTGTGGTCTTGTGTCATATGGCATGTTTTATCTTGTTAAATTCAAATTAGATTCACTAGATTAAACTGGTTTTTATTATATAGTAAAACACCCATGATCTGCTTCCCATTTGTTAGGAAAGCCCAATGGTTTGGCATTTGCCTCTCTGGGTCTTATTTCCTGCACTCCTGTTTCAAGTCATACATCACTGAGCTTTCCAAATACCTACTAGTCCAGGCTATGCTCTCTTCTCACTGCTGCCATCAGGAAGAAGGTACAGGAGCCTCAGGACTCGTACCACCAGGGTCAGGAACAGTTATTACTCTTCAACCATCAGGCTCTTGAAACAGTGGGGATAACTTCACTAACTACAATACTGAACTGTTCCCACAACCTATGAACTCACTTTCAAGGACTCTTCATCTCATGTTCTCAATATTTATGCTTATCTATTTATTCTTATTACTTTTTTTCTTTTGTATTTGCACACTGGTTGTTGTCTGTCCTATTGGGTGTGGTCCTTCATTGATTCTATTGTGTTTCTTGGATTTACTGTGTATGCCCTGAAGAAAATGTATCTCAGGGTTGTATATGGTGACGTATAGGTACTTCGATAATAAATTTACTTTGAACTTTAAACATTCACGAGAAATTTTTATTTTCTTGTAATGTATAGAAAATGAAGCAGATTTAAAATACATGTTGGGTATTGAAACAAGTAATAACTGGTCTTGAAAACCTACCTGTCCGGCATCACCGGTGTCTGAGGTTACTAGATTATCAGAGATTTACTACAGCATGTTTAATTTCCATAATCTCTCGATAATTTGAATTTGTGCTTATCTCAATGTGGCAGCCCTTCATTTCCAGAAACTGCTGCAATATGTATATTCTTTCAGTGTTGGTTGAAGGTTATTGTTTGGCCAGGACGTGGTGCTGTTTCTATGAGAGCCATGGGATCATGCTTTAAAGTCTCATATGAAGAATATCTTCTCTCAATACAGCAATTCAAGGCAATCGGCATTCTAGGTAACTCCAGAGGATTGAGGAGAATTTGCTTCCACTCCGCTTCTGATATCATCTTGAGGTGTGTATTTTGGGAGGTCAGATGCAAGAGGAAAGTAAACAGTAACTGGGAGGACCCTGAGGAGCATTGATTCACAGAGGGATCTTGGGATGCAAGTCCATCACTCCCTGAAAGTGGCAATGCAAGTGGATAGGATAGGATACTGTAGGAGGCATGTGATGTACTTTATCGGTCAGGACATTGAGTCTGAAATTTGGGTGGTCACGTTACAGCTGTACAAAACTTTAGTTCAGACTTAAGGCTTTCAGGTTTAGTTTCAAGTTTATTTTCACATGTGCATCAAAACATAGAGTGAAATGCTTGAAACGTAGAAGCAGAATTCAGCTCAGCATTCAAATATGGATGATTTATTTTCTCTCTCAACCACATTCTCCTGTCTTTTCCCCATAGTCTTTGACACTAATCAAGAACCTATGAGTCACCACTTAAAATACACTGAATGACTCATTTGGAGTATTGTGTGTAGTTCTGGTTGCCACATTATGGGAAGGATGAGGAGGCCTTGGAACTAGAATCAGGTTTAATATCTCCAATATCGCCACCTCCAACGGGATCCCACCACTAAGCACATCTTTCCCTACCCCACCTCTCTGCTTTCCGCAGGGATTGCTCCCTACGCGACTCCCTTGTCCATTTGTTCCCCCCATCCCTCCCCACTGATCTCCCTCCTGGCACTTATCCCTGTAAGCGGAACAAGTGCTACACATGCCCTTACACTTCCTCCCTTACCACCATTCAGGGCCCCAGACAGTCCTTCCAGGTGAGGCGACACTTCACCTGTGAGTCGGCTGGGGGTGATATACTGCGTCCGGTGCTCCCGATGTGGGCTTCTATATATTGGCAAGACCCGACGCAGACTGGGAGACCGCTTTGCTGAACACCTATGCTCTGTCTGCCAGAGAAAGCAGGATCTCCCAGTGGCCACACATTTTAATTCCACATCCCATTCCCATTCTGACATGTCTATCCACGGCCTCCTCTACTGTCAAGATGAAGCCACACTCAGGTTGGAGGAGCAACACCTTATATTCTGTCTGGGTAGCCTCCAACCTGATGGCATGAACATCGACTTCTCTAACTTCCGCTAATGCCCCACCTCCCCCTCGTACCCCATCCGTTATTTATTTTTATACACACATTCTTTCTCTCACTCTCCTTTTTCTCCTTTTGTCCCTCTGACTATACCCCTTGCCCATCCTCTGGGTTCCCCCCCCACCTTGTCTTTCTTCCCAGACCTCCTGTCCCATGATCCTCTCGTATCCCCTTTTGCCAATCACCTGTCCAGCTCTTGGCTCCATCCCTCCCCCTCCTGTCTTCTCCTATCATTTTGGATCTCCCCCTCCCCCTCCCACTTTCAAATCTCTTACTAACTCTTCCTTCAGTTAGTCCTGACGAAGGGTCTTGGCCCGAAACGTCAACTGCACCTCTTCCTAGAGATGCTGCCTGGCCTGCTGCGTTCACCAGCAACTTTGATGTATGTTGCTCAGGTTTAATATCATCAGCATATGCCGTGAAATTTGTTGACTTTGTGGCAGCAGTACAATGCAATACATAATAATAAAGCAAAAACGGAATTATTTTAAGTATATATATTAAATAGTTAAATTAAGTAAGCAACACAAAGAAATAAAATAGTAGTGAGGTAGTGTTCATGGGTTCAATGTCCACTGAACCCAAGAGATGATGATGAAGAGGTTCATCGGGATCTCACCTTATCTTCTTTACCTCCCTTATCATCTTCCAACAGATTTCCCCTTCTCTGGCCCTTTATCTCTTTCACCAATTGACTTTCCAGCTCTTTACTTCACCTCTACTCTTGTCCTGGTTTTACTTACCACTTACTACCTTGTACTTCTTCCTCCACTCCTCCCACCTTATTGCTCTGACTTCTCATCTTTTTTACCAATCCTGATGAAGGGTCTTGGCCCAATATTTCGACTGTTTACTCTTTTCCATAGATGCTGGCTGGCCTACTGAGTTCCTCCAGCATTTTGTGTGTGTAGCTATAAGACAAGTTTGGTCAAAATTTGATTGTTTTCTCTGGAGCATTAGATGCTGAGGGGTGACTGGATTGAATTATGTAACTAAATTGTGAGAGGCATATGTAGGGTAGATAGAGATTTTTTTCCCCAGAATGAAAAGTTCAAATACTGGAGGGCATATATTAAGGTGAAAGGAGGACACTTAGAGGAGATTTGTTAGGCAAGTTTTTTTTAATGTGGTGCCAAAGGTGATGGTAGAAATACTTCATACTTTATTGTTGCCAAACAATTGATACTTGAACGTACAATCATCACAGCGATAGTTGATTCTGCGCTTCCTGCTCCCTGGATTACAAATCGATAGTAAATATTAAAAATTTAAATTATAAATCATAAATAGAAAATAGAAAAATGGAAAGTAAGGTAGTGCAAAAAAAACCGAGATGCAGGTCCGGATATTTGGAGGGTACGGCCCAGATCCGGGTCAGGATCCATTCAGCAGTCTTATCACAGTTGGAAAGAAGCTGTTCCCAAATCTGGCTGTACGAGTCTTCAAGCTCCTGAGCCTTCTCCTGGAGGGAAGAGGGACGAAAAGTGTCGTGTCCTTGATTATCCTGGCAGCACTGCTCTGACAGCGTGCGGTATAAAGTGAGTCCAAGGATGGAAGATTGGTTTGTGTGATGTGCTGCGCTGTGTTCATGATCTTCTGCAGCTTCTTTCAGTCTTGGACAGGACAACTTCCATACCAGGTTGTGATGCACCCTAGAAGAATGCTTTCTACGGTGCATCTGTAAAAATTAGTGAGGGTTTTAGGGGACAGATCCAATAGCAACATTTGAAGGGCATTTATACAGGCAGGGAATGAAAGGATAAGGACCACGTGCAGGCAGATGGGATTAGTTTAAATTGGCTCCAGTGTTGTTGGCACAACGGCCTGTTCCTTTGCTGTTCTATGCTCAAGGTCCAAGACAGTTGGAGAAAATGTGCATATACATGTAACAAAATCAGTGCATTTATCAGATGAGATTTGATCTTCGTGGTTTCATGAATGTATGTAGACTTTCAAGAGGTATTTAACAAGATGACTGACAATAAGTTCAGTTACAAGGTAAGAACCCATGGTGCCACAGCTTATATAGTGATATGGTTAGACGATGGAGCAGCAGAGAGGAAGTAGGGATAAACCATACTGCAGGGATCAGGTCTGAAACTACAATTGTTTATTCATATTGATTATAATTTTGAGGAAGAAAGCCATTGGATTCGTCCAGATTTAAAAATGTGGGGAAAATATGAAGTACTCATTTTGGAAGGGGGAACAAAGTAAAATATTTATGTGGAAAGGAATTGCAGGAAGTCACAGCAGAAAGGGATTTGGGGTCTGTGTACACAACATATAAACGGGTAACAAGTAATACAGAAACCTACTGGAATGTTGGGCTCTACCTCATGGGGGATGGAGTATATATGTATATGTTCATACATATAGAGAAATATGCTAATCTGCAGAATGAGGTGTACTGTGAACAGCGTTGCTGCCCCTATTTGAGGAAGATAAGGGAGGTGGTTCAGAGAAGGTATAGTGGGATTGTCCTAATTGAAAAAGCTGAACATTTTTTAACTCTTTTCATTGGAATTTAGAAGATTAAGAAGCAATCTTGCTGAAATGTAGATTCTTGGGGACTTAAACAGGATAAATGCTGAGAGGTTGTATTCTCGCCTGGAGAATCCACGGCAATAGGACTCATCGTAGTCTAGACGGAACTTTTTCGTCTGTTTTCGTCAAAATAAAAGGACAGCCATTTATGACAGGTATGGAAGAATTTCTTCACTGACATTTGAAAAATGACTTTTGTATAATGTAGGACTTTGGTAACCTCACTTTACAATTGCAAGCAGTTATCAGTAATCTAAAATATGTAATGTGAATAGCTGTAGGAATATATTCATAATCTGGTTAAAGTATGCCAACTTTAGGTGTGGTGTACACTGTAAACATTGAGCAACATGCAACAATTATCTTGAAATGCACATATTCATCACCACCATAGCATTTTTGTTGCCTAAGCACAATATACAGGTAATAACGATGAAGGCAAATCTCCAGCTGTTTTCCATCTTGGTCTTTTCTCTCAACTTCATAATATAAGTTTTTGCTATTTATAGTTGCAAACTTTAGATTAAAACAAGAACTAATTTTAGTTTAGTTCAGTAAATTATGTCAAGTGTGTGTGATCGCCGAAGCCACCTTCATTTAGTTCAAAATCCAGTATATGCGCACTTAAAATAGTACATGTATAATATACCATGAGGAGTAGATTTATCTCTATTTATAGTTCTAGAGTTTATTTCTGAAAGCATTTCAGTGGTTTAAAAAAATATCAGTTTGTTGCTTCCAGTTGTTAATCCAGAACAGGCAGTGGGTGTGAAGATGTACACTTTCCTATCCAGGCAGCCCTCGATCTTGCTACCCTTAACCTTGAAGCCAGTAATCTGCTTCATGCCTGACCACACGTCCCTTATGCTATTCTGCTAGAGCTTGTACTTTAGTTTCCTCTTGTAGGATTCTTTACACTCCCTCAGCTTTACCCTCAGTTCACTGTGTACTTGCTTCAGTACTTGTCTATCTCCAGACCTGAAGGCTTTCTTCCTCATATTCAAAAGTTCTTTCAGGTCACTGGTGACCCAGGGCTTGTTGTTTTGAGTCCTGTATACATTCTGGGAGAAAAAGTTGCAGTGGTGGAGGAGTACAAATACTTGGGTGTTCACCTCAACAACAGACTTGACTAGAAAACAAACACCAAGGCTGTTTACAAGAAGAGGATTAGCAGACTCTATTTTCTAAGGAAGCTGAGATAGCTCAATGTTTGCAGCAGGATGTTGGAGATCTTTTACCAACCTGTTGTAGTGAGCACAGTCTTCTTGCGGCTTTATGTTGGGGGAGCTGCATCGGTGCTGGTGATGCAAGAAGACTAAATAAACTTAGCAAAAATGCTGGATCTGTCCTTGGCTACAACCCAGACTCTGTTGAGTTTGTGGTGGAGAGGAGGTCACTAAACAAACTGTGATCAACTATGGACAATCAGTCACATCCTCTCCATGACGTACTGAATAAGCAGCGGAGCACCCTTTTGAACAGGCTCATTTGGCTCCGCTGTCACTAGGATCATTACAGAAAATCTTTCCTACCAAATGCAATAAGCTTATACAACAGTTTGTGCTGCAGAAGAACACACATCATAGTAAAATAGTCTCTGTTTTATTACTTCACACATTATTATACAGTATTGCACACTGGTAAATTATTGTGTGTATTATTAATTAATATTATATTTATTGTCATTATTAAGTGTGTTTTTAAATGTTGCTGCTGTTATTAAATAATTTCCCAATCAGGATCAATAAAGTACTTATTATTATTATTAGTCATGCTGTAAATAGTAGAGGACAAAATCAGCATAATGAGGTATAGTTAGAAAACACTTGGTAGCTTTTGACATGTTCAATGTGGCATGAAGTTACTGTCATCATTATTTTTGTTCTCCCACTTTATGACAAGTTAATGCTGTTCTCGCTGGTGATTGAGTTTGAGGATGAACGAGATAACTGGATTTGTTGCTGACACTTTTTGTTAGCATTCTAATGGTTTTTCTTTCCCTCAGTTGGCAGATTGGAAGAGAGAGAGTCTGAACTCAAGAAAGAATATAATGCACTTCATCAAAGGCATACAGAGGTAAGGAATGTGTGAGATTTATTAACTCTTTATGATGTGCAATTTAACTTAGATATTTTTGATGGGAAGAAAAAGTTGGATGTTCGGAGGGATTGTACTACTCATCTGCTTATTGTTGGTATATGCATCAGTCCGTTCAGTGCTGCATAGCTCTTGGCAAAGATGAATCACAAGTTGATTTTGGAGTATATGATCATGAGCTAAATCTTGGTCTAGTCATCAAGAGTATGTAACATAGTGCTGCGGGATCATTAACATCCACACAATTAAACGGATAAGTTCATTTTGCAGGGTATCGAAAAGGTGACACTTATATAAGAAAATCTAAGCTCTTCAAATATTACCATGGAATCTTGAGAGGAAGACTGTAGTTAACTTGTCTCCCAAAAGGAGGGAATTCCAACACTCGCTCATCACCTCAGTGAAATGTCATAGGTGCATATTGCTGCCTTAGCTGCACTGACCTAGGTTCAGTCTTGTTCTCAGTACAACATTTGGAGTTTGCATGTTCTCCCTCCAAACACATGGATTTCCTTGTTTCCTTTAAGTACATTCAGTGTCTACTTTATTTGGTATACCTGTTTGTTAATACAAATATCTAATCAGCCAATCATGTGACAAAAGCATTCAGACATAGTCAAGAAGTTCATTTGTTGTTCAGACCAAACATTAGAATTGTGATCTAAGTGACTTTGACCACAAAGTGGTTGTTGGTACTAGATGTGGTGGTTTGAGTATCTCAGAAACTGCTGATCTCTTGGGATTTTCAAGCACAATTGTCTCTAGAAATTTCTTTAGCCAAAGGGTGGTGAATTTGTGGAATTTGCGGCCGCATGCAGCTGTTAGAGGCCAGGTGTTGGGTGTATTTAAGGCAGAGATTGATAGGTTCTTGATTGGACATGGCATCAAAGGTTACAGGGAGAAGGCCAGGGACTGGGGTTGAGGAGGAGATAGAAAAAAAGGATCAGCCATGATTCAAATGGCGGAGCAGGCTCGATGGGCCAGATGGCCTAATTCTGCTCCTATGTCTTATGGTCTTATAGAGTTTACAGAATGGTGCGAAAGGCAAAAAAATCATCGTTGTTAATGGGATTGGTCAGGGAGAATAGCCAGACTGGTTCAAGTTGACAGGAAAGTGACAGTAACTCAAATGACCACATGTTACAACAGTGGTGTGCAGAAGAGTATCGCTGAACGCACAGCATGCTGAACCTTGAAGTGGACAGGCTACAGCAGCAGAAGACCACACTGGTCTCCACTCTTGTACCTAATAAAGTGGCCACTGAGTCCATGTTGATGTCCTCCCTCAACTCAGAGCAGTGCTGTTGGTAGGCTAGTTGACTGCTGTAAAGTGCCTTGCAGGTAGGAGATAATGCACATGCGAGGGAGAATTGGTTGTAGGGAAGTTAGTGGGGAACTTGATTGATGCAATTTCTCTGAGAATCTGTGTAGACTTGATGGGCTGAATAGTCACCTCCTGTGTTGACAGAAGGTATGAGAAAGCCGATAGAAAGTATTATTACTCAAGTCTGAGAAAATGGTTCCATTTTTACAACAAAAGTGTGCACCTAGAAAGAGGTGTGTGGTGGATTACACAGATGCACAGGAAGAAAGGACAGTTTTTAAAGAACCTCTGAAGTTCATATTGTTTGTTTCACAAACATGAGAAAATCTGTAGATGCTGGAAATCCAAAGCAATGCACACAAAGTGCTGGAGTAACTCAGCAGGTCAGGCAGCATCTATGGAAAAGAGTAAACAGTGGGTTTCAGGCCGAGACCCTTCATCAGGACTGACATTTGTCAAGCTGGAAAGGGTGCAGAAGAGATTAATGAGAATGCTGCCAGGACTAGATGGGCCGAGTTACGAAGAGATGTTGGCCATGCTGGATCTTTATTCCTTGGTGTACAGGAGAATAAGGGGTGACCTCATAGAAGTTCATAAAATTATGAGGGATATGGATATGGTAGAAGGTCATTGTCATATATTAGGGAGTCCAAAACATTTGGCCCATTACTTTCTAAACCTTTCCTATCCAAGTACCTGTTCGTCTTCTATAAGTTATTGTGCACATCCAGTTCTTCTAGCAGCTGCTTCCATATAAACACCCCTTTTATGCAAAAAAAGCTTTCCCTCAAATTCCTATTAAATCATTTCCCTCACACCTTAAACATGTGCCCTCTAGTTCTTGATCCCCCAACTCTTCAGGAAGACTGCATGTTTTCACCCTATCTATGTCCCTCATGATTTTAGGATCACTGCTCAGTCTCCTACGCTAAGGAATAAAGTACTAGTCTGTCCAACCTCTCCCCATATCTCAAACACCAAGCCCTGGCAGTATTCTTGTAAGTTTTTTCTGCACACATTCTAGTTTAATAACATTTTTCCTGTAGCAGGAAAACCAAAATGGAAGACAGTACTCCAAGTGGGGTCTCACCACAGTCCTGTACCTCTGAATTTTTATGCTCAGTGCTCTGATGAAGGCAAGCATGCCAAAAGCCTCCTTCACCACCCTGTCTACCCATGATTCCACTTTCAGGGAAACATACTTGTATTCAAAGGTCCTTCTATTCTACAAAACTGCGTAAAACCCTGTTGTTCATTGTGTGAGTTCTACCTGGATTTCGCTATCCAGAATGCATCACCTCACACTGGTACTTGAGGCGGATTCCAGCATCACTGTCCTGGAAGGCATCATTCAGCATGGCCGTAAACATCATGCTGAACAGTGTGGGTGTGAGCACACAACCCTGTTTGACGCCATTGGTGACTGGGAACGCCTCAGAGGATTCTCTGCTGTCCTGCGCTCAACCTGAGGAGACTTCAAGCTATTACCAAAGTTAAGGAGACTGTTCTGAGAGACTTCTTCTTTGCTGATGACTGCATCTTGTATGTTGGCTCGGAGCCAGAGATGCAAATCAATATGGACAAATTCTCCACAGCTTGTGACAACTTTGGACTCAACATCAACATCAGTAAGATGAAAGAGCTGATTGTGGACTTCAGGAGGGTAAGATGAAGGAACACATACTAATCCTCATAGAGGGATCAGAAGTGGAGAGAGTGAGCAGTTTCAAGTTCCTGGGTGTCAAGATCTCTGAGGATCTAACCTGGTCCCAATGTATCGATATAGTTATAAAGAAGGCAAGACAGCAGCTATACTTTATCAGGAGTTTGAAGAGATTTGGTATGTCAACAAATACACTCAAAAACTTCTATAGTTGTACCATGGAAAGCATTCTGACAGGCTGCGTCACTGTCTGAAATGGAGGGGCTACTGCAAAGGACCGAAAGAAGCCGCAGAAGGTTGTAAATCTAGTCAGCTCCATCTTGGGTACTAGCCTACAAAGTACCCAGGACATCTTTAAGGAGCGGTGTCTCAGAAAGGCAGCATCCATTATTAAGGACCTCCAGCATGCAGGGCATGCCCTTTTCTCACTGTTACCAGCAAGTAGGAGGTACAGAAGCCTGAAGGCACACACTCAGTGATTCAGGAACAGCTTCCTCCCCTCTGCTGTCCGATTCCTAAACGGGCATTGAATCTTTGGACACTACCTCACTTTTTTTTTTAGTATACAGTATTTCTGTTTTTGCATGTTTTATTTTAATCTGTTCAATATACATAATTGATTTACTTGTGTATTTATTATTATTATCATTTTTTATTTTATTTATTTATTTCTCTGCTAGATTATATATTACATTGAACTGCTGCTGCTGCTAAGTTAAAAAATTACACATCACATGCTGGTGATTATAAACCTGATTCTGATTCTGAGGTAAAGCCCTCCCCACCATTGAGCACATCTACACGATGCGTTGTTGCAGGAAAATAGCAACCATCGTCAGGGACCACCACCACCCAGGCTGTTGCCTTCAGGAAGAAGGTACAGAAGCCTCAGGACTCTCACCACTGAGTTCAGGAACAGTTATTACTTCACTCAACTTCACCTGTCCCATTATTGAAAGTTTCCACAACCAAAGGACTCTTCTTCTCATGTTCTGGATATTTACTGCTTATTTATTATTATTATTATTTCTTCCTGTATTTGTTGTCTTTTGCACACTGGTGGAATGCCCAAGTTGGTGCAGTCTTTCGTTGATTTATGGTTATTATCCTATGATGGATTTATTGAGTATGCTGGCAAGAAAATGAATTTCAGGGTTGTATTTGATGACGTATATGTACTTCAATAATAAATTTACTTTGAACTTTGAAATATGTTGTTCTGTGGCAGCAGTATTGTGCAAGATATTAAAAATTACTGTAAGTAACAATAAGAAATATATAAAGAAAACTGAGTAGGTTGTGCAAAAAGAGAACAAGATAGTGAAGTATTGTTCATGGGTTCATGAACCATTCAGAAATCTGATGGTAGTGGGAAGAAACTGATCCTAAAATGTGGAGTGTGGGTCTTCAGGCTCCTGTATCACCTCCCTGAAGGTAGCAACGAGAAGAGGACATGTCCTGGATGGTGTGAGTCCTTAATGATGCTAACCTTTGCCAGCCTTTTAATTTGAGACTATAACTGCTGGACTCATCAACCAGAGGACTTCTCGAAATATGCTACATCTTTCAAAGTTTTGAAGTGCACTTTTATCAAAGTATGTATACAGTTTGCATCCCAGAGAATTGTCCTCCCATAGGTAGCCACAAAAGAAAGAAATACCATGGAAGCAGTTCAAAGAAAACATTGAACACCCGAGGGGTGAGAAAAAGAGCAAATCGCGCAAACAGTAAAAAGAGAGCAAAAAACACAGAATATTAACCATCAAACTGCAGAGTCCCCAAAACAATCCAGGGGCCACAGCCACTGAGTCAGTCTGGAGAGTGCAGTGTCAATGACTGCAGGCCTCAGCCACTGAGCCAGTTCCATACCAAAGCGTCTCGATCAAATTGCGCAAATGGCAAAAAAACGAGTATCCAGAAACACATGGAACATGAACTGCAGAGTCTTCCAACTGTGGAACGCATTCGATGCTGAGGACATTAAACATTGAACTGCAGAGTCCCCCAAAAAAAGAATTCCACAGCCATAAGCCACATTGAGGTGATAGAACCTGCACTTTTCTCTGCCAGCATCCAGAGGGAAACAGGTCAAATGCAGGCAGATGACGCTGAACATCAGCGTGTCTTCCACTCTCAGCCTCAATACTTTAACCTGTGAGGAGAAATGGAACCGACAATGGGTTCACATTATGCCATTAGGAAACGGTGACCACACACTTTGCTTTCAACCTTGCTGAATTCCCCATGTAATAGCAAAAGGAAAGAAGTGGTTACCTTTCCCCTTTATGCACTATTAGTAGCAATCTCACCTGGTCCCTGAACCAGAATCAGGTTTATTATCACCAGCATGTGATGCAAAATTTGTTAATTTAGCAGCAGCAGTTCAATGCAATACATCAGCGGTGCCCAACCACCGGGCCGTGAGGAAACAGTATGATTTGGCGATATGAGTCAGCTGCACCTTTCCTCATTCCCTGTGACATCCACTGTTGAGCCATTACGGACGCGAGGTCATTACCCGCGCATCATCCATGTCAGCGTGGGAAGAAGATCAACTCCTCGAGCTTGCAGATGACGGCAGGCAGAGAAGTATGTTTGACATAACATCTCTGCTGGCATTCTGGATCAAACTCAAGGCTTGATATCCTGAGATAGCCATGGAAGCACCGAAAACGTTGCTTCCATTTCCAACGTATTTCTGCGCTGAATGTAACCAAAACTAAATTGCGGAATAGACTGGACATAAGGAACCCCCTTTGAGTATCGCTGTCTCCCATCACCCCTCGATAGGACCGGCTTGTTGCAGGGAAACAAGCCCAGGGCTCCCACTGATTCAGCGATATTGGTGTGTTGCAATGATTTTATATGTTCATACGGGGAAAATATGCGCAGTGTGTTTAATATCCAAACGTTACTTAAAATGTTATGATGCTATTGACTTATATAACCATGTAACAATTACAGCACGGAAACAGGCCATCTCTGCCCTTCTAGTCTGTGCCGAACGCTACTCTCACCTCGTCCCACCAACCCGCACTCAGCCCATAACCCTCCATTCCTTTCCTGTCCATATACCTATCCAATTTAACTTTAAATGATAATATCGAACCTGCCTCTACCACTTCTACTGGAAGTTCGTTCAACACTTACTTCAAGCTCCCCTGTCCTTATCGCTATATTCATGCGAGGAAAATATGCGCTGTGTTTAATATTAAATTTGTTAGATAAACCCTTTTAGAAACGAAATTGAGTGTATTAGCCACTTATCACCGATATTCCGGTCGTGATTAACACTCCCCCCCCAGAACAGAATCGCCAAAAACGATTTGTAGAAAAATAATCAGCACGTGCACACATGCGCAAGTCACACATGCGCACTGGTGCCCGCGCAAGGCTTCATGGTCGTTGTAGTCTTTCTTTGGGTAAACACAACGTATTTGAATGCTACTCTTGTCCGTTGGCAACCATCACACCACCACCCCCCACCCCCGGTCGGCCGGTCCGCAAGAATATTGTCAATATGAAACCGGTCTGCAGTGCAAAAAAGGTTGGGGACCCCTGCAATACATAATATAGAAGAGAAAAAAATCAAAATAAAATAATAATCATCATAATAAATTAGTAAATCAATTACAGTATACATATACTGAATAGATTAAAAATTGTGCAAAATACAAAAATACTGTATTTTTTTTGAAAGTGAGGTAGTGTCCAAGGGTTCAATGTCCATTTAGGAATCGGATGGCAGAGGGGAAGAAGCTGTTCCTGAATCGCTGAGTGTGTGCCTTCAGGATTCTGTACCGCCTACCTGATGGTAACAGTGAGAAAAGGGCATGCCCTGGGTGCTGGAGGTCCTTAATAATGGATGCTGCCTTTCTGAGACACCGCTCCTTAAGGATGTCCTGGGTACTTTGTAGGCTAGTATTCAAGATGGAGCTGACTAGATTTACAACCTTCTGCAGCTTCTTTTGATCCTGTGCAGTAGCCCCTCCATACCAGACAGTGATGCAACCTGTCAGAATGCGCTTCAGTATACATCTATAGAAGTTTTTGAGTGTGTTTGTTGACATACCAAATCTCTTCAAATTCCTAATGAAGTATAGCCGCTGTCTTGCCTTTTTTTATAACTGCATCAATACCTCGGGAACAGATTAGATCCTCAGAGATCTTGACACCCAGGAACTTGAAGCTGCTCACTCTCTCCACTTCTGATCCCTCTATGAGAATTGGTGTGTGTTTCTTCATCTTACCCTTCCTGAAGTTCACAATCAACTCTTTCATCTTACTGACGTTGAGTGTCAGGTTGTTATTGTAGCACCACTCCACTAGTTGGCATATCTCACTCCTGTATGCCCTCTCGTCACCACCTGAGATTCTACCAAAAATAGTTCTATCATCAGCAAATTTATACATGGTATTGAGCTATGTTTGGCCATAGTCATGTGTATATAGAGGGTAGAGCAGTGGGCTAAGCACATACCCCTGAGGTGCACCAGTGTTGATGATCAGCAAGGAGATGTTATTACCTATCCGCAGATTGTGGTCTTCCAGTTAGGAAGTCAAGGATCCAATTGCAGAGGAAGATACAGAGGCCCAGGTTCTGTAGCTTATCAATCAGGATTGTGGGAATGATGGTATTAAATGCTGAGCTATAGTCGATGAACAGCATCCTGACATTGGTGTTTGTGTTGTCCAGGTGGTCTAAAGCAGTGTAGAGAACCATTGGGATTGCATCTGCTGTTGACCTATTTTGGCGATAGGAAAATTGCAATGGGTCCAGGTCCTTGCTGAGACAGGAGTTCAGTCTAGTCATGACCAACCTCTCAAAGCATTTCATCACTGTCGATATGAATGCTACTGGACGATATTAAGGTAGCTCACATTATTTTTCTTAGGCACTGGTAAAATTATTGCCTTTGTGAAGCAAGTGGGAACTTCTGCTCATAGTAGTGAGACCCTGAAAATGACCTTGAATACTCCCAGCAATTGGTTGGCACAGGTTTTCAGAGCCTCACCAGATACTCCATCCGGACCTTCTGCCTTGTGAGGGTTCACTCTCTTTAAAGACAGCCTAACATCGGCCTCTAAGGCAGAGATCACAGGGTCATCAGGTGCAGCAGGGATCTTCACAGCTGTAGTTGTGTTCGCCCTTTCAAAGTGGGATAGAAGGTGTTGAGTTCATCTGGTGGTGAAGCATCTCTGCCGTTCATGCTTGTTTATTCATCAGAGGAAAGCACTGCACCTCCCCTTCCTGAGAACACTGAAGCAAGCAAGGCTCCTCCCTGCTGTCACTCAGCATACATAGACACCTCGTCTGAATGCCTTACGTCCCTCCCCCAACAGCCCAGCCGACAAGCACACTCTTGCCCTCCCTGTCTCACTGACACTTCCAACCTCCCCGTCTCACCGACACTCTCACCCTCCCCGGCTCGCTGATACTCCCACCCTCCCCGGCTCACTGACACTGTCACCCTCCCCGGCTCGCTGATACTGTCACCCTCCCCGACTCGCTGACACTCCCACCCTCCCCGTCTTGCCGACACTCTCACCCTCCCCGGCTCACTGACACTGTCACCCTCCCCATCTCACTGACACTCCCACCCTCCCCGTCTCACTGACACTCCCACCCTCCCCGGCTCACTGACACTCCCATCCTCCCCGTCTCACTGACACTCTCACCCTCCCCGGCTCGCTGACACTCCCACCCTCCCCGGCTCACTGACACTGTCACCCTCCCCGGCCGCTGATACTGTCACCCTCCCCGGCTCGCTGACACTCTCACCCTCCCCGTCTTGCCGACACTCTCACCCTCCCCGGCTCACTGACACTGTCACCCTCCCTGGCTCACTGACACTCCCATCCTCCCCGTCTCACTGACACTCTCACCCTGCCCGGCTCGGTGACACTCCCACCCTCCCCGGCTCACTGACACTCTCACCCTCCCCGGCTCGCTGACACTCCCACCCTCCCCGACTCGCTGACACTCTCACCCTCCCCGGCTCGCTGATACTGTCACCCTCCCCGGCTTGCTGACACTCTCACCCTCCCCGTCTTGCCGACACTCTCACCCTCCCCGGCTCACTGACACTGCCACCCTCCCCATCTCACTGACACTCCCACCCTCCCCGTCTTGCCGACACTCTCACCCTCCCCGGCTCACTGACACTGTCACCCTCCCCATCTCACTGACACTCCCACCCTCCCCGTCTCACTGACACTCCCACCCTCCCCGGCTCACTGACACTCCCATCCTCCCCGTCTCACTGACACTCTCATCCTCCCCGTCTCACTGACACTCTCACCCTGCCCGGCTCGGTGACACTCCTACCCTCCCCGGCTCACTGACACTGTCACCCTCCCCGGCTCGCTGACACTCTCACCCTCCCCGGCTCACTGACACTGTCACCCTCCCCGGCTCACTGACACTGTCACCCTCCCCGGCTCGCTGACACTCCCACCCTCCCCGGCTCGCTGACACTCCCACCCTCCCCAGCTCACTGACACTGTCACCCTCCCTGGCTCGCTGATACTGTCACCCTCCCCGGCTTGCCGACACTCTCACCCTCCCCGTCTTGCCGACACTCTCACCCTCCCTGGCTCACTGACACTGCCACCCTCCCCATCTCACTGACACTCCCACCCTCCCCGTCTCACTGACACTCCCACCCTCCCCGTCTCACTGACACTGTCACCCTCCCCGGCTCACTGACACTGTCACCCTCCCCGGCTCGCCAACACTCTCACCCTCCCCGTCTCACCGATGCTGTCACCCTCCCCGGCTCACTGACACTGTCATCCTCCCCGGCTCACAGACACTGTCACCCTCCCCATCTCACTGACACTGTCACCCTCCCCGTCTCGCAGGCACACTCTCACTGGTCACTTTTTATCATTTATCCTTTATTTATATAACTGCTTGTTTATTATAATAGTGGCAGTAACATTTTGCTGACTTACATAGATATTCACCTCAGACGTTTTGTCAACCTGTCGATCTTCAGGCAGTGCCCCTCAGATACCTGTGTTTTGTGACTGCATCTGCTGTGGTTTGCACGTTAGCCCCAGAGGAACAATGTTTTGTTTAACTGTACACGTGTATGGTTGAAAGACAATAAACTTGAACTAATTTCCAGAAATTATAGATGACATATGAAACAGTGTATATCCTTTTTTTTGGATGGACTACATTTATACATAATTCTCCAGGTGCTGCCCTACAATTGTCGTCCTCTAGTACTTGCAATAAAGGCCACTTAGCCTCTTCACTGCCTACTGCACCTGTTAGCTTTCACTGAGTTGGCCCTTACAACACGACTAGAAGAAGAAGCAAAGTAGATTGAACAATCACCCCTGCTAATAATCCTGGAAAAACACACATGGTTGCCACGGTCACAGTTTGTGGGAACTAGCTGTGCTGAACTTGAGTAGTTTATTCATTACAGCATCTACTTTTAAGTAAGTTCTTTAAGTTGTTACATGCACTGAGTTTTGATGGCCCCAATCAAATTGTAACAGTCTGTAACAGAAATAGATGGTGGGCAGCTCCATTGAGGGTGTTGGAAGGGAAAATTCTGGTGTAACAGCTCCATCAGCAGTTTAAGTGGGAAATTGTGAGTAGGCTCTTCATCCTGCACAGTTAAAAAGAAGGAATTGGAAAGCCAATTTCAGTTCCTTTTTGTACAGCTGGAAATAGAGTCCATGGGTAGAAACATAGAAAACCTACAGCACAATACAGGCCCTTTGGCCCACAATGCTGTGCTATAACATGTACTTTAGAAATTACCTCGGGTTACCCATAGCTCTCTATTTTTCTAAGCTCCGTGTACCTATCCAGGAGTCTCTTAGAAGACCCTATCGTATCCGTCTCCACCATTATTGCCGGCAGCCCATTCCACGCACTCACCACTCTCTGTGTAAAAAAAAACTTACCCCTGACATCTCCTCTGTGCCTATTTCCAAGCACCTTAAAACTGTGCCCTCTTGTATTAGCCATTTCAGCTCGGGGAAAAAGCCTCTGACTATCCACACGATCAATGCCTCTCATCTTCTTGTACACCTCTATCAAGTCACCTCTCAGCCTTTGTCACTCCAAAGAGAAAAGCCCTAGCTCACTCAACTTATCCTCATAAGACATGCTGTCTAAATTCAGGCAGCATGCTGGTAAATCTCCTCTGCACCCTCTCTAAAGCTTCCACATCCTTCCTATAATTAGTTGACCAGAAATGAACACAATGGTAGTTAGAGTTAGGCTGTCCTGCTGAAGGGTTTTGGCCCAAAACCTCGACTGTACTTTATTCCATAGATGCTGCCTGAGCTGCCGAGTTCCTCCAGCATTTTATGTATGTTGCTTGGATTTCCAGCATCTGCAGATTTTCTCTTGTTAGTGGTTAGAGTGTAGTTTAACCAGAGTTATAGGATCAAGGATAAACTTTATTGACCATAAACATGAGAAAATCTGCAGATGCTGGAAATCCAAAGCAACATACACAAAACACTGGAGGAACTCGGGTCATGCAGCATCTATGGAAATTAATAAAAAGTTGATGTTTTGTGCCGAGATCCTTCTTCAGCCCAACTTTATTGACCATATATATTTACATATATTGGGAATTTGCTGTGCTGTGCCAGTCAGAGTGCAACATGGAAACAACATTCAACAATTATAAATAATTATTACTTGGACACAGCGGCTTCCACAGGGCCAACCAGTGTTAACGTCTTTTGTTAGCCTATTTTTTTACATTACTAGACGCTGCTGGACATTGAAAACTTAAAAATACTACAGATCTGCCCCATCAGCAAATTGCTCGCAGGCAGAGAAACTGAAGGAGCTGGACATGGTGCAGATTATGCTGCTGCTTGTGACAGAGAGGCATCGGAGGAGTCGGTGAGCGAAGGTGGCGTGCAGTCTAGCAGTGAGTAATTGTCATGGTCACTTTTCCCTGTTGAAGTTTGTTAATATGGAATACTGCAAATCCGGTTCACTGGTTTACTGGCGGACAGCGAAGGAGCTGCGTAGCCTTGGTCATAGTGAGGACTAGGCCTCAAGCTGTGTTGCCTGTTTACAACTTCCCAATAGAACGGTATCGGAATCAGTGCTTAACTGGAGGTGGTATGGTACGCTGTACAATCTGGAATTGGTGCTGCACCCCAGTGTTTGCTTGGCAGAAGACAAACCATATTGTGTTTGATTACAGACTGCTGCAACATTCATGGATTCAAAGTCCTGGACTACATATTTTTTCTGTGTGACTGTATTTTACTGCAATCTTTTATGTGCTATATGTGTCTTGTGCAGTATATGACTGTTAGTATGGTGTTTTGTACGTTGGTCCTGAAGTAATGTTGTTTTGTTTGGCTGTACTCGTGTGTGGTTGAATGACAATTAAACTTGAACATGCATTACAGATTTTGAATAATATGTGTATAATGCATATATACCAGCATGTATTTAAAATGTAAACACCATTATAAAAAGTGATTTAAAGTCTATAGAGCTGCAACATTACCTCATGACTCGTAAATATAATTCCCCAACTAATGAAGACCTACAAACCATACACCTAAAAGATTCTAGCATGGATAAGGCAGTGGCTGATTAGCAGGAGGTAAAGAGTGGGAATAAAGGGAGCCTTTTCTGGCTGGCTGCCAGTGACTAGTGGTGTTCCACAGGAGTCTGTGTGGAACCACTTCTTTTTATGTTATGTCAATGATTTGGATGATGGAACTGATGGCTTTGTTGCAAAGTTTACAGATGATATGAAAATAGCTGGAGGAGCAGGTAGTTTTGAGGAAGTAGAGTGGCTACAGAAAGACTTGGACAGATTAGGATAATGGGCAAAGAAATGGTAGATGGAGTACAGTGTCGTGAGGTGTATGGTCATGCAGTTTAGTAGAAGAAATGAAAGGGTTTTTTTTTATTTTCTAAATGGAGAGAAAATACAAAAATCTGATCTTGGGGTCAATTGAAAAGGTTTCTTGGGAGCCCTCGTGCAAGGTTCCCTGAAGGTTAATTTGGTGAGGAAGGCAAATGTGATGTTAGCATTTATTTCAAGAGGACTAGAATATAAAAGCTAGGATATAATGTTGAAACTTTATAAATCACTGGTGAGGCTTCACTTCGGAGTATTGTGAGAAGGTTTGGGCTCCTTATCTTATGCTGATCCTGAAGAGGGTTCAAAGGAGGTTCATGAAAATGATTCCTGGATTGAATGACTTGTCATATGAAGACCGTGTGGTGGTTCTGGGCCTGTATTCACTAGAATTCAGAAGAATGGGAGGGGTGACCTCATGAAACCTATTGAGTGCTGAAAGGCCTTGATAGAGAGGATGTGGAAAGGATGTTTCCTATGGTGGGAGAGTCTACGACCAGAAGATGCAGCCTCAGAATAGAGGGGCGTCCTTTTAGAACGGAGATGAGGAGGAATTTGTTTAGCCAGAGAGTGGTGAATCTGTGGAATTCTTTGCCACAGCCTGCTTTGCAGGCCAAATCTTTATGTATATTTAAGGCAGAGATTGATAGATTCTTGATTGTTCAGGGCCTGAAAGGATATGGGGCGAAGGCAGGAGATTGGGGCTGAGAGGAAAATTCAATCAGCCATAATGAAATGGCGGAGCAGACTCGATGGGCCATATAACCTAATTCTGTTCCTATATTTTACGGTCTTATGGTCTTAACCACTCTTTCAACTTGTGCATCAACTTTGAGGGATCTGTGGATGTGGCCCGCAAGATCTCTTTGTTCCTC
Source organism: Mobula hypostoma (assembly GCF_963921235.1). Taxonomy (NCBI): domain Eukaryota; kingdom Metazoa; phylum Chordata; class Chondrichthyes; order Myliobatiformes; family Myliobatidae; genus Mobula; species Mobula hypostoma. Next base: position 58,685,460 of record NC_086118.1, read on the forward strand.
CACATTGCTAAGGGTCCTGCCATTGACCTTCTACCCCATCTTCAAGTTTATTCTATCAAAGTGTATTAGTATACACTTCTCTGGATTGAACTTCATCTGTCACTTCTCAGCCCAGCTCTACATTCTGTTGTATCCCACAACAACCTTCCACACTATCCACAATACCTCCAACCTTTGTCATCTGCAAACTTGCTAACCCACCTTTCCACTATTTAATGTTGTTTATAAAAATTGCAAAGAGTAGGGGCCCCAGAACAAATCTCTGGAGAACATGATTAATCACAATAACTGGCCTCCAGGGAGAATACACTCCCATCACCATTTATCCTTGTGCATTCCTCCCTTCATTTGAATCATCCTCCTGTTCTTCATGGACATGTAGAACACCCTGGGTTTTCTTAATCCTACTTGGCAAAGCCTTCTTATGGTTGCCGAAGGCTCCTCATGGCCTTTATTAGTTCTCTTTAGTTTCTTCTCAAACTCCTGGGCTACATTATAATTCTCAAGAGCCCTATATGATTTTTGCTTCCTCTGCTCCTTTCTTCCCCTTGTTCCACCTCTCTTGTCAGCAATGCTTCTTTCACCCTTCTACCTTTTCCCTGCCTCAATGCAACAAACCCATTCAGAACCCCATGCAAGTGGTTCCTAAGCAGCCTCCACATTTCGGTACTGCATTTCCCGAAGGCCACCTGTCCCCAATTTACACTCTGTGCAATAGCATCATGATTATCTCTTCCCATTTAAATGTTTTTCCAAATCACCTGCTCCTATTCTTGTCCATGGTTGTGCTAATGGTCAGAGAGTTGAGGTCACTATCTCCAGTTTATATTTGTACCTTGTCTCTCACTGGAGTCAAAAAGTTATGGGAACAAACTGATAGTAATTTCAGATAGTCACTGAAGCAGATTTTCTGTTCAATGATTTGTGATCCAGTTGTATTTAAAAAGTCTTTCACCCCTCCTAAATTACTTATGGAAGGTAGATAGTGTTGCACTTCACTGTCAAATGTTTTGGCGTGCCTTGATGTTCTGAAAGAGAGTATTCAAACACAAAATTATCTTTACTGCACTGCATTGTCATAAAATTTTTATTCTTTTCTTTGAAGATTTTCTTTAAAGGTCCGTATAGAATTTTTTAAAGACTTGTTTCTATAATATTTGATGTTGAATTTTCTTCCAAATGTTATTTCTGATTTGAAAAGTAACCTTGTAATTTCACAAGTGTGAGGACATTAACGTTGTGCCATCTTTAATGTTAATCACTATACTCCTACCATCTAGTGACAGAAAGCAAGAGCTGCAACACTTCAGTGCCAAATGTACTGGTGAGGTTTCTTGGACTCTATGATCTCAATTAAATGAAAGTGAATATATTCCTAACATTTACAAATTTTAAAAAAGTTTTTAAAAATTACATTAAATCAAAAATCCCACTCATTTGTAAAATTACATGTTATTTCCTTTGACCTCATCTCCTTAAACCCAAAAACACAATGATTTTAGGCATAATCTCAAGGTCTTGGCCTGTGGACTTTTTAATCACGTGGGTTCATTTTCTCCTCTGATTCACACAGTTTAATGAATGGTGCTTTTCAAAACAACAAACTTGGAGGGAGTTCTTGGATCAAACAACATCTGTGGGTGGAAAGGAATAGCTAACTTTTCAGGTCAAGAGCCTGTATCAATAGTGAGTGGAGAGAATGATAGTTGGTAAAGGAAGAGAGAGGGAAGGGTGAGAAGGGGACATCAGTTGGGAACATGGACTGAGAAGGGGTGAAAAACAACAAGCCAGGAGGGGAGGGGTGAAGTTGGGAGACAGTTAGATAGAAACAGACAAGGGGCAGGTGGGGAGAAGGCAAATGATGGGGAGACGACTGCTTGGGAGGTGGAGGAGGAACAGGAGCACAAAGGCTACCAATTCTGCAATCTGATAGGGAGGGTTAGAATGGCAACCACTGAGGGAAGATGAAGGGCAGGTGAAATCAGATGCCCAGTGGGTGGAATATGAGGGTGGTAGCTTATGGAACCAGGATGGTGATAATGCTGCTGATGCAAATGAGCTAGAGCACTGAAGCAAGAAATTGCACAAAACCCTTCACAGATAGGCATCACCATGTGGGTTGCCATGCTCCATCTTAGATCTGAGCCAAGCTCCAACCCTCCCATTATTCCCCCGATGACTGCATTTGTGTTGCATCTGGCACTTTTGCTGCCAATTTCCTTATGTAAGTCCATCAGAGCGTGTAGTTTAGTGACCATTTCCCATTACAAGCTCACCCACTCTCTGTTTATTGATGGACCTTTCTATACTAGTGATTCCATGATATATTAGTTTTACTTTGTGGCTTTGCATGCATATTAGCTAGGCTTCTCAGCTGGAGTGCAGAGCTTGGTTTCCATCATGAAAAGCAGCCTCTGCCTGTGTCTGTACTTCTCATCTTGGTAAAGCAGCCCCATAGACACCACCCACCTGAACCTTCCAATCAAGTAGAAGATAAAAAAGACTGAAAGCAGTAAGACCATAAAATATAGGGGCAGAATAAGGCCATTCAGCCCATCGAGTCTGCTGCACCATTCCATCATGGCTGATCCTGGATCCCACTTAACCCCATGCATCTGCCTTCTTGCCATATCCTTTGATGCCCTGACTGATCAAGAAACGATCAATTTCCGCCTTAAATATACTCATAGACTTGGCCTCCACTGCAGTCTGTGGCAGAGCTTTCCACAGATTCACTACTCTCCACCTAAAAAAAAATTCTTCCTTACCTCTGCTCTAGAAGGTTGCCCCTCAATTTTGAGGCTGTGCTCACTAGTTCTGGATACCTTCACCATAGGAAACATCCTCTTCACATCCACCTTATCTAGTCTTTTCAAGATTTGGGAGGTTTCAATGAGATCCCTCCTCCCCCACATTCTTTTAAATTCCAGTGAGTACAGACTCAAAGCTACTGAGCGCTCCTCATATGTTAACTGCTTCATTCTCAGAACCTTCCTTGTGAACCTCCTTGGGACTCTCTCCAATGACAACACATCTTTTCTGAAATATGGGGCCCAAAACTGTTGACAATACTCCAAGTGCAGCCTGACTAGTGTCTTGTAAAGCCTCAGCATTATCTCCTTGCTTTTATATTCTATTCCCCCTGAAATAAATGCCAACTAGGCTCAAGGATAGTTTCTATCCCACTGTTATAAGACTATAGTGTTGTCCCTTAGTATGATGAGATGGACTTTTGATATCACAATTATGGCCTAGCAATTTATTATTTGGCTGTACCGTACTCCCTCTGGTATTTTTTCCCCTTGTACTACCTTTATACTGAAGAAGAAGAAGAAAAAAAAGCCCTTAACTCCGAGTGGAGTTATCAGGATGCTGTCATGACGGCTTTTTTTTAAGCAGGCTTTCTTATTTTTACGAGGCTGAGTTGCTAGCTCAACGCTCAACCTAGCACAGATGGAAAGCGTGCAAGGGAGCCGGCTGGATTCGAACTCGGGAGCCTTCGCTCCAAAGTCGGGCGCTGATGCCACTACACCACCAGCCGGCTACTACCTTTATACTGGTGCGACAAAATGATCTCCATGGATGGCAAGCAAAATAAATTTTTTCTGCTGTACCTCAGTACATGTGACATAAAAAAAATTTACAGTTTTGGTTTGTTCCTGTATTTATGATCTCATCTCTCTTCCTCACCCATAGCAAGGACAACTTCTTATCCTTGCTTTCCACCCCAACAGAGTACATAATTTCCACTACTAACAATGTAATACTTCACCAGAGACACCTCCCACCTCTATTCCCCATTTAACAGTCCAAAGGATCACTGTGACTCCTCCCCTTACCATCTTCACCAAAGCTACCATCTTCCTCAAAGCTCTTTCCCATACAGCTGCAACAAGTCTCTGTTTCTCTGACCCTTCCACCATGCAGGGGCACAATCCAGATAAATTCACAATTCTTGTGCTACTTCCAATGAAAATTCATTGACGTGAAGCTTTGTCTCTTTTTCTATTCCCATAAGATGCCGTCTGACCTGAGTTCACACTTAAAATTGACACTATCTACAGCTTTTTGCTTTTGATTGTATAAATGCAAGTGGCTTCCATCTTTAATATTTGGTTTTGTGAATGCTTGAATTGGGTTAGTTTGTGAATGTTTGAATTGATTGAATTTTGACGCTGAAGTTGTATCTGGCATGGAAGCGAGTTATGCAAATCATTTGGAGCTGATAAATAAACCAAGCAACACATTCCCCTCCATCTCCCCATCTGCAGTTTGGAACAAGAAGTAAACAATGAAGATAGTTACAAAATCCTTAAAGCTTTTTGTTGCACTGATACCAATACTTCATGCATTTTCTGATATTTAAGCAGATATTGTGTTTCTTTGCTTGCCAGTTCGCTTTCAGTTCAGGAATTTGGTGCTGTTACTATTGTGGTGGGAGGAAATACAATCCAGATGCCTTGGTAGTGATGTTATTTTTAACTCTCAATGTCTTGACTGTGAGATTTCAATTGCATTGCAACTGATATTGACTGTTCCTTACAAAGCATCGTCTTCATTTTTATCAAAGGCTATCCTGATGATGTAGGCTGGACACTAGGCCTACATTCTGCATTTGAAGGCCCCTGGCGTGGATGTGGAACGAAGGGCATCTGAGGTTGGATATAGGGCTAGCACACTAGAGGGGATGTGGGTTGGTGACCCCTTGGGTCAACACATGGTCGGCGGATTCCTGGACCAGAGTACCATATGGGTAGGAGGTGTGAGGGCCAATGACTCTATGTACGCAAGTTGGTGAGACTGGAGGTTGAGGACTAGTGTTTGGTGTCCCTGTCATCAAAGAGTCTGGGGTTCAAGATTTGAAATTCGGGGTCCTCATCCAGGGTCTTCATTTGTTGTCATCGGCAAGTCCTCGGGTTGATATTGAAGATCAAAGCCCAAAGGTCAATCAGAAGTCTGGAAGTGAGACCTGTTGGTCGAAACTCTGGCTCTTGAGTTAACGGGGAAGTCAAAGGCCCAATGTATGCGAGTCCACTGGGAGCCGGAGGCTTGGGGATGGCCTATCCTGAGACTGTCTGTGTGTGCTCTGTGATGGGAGGAAGGAAGGGACGTATTTCACTGTTGCTTAAGTGCCATTGTTCTGTGAACATGATTAACGTGCTATGTTGGTGCCAGAATATGTGGTGACTCTTCTGAGCTGCACCCCACACATCCTTGGGTTGTGTTGGTTGTTAACACAAATGATACATGTTTCTATTAATACGTGATAAATATATATGAATCTGATTTGAAAAACCTGCTTAAATCAAACCCCGAATCAAAATCAAGTTTAATGTCACTGCCATATATCGTGACGTTTGTTGTTTTTACGGCAGCACTACACTGCAATACATGCCGAGGAGGCTAGTGCCCATAACAGATTAGCTGACTTTACAATTTTCTGCAGCTTTTTCCGATCCTGTGTAGTGGCCCCTGTGCGGACGGTGATGCATCCAGTTAGAATCCTCTCCACTGTGCATCTGTAGAAATTTGTGAGTGTATTTGCCATTGTATTTTGTTCATGTGGCTGACTCCACTTCCTTGATACAGTTCACAGCCTTTGTCGTATTTGTTGCTGAGATGAGCTTTGTGGCATGTGTTTCTGCTGTCAGTAAGATTGGTTGCCCGTTCAAAGTAAATTTATTATCCAAATGTATCTGTTACCATATACTACCTTGTGCTTCGTCTTCTTGCAAGCATTTAGAGGGGAAAAGAAATACAATAGAATTTCTAAAAAAAAATATATAAACAAAGACTGATAAACAACCAATGTGCAAAAGTGGACAATCTGGGCAAACAGAAAAATAACACTGAGAATGTAAGTTGTAAAGAGGCCTTGAAAGTGAGTCTGTAGATTATAGAATCAGTCTAGAGTGATGGTAGTTGTAATAGAAGTTTCCATTTCAGTACCATATATCAACTGTAGCAACCCTCCCGCCAGCTTCAGCTCATGGTTCATTCTATGGAGCATAGAGTGTAGCACAGGAACAGGCCCCTTAGCCCATAATCTCTGTGGCACCCATGACACCAAATCATACCAGTGGAAAGAGCGCTTTATTAAGTCATTCTTACCCTCTGCCATTAGGCTCATGAGTCAACCTACAGCCAGGGAAGTGATGACCCCCTCCTGTTAGACTGAGGTAACTTATTTTATGCTTTCTTACTTCTCTTCTGATATTTGTATATCTGTGCACTTGTAATGCTACTGTGACACTGTAATTTCCTTTGGGATCAATAAAGTATCTATCTATCAACCCCATTTGTCCACGCATAGTCCATAATTCCTCTATTCCCTGGCTGATTATCTACTGCTTGTCTAAATGCTTTTTTAAAATGCCATTTCAGCAAAAGAGTTTGTTTGCCATTCAGTCAACCAAAGCAACACGCAAAATGCTGGAGGAACTCAGCCGGTCAGGCAGCATCTATGGAAAGGAGTAAACAGTTAACATTTCAGGCAGAGACCCTTCTTCAAGTCCTGAGCTCTATGCTCTGTGCTGCCTGACCTGCTGAGTTGCTCCAGCAGTTTGTGTGTGTTGCTTCAAATTTCCAGCATCTGCAGATTTTCTCGTATTTGTCATTCAGTGCAACCAATCTTCTTATCTTAACCTTGTACCTGACCAAATAGATGTCCATCCGCACAAAATGCAAGGTGAATTCAGCAAGTCAGGCAGCGTCGATGGAGTGGAGTAAATATTTGCATTTTGGTCCAAGGACTGGGTCTCAACCCAAATTGTTGACTTTTTACTCTACAACATCGATGCTGTCTGACTTGTTGAGTTCACCATGCACCTTGCTGAGTTCACCTTGAATTCCTCCTGCATTTTGTGCATGCAGACTGAATTCTGCAGATTCCAGTGTCTTATTTACCTGTATTCTTCCCAAATCTGTGCGCCAACTGTTCCTGCCATCCATTAAATGCTGACGCATCCTGACAGATCCAGGCAGGATCTTGACTATTGCAGTGTTTTCCCGACCAGTTATCCTTGCCCAAAATAAGTCTGAGGGCATCTGAAACCAGGGACTACTTTCAGTAGAAATCTACATTGCAATTTCATTTTCAAGGTTTGTGCTAAAGTTGCTCAACACAGTCAAAGGTATACACATCAATAATCCTAGTACTGACTCTCTGTTGTGCTCAATTTCTTCTGGTATTGAAGATATGTCAATGACTCCTGGTGAAAGGGGTTTTTAGCTTTCAAACTGTTAATGACAAAGATGAAGAGGAAGCACTTGCATCTTGCATGGGATTCTACCCATCAAGACACAAAATATCTGTATCATAATATTTTGAGGAAGTTCATGAGAATGATTCTGGGAATGAAAGGGTTAATGTATGAGGAGTAGGTGATGGCTCTGCGCCTGTACTTGCTGGAGTTTGGAAGAATGGAGGGGGGGAGATCTCATTGAAACCTGTCGAATATTGAAAGGCCTAGATAGAGTGGATGTTTCCTATAGTGGGCGAGTCTAGGACCAGTGGGCACAGCTTTAGTATAGAGCGGCATCCATTTAGAACAGAGATGAAGAGGAATTTCTTCAGCCAGATGGTGGTGAATCTGTGGAATTTATTGCATCAGGCGGCTGTGGATGCCAAGCCATTGGGTATATTTAAAGTGGAGGTTGATGGGTCCTTGTTTAGTCAAGAGTGTGAAAGATTACAGGGGGAAGGTAGGAGTATGTGGATGAGAGGGATAATAAAACAGCCACAATGACAGTGAATTTGATGGGCCGAATGGCCTATTTCTGCTGTCATGTCTTATGGTATTATCATTATATAATTACACAAGGTATTATGGAATCATTTTGGGATCTGTCATACCCAACATCCTTGGAACCCCAAACTTGGGTTCCTCCTTTCTGAGTGTTATTTTCAGATTCTAATGCTGTTCCACAGACCATTAACTAAGGTGTTGTTTGGCATCCCCCAAATGTTTGTGAAGGCTGTACACACTGCCAGTCTTCTGTCCTGTAGTGGCCAGCTTAACCCTGCAACCATTCAGTCTTGTTGGGTCTGGGTTTCCACCAAGGATGAAGAAACAAGTGAGATATTTGAAGGTTACTCCAAATATTTTCAATCTCTTTGTCATTATTTTTGTTCGTGAAGATCCTTGGCCTACTTTGGCAAGGTAATGGTACAGATCTTATACTAAGATTCACTCAGAACTGCTAGCAAATAAACGCCCAGCATCAGTTTAAGGGTTCAGCATCCACCAACCCCAGAATACCTGAGCTGCACCAGTGGGCTTTCAATAACATAGGATAGGTCCCATCCAGGCCTTGGGGATTTATCCACCAAATTAATCCCTCATCCACAAACAAGAGAAAATCTGCAGACACACACAAAATGCTAGAGGAACTCAGCAGGCCAGGCAGCATCTAAGGAAAGAGTATAGTTGACATTTCAGCCCAGAGTCTTCAGTGGGGTCCTGCCTGGCCTGCTGAGTTCCTCCAGCATTCTGTGTGTGTAACCCCGTATGTAGCGAAGCTGTTCTGGTAGTTATTGTACTGGAACTGCTTGACTAGAGGATGGCTACATCTAGTGGGTAGTGAATCAATGGAATCTTCTGCCCCTGAGAGTGGTGGAGGCTAGATCATGAGATCATGAGAAATATATAAGGTGATAAGTATTGAAAGACTGAGGAATTGTGGGCTGTAAGAAGTTATCAGAGAAGAGGAGTCAAGGCCAGCATAGATCAGCCATTATACAGAATGATGGCATAGACCTGAGGCCTACCATACATATTTTCTTCTATTCTTCCTACTTACAGTTCTTTCAAATGTTACATTATTTCATAGGCTGTGAATGAATTTGTCTCTGATTATGGGGACTTCAGAAAGATGCATTTCTCGATTGAAATGGTTGAAATGTTTTAGTCTGTGGAACTCAAATTCTGGGCCTTCCATTTTTCAAGGTGGAGATGTTTATGAAATCTTTCCTTCCAGTAACTATTATTGTGCATCATCATTCATAAATACTAGTGGCAGAAAATGTTAACTCATGAAAATAACTTCTGTTAATTTTTGTAACCCTGATATCTGGTGAAGTGGAATCCCCTTCTGATGACCATCCAATCCTTTTGCAACGTACGTAAGGCTGATAATGCTCAGTTGTCAGGCTTCTGGTCACAGGATTGGGCTGATACTGGGTTGGGATCAGATCTCTGGCACTGCAAGAGGAGCTCACAGCAGGCCAAATGCTGAGCCTCCAGCTCAAGGAGCTGGAGCTGTTGCTGTTGATGTGGCAGACAGTTACTCTCCTCTCAGGCCAGCACCAAATGGCTCACATTTTCAACGTTCTTTTCATGTACGATCTTGATATTATGCATTGATACCAAGACTTGCTGTCTGACGCATATTTTGGCTTGTGACTTGCTGCATTCCTCCAGCATTTTGTGTGTTTTGCTCAAGTTTCTAGCATCCGCAGAATCCCTTGTGTTTATTATATTTTGATTTTTGAGGCCTCTAAACATATCCTGCATAAACAAATGATTCACATGAAGACAAAGCATCACCTTGTTGAAGGAAGGAATGTGACTGACCCCCAGCATATCCTTAGACTGTGTTGGTTGCTGATTCAAACAATGCATTTCACTGTATGTTTTGGTGTGACTAATAAAGCCAATCTTTAATTGTTAGTGGAATCTCTGATGCAGTAAGTCCAAACTCACGCAAAGCCCTATTTGCTCAGAATATCCAACTTTCTGTGGAGAAGGGCTAGGATATGAATAGTCAGGCTTGAAAATGTCTACAGCTCAAGAACTGCAGCAGTTCAAGAGACTCACCACCTCCTTCTCAACAGCGAGTCAGGATGGGCAAGTGAATGCTGGCACAGCCTACAAAGCCTACATCCCTTGACTGAATATTGGTATTTCTACAGATGTACAGTGGAGAGCATTCTAACAGCTTGCGTCACTGCCTGGTATGGAGGGGCCATTGTACAGGATCAGAAAAAGCTGCAGAAAATTGTAAACTGAGGCAGATCCATCATGGTCACTGGCTTCCCAGAATCCAGGATAACTTCAAAAGACGATGCCTCAAAAGGGCGGCAGCCATCACTAAGGATCTATATCACCCAGGGCATGCCCTCTTCCCATTGCTACCATCAAGGAGGAAGTACAGGAGCCTAAGGACACACACTCAACGATCCAGGAACAGCTTCTTCCCCTCTGTCATCAGATTTATGAATGGACAATAAAACCATGAGTCATTCCTCAGTATTTTCCCTCTCTTATTTAATTACTTGCACTACTTATTTAATTCATTTTTGTATATACTTATTGTAATTTATAGTTTTTATTATTATGTATTGTAATGTACTGCTGCTGCAAAACAACAATTTGACGTGTCATTGAGATTAAACCTGATTCTGTTCTACGATGTGGCCTGCAGTCACTTGTTCTGTCACTAGAGGATGCTCTAATATTTGTATCTCATGGAATCAACTGATTCTGTCCCTTTACAGAATTTCTGGATGGAAATATTAATGGTGTAATCTTCGCAATATAATTAGCTAAAAATTATTAATTTGCAGATGGGATGGTAAATTGGGAAACACACACAAAATACTTGAGGAATTCAGCAGGCCAGGCAGTAGCTATGGAAGAGTACAGTCGATGTTTTGGGCTGAGACCCATCATCAGGACCTGCTAAAAGGTCTCAGCCCGAAACGTCGACTGTACTCTTTTCCATAGATGCTGCCTAGTCTGCTGAGTTTCTCCTGTATTTTGTGAGTGTTGCTTGGATTTTCAGCGTGTGCAGATTTTCCCTTGTTTGTGGTAAATTGAGGAAATTATTTGAATCACAAGTTGTACGTGTCCAGAAGTTCATTGATTTTCTTAACAGTAGAATTTACATAACAACAGCTTGTCCTTGGTTTCCTCATTTGTTCTTAGCTCTTTACAGGACCAGTATATTCATTTTGTATTTATTGAAAAGTTAAGTTAATGTTTATAGCTTTTTCAGAATGTAATAATTATCAATACCAGAGCTTAATTCTCTGGTTCACAGATAGAATCAACTGTTCCATTTTAATCCTGCATGTTGTGAATCCCTCTGAGATTTTTAACATTTCAAACATTTTGTTTTTCCCAAGGTCTTTGACTTCCTTTCTTAATCCAATCCCTGTATCTAATCTGATGCCAATTCACATGATTTTATTCCATGTTTTTCCTCTTTCTTTCTCATTGTGTTTTGCTGGCTGAAAAATAGAGACATTTAAAAGACTCTGGATTAGGCACATGTATGTAAGAAAAATAGAGGCTTTGTAGGAGAGAATGGTTAGATTGGTGGAGTACTTTTTTATATAGGTTGGCACAACATAATGGGCTGAAGGGTCCGTACTGTGTGGTACTGTTCTATGTTCTAAGGTACCTTGGTCCTGCTGCCCCCAAGTTCAAATGTGCCCTTTTCTAGGTTATCAGTTTGCTCTTCCAGCAGTAGACTGAAGGTTGCAGAACAAATCCTAAAATGCCTCATTTCAATACGATCTGACCTATTGATTCAGTGAAAACCATGATAAATTGAACTTGCTTTCAGCAAAGGTGGAACACAATCAATCGACACTTGAGAATAATTTGAAAGATGTTGGGGAAGAGCGGTGGGCTTGCTCTGCAGGGATTCAAAGGGCCAAATGATAGCATCCCATCAAATAAATTCTGATTCTATGGTAACATTGCAGGTAACTATGGAAACAGAAAACTCCTCTTGTTTACCTATCTGTAAGCATGGCATTAAATTGTACAGCACAGAAACAGGCTTTTCAACCCACTGAGTGTATGTGTATCAATGAGTATTATTTACATGAATTGTACTTTATTCCCTGCCCATCCCTCAACTTTTCCACTCCCATCAAATCCATCAGATTCTACCACTCACTACAACTAGGGCCAATTTATCTACCGTCTACTCATAGACAAGGAGCTGGAACACCTGGGAAAACTCAATGTGCACACTCTATCCAGAGTGCGCTAGAGGTCAAGATCAAACCTGGGTTATTGGTTTGCTTATTCAGAGATGCAGCCTAGTAATGGGCCCAACAAGCCCACACCGCCCAATCGCACCTGATGGTGCTGAGGATCAGGTAGTTAGTTTACAAACCAAGCCAATATGTAATGTGACTCCAAGCAAGGAGAGGCTGATGACGGGGCAAAGTTGATGAGTTGCAATGTAAAAGGTGGACAAAATTGATAAGGGTGAATACAGGACTGAAGGTGTTATGTTTCAATGTGCGCAGTGTACTGAGTAAGGTAGATGAGCTTGTAGCACAGTTACAGTTTGGCATGTATGATTTTGTAGCCATCACTGAATCATGGCTGAAAGAAGATTATGGCTGGTAGCTTAATGCCCGTGGATACACATAGTATCGAAAGAGCAGGCAGGTAGGCGGAGGGGATAGTGTGGCTCCGTTGGTAAAAAAAAATCAAATCATTAGAAACAAGAGAAAATCTGCAGATGCTGGATATCCAAGCAACACACAGAAAATGCTGGAGGAACTGCAGGCCAGGCAGCATCTATGGGGGGGGGGAAGTACTGTCAATGTTTCGGGCAGAAACCCTTGTGTTTCTCCCTCCCCTCCCCCCACCTTTAAAATCTACTCCTGATCTTTTTGTTCTCCAGTCCTGCTAAAGGGTCTTGGCCTGAAATGTCAACTGTACTCTTTTTTCATAGATGCTGCCTGGCCTGTTAAGTTCCTCCAGCATTTTGTGTGTGTTGATCAAATCATTGGAAGGAGGTTACAGAGGGTTGGAGGGTGTTGAATTATTGTGGGTAGAACTAAGGAAATGCAAGGGTAAAAAGACCCTAATGGGAGTTGTATACAGACCCCCAAACAGTAGTAAGGATGTGGTCTACAAATTGCATGACGAAAGGGCAATGTTACAATGGTCATAGGGGATTTCAATATGCTGGTAGATTGGGAAAATCAGATTTGTGCTGGATCCAAAGGAGAGAATTTCTAGAATGTTTACAAGATGTCTTTTTAGAGCAGCTCGTGGTTGGGCCAACTAGAGAATCAATTATTCTAGATTGGGTGTTGTGAATGAACCAGAATTGATTAGAGATCTTAAGGTAAAAGAACCCTTAGGGAAAAGTGATCATAATATGATCAAATTCACCCTGAAATTTTTGGAAGGAGAAGCTAAAATTAGATTTATCAGTTTTACAGTTGAGTAAAGGAAATTACAGAGGCATGAGAGAGGAGTTGGCCAAAATTGATTGGAAGAGAACACTGCCAGAGATGATGGCAAAGCAACAATAGCTGGAATTTCTGGAAGCAATTCGGAAGGCATAGTATGTATACATCTCAAAGAGTATAAAGTATTCTGAAGGCAAGGTGGCACAACCGTGGATAACAAAAGAAGTCAATGCTAATATAAAGGCCAAAGAGAGGCATTTGGTTGAGCAGAAATTCGTGGGATATTAGAGGATAAGGAAGCAAACAGAATGCAACTAAGAAGCCATTAAGAAAGAAAAGATGGAATACGAATGGAAGCTAGCTAACAATATTGAAATGGATACCAAAAGTTTCTTCTGATACATAAAGCATAAAGGAGGGGTGAAAGTGGATATTGGACCGCTGGAAAATGATGCTGGAGAGGTAGTAATGGGTGACAAGGAAATGATAGATGAACTTCACTGTGGAAGACACGAGCAGTATGGTGGAAGTTCCAGAGTGTCGGGGGTCAAGCATTCTCTTCAAGATGACTAGAATATAAAAGCAAGGATGTAATGTTGAGACTTTATAAAGCCCTGGTGAGGCCTTATTTGGAGTATTCTGAGCAGCTTTGGGCCCCTTATTTTAGAAAGGATGTGCTGACACTGGAGAGGACTCAAAGGAGGTTCACAAAAACGATTCCAGGATTCCAGCGCATGGACGTCAGTGAGTTAGCCCATCTTGAAGAGTTTAAAAAGGAGACAGCTTTATAGAGTGGGCATCAGAGGAGCGGGCAATGGAGTACAGGTAGAATGAGTAGGAGGGCTTTGGCTCAACGGGCTTACGCGATAACGGGTCAAGGCGAGGAATAGAAACAGGAAGTATGTTTGTGAGGCCGGTGTTCTGTACTGGGTGTCAGATGTGGGAAGTCCAAGAGACTCCCACCTCCCAGAAGGTCACAGCTGCGCCAGGTGCGTCGAGCTACAGCTCCCTAGGGACCGGATTAGGGAACTAGAGATGCAGCTCGATGACCTTTGTCTGGTCAGGGAAAGTGAGGAAGTGATAGAGTAGAGCTATAGGCAAGTAGTCACACCAGGGCCTCAAGAGAGAGAGATAAGTGGGTAACAGTCAGGAGAGGGAAGGACGAGAGTCAGATACTAAAGAGTACCACTATGGCTGTCCCCCTTAACAATAAGTACTCCTGTTTGAGTACTGTTGCTGGGGGGTGGCCTTCCTGAGGGAAGCAACAGTGTCCGTGCCTTGAGCATAGAGTCTGGCCCTGTGGCTCAGAGGGTAGGGAAAGGAAGAGGATGGTAGCAGTGATAGGACACACTATAGTTAAGGGGTCAGACAGGCGATTCTGTGGATGCGGGAAAGAAACATGGATGGTAGTTTGCCTCCCAGGTGCCAGGGTCAGGGATGTTTCTAATGGCATTCACGATATCCTGAAGTGGGAAGGAGAACAGCCAGAGGTTGTGGTACATATTGGTACCAATGACATAGGCGGGAAAAGGGAGGAGATCCTGAAAACAGACTACAGGGAGTTAGGAAGGATGTTGAGAAGTGGACCTCAAAGGTAGTGATCTCGGGATTACTGCCTGTGCCACGCGACAGTGTATATAGGAATAGAGTGAGCTGGAGGATAAATGCGTGGCTGAGGGATTGGAGCAATGGAGCGATGGGCAGGGATTCAGATTTCTGGATCATTGGGACCTCTTTTGGGGCAGGCGTGACCTGTACAAAAAGGACGGGTTGCACTTGAATCCGAGGGGGACCAATATCCGGGCAGGGAGGTTTGCTAAGGCTATCGGGGAGAGTTTAAACTAGATTTGCTGGGGGGTGGGAACCAAACTGAAGAGACGGAGGAAGGGGCTGTTGGCTCACAAATAGAGAAAGCTTGGAGACAGTACGAGAGGGAGGATAGGCAGGTGATGGAAAAGGGATGTGCTCAGACCGATGGTTTGAGATGCGTCTATTTTAATGCAAGAAGCATCATGAACAAAGTGGATGAGCTTAGAGCGTAGATCAGTATTTGGAGCTATGGTGGTGGCCATTACAGAGACTTGGATGGCTCAGGGACAGGAATTTTTACTTAGAGTGCCAGTCTCTAGATGTTTCAGAAAGGACAGGGAGGGAGGAAAAAGAGGTGGGGATGTTGCACTGCTGATCAGAGATAGTGTCACAGCTGCAGAAAAGGAGGAAGTCATGGAGGGATTGTCTACTGAGTCTCTGTGGGTGGAAGTTAGAAACAGGAAGGGGTCAGTAACTCTACTGGGTGTTTTTAATAGACCACCCAATAGTAACGGGGACATCGAGGAGATTCTGGAAAGGTGTAATAATAAAAGGGTTGTCGTGGTGGGAGATTTTAATTTCCCAAATATTGATTGGCATCTCCCAAGAGCTAGTGGTTTAGTGGGGTGGAGTTTGTTAGGTGTGTTCAGGAAGGTTTCCTGACACAATATGCATATAACGCTACAAGAGGAGAGGCTGTACTTGTTCTGGTATTGGGAAAGAACCTGGTCAGGTGTCAGGTCTCTCAGTGAGAGAGCATTTTGGAGATTGTGATCAGAATTCTGTCTCCTTTACCATAGCATTGGAGAGGGATAGGAACAGACAAGTTAGGAAAGCATTTAATTGGAGTAAGGGGAAATATGAAGCTATCAGGCAGGAACTTGGAAGCATAAATTGGGAACAGATGTTCTCAAGGAAATGTATGGCAGAAATGTGGCAAACCTTCAGGGGATATTTGTGTGGCATTCTGCATAGGTACGTTCCAATGAGACAGGGAAAAGATGGTAGGGTACAGGAACCGTGGTGTACAAAGGCTATTGAAAATCTAGTCAAGAAGAAAAGAAAAGCTCACGAAGGGTTCAAAAAACTTGGTAATGATAGAGATCTAGAAGATTATAAGGCTAGCAGGAAGCAGGTTAAGAATAAAATTAGGAGAGCCAGAGGGGGCCATGAGAAGGCCTTGGTGAGCAGGATTAAGGAAGACCCCAAGGCATTCCACAAGTATGTGAAGAGTAAGAGGATAAGATTTTTGAGAGAATAGGACCAATCAAGTGTGATAGTGGAAAAGTGTGTGTGGAACCAGAGGACATAGCAGAGATACTTAATGAGTACTTTGCTTCAGTATTCACTACGGAAAAGGATCTTGGCAATTGTAGGGATGACTTACAGTGGATTGAAAAGCTGGAGCATATAGATATTAAGAAAGAGGATGTGCTGGAGCTTTTGGAAAACACCAAGTTGGATAAGTCACCGGGACCGGATGAGATGTGCCCCAGGCTACTGTGGGAGACGAGGGAGGAGATTTCTGAGCCTCTGGCAGTGATCTTTGCATCATCAATGGGGATGGGAGAGGTTGTGGTGGATTGGAGGGTTGCAGATGTTATTCTCTTATTCAAGAAAGGGAGTGGAGATAACCCAGGAAATTATAGACCAGTGAGTCTTACTTCAGTGGTTAATAAAGTTGATGGAGAAGATCCTGAGAGGCAGGATTTATGAACATTTGGAGAGGTATAATATGATTAGGAATAGTCAGAATGGATTTGTCAAAGGCAGGTCGTGCCTTACGAGCCTGATTGAATTTTTTAAGGATGTGACTAAACACGTTGATGAAGGTAGAGCAATAGATGTAGTGTATATAGATTTCAGACAAACATTTGATAAGGTACCCTATGCAAGGCTTATTGAGAAAGTAAGGAGGCATGGGATCCAAGGGGACCTTGCTTTGTGGATCCAGAACTGGCTTTCTCACAGAAGGCAAAGAGTGGTTGTAGACAGGTCATATTCTATATGGAGGTTGGTGACTAGTGTTGCGCCTCGGAGATCTGTTCTGGGACCCCTTTTCTTTGTGATTTTTATAAATGACCTGGATGAGGAAGTGGAGGGATGAGTTAGTAAGTTTGCTGATGACACAAAGGTTGGGAGTGTTGTGGATAGTGTGGAGGGCTGCCAGAGGTTATAGCAGGACATCGATAGGATGCAAAACTGGGCTGAGAAGCGGCAGATGGAGTTCAACCCAGTTAAGTGTGAGGTGGTCAAATATGATGGCAGAATATAGTATTAATGGTAAGACTCTTGGCAGTGTTGAGGATCAGAGGAATCTTGGGGTCCGAGTACATAGGACACTCAAAGCTGCTGTGCAGGTTGACTCTGTGGTTAAGAAGGCAGACGGTGCATTAGCCTTCATCAACTGTGGGGTTGAGTTCAAGAGCCAAGAGAATGTTACGGCTGTATAGAACCCTGGTCAGACTCCACTTGGGAGTACTGTGCTCAGTTCTGGTCACCTCACTACAGGAAGGATGTGGAAACCATAGAAAGGGTGCAGAGGAGATTTACAAGGATTGGGGAGCATGTCTTATGAGAATAGGTTGAGTGTACTCGGCCTTTTCTCCTCTGAGTGACGGAGGATGAGCGGTGACCTGATAGAGGTGTATAAGATGATGAGAGGCATTGATCGTGTGGATAGTCAGAGGCTTTTTCCCAGGGCTGAAGTGGCTCAGACGAGAGGGCACAGTTTTAAGGTGCTTGGAAGTAGGTACAGAGGAGATGTCAGGAGTAAGTTCTTTATGCAGAGAGTGGTGAGTGCGTGGAATGGTCTGCCAGCAACTGTGGTGGAGGCGGATACGACAGGGTCTTTTTAAGGGACTCCTGGATAGGTACATGGAGCTTAGAAAAATAGAGGGCTATGGGTAACCCTAGGTAATTTCTAAAGTAATTACATGTTCGGCACAGAATTGTGGGCCAAAGAGCCTGTATTATGCTGTAGGTTTTCTATGTTTGGCTTGTCAGTGAATGAGTGTTTGATGGCTCTGGGCCTGTTTTCACTAGAATTCAGAAGAATGAGGGGTGACCACATTGAAATCCGTCGAATGGTGAAAGGTCTTGATAAAGTGGATATAGAGGGTATGTTTCCTATGGTGGAAGAGTCTTACGACCAGAGGGGACAGGCTTAGAACAGAGGAGTGTCCTTTTAGAACAGAGATGATTTAGCCAGAGGGTGGTGAATCTGTGGAATTCTTTGCCACAAGTGGCTGTGGAGTCCAAGTCTGTATGTCTATTTAAGGCAGAGGTTGATAGATTCTTGATTGGTCAGGGCATGAATGGATACAGGGGGAAGACATGAGATTGGGGCTGAAAGGAAAAATGGATCAGCCATGATGAAATGGTGGAGTAGGCTTGACGGGCCAAATGATTTAATTCTGCTCCTATATCTTATGGATTTATGGACAGATCCTCTGACATGATAATACCAAGGAATTTAAAGTTACTGCCCTCTCCACCGTTGATTCCCTAATGAGTACTGGCTCATGGACCTCTGGTTTCCTCTTCTTACAGTCAATAATTAGCTTCTTTTGTTTGCAAACGATGAGTGAGAAGTTTTTGTGGCACCATTAAACCAGATTTTCAATCTTGTGAATATCATTCTCGAATCACTTGCCAAAAAAAAATAAAATTACCTTCTGTGATGGGATGGATATTGTAATTGTTCATTGCAATAGTTGATAGGAAATTTACTTGGTTTTAAATTGCGTATGTCCTGGTTATATCTAGAATTACTCAGTATGTCGCAGAGATAAAGGTATGGTTGATGTTTTGGTTTCAGACCATGCGTAGTCTTGATACAGGGCCTTGACTGGAAAATATTCTTCCATTACCACCGCAGATGTTCCTTGATTTGTTGAGTTAGTCATAGAGTATTACAAGACAGAAACAGGTCCTTTAGCTTATCTCGTCCTTGTGGACCTGTTTTTATGCCTCGTCCCATCAACCCCCACAAATGAACCCTAGCCCTCCATATCTCTTTCATCCTTATATGTATCCAAACTTTTCTTAAGTGTTAACAATTGGGCCCACATCTGCCACTTCTGTGGCAACTCATTCTACACTTGCACCACCTTATTTTCCATCTGGCATAGTTTGCATTTTGTTGTTTAATTGTTTGTGGTTTTTGTATTGCTATATTTATGCTCTATTCTTGGATTGTGCGGCTGTAACGAAACCCAGTTTCCCTTGGGATCAATAAAGTATATCTATCTATCTATCTATCTATTTCTGAGTGAAGGTCCCCTCAGGTTCACCTTAAATGTGTCACTTTTCACCTGAAACCTATGACTTCAAGTTCTCATCTCACCCAACCTTGGAAAAAGCTTTCATGTATTTATGCTATCTCTGCCCCTCATAATTTAGTATACCTCTGTAAAGTATCCCTTTATTCTCCTACACTTCAGAAAATAGTCTGTTCAACATTTCCCTGCAAGTTTCGTCCTTAATTTTAGCAATGTACTTGTATTTCTTTTTTGCCCTCTTTCCAGCTTATTTATTTCTTTCCTGTAGGTAGATGTCCAGAACTGCACACAGTACTCGAAATTTGGCCTCACCAGTGTTTTATGCAACATCCTAACTCCTGTACTCAGTGTGCCACAAGCTTTCTTTATGACCCTGTCTGCCTGTGATACCACTTTCAAAGAATTATGGATCTATATTCTCACATCCCTCTGTTCTGCCACACTCCTCAGTGCCCTGCCATTCACTATGTAAGTCCTACCCTGGTTTGTCCTCCCAAAGTACAATAGCTCACACTTGTCTATATTAAATTCCATCTGCCATCTTTCAGCCCACTGAGGTTTGTGTTTTGCTGCAGATTCCAGCATCTGAAGTCTCTTGTGTTTTCATTCTTGAGTGATACTGGAAGATATTTTTGCTATATAAAATCCTCACAGGCCACTTTTCAGTTGGTTACCAGTTAACACTTCATTTTTAGCCTGTCTCTTTTGAAATGTTGGTGGAAAAAGGTTTATAATTAACTGGCTAGCATGAGGGGCTGCTTTCGATAGATAGATATACTTTATTAATCCCAAGGGAAATTTGGTTTCGTTACAGCCGCACCAACCAAGAATAGAGCGTAAATATAGCAATACAAAAACCACAAACAATCAAACAACAAAATGCAAACTATGCCAGATGGAAAATAAGTCCAGGACCAGTCTATTGGCTCAGGGTGTCTGACCCTCCACGGGAGGAGCTGCACGTTCGATGGCCACAGACAGGAACAACCTTCCGTGCTGCCAAGTGTTGTATCACGGTGGAATGTGGCCGAAGTCCAACAGTAAAAAGTTCAATATCCGGTCTACAAACACGTTCCTCGATCGTAATATGACCCGGATTGTACCATCTGTTGTTAACCAGAACAGTAAGCACCCAACTCCTTTACGCTTACCGCTCTCAGTGCACTTCCGGTCAGCCGGAACGGTATTACCCACCGAACTCCTCTTCTCCATACGTCTCTGTTGTCTCGACCCAGTCCTCTTTCCTCAACTTTGTGATCCCCCTCTGCATCCTCTGTGTGTTTTCCTCCAGATTTCAGCAGGAGTGTCTGTCGCTCTGCTAGCTAAACCGGCCGGCATTAGCTTTTCCTTCTAATTCTGATTCTTACTTTCCCACAGTAGGCTTTTGTCTTTCTGTCTTATTGACGTACAGTACATGGTTGAAGGTGGGATGTTCTAGCTTTTCAGCTGGGATGCAAGGCTGCAACGCTGAACAAATAATTTTGTAGTGAACTGGTCGCTGGCCTTCATTGCCGTTTACACCCCCCCCCCCGCCCCCACCCCCCATATTTTATACCCAGTCATCCCTGTTAAGATAAAGGTTTTGAAAAATTTTAATGCTTTACGAACTTAATATTGCAGTAGGCTTCTCTCTGGAGATATTTTAAAGTGCAGTATTTTCTGGTATAGTGCTTTTGGATGAACTGGCTGTTTAATCAGAATATGGTAATCTCTTGTTAAATTCTGTGACATATCCCTGACAACATAGAACTCAAGAGCACTTCAGTGGAAGTATACTGTTGTGAATACTGATGAGGGAGCTGATGTGAAAGATCACAGAAGTGACCCTTCTGTGTGTCAGTATTATCTTCTTCCCCCACATTTGAGGAACAAAGGTCCTCTATCAAACTGCCCTTGCTACTGAAAATAACGTTTCATGATATGGCCTGGAAAATGTTAATCACTTGCATCCCTTAGTGAAGGCAGATGTTAAAATTGAAACTTTCCATTGCCTTCAGTATACCAGCACAGCCCTGGCTAACTGAGTGTGTTTGGACATTTACAGACCTGAAACCTGGAAATTACTCATGGTCTACCAAACACCAGTGGCTGCTGCCTTCTTACGTACTTCTGAAACCTGGACTACCTCCTATAGCAGGTTCCTCAACATACCATCGAATTTTGTCTTCATGGAATCTCCATAATTCCAAAGTAAAGATAGAAACCCTGTTACAGTGTCCTCTGCCAAGCCAGCATCTCCAGCAATGACGATCTAAGTATACTTGTTGCAGTGCTTCAATTGCCCTTCTATTGAAGAATTTCTCTTTTACCTGGGCTTAATGACAGTTGGTCAGTAAAATATAGATTACTACATATGATATCAACAAAAGCGTATTTATTTTTCTCTCATCCATGTTCTTTGATTGATCGTACAGCAGAGAAAATGCCCTTTATCTTGGCTTACTAATGTGAACCAGGATTGTAAGGGATAAAATTGGTCCTCTTGAAGATCAGAGTGGTCGGCTTTGTGCGGAACCAAAGGAAATGGGGGAGATCTTTGTTACGTACCCCGTAACTAGGTTGCCAAACCAGCAGAAATGGATCACTCAGTTGGAGTCTGGATTACTAGAACTAAGAAAGTTTTATTAAAGAAATAAGCAACACAGTACTCTAATCAAAAGGATAATAAATGCAGCAGTTCAGCAATGATAAACACACATGTACACAGAATTAGGATAACAGGATCAATCAAGCCCTATCGTCGTCTAGGGGTAAATGACCAGTTTCAAAGTGACGCAAAGTTCAGTTCAACTGAGTTCAGTTCAGTTCACAGTAATCACTGCCGTGGGAGATGGACAGTGGGGGGAAGGAGAGAGAGAGCAAAAACGAATGAATATTCAAACGGCTTCCACACAGACCTTTGATATTCTTCGCAGTCAGCTTTCGGGCGAGCCCTTTGTGATGTCTTCTGAGGTCACCGACTGTGACCCCTCTGTTTCCAGATACGATCTTTCCTCGGCGGTGAACCCGGCACCCAGGCAAGGGCGGACACACACCAGGTTCCCGCCGATTGTATCTTTCCACCCTGTGCCTCTATGGCTTGGTCCCGTGACCATCTCTCCAAAAACTCCCACCGACTTGTGGGAGACGCACCGCTTCCAAGGTCTCGTTACCTCGGGGTGTCATGTGTGTCTGCCTTAGCGAACCTGTCCCTTTTTATCCCCCTGCTGGGGTATCGCCTGTCCATCAGTTCAAACAGTTCAGGGTTCAAAGGGGGAGCCGATCTTGACAGCTCTCCTTCTGTTAAACTCTCCTGTCCCTTCATTAACATCTCCAAATGCTGCTCCATTGTTTTCCTTATCTCTCTTTCTCCGGAAGACAGGTGGCAGACCAACTGCTGATCCCACTGGTGCCAGCACAGGACAGCTAACATCTTAATCTATGTGTATTCTCGTCACACCCCTCACTTTTAAGGATTTTTACCGGGGTAAAAATTACAAACATGAATACATTATTTGATACACACAAATATACATCTTCATCAGCTATTTGGCTAATACAGAGAATTTTAAGTTGTCAACACCTGACAGACAGTCAGCAATCACATTTTCTGTTCCTTTTATATGTGTTATTAATAATCTCTTAAACCAGGCTCCAACTTAGCAAACTTCATAATGGCCAAAAACACTGATGAATTGCGATCAATGTAACCTCTCATTGGGTTTCGTCCCGGACCACAATAACAAGGGTCGTCCCATTCCGACTTAGTTTTCTCTCGCAAGGGCTTAGTAGGAGGGGGAGGGGTAGTAACCGCAGAGTTATTGCAAAACTTCCTACAGCACCCCACCATCTCCAAGAGCTTTCCGAGGGCCCTCTTGTCTGTCGGGATTGGGATGTCAGAGATAGCCCACACTTTAGCTTGCATCACTGCCAGCTGCCCCTGTGTTATCACAATTCCCAGATAAGTGACCCTCGTGTGGCCGAACTCATTTTTTTCAAGGTTCACTATCAAGCTGGCTTCAGACAGCCGTATTACATCGCCAATACACACCTCTGTGTTCGTCAGCCCTTTCATCACTGAATTACTCATTCTATAGGGGTGTTGCTCACTAGGCTGACCTAGCGTAGCAAACGCCACCCAACGTCCCAGTTCTTTGCATCGCCTCGGGACAATCAAACACACGTGTGCGAGCCATTTAATTACCTATCCTAACGCGTCGCTTTGTTCGGGGATTAAGGGAGAGACCTTATCAGCAGAGCTGGCCAAAACAATAGCCTTCTCCCATCTGGTCGATACCATACTCATCTTTTCAAAATGGTTCTTTTTTCTTATCGGGGGACCCTAGCTTCATGATTTCCGCGCTAACACCAACTAGGTTTGTTAGCATATCAAAAGCCTGTGACCATCTCAGTTCGCGTCTGCCATAATCAATAACATCCTTCCTCCTGTGCAGCCGGTAAACCTCTTTCATGATTCCACCAACTGTTTCCTCCAGCATCTCAAAATGTCCACCGAGGGGTACTTTGTGGGCCAGGGTAAAAATCTCGCCCCTATAAATTTTTGGCACAACCACCTGGTGTACAACTCCCCATTCCTCATCTGCGGGCACAGTACGTAGTTCCTCATTAGTACTCCCTCCTTCACATAATAGCCTACTGACTCCCTTTTTAATTCTGCGTCAGAGAGAGCTGTCTCCGCCAAATCCATCAGCTCCTTGTCTCGCTCCTGTGCCTGTATAAAGTCCTTCCTGGCTAATGCTAAGTCTGCCTCAGCCCCCTCACTACCTCTTGTTTCACTACACTCCTTCTTTTCACTTTCTACCTCCTCCTGGTACATATCAGCTAAATTTACTTCGGCAGTCCCATGATGAACCTGTGAGTCCATGGGCGGGGCCTCAATGCTGGCAGGCTGACCTGTCAATCTCATGGCTGGGAACACGATTCCCCCGGCGAGGTCATTACGGAGCAAGACTTCCACGCCTTTCATCGGTAATTCGGGCCTCACCCCGATCGTGACTAGTCCAGAGACCAAGTTGCTTTGTAGGTGTATCTGGTGCAAAGGGACTGCCTCTGTCCCTTCCCCAATACCTTTGACCTTGACCTCCCCAGTCTGGGTCTCTGAGCTAAACTCTAATACACTCTTCAATATCAATGACTGACACGCTCCCGTGTCTCTCCAGATCCGCACTGGAACTGGGTTTAACCCCTCCTTCACTGACACCAATCCAGCCGAGATAAACCTCTCGCGCCCTTCCTGAACTTTGGCAGACCTTTCCTCTCCCAGCGGTTCGTTTACCAGCTCGATACAGCCAGTCAAAATTGCTGTTTTTCCTTTTCCCGTCTCCTTCTTTGGGGCAAAGCACCTAGACGCAAAGTGTCCAGCTTTCCCACAATTATAACAGACGACCCCAGGAGACTTCCTACCAGACTGCTCCTGGTCTACCCTATCCTTCTCACTAGTCCCCGGCTTACTTTCTGACTTTTCTGGCGGACTCTCCCCACCGTCCTGACTACCCTTCTGGTAGCCTTTACTCAGGGCAAACTTCATTTTATGTGTCAATGCATACTCATCCGTTAACTTAGCAGTTGCAGCTAACGTGGCTGCCTCTTTCTCATCTAGGTAGGGTCTCATACCCTTAGGGACAC
Source organism: Mobula hypostoma (assembly GCF_963921235.1). NCBI lineage: Eukaryota > Metazoa > Chordata > Chondrichthyes > Myliobatiformes > Myliobatidae > Mobula > Mobula hypostoma. The sequence goes on from NC_086118.1 coordinate 58,710,345, forward strand.
AACCTTTAAACTGCTCAATCAGGATCAGCTGTAGCAGTCTGTCATAATCCCCATCTACCCCCTTCGAGGTGCACCAACGCTCACAATATGTCTGCATCTCACGGGCAAACTCGTGCGGTCCCACTGCTTCCTCGCATTCCGGAACCTCTGCCGGTATGCCTCCGGGTCCAACTCATAAATCCTGAGGATGGCCTCTTTCACCACCTCATACCTCTGGGCATCTTCTGCGGACAAAGCTGAGTAAGCTTGTTGCGCTTTCCCTTTCAGTACACTCTGAAGCAAAACAGCCCACTTATCTCTCGGCCAGTCCTGACTTGTAGCAACTTTTTCGAAATGGAGAAAGTACCGATCCACATCGGTATCGTCAAATGGGGGAACCAGCCTAACCTCCTGGGTCGCCCTGAACCCTCCACCTTGGTTCGGCATGGGCCCCTGCTCTGCCCTTATCTTTAACTTCTCCAGCTCAAATTCCCTTTCCCTCTGTTTCTTCAACTGCCTCTCTTCTCGCTCCAACTGTCTCTCTCTCTCTCTCTCTCTCTCTCTCTCTCCTGCCTTTCTAACTCTCTCTCTTTCTCTTCTCGCTCCCATTGCCTCTCTTTCTCTTCATGTTCTAGCTGCCATACCCGGAACTTGTGCTCGAGTCTCAGTTTTTCAAGCTGCACCTGTACCACGTCTCCAGCAGGTTTTTCAATAGACACCACCTCCAGCTCCCCTTGGGGAAACACACCTTTAGATACATAGTGCTCTACGATAGCTCTGTGTATCTCCTCTCTCCTCATTGTCGACTTCCCCTTAACAAGATTCAACTGTTTGGCCACAGCTGCCAATTCCGCTTTCCTGGCATCCTCTAATGCCTCCAAGGTCGGCGCCTTTATAAATTCCTCAATCTCCATTTCTGCTGTTTGTCTTTTCTTTCTTTCGGGAATTTTAACCTAATCAATTTACTCCGTCCCAAATTTAGCGTTCAAAATCCCGGACGAGCCCCCACTTATGTTACATACCCTGTAACTGGGTTGCCAAACCAGCAGAAATGGATCACTCAATTGGAGTCTGGATTACTAGAACTAAGAAAGTTTTATTAAAGAAATAAGCAACACAGTACTCTAATCAAAAGGATAATAAATGCAACAGTTCAGCAATGATAAACACACACGTACACAGAATTAGGATGACAGGATCAATCAAGCCCTATCGTCGTCTAGGGGTAAATGACCAGTTTCAAAGTGACGCAAAGTTCAGTTCAACTGAGTTCAGTTCAGTTCACAGTAATCACTGCCGTGGGAGATGGACAGTGGGGGGAAGGAGAGAGAGAGCAAAAACAAATGAATATTCAAATGGCTTCCACACAGACCTTCGATATTCTTCGCAGTCAGCTTTCGGGCGAGCCCTTTATGATGTCTTCTGAGGTCACCGACTGTGACCCCTCCGTTTCCAGATACGATCTTTCCTCAGCGGTGAACCCGGCACCCAGGCAAGGGCGGACACACACCAGGTTCCCGCCGATCGTATCTTTCCACCCTGTGCGTCTATGGCTTGGTCCCGTGACCATCTCTCCAAAAACTCCCACCGACTTGTGGGAGACGCACCGCTTCCAAGGTCTCGTTACTTCGGGGTGTCGTGTGTGTCTGCCTTAGCGAACCTGTCCCTTTTTATCCCCCTGCTGGGGTATCGCCTGTCCATCAGTTCAAACAGTTCAGGGTTCAAAGGGGGAGCCGATCTTGACAGCTCTCCTTCCGTTAAACTCTCCCGTCCCTTCATTAACATCTCCAAATGCTGCTCCATTGTTTTCCTTATCTCTCTTTCTCCTGAAGACAGGTGGCAGACCAACTGCTGATCCCACTGGTGCCAGCACAGGACAGCTAACATCTTAATCTATGTGTATTCTCGTCACATCTTAATTAGGTTTTTTGCGTCTGTATTTACTAAGGAAGCTGGCATGAAATCTATGGAATTGAGGGAATCAAGTAGTGAGACCATGGAAACTGTACAGATTGAAAAGGAGGAGGTGCTTGCTGTCTTGAGGAAAATTAAAGTGGATAAATCCCCGGGACCTGACAGAGTGTTCCCTCGGACCTTGAAGGAGACTAGCGTTGAAATTGCGGGGGCCCTGGCAGAAATATTTAAAATGTCGCTGTCTACGGGTGAAGTGCCGGAGGATTGGAGAGTGGCTCATGTTGTTCCGTTGATTAAAAAAGGATCGAAAAGTAATCCGGGAAATTATAGGCCGGTGAGTTTAACATCAGTAGTGGGTAAGTTATTGGAGGGAGTACTAAGAGACAGAATCTACAAGCATTTGGATAGACAGGGGCTTATTAGGGAGAGTCAACATGGCTTTGTGCGTGATAGGTCATGTTTGACCAATCTGTTGGAGTTTTTCGAGGAGGTTACCAGGAAAGTGGATGAAGGGAAGGCAGTGGATATTGTCTGCATGGACTTCAGTAAGGCCTTTGACAAGGTCCCGCATGGGAGGTTAGTTAGGAAAATTCAGTCGCTAGGTATACATGGAGAGGTGGTAAATTGGATTAGACATTGGCTCGATGGAAGAAGCCAAAGAGTGGTGGTAGAGAATTGCTTCTCTGAGTGGAGGCCTGTGACTAGTGGTGTGCCACAGGGATCAGTGCTGGGTCCATTGTTATTTGTCATCTATATCAATGATCTGGATGATAATGTGGTAAATTGGATCAGCAAGTTTGCTGATGATACAAAGATTGGAGGTGTAGTAGACAGTGAGGAAAGTTTTCAGAGCCTGCAGAGGGACTTGGACCAGCTGGAAAAATGGGCTGAAAAATGGCAGATGGAGTTTAATACTGACAAGTGTGAGGTATTGCACATTGGAAGGACAAACCAACGTAGAACATACAGGGTTAATGGTAAGGCACTGAGGAGTGCAGTGGAACAGAGGGATCTGGGAATACAGATACAAAATTCCCTAAAAGTGTCGTCACAAGTAGATAGGGTCGTAAAGAGAGCTTTTGGTACATTGGCCTTTATTAATCGAAGTATTGAGTATAAGAGCTGGAATGTTATGATGAGGTTGTATAAGGCATTGGTGAGTCCGAATCTGGAGTATCGTGTTCAGTTTTGGTCACCAAATTACAGGAAGGATATAAATAAGGTTGAAAGAGTGCAGGGAAGGTTTACAAGGATGTTGCCGGGACTTGAGAAACTCAGTTACAGAGAAAGGTTGAATAGGTTAGGACTTTATTCCCTGGAGCGTAGAAGAATGAGGGGAGATTTGACAGAGGTATATAAAATTATGATGGGTATAGATAGAGTGAATGCAAGCAGGCTTTTTCCACTGAGGCAAGGGGAGAAAAAAACCAGAGGACATGGGTTAAGGGTGAGGGGGGAAAAGTTTAAAGGGGACATTAGAGGGGGGGCTTCTTCGCACAGAGAGTGGTGGAAGTATGGAATGAGCTGCCAGACGAGGTGGTAAATGCGGGTTCTTTTTTAACATTTAAGAATAAATTGGACAGATAAATGGATGGGAGGTGTATGGAGGGATATGGTCCGTGTGCAGGTCAGTGGGACTAGGCAGAAAATGGTTCGGCACAGCCAAGAAGGGCCAAACGGCCTGTTTCTGTGCTGTAGTTTCTATGGTTCTATGGTTCATTGATTAGCTATCGGTACTCATCCCTTTTATCAGCTCGTGGTCCATTCTGTGCACTAAGACTGATTGCTTGTGAGCCAGGGACTGGAGGTTGAAGGTCTGACGTGTGAGAGTCTGAGAGTCCAGGGCCAAGGACAGGAGGGCCAGAAGCAGCCTGTCCTGAGGTTGGAGGCCTGTTTGTCTGTGAGTGGAAGGGTGGGAAAGAGACTTGTTTTGCTGTTGTTTTGTTTTATCATTGTGGGCATGCTGAGCTGGCACCAGAATGTCTGATAACACTTGCAGGCAGCCCTCGCCCCCCCATCCCATCCTTTGTTATGTTGGCTGTTAATGCAAATGGCACATTTTACTGTATATGAAGTGTGCCATAATGGATCTTCTTAAGAGAAAAATGAGTCCTCTGTAATTCTGAACATCAGGAGCTCAAGAATAAAAGAGGGATCATTCAAAAGTTCACAGTATATTTATTATCCAAGTATTTATACCATATGCAACCTTGAGATTCATCCTCTTGCAGACAGCCACAAAACAAAGAAGCACGATAGAATCCATGAAAAAACACAACAGAAACTGAAAATACCCAATGTACGAAAAAAGAGCAGATCATGTAAACAATTTAAAAAAAAGCAATGTCCAGAACATGAACCATAAACCCCCAAAAGTGAATCCACAGCCATGGAGTCAGTTCAGTGCTACAGCAGGTACAGGAGCCCGATGGCAACTGGCCACAGCCACAGAGTTCAACTGTTGGGGTATAATTCTGAGTGTGTCAGTAGCTTTCTGGCATGTTTTCCTTGGGAGCATTTCCCCACAGTTGATGTCAATATGCAGTGTGATCATGGAAGCATCACAATTAATCTGAGGTGGAGAGGCACTGAGGATGATTGTAGAACTGTCTCCAGCATTCAATAATTCATACAGACCAGTGATAGATCATGGGAATCTTGCCAGTCTGCCTAGTTCAATGCATGCATTGATTCAACTGGCAAGTGAATCTGTTTTGCTGAGACTTTCAGCTTACTTTCTGTGAAGTAAATGTTTGCACAAAAGTTTCTATATAAATTAGGCTATTTAGGCCATTTAAATACAGTACAAAGCCTATTCCAATACCTTGTCATCACATGGTTCTCTTCAGGAAAAATGAGTAGGACATGGGCTACGTTGGGAAGAGTCTTAAATTGTTGAATTTTTCTTGACAAGACAACACTGCTTGATTCTCTGTTCTACAGTGAGATTCATAAATTTACGTTTCACCTTTTGTCACTATTCTGTTTTAGTAATAAAGAAAATAGAACAGTACGTAGGACTTGTGATTTAGCCAAAGTTCATCGTGTGCCAAATAATGTCTCTGGTTTTCAATTCTCAGACTCTAGAAATAAACCAAATAAAATTAAGATAAGTTTAGCTTTATCAAAACAGTGAAACATGCAGTGAAATGCATCGCTTGTATTGATGACCAACACGGTGTGAGGATGGGCGAGGGACAGCCTGAAAGTATCACCATGCTTCCAGCACCACCATAGTATGCCAGAATACTTGTTTAAAAATTCCTTTCATTATTGTACAGGTGGAGCACCCCTTATCCGAAATGCTTGGGGCTGGAAGTGTTTTGGATTTTAGATTCTTTTGGATTTTGAAATATTTGCATTTATATAATTCAAATTAGGACTCATGTCTGAACATGAAATCCATTTACATTACATAAACATCTTTTACATATACATCTTATACGTATGCCCTGAAGATAGTCTTATATGACATTTTCAACAATTTTGTGCATGAAACAGTAATGTGTACATTGAGCCATCAAAAAGGGTAATTTTTAAAAATTTAAATTAAATAAGTAGTGGAAAAAAAAGTGGTAAGATAGTGTTCATGGGTTCATTGTCCATTCAGAAATTTGATGCAGAAGGGAAGAAGCTGTTCCTAAATTATTGCGTGTGTGCCTTCAGGCTCCTCTATCTCCTCCTTGATGGCAGGAACGAGACGAAGGCATGTCCTGGGTGATGGGGGTCCTTAATGTTGGATGCCACCTTTTTGAGGCATCTCATTTTGAAAATGACCTGGATGCTGGGGATGCTAGCGTCCATGATAGAGATGACTGAGCTTACAACTTTCTGCAGCTTATTTCAATCCTGTGTATTGCCCCTCCACGCCAGATTGTGGTGCAGCCAATTAGAATGTTCTCCGTGGTACATCTGTAGAAAATTGCGAGCGCCTTTAGTGACTTGCCCAATCTCCTCAAACTCCAAATGAATTATGGCCGCTATCTTGCCTTCTTTGCAACTGTATCAATACCTTGGGCTCAGGATAGAGATGTTGATACCCAGGAACTTGAAATTACTCACCCTTTCCACTTCAGACCCCTCTGAGGACTGGTGAGTGTTCCTTCATCTCACCCTTTTTGAAGTCCACAATCAAGTCTTTGGACATACTAATGTTGAGAGAAAGGTTGATACTGCAATACCACTAAGCCAGCTGATCTTTCTCGCTCCTTTATACCTTCTCGTCACCATCTGAAATTCTGTCAACAATAGTTGTGTCAGTGACAAATTTATAGATAATGTTTGAGCAGTGCCTAACCACACAATTATGGGTTTAGAGAGAATAGATCAGTGGGCTAAGTCACACATCCTTGAGGTGTGCCAGTGTTGATTATCAGTGAGGTAGAGATGTTGTTTCTATGCTGCAAAGACTGTGGTCTTCCAGTGAGGAATTCAAGGATCCAATTGCAGAGGGAGGTACAGAGCTCCAGCTTTTGGAGCTTTTTGATCAGAACTGAAGGAATGATTGTGCTAAACGTTGTGCTGTAGTCAATAAACAGCAGCCTGACATAAGTATTAGTATTGTCCAGGTGACCCAAAGCCCCATGAAGAGCCAATGGGATCATATTTGATAGTAGTTGAGGCAGTTCACCCTGCTCTTCTTGGGCACTGGTATGATTATTGCCCTTTTGAAGCAAATGGAAACTTCTAACCGTAACAATGAGAGACTGAAAATGTCTTTTGGTTGGCACAGGTTTTCAGAGCCGTACCAGGTATAACATTGGGGCCTGTCACCTTTCAATGGTTCACCCTCTTGAAAGACATTCTGATGTTGAGACTGACCCTCAGCGACAATCTTGGCAAATTTAGCAATGAATTTCTCTGCTGCTTCATGGTCAGCAGGTGCTTTATCACCTCAAATCTTTCAAATTTAATGCCATGCCTTTTATTAAATTTCTGCAACCGGCCTGCTGAACATTTACAATTACCTTCAATCCACCATGGTAGATCTTTGTTTTGTGTATACTGTTAAGTGGCATATGTTCAGTCCAACACTGATGAATACGCTCTTTTAATACATGATCATTTTTCTCTTTCTGCATTGTTTGTCTATTTTTCATTAACTTCTGAACTTTACATATTGTATGTGATGTTACTTCTCAGAATTGTCTGTAATGTGCAGGAGCCTGTGCATTGCCTGGAAACATTCCCAGCAACTTGTAGAATTTTCCATTTCTGAATGGCAATGCTCAAAAAAATTCCAGATTTTAGAGGTTTTTGGATTTTGGAATTTTGGATAAGGGTACTCAACCTATAACTTCTCTGTTAAAAGCTTCCAGTCAGTAAAATATCCATCCCCACCACAGTGCCTCCTATCACCACAAACTGAGGAACTCAGCAGATCAGGCAGCATCTATGGCGAGGAATAAACAGTTGCTGTTTCAGGCTGAGACCCTTGATCAGGAGTTATGAATGAATGGTCTAGGCCCAAAAAGTAGACAGTTTATTCCTCTCCATGAATGCTGCCAAACCTGCTGAGTTGCTTCAGCAGACACGAGGAAATCTGCAGATGCTGGAAATTCAAGCAACACACACAAAAAATGCTGGTGAACACAGCAGGCCAGGCAGCATCTGCAGGAAGAGGTATAGTCTACGTTTCAGGCCAGGACCCTTCGTCAGGACTAACTGAAAGAAGAGATAGTAAGAGATTTGAAAGTGAGAGGGAGGGGGGAGATCTGAAATGATAGGAGAAGGCAGGAAGGGGAGGGATGCAGCTAAGAGCTGGAAAGTTGATTGGCAAAAGGGATACCAGGCTGGAGAAGGGAGAGGATCATGGGACGGGAAACCTGGGGAGAAAGAGAAGGGGGAGGGGAGCCCAGAGGGTGGAGAGCAGGCAAGGAGTTATAGTGAGAGGGACAGAGGGAGAAAAAAGAGAGAGAAAAAGGGGGGAAAATTTAAAATATATTAAAAAATTAAATAAACAAATAAGGGATGGGGTGTGAAGGGGAGGAAGGGCATTAACGGAAGTTAGAGAAGTCAATATTCATGCCATCAGGTTGGAGGCTACCCAGACGGAATATAAGGTGTTGTTCCTCCAACCTGAGTGTGGCTTCATCTTGATAGTAGAGGAGGCCGTGGATAGACATATCAGAATGGGAATGGGAAGTGGAATTAAAATGTGTGGCCACTGGGAGATCTTGCTTTCTCTGGCGGACAGAGCGTAGGTGTTCAGCGAAACGGTCTCCTAGCCTGCGTCGGGTCTCGCCCATATATAGAAGGCCGCACCGGGAGCACCGGACGCAGTATATCACCCCAGCTGACTCACAGGTGAAGTGTCGCCTCACCTGGAAGGACTGCCTAGGGCACTGAATGGTGGTGAGGGAGGAAATGTAAGGGCATATGTAACACTTGTTCCGTTTACAAGGATAAGTGCCGCGAGGGAGATCGGTGGGAAGGGATGGGGGGGGACGAATGGACAAGGGAGTCGCGTAGGGAGCGATCCCTACGGAAAACAGATAGGGAGGGAGGGAAAGATGTGCTTGGTGGTGGGATCCCGTTGGAGGTGGTAGAAGTTACGGAGAATTATATGTTGGACCCGGAAGCTTTTTCGTGGGCTTTGTGGAACAATCCATGTTCCAAGCCTGTACTGGTATCTGTCCCCCTCTTTTCCTTCGCTACATTGACGACTGTATTGGCGCTGCTTCCTGCACGCATGCTGAGCTCGTTGATTTAATTAACTTTGCCTCCAACTTTCACCCTGCCCTCAAGTTTACCTGGTCCATTTCTGACCCCTCCCTCCCCTTTCTTGATCTTTCTGTCTCTGTCTCTGGAGACAGCTTATCTGCTGATGTCTACTATAAGCCTACAGACTCTCACAGCCACCTGGACTATTCCTCTTCCTACCCTGTCTCTTGCAAAAATGCCATCCCCTTCTTGCAATTCCTCTGTCTCCACTGCATCTGCTCTCAGGATGAGGCTTTTCATTCCAGGACGAAGGAGATGTCTTCCTTTTTTAAAGAAAGAGGCTTCCCTTCCTCTATCATCAACTGTGCTCTCACCCCATCCTCCCGCCACCCCACTAGGAATAGTGTTCCCCTTGTCCTAACCTACCACCCCACTAGCCTCTGGGTCCAACATATAATTCCATAACTTCCGCCACCTCCAACGGGATCCCACCACCAAACACATCTTTCCCTCCCCCCCTTTCTGCTTTCCGCAGGGATCGCTCCCTAGGCGACTCCCTTGTCCATTCATCCTCCCCATCCCTTCCCACCGATCTCCCTCCCGGCTCTTATCCTTATAAGCGGAACAAGTGCGACACATGCCCTTACACTTCATCCCTCACCACCATACAGGGCCCCCAGACAGTCCTTCCAGGTGAGGTGACACTTCACCTGTGAGTCGGCTGGAGTATTATACTGCGTCCAGTGCTCCCGGTGCGGTCTTCTATATATGGGCGAGACCCGACGCAGGCTAGGAGACCGTTTCGCTGAACACTTAGGCTCTGTCCGCCAGAGAAAGCAAGATCTCCCAGTGGCCACACATTTTAATTTCACGTCCCATTCCCATTCTGATATGTCTATCCACGGCCTCCTCTACTGTCAAGATGAAGCCAGACTCAGGTTGGAGGAACAACACCTTATATTCCATCTGGGTAGCCTCCAACCTGATGGCATGAATATTGACTTCTCTAACTTCTGTTAATGCCCCTCCTCCCCTTCACACCCCATCCCTTATTTGTTTATTTAATTTTTAAATTTTTTTTAAATTTTTCCCCCTTTTTCTCTTTTTTCTCCCTCTGTCCCTCTCACTATAACTCCTTGCCTGCTCTCCACCCTCTGGGCTCCCGTCCCCCTTTCTCCTTCTCCCCAGGCTTCCCGTCTCATGATCCTCTCCCTTCTCCAGCTTGGTATCCCTTTTGCCAATCAACTTTCCAGCTCTTCGCTCCATCCCTTCCCCTCCTGTCTTCTCCTATCATTTCGGATCTCCCCCTCCCCCTCCCACTTTCAAATCTCTTACTCACTCTTCTTTCAGTTAGTCCTGACGAAGAGTTGCTTCAGCATTTTGTTGGTGATCCTGCAGATTTCCAGCATCTGCAGAATCTCTTGTGTTTGTGCTCCTGTGACCAAGTCAATTTTGGATCCGGTTTCTCAACACACCTCGGATTCCTTGTACCTTAACCTTCTGGACTGGCCTACCATAGAGATCTTGTCAAAATCCTTAATAAAATGCATGTAAACCATGTCTACCGCTCTACCTTCATCAATTTTCACCTCAAATAAACTCAATCAGATATAATTAGACTATCAAAAATATAAAATGCTCTCAACCGTTTGCTTTTCATTCCAAGGACTAGGCTTTGGCAGTATTTGTTGTCTTAAGTGGATTTCCTTTATCAAATGGCATTTGTTACAAAGGAATAACACACACAAAATGCTGGAGGAACTTAGGAGGTCAGGCAGTGTCTATGGAGAGGAATCAACAATCAATGTTTCGAGATCCATTATGTTACAAAAGTGTGCTTTTGAAATGGAGAGTATTAAGTTGCTGTCTTCCATGGAGTCACCAAATAGGAGGTATAACTGGTCTGCATATGTTTTGTAGGTAGAAGATGAAGATTGTAAATGAAAAATTCCACTTAGTATTTGATGAAGAGCAAGAAAGTCCCCTTTCCTGGATTTCACACAAGATTTTTGGTGGTTGAATTTCTGGTGTGTTCATGGCAGAGGGGTGCTTAATGTCCTAATCTACTTAGTAATATTTCTAATTTAAAAATAATGGTTTGCTGTTCATGTTGGAAGGGAGATGTGAGGAGCAAGTTTTTCACACACAGAGTGGTGGTTATCTGCCAGAGGAGGTGACAGAGGCAGAAACAACTAGACTAGGAATTGGAATTGGTTCATTATTATCACATGTACTGAGATAGAGTGGGAAAAAATTGTTTTGCAAGCCATCCATACAGATCACTTCAAAGTATAAGTATGTTGAGATAGAACAAAGGAACAGAAATAACAATACGAAACATAATGTTACAGTTACAGGGAATTTACAGTGCAGACAGGCAATAAAATGCAAGGGCCATGATGAGGGAAACTGAGATGAAGAGTTCATCTTTTTATAAGTGTCATTATACTGGCTGCTTGTCTTGAGGCAACATAAAGTGTAAACAGAATCCACAGAGAGGAAGCTGGTTTTCATGATGGACTGAGCTGTGTCCACAACAATGCAACTTGTTGCGGTCTTGTTCAGAGGGCTTGTCATGCAAAGCTGTGGTGCATCCAGATGGGATGCTTTCTACAGTGCATCTATAAGAAATGGTAAGGGTCATGGTATCACTAAGAATGCCAGTGCACTTCCTTGGCCATAGCATTTACGTGTTTGAACCAGGGCAAACTACTGGTGATGTCTAGCCAAAGGGATTTGAAGCTCTCAAGCATCTCCACACCACTAATGCATTCAAGGGCATGTGCTTTATCGCATTAACTGATGTCGGTGACCAGCTTTTTGTTTTGCTCACACTGAGGTTGTTGTCAAGACACCATGCCACTAGGGTTAGGGTTCATAAGGCACTTGGACAGATATTTGGTTAGGAAGAGGGTAGGGAATCAGGCCTAATGTAGGTAGATTGGATTAATGTGAATGGGTGTTATGGTCAGCATTGACAAGTTGGGCTGAAGGACCCGTTTCTGTGCTGTGCAGCTCCATGACTCTGTATCTTCAATTTCCTCACCGAAATTGCAGTGCAAGATTGATTTTCACAAACATCTCCAAAACAAATATGTTTTGAAGTCACATTGAGTTTAGTGATAATTTAACTTTCAGTTCAAAGCTGCACCTTGTAAAATAATTTAATGTGTATGTTTTGCAGAGCTATTTTAATAAAACGTATGTCTCAAAATAAAATCCTGATGAAGTCTGACCTTTTCCCCACTTTCATCTTTATCACAGATGATCCACAATTACATGGAGCACTTAGAACGAACCAAACTTCACCAGTTGGGCGGGGTAGATTTGCAAGAACCAGGAGTTCACAGCAAAGTTAGGTAAGCATTTTAGAATTTGTTATCTCCTCTCTGGCTGAATAGAAATATCGATGCTTTTCCAAAACATGTGACCACTGACCCATTTGCCTAATGTCAGAGCAATGGACAATAGTTTGGCTGATGTCAGACGAATGCATTGTACAATATAGCTATAGCTGGTTAATAAGCTGGAACTAAATTAATTATGCTGGGAGCATTGATTTAACAGCTCTAAAACAGCTTTTAATCAAAAATCGTTAGCGGCAGGTTGGTTTTACTTGCCGTTACTCTATGCAAGACCTCAGCTTTGTTATTCGTTTGGATAATGAGGACTTCTTTTATGTGCATGTGTTATGTAAGCAGTTGTTTCCCCCTGCAGCCAATAGGAGCAGTGACTGAGGGAGGGTGGATAGCGAAGCGTTGGTCGCGGATGCTGCAGCATTGATGCTGAGGTGATCAGCTGAATGGGTTTTAAGCATGAGCGGGATGATGTAATTCTGTGTGAGCTGCTGCAGAACGTAGCTTGCAGGGTGTGCTGATGCTTTTGTTTAGTGTAGCTACTTTTGTGGCTGTGGTTGAGTGACAGAAATTTTCAGTAGAAGGATACACCCTCGATCTGTTGTAACCTTCCCCTGTGTTCTGGTCTCTGAACATAACCATGCCAGCACAGAGCCATGAGTCCTGGTTGCATGCTTCTGTTTGTGTTTGGCTTTGTTGGCGGGGCGGTGGTCATTAATTCAGCTATCCTGGTGTCACTCTCTGTCTTGCTGCTTGTACATTATTCCATTTCAACGGGCCTTCCAGCGCTGACACAGAATCTTCCAAGGAAAATCAGGTACTGGCCTGTCCTGCGGCCTATTTCTTGTGCAGAAAATGATGAGTTCTTCCATGTTTCTTTTATGTAGTAACTGTATATCAGGGTATGTCTTTTTTCTTTCTCAGTTACCACCTACAGAGCAGATACAATTCTTCTATTGAAAATGCATTTAAGGAATAACCATTTGACTTTGTGAGGGTTTATTTTTGCTAACTGAATTATTTAACAATTGTTTTTGAAGGCAGAGTTTGTTCTCAAGTATTGGGACTGGAAGATTGTTTATCCTTTGTTTCTGAATAAAACAGTTGCTTGTTTCTGAAGACGTAAATTGGTTGCATTGTAGTTGCATTCATTCTGTGAATACAAGTACAAGACATATAAGCTAGGTCTGGTGTTCAGTAACACGCACACTTTTACTTTATTTTTACTATCCGTACATGTACTAGTTTGTAAATTAGTAGCATTATATTGTAACTAGCAATTTACACTATTCACTGAAGAACTTAGTTTTTCCATGCTTGAGATCAATTGCAAAAGTTGCTTAATTTTACCGTGTCGCTTTTTTTCCTTGACTATGTTCTGTGTGGTTTTGTTTTAATTTATTACTTGAACAATGTGTTCTCTTGTTAGGAACTAGTTTTGATAAATGAAGTTGCCATTTTAAAAATGAAATTTATTGTGTGGTGTTAACTTTAAAACAGCCAATTTAGAGATTAGACTGGCTTTCTGGAAGTACTGCTGTCTTGCCTAATTTATTCATGAACTCATGAAACTACTTTTCAAATGATTTAATTTCTTTTTCTTTTTGTCCCTGTCCAAGGAGTTTGTGATGGTACATTGTACAGGGGCTTTACTGTGTCTAAATTATTTTTGTCATTATCCCTACATCTGTTTTTCCCAATGTTGTTTAGTACCTTTATTAAAATGCTGCCTGCAAAAATTTTTCAAAGTAAGAATTTCCCTCACAGTTCAAGATGCTGTCCAGAACCTCCAGGGATCACTAGTTTGAAGATTTTTCCCAGTTCAGTGGACACTGCATGTTCCTTCTTCTGGGTCAATCAGAAGTCCCGGGCAGTCATTGGCCTGGGTGGGTCCACACCGCCACCCCCCCCCCCCACCAACCGCCTACTGATTTGCAGTATGATCACTTTGGCCAGGACCAGAGCTGACTTTCAAGGACGTCCTCCAAATAACTTGCATCAGAAGTGTGGGACTGAAGTGCAACCTGAGCTTCAGGAGCAGTCTCTTCAAATATTCAAATGGATCACAATGTCTCACATCAATTTGTTCAGGCCACAAAAATGGTAGGGTCCCTTGAAGTCTGTATGTTACCTTAAACAGATCTGTGTAGCATTCTCCATCTCAGGTCAGTCACTGATGTAAAGGGGGAAGCACTTCTTGCTGCCAGATGGCTGAGTGAACTGGCTTGGTGTGTTTGAGTGGCAGATAAGGGTGAGGAATTCGGGAGTTATGTATCTGGGTAAGAATCTCTCCCTCTGTGCACTGGGAAACTTTATGAACTGCGTTTCCAAGAGACTGCTCAAATTGCATGGGACAGGCTCCCAAGTTGAGTTTCAGGATATGGACTTGATGAACAGTTTCCTTGCAGGATTCAGTTCAGTTCACATTCGTCTACATTCTTGATTTTCTCCTTTGACATCCACTGTGTTGGATCCACCAGCATCTTCATGAACGTCAGTAGCTTGTGGAATGCACCTCTACATCTGATAACTATTCCATGTTGCCACTTTGGGGGGGGGGGGGCGGTGAAGCTTGTATTTCTGAACATGAAGGGTATTTTTAAGTACATGTACAATTTGATTATAAAAATGTATGCCAAGTTTGGATGTTGACTAACTTGGTGCCAATTAAGAAATAATAAGCTATTATATATCATAACTTCAAAGAGTTAACGTTGAAAAGATTAAGATCATTCTTGTGTCCAAATGTTTGTATGAGAATAGTTCCAAACTAGAACTGGTAGAGTATGTAATGACTTCAACAGAGAAAACAGAAACTTAACATTACAGTGTTTTCGTACTCATCTCGTGTAATTCATTGCTTGAATATTAATTTTATAAATATGAGAATGAATTATAAGGAAGTTTTAGTCAGTTGCGAATTTCAATAATTGTTTAAACTTTTGATACACATAGATTGCCTGGAAGCTTGCTGTGGCCAAACTTCTTCCAGCTGTGTCCTTCAGGCAACTTGAAACTTAATATTTGTCAGCCTCTTGACATTGTTGAAGCCGGAATAGATAGCCAACTGTAGAAAAGAAGATAATAAGGATAATGGGAGGTTGAATGACACTGATGGTGAGCCACTGTTGGACTTGGCACCTAATCCAGCAGAGGTTCTGTAATATACTGAGTGGAGAGGGCAGATGTCCTTCGGAAATGCTCCTTCAGCTTTAGAACAGCTGCAGTTGGATGCCAGTTCATTTGAATGTGATTGCTGGTCTTAACTATTTTATTTCCTTCATAATTAATTTACATTGAATGTAGCGTAAAATAAATTTGATTTTAATAAGAATAATAGGATTGGGCAGAGGCAACATGGATTGATGAAAGAGCGCACATAGAGTCATAGAGTACTACAGCACAGAAGCAGGCCCTTCAGCCCATTTAGTCTGTGCCAAACTGTTATTCTGCTTAGTGGCATCAACCTGCACCTGGACCATAGGCCTCCATACTCTTCCCACGCATGTACTTATGCACACTTCTCTTAATTGTTGAAATCGAACCTGTATCCACTGCTTCTGGTGCAGCTCATTCCACACTTGTTTAGTTTTATTGGAGCACTGAGAATGTGACTAGTGTGGATGACAGAGATCCAGTAGATGTCATAGAGAGTCGTACAGTATGGAAATGGGCCCCTATGCTCACTGTATCCTCTAAATTAAACCCATCTTGTGGTGTTTGGGCTGTGTGGCCTTCAATGCCGAGGTTATTCAAGTGCTCACTTAGACACTTAGTGACTCTGCTTCCACCACTCTATCCATTAGTGCTTTGCTAATACTTGCCATTGTCTAGATGAAAAATCCTCTCTAAAATCTTATGCCCTTTGCCGTAAATCAATGTGCTCTGGTTTTATTCTCCTTTGATAAGGGAAAAGGATTCTTGCAAATTACTTTATCTATACTCCCCATCATTTTATATATCTCAGTCACATCCTCCTCTGCTCCAAGTCCAGTCTCTGCTACCCTAAATGCCAGTGGCGTAACAGGCAGCAACTACTCTCCAGTCTCTTCTCATAACTACAGTGCTCCACCCATAAAACATCCTGGTGACTCTCACCTGTTCAGTCCTCTCACATCCTTCCTACAGTATGGCTGCTAGTACTCCAGCTGAAGTCTGACCAATGTTTTATGAAGCTGGATCAGAACCTCCCTACTCTTGCATTCATTGATAAAGAAAAGAAAGGTGAGCTTTATTTGTCACAAGTACATTGAAACATACAGTGAAAAGGGTCATTTAGTTTCAAATCAAATCAGTGGAATTTTGCTGGGGGCAGCCTGCAAGTGTCACCATGCTTCTGGCACCAACATAGCATGCTCACAGCTTACTAACCCTAACCTGTACACATTTATAAAGTGGGAGAAAACCAGAGCACCTGGAGGAAACCCACACGGTTACAGGAAGAACGTACAAACATCTTACATACTGTGGCTGAAATTGAACTCCAGCCTCCCTCGGGGAAGCAACAGTGACTGTGCCTGTGGCACTGAGTCGGCCCTGTGGCTCAGAAGAGTAGGGAACTGAAGAGAATGGCAGCAGTAATAAGGGACTCTATAGTTAGGGGGACAGATAGGTGATTCTGTGGACGTGAAAAAGAAACATGGATGGTAGTTTGCCTCCCGGGTGCCAAGGTCCACGATGTTTCTAAATGCGTCCGTAACATCCTGAAAAGGGAGAGTGAGCAGCCAGAAGTTGTGATACATATTTGGTACCAATGACATAGGTAGAAAAAAGGAGGAGGGCCTGAAAACAGAATACAAAAAGTTAGGAAGGAAGTTGAGAAGCAGGACCTCAAGGGTAGTAATCTTGGGATTGCTGCCCATGCCACTTGACAGTGAGGGTAGGAATAGAATGATATGGCAGATAAATAAGCCAATGGTTGGGCACAAGTGCAGACAGTGCAAAGAGTTAAATTGTACCACAGAGGCAAAATTCAAAAGGGCAAAGAATGCAGGACTGAAGGTTCTGTATTTAAATGCACGAAACATTTGGAATAAGGTGGATGAACTCATGGCACAATTAGAGATTGGTCGGTATGCCGTTGTGGGCATCACTGAGTCATGGCTGAAAGGTCATAGATGGGAGCTGAATGTCAATGAATATACTTTGTATTGAAAGGTCAGACAGGAAGGCATAGGCAGTGGTGTGGCTCTGTTGGTAAGAGATGGAATTACATCTTTAGAAAGAAGGGACATAAGGTCAGAGAATGTTGAATCTTTGTGGGTGGAGTTAAGAAACTGCAAGGGTAAAAAAGACCATAATGGGAATCATATATAGGCCTCCAAATAGTATCCAAGACGTGGGGTTGAAATTGCAAAGGGAGCTGAAAAGGGCATGTAATAAGGGTAATGTCACGATTGTAATGGAAGACTTCAATATGCAAGGGTATTTGGAAAGTCAGATCACGAGAGAGGGAATTTGTTGAATGTCTACAACAGTAGTCCCCAACCTCCAGGCCGCGGACCGATACATTGCCGTGAGGATGCAGCGGTGCAGCGGTATCCGGAACGCACCCAGCACATCTTTAAGAAAAAAGCCGAAATAAACAATCTAATTGATTAGGTGCCGCCCAGCAATGTATTGGTCCACGGCCCAGAGGTTGGGGACCACTGGTCTACAAGATGGCTTTTTAGAGCAGCTTGTGCTTGAGTCTACTTGGGGAAAAGGCTATCTCAGATTGGGTGTTGTGTAATAATCCAGATTTTATTAGGGAACTTAAGGTAAAGGAAACCTTAGGAGGCAGTGATCATAATGTGATTGAATTCATACTGCAGTTTGAGAGGGAGAAGCATAAGTCACATGTATCTGTATTGCAGTGTAGTAAAGGGAATTACAGAAGCATGAGAGAGGAGCTTGCCCAGGTGGATTGCAAGGAGATACTGGCGGGGATGACAACAGAGCCGAGGTGGCTGAAGTTTCTTGGAATATTTCACGAAGTGCAGGATAGGCATGTCCAACAGAATAAGTAGTTCTCAAATGGCAGGGGTAGGCAACTGTGGCTGACAAGGGAAGTTAAAGGACTGTATAAAAGCTAAGAAAAGGGCATATAATGTAGCAAAAGTGGGTGGGAAGTTGGATGATTGAAAATATTTTAAAATCCAACAAAAGACAACTTTAAAAAACCATAAGAAGGGAAAAGATTAAATATGAGGGCAAAACTAGCCAATAATATAAAGCAGGATACTATAAGTTTTTTAGTTGTGTAAAGAGTAAAAGGGAGGTGAGAGTTGATATTGGACCACTGGAAAATTATGCTGGTGAGGTAGCAATGGGAGACAAATAAATGGTGGTTGAACTTAGAAAGTATTTTGCATCAGTCTTCGCTGTGTAAGACACTAGCAGTGTGCCAGAGTTTTGGAGTGTCAGGGAGCAGGAGTGAGTGCCATTGCTATTACAAAGGAAAAAGTGGTAGGCAAACTCAAAGGTCTTAAGGCGGATAAGTCACCTGGACCAGATGGACTACCTGCCAGAGTTCTGAAGGAGGTTGCTGAAGAGATAGCAGATGTATTGGTAATGATCTTTAAAGAATCACTTGATTCTGGCATGGTCCTGGAGGACTGGAAAATTGCAAATGTCACTGCATTCTAAGAAGGGAGCAAGACAAAAGAGAGGAAGTTATAGGCCAGTTAGCTGAACCTCAGTAGTTGGGAAAGTGTTGGAGTCCATTATTAAGGATGAGGTTTCAGAGTACTTGGAGACTAATGATAAAATAGGTCAAAGTCAGCTCGGTTTCTGTTGAGGGAAATCTTGCTTGACAAATCTGTTAGTTCTTTGAGAAAGTAACAAGCAGGATGGATAAAGGATGTCATTTACTCAGATTTTCAGAGGCATTTGATAAGGTGCCACACATGAGGCTGCTTAACAAGATAAAATCCTGTGGCATTACAGGAAAGATACTGACATGGATAGAAGAATGGCTGACAGACAGGAGGCAGCTAGTGGGAATAAATGGGGCCCTTTCTGGTGTTCCACAGGGTTCAGTAGTGGGACTGCTTCTTTTCACATTGTTTGTCAGTGATTTAGATAGTGGAATTGATGGCTTTGTGGCAAAGTTTGTGAAAGATACAAAGGTAGGTGGAGAGGTAGATAGTGCTGAGGAAGCTGTGCAATTGCAGTAGGACTTACACAAATTGGAAGAATGGGTAAAAAAGTGGTAGATGGAATACAGTGTAGAGAAAGGTATGATGATGCATTTTGGTAAAAGGAACAAAAGTGCAGATTATTTTCTGAATGGGGAGAAAATTCAAACATCAGATGTGCAAAGGGACTTGGGAGCCGTCATGCACGACTCCTAGAAGGGTAATGTACAGGTTGAGTATGTGGTAAAGAAGGGGAATAGAATATAGAAGGCAAGGATTTAATGCTGATGCTTTAACACACTACCCAAGCCGCATTTGAAGTATTGACAACAGTTTTGGCTCCATATCTTAGAAAGGATGTGTTGTTGTTGGAGATAGCACAGTATGGTATATATTCTTTCTTATTGTAATTTATAGTTTTTTTATTATTATGTTCTGCTGCCACAAAACAGCAAATTTCTCAACATATGCCAGTGATGTTAAACCTGATTCTGCCCTAACCTTTGGATCCATCATCTTTTTAAGGTTCTTGTCCACATCTGCTGCACTGCCCTCATCAAGACACTCTGTAACCTCTTCAAAGAATTCACTCAGATTGGTCAGACAAAATCTGCTTCGACAAGTTGTTTGCCATTTATGCTTAGTCCCTGTCTTTCTAAGTGTTCATTAATCCTTTCCTTTGGACTATTTTCTAGCCACATCCATACTACTTATGCAGGTCTGAAATTGCCTGGCTTTTCCTTGTTGCTTTCTTGAAAAGCAATTGCATTTTCCATCCTCCAGCAATTTGGTACCTCATGTGGCCAGCAAAGATTTAAAAATCTTAGACAGAGCCCCAACAATCTCTTCAGATGTTGCCCATAGTAGCCTGGAATAAATCTCATCTGGATCTGGAGATTTATTTAGCTTGAAGACCACAAATACATTGAATACCTTGTCTTTGATTGCATTAGCATTTTTTTTCCCCTTCCCTGTGTTCTCCAACCATAAAGAGAGTGGGTAAGAACATGGCAGAAAGAATATAATGTGAAGAAGTTAGTCATTTTGGGGCATGTAACAAAAAATTGGAGTATTGTTAAATGGTGAGAGATTGCTAATATTAATTTTATAGGGACCTAGGTATCCCTTTACAAGTCATTGAAAGCCAACCAGTACAACAAGTGATGAGGAAAGCAAATGGCCTATATTATGAGGTGGTTGGCGTACAGGGGGAACGATGCCTTATTACAATTGTGCCTTTGGTGAGACTGTGTTTGGAATATTGTGTATAGTTTTGGCCCTTAGATGGAGTGCAGCGAAGTTCCCTTGACTATTTCCAAGGATGGTGGGTTTTTTGTGTGGGGGGGTAGATTGAATTACTTGGCCTATCTTTTCTTGATCAGAAGACAGACGGAAAATTTTATTGAAGTACATAAAATTCTTGAAGGATAATAGACTGGGTCAAGAGACTATGTTTTTCCTCACTGAGAGATTCAAACCGAGATTTATGGTCCCAAAAAGGTTGGCCGTTTAGTGCCGAGATAAAGATAAATTTGGACTTACCTATCATGAGGAAAGAGTGGAAGCCTGGTCCTTTTCACTGAAAAGACAGATTTCTCAACAATAAGGGAATTGGGGTGTGGAGTTGTACAGCAAGCAATGTTGAGGTAGAAGACAAACTATGTTCTTGATGGATGGCAGAGCAAGTTTGAAGGGCGAAATGTCTTCCACTTGCAGGGATTTCTTATGTTCTGATGTTTCAAGTCTTTGAATTTATTTGCACATAAGAACTAGTGAAGGCTTTTTAATAGTGCAAACATATATCAAGTCAAGAAGTAACAGCAGGCATAATCTCTCTTAAGTGATCACCCCTAATCAAAGTTCAAAGTAAATTTATTACCAAAGTACATAAATATCACAATATACAACCCTTAGATTCATTTTCTTCCAGCCATACACAGTAAATCCAAGAAACACAATAGAATCAATGAAAGATCGCACCCAACAGGACAGACACACAACCAGTGTGCAAAAGATAGGAAACTGAAAATACAAAATAAATAATAATAATAACAACAACAATAAATAAATAAGCAATAAATTTTGAGAACATAAGATGAAGAGACCTTGAAAGTGAGTCCCTATGTTGTGGGAGCATTTCGATGATGGGGCGGGTCAAGTTGAGAGAGGTTATTCCCTCTGGTTCAAAAGTGTGACATTGAGATGTAATAACTGTTCCTGAACCTGGTGGTCTGGGCACTGAGGCTCCCTTCCTGATGGCAGCAGTGAGAAAAGAGCATGGCCTGGGCGACGGGGTCCTTGATGAAGGATGCTCCTTTCCTGCATATAGTGCTCTGTGCAGTGGGGCTCAATGCTTCATGATGTAATCGTTAAGATTGTGGCTGACCATTATATTCTTCAATTCCCTCTCTGTCCAAAACCTACCGCACTCAGTCTTGAACATGGAAGTGATCATTCACAGCCAGGGATAATAATTCCAAAATTTTGTTACCTTTCACTGAAAAGAGATCCTTAAAGTTGCGGCACCGAGCTGTAGTGCTTCTACCCAAGGCCCCTCAGCATCTACCCCTTGGCCTGTTGAAGTGATATCTCATTACATTAAACTCCAGTGGGAGTTATCTAATCTATCCTCTCAAAATAGGATAGCCTTGTTTCAACAACCACTTTAGTGAACCCAGGCTGTACTAAGGAATATCCTTGGCTATAGAGACCAACAGTACTTGCGGTACTCAGAAGTTCAAAGTACATTTATTATCAAAGTATGTATAAATTATACAACCTTGAGATTCATCTGCTGACAGGCAGCGCAAAACAAGAAACCTGAAAAGCCCATTAAAAAAAGACTTAATCGCAGAGAGAAAGAAGACATATATCGTGCAAACAATAAAAGCAAGCAACAGCATTCAAGATGAAAGTTAGTCCATAGAAAGAAGCCCAGAGCAGTGGGAGCAATCTCACAACCTCAGTGCCGTGGAGAGTGGAGCAAATACCACAGAGCAGCGAGTTGAACTGGCCTAACCCTCACTTCCTGTCCCAACAGCCTATCTTTTCAGTCCATCTGGCTTGGCATTTAAATTGTCCAAACAACAGGTCATTCCTGCGTTAGGACCTGGACCCCGTAACTTCAGTATGACGTGGGCCTGGACCCTGCCACCACATTTCAGCCTGTACACGACTTTTTCAAATCGGCCCAGTGCTTAGATCAATGAGACCTTGCTCTCAGTTTAGGTGGACGAACTTTGAATCTTCTCCTCCGACTTTTCTGTGTTTTGCACGCCTCAACCACGTCCCAACCTCACTCCGAGCACTTCTCTAACATATCTGTACCTCGTTCAGACTCAGTCCTGCATCTGCACGCCTCAACCCTCGGGTCAGCCTCACCATTGTTCAGATCTTCATTGTTTGTGGTGATTGTTTACCTCAATTTTCCACAGAAAAAGTGTTATTAGTAAAGTATTTAGTTATATTTCTCGTTTTATGAACCACCAGTATGCTGTTGCCCATCATCAGTGGCTCCATTTTAAATAAGTACAGAGTCACCAGAGTCGTATGCAGTTGCAACAAGACTTCCTTCCTCTTGAACTTACAATAAAGGCCTCATTATATTTGTCTTACTATCTGATTGCTTTGCCTGCAGGTGATCTTTTATGATCTAGTATAGCTAGGCATTTTGAGGCTCTTGAAGAATATTAAGGTGGACGAGTCCCCAGGGCCTGATGGGAACTATTCCAGGTTATTGAGAGAGGCAAGAGAGCACAAAGTTTGTATGTAAAGATAACAAAGGTAAAGATAACATGTTTAGTGAACCTTGGTTTTCAAGAGATATTGAGGCCCTGGTTAAGAAAAAAAAGAGTGCATAGCAGGTATAGACAGATGAACAGTTGAGATACTTTTTGGAATGTAAGAAATGCAAGAGAGCACTTGAGAAAGAAATGAGGAGGGCTAAAAGAAAGCATTGAGTTGCTCTAACAGACAAGATGAAGGAAAATCCAAAGTTATTCTACAGATATGTTAAGAGCAAAAGGATTGTAAGGGACAAAATTGGTCCTCTGGAAGATCAGAATGGTAATCTGTGTGTGGAGCCAAAAGAGATGGGAGAAATTTAAATTTTTTTTTGCATCGGTATTAACTCAGAAGACAGACCCAGAGTCTATAGAGGTGAGGCAAGTCAGTAGTGAGGCCGTGGACCCTGTACAGGTTACAGAGGAGGAGGTGTTTGTTGTCTTGAGGCAAATTAGGGTGGATAAATCCCCAGGGCCTGGCAAGGTGTTCCCTCGAACCCTACAGGAGACAAGTACAGAAATTGCTGCGGTCCTAGCAGGGATATTTAAGTCATCCTTATCAACAGGTGAGGTACTGTAGGATTAAAGGATAGCTAATGTTCTGCTGTTTAAGAAAGGCCCTAAAATAAACCAGGAAATTATAGGCTGGTGAGTCTGATATCAATAGTGGGAAAGTTATTGGAAGGTATATTCTAAGGGACTAGATATATCAGTATTTGGATAGACAAGGACTGAATAGGGATAGTCAGCAGAGCCTTGTGCATGGATTGTACCAAACCAATCTTACAGAGTCTTTTGAGGAAGTTACCTGGAACGTTGATGCAGGTAAGGCAGTGGATGTTATCTTCATTGACTTTAGCAAGGCATTTGATGTTGTCCCACATGGGAGGTCGGTCAAGAATTGTCAGTTGCTTGACATTCAAGATAAGGTAGTAAATTGAATTAGATGTTTGCTCTGTGGGAGAAACCAGAGAGGGGTAGCCCCTCTGACTGGAGGCCTGTGACTAGTGGAGTGCCACAGGGATCAGTGCTGGGTCTGTGGTTGTTTGGCATCCATATCAATAATGTGGATGATAATGTGGGTTAATGTGGTTCAGCAAATTTGTGAATGTTTCCAAGATTGAGGGTGTAGTGGACAGCGACAACGACTATCAGAGCTTGCGTAGGGATCTGGAGCAGCTGGAAAAATGGACTGAAAAATGTCAAATAGAATTTAATACAGACAAATATGAGGTGTTGCACTTTGGTAGGACCAACCAGGGTAGATCTTACACAGTGAATGGTAGGGTGCTGAGGAGTGTGGTAGAACAAAGTGATCTGGGAATACAGGACCATAGTTCATTGAATGTGGTGTCACAGGTAGATAGGGCTGCAAAGAAAGCTTTTGGCGCATTAGCCTTCATAAATCAAAGTACTGAGTACAGGAGATGGGATGTTATGTTGAGGTTGTGTAAGACATCTTTAATCACAGGCAGGGTCCTGGAGGACTGGAGAATTGCCGGTGTTATTCCTCTGTTTAAGGAGGGTGATAGACATGAACCAGGAAATTACAGGCTGGGGAGCCTTATTTTAGTGATATTGGAATCATTTGAGAAGATTCTTAGGAATCTACTCACATCTGGAAAAGCAATATAAACATTAGGAATGGTCAGCATGCCTTATAAGCTTGATTTTTTTGGAGGTTATGAAGATGTTTGATAAGGACAGGGTAATATTTGTTGTATGCTGTACCTGGGGGTGCACCTGGGTGACAGATTGAGGTCCTTTGGAGTATGCTGGCCTCTCTACATGTTCTACCAGTCTGTTTTCCCCAGTACAATCTTCTTGTGGTGGTGTGCTGGGGCAAAGGCCAACAGGCTGAATAAACTGATTAGAAAGACTGGCTCTGTTATGGTGAAATTGGACACACTGGAAGCTGTGGTACAACAAAGGACCCTCCAGAAAATCCTGACAATTCTGGACAATGTTCCTCACCCTCTGCGTGCCACCTTGGATGAACAGAGGAGCACATTTGCTAATAGACAAAGACAACTGCACTGGACAAACTCAACTACAGTGAGTCAACCTATAGATGGGGAAGTGATGACCCCTCCTGTTAGACTGCTTGAGGTAACTTATTTTTTATTCTTTCTTACTTCTTTTCTAATATTTTTTATATTTGTGTATCAGTGCACTCATAATGCTACTGTGACGCTGTAATTTCCTTTGGGATCATTAGGCTAGCATTAAAGCGGGGGTTACTGGGGGGACGTGACTTGAAGGGCCGGAAAGGCCTATTCCATGCAACATGTCAATAAATAAATAAATATTTAGATAGATAGATACTTTATTGATCCCAAAGGAATTTACAGTGTCACTGTAGCATTACAAGTGCACAGACATACAAATATTAGAAGAGAAGAAAGACTAAAAAGTAAGTTACCTCAGTCGAACAGGTGAGGGTCATCACTTCCCCGGCCATAGATTGGCTCATTATAAAGCCTAATGGCTGAGGGTAAGAATGATGTCATATTTCGCTCTTTGGAGCAGCTCCGTTGTTTTCGTCTATTACTAAAAGTGCTCCTCTGTTCAGCCAAGGTGGCATTTTGAAGGTGAGAAACATTGTCCAGTTTGATTCTTATAACAGAGCCAGCCTTTCTAATCAGTTTACTGAGCCCGTTGACATAACCTATGTTGATGCCTTTGCCTCAGCACACACCACATAGAAAGATTGTACTGGTGACAACAGACTGGTAGAACATGCGAAGGAGAGGCCTGCATACTCCAAAGGACCTCAGTCTTCTCAGGACATAGAGGCGATTCTGGCCCTTCTTGTGTTCAGCCTCTGTGTTGGTGCTCCACTCAAGGCTGTCATCCAGGTGCACCCCAGGTACTTGTAGGTCCGCACCACATCCACACCCTCACCACCAATAGGGAGCAGTGCAGTCCGTCATCATTTCCTTTGTCTTACTGATGTTGAGCTGCAGATGATGCAGCTTGCACCATTTGACAAAGTCCTCCATCAGGGCCCTGTCCTCCCCTTCTCCCTTTATACATCCAACTATTGCTGAGTCATCAGAGAAATTCTGCAGGTGACATGACTCAATGATGTATCTAAAGTCCGAGGTATGTGGGGTAAACGGGAAGCGGGCCAATACAGTCCCCTGTGGGGCCCCAGTGTTGCTTATAGCCATGTCTGACACACAACTCTGAAGCCGTACAAACTGTGGTCTACCAGTCAGGTGGTCCATTATTTAGGATCCCCTCATAGTCGGCAATAAGTGGGTTTCAAAATTGGCTTAGCCCGGAAGACATAGGGTAGTGATGGAGGGGTGTAGTTCCATTTGTGACCAGTAATGTTCAGCAAGGATCACTACTGTGACATTTGCTGTTTGTGATATATTTGGATGAAAATGTAGGCAGGCTGATGATACAAAAATTGGTGCAGTTGTAAGGAATATTGTCAAAGGATTCAGTAGAACATAGACCAGTTAGAAAAGTGGGTGGAGAACTGGCCAATGTAATTTAATCTTGATAAGTCTGAAATATTGCACTTTGGGGATCAAATGTAGGAGGAACATATCAGTAAACGGCTGAACCCTGAGGAGCACTGATGAACAGAGGGATTTTGGGATACACCCTGAGAGTGGCAGCACAAGTAGATGGGAGTGATAAAGAAGACTCACCTGAGGGTGCAGAAGAGATTCACCAGGAAGTTGCTTGAAATAGAGAAGATGACTTATGAGGAGAGATTGGACAGGTTTGGATTATTTTTTCTGGAGCATCAGAGGCTGAGGGGAACCCTCCTAGAAGTTTATAAAATTCTGAAACACATAGATATGTATATAGATATTTTTTTCTCCAGCCGGGGTGGAAATGTCAAATACCAGTGGGTCTGGCCTTAAGATAAGGTGGGGGTGGTGTGAGAAGTAGGAGATTCACGGTAAGTTTGTTTTTACACAATGATGTCTGTTCCTCCACAATACTAAGAATCCTGCCATTAAGTTGTACTCTGCCTGGTTCCAAAGTGTATCATTTCACACTTCTCTACATTGAACACCATCTGCCACTTCTCAGCTCAACCCATAACAACCTTCTACACTATCCACACCACCACAAACCCTCATGTCATCTGCATAATTATGAACTCATCCTCATCTATATAACTTATAAAAATCGCAATCAGCAGGGGTCCCAAAACGCATTCTGTTCTAATCTTAGAAAGCCTCCAATGAATTATGGACTTCTTCTCCAAAGGGTTAGTAATACAAAGGAAGTAGCATCTCAGTTGTTATGTAACCTTGTCCAGACCACATCATTTGTGGGCATTGGACTTCAGGAAAGAGATGTAGTTATTGAGAAAATATATTTTTGATGTAGCAAAATTATAGCTGAGTGTCTTTTTTCCATTTTTAATGTAAAAGTATAATTTGGAAAATATTGTATGTACAATATACCTAGACGTGCCTGTTTGTTGTTACTGTTTCCTACTGAGATTGGTCATGTATTTTGGCAATGATAGATCCAAAATGAAACAGCAAATTAAATTCTTCTTAAATAGCTGCTTCATGTAGTTAATGCCATATTACAGACTCTGAGCTGCATGCTGAGTTTGCTATTATTTCTGTTAAATATGGAAATCAAATGTTCAGAAAGGAACCTTGTTGTTCACAGACATAATTAAAATAGCAACTATCTGCCTTGTAAGGTCACTCAGCTGAAACAGTTTGTTCAGCAATTGGTTAATCAGGGCTAATCACTTATTTGGGAGAACATTTAAAGAACAACAACTAATTGAGAAAATAGCTGAGATTCCCTTCGTTTATTTAGGACACTATGCCGCTTATTTGGGACTAGAGACTGTCGCCGAACAGTTTTTAAATAACTTCAGTTGTCTGTGTTTATGTTCAAAAAGCAGTGTTTTTTTGTCACTGATAGTTGGCAAGAAATAAGAAGAAAGGCAATTCGGAACTGTTTTGCTCACCGTGATTTCAAGCGTTCAGGCTTGGAGATGCCAGAAACGGCTAGGAATGAAAATGAAACAATTTTGCAACTTCAATAAGTTAAGAATTACAAAGGATTTGAAGGTATCGCCAATCATCTTGAATGTTACAATGAAAATGAAGATTTAGAGGATGCAATAGTCGAGAGCATTGTTTAATGGCAGTCCATTATCTGCACTAAGCGTTCATATTCAGTCAATCAAAAGAATATGATACTGTACACTAAATGAATTCCTCTAACTGTTAGGAACTAATACACAGTTTTTATAGTACTGTAGAGATATTAGTATTATTGTATTCATTTTCTATTTCATTTAGTTACATAAATTGTTCTCCAGCTAAACGGTATTTTGTTTTTTTCCCATGAGACACCTAAAAAAGCTATTTTGAGCAACTGCTTAATTGGGCTAAAATGTAGTAGTCCTGATGTGTCCCAATTAACCGGAATCCACTGTATTTGATTAGACTAGGAAAAAGGAAATATCAACTTGCACTAATTATTAGGAGATTCAGTGGTAATTACAATTATGCCCCTTCAAAAGGTATCTTCATTTATTACTTAATAATTTTGTGTTGCATGGTTTTAAATTTGTAATCCTTTGAGTCAATATATTTGCTTATTGAGACCTTTCCTTCAGTTGGTCCCAGCTATTTTAGCTTTTTAAGTTGTATTTACATGGTTGCCACAGATATTCATCCATGTGTTAAAAGTGACGGGTTAGTCAAAGGATGGACAAAGGAGGCAGTGGATGTCATTTACTTGGATTTTCAGAAGGCATTTGATAAGGTGTCACACATAAGGCTGCTTAACAAGATAAAATACTGTGGCGTTACAGGAAAAATACTGGCCTGGATAGAGGAATAACTGTCAGGTAGGGGCCTTTTCTGGTTTGCTGCCAGTGACTAGCGATGTTCCTCAGGCGTCAGTATTGGGACCACTATTTTTCACATTGTTTGTCAGTGATTTGGACAATGGAATTCATGGCTTAGTGGCCATCACATAGGCAGAGGGGTAGGTGGTGCTGATGAAGCTATGTGATTGCAACAGGATGTGGACATATTGGAAGAATGGGCAAAAAAAGTGGCAGATGGAATACAGTGGGAAATGTATGATAATGAATTTTGGTAAAAGGAACAATAGTGCTGACCATTATCTAAATGGAGAGAAGGTTCAAACTTCAAAGATGCAGAGGGACTTGGGAGTCCTCATGCAAGACCCCCAGAAGGTTAATTTACAGGTTGAGTCTATGGTAAAGAAGGCAAATACAATGTTGGTATTTATTTCGAGGAAAATAGAATATAAAAGCAAGGAGATAATGTGGAGGCTTTATAGGACACTAGTCAGTCCGCACTTAGAATATTGTCAACAGTATTGGGCCCCATATCTCAGAAAGGATATGAGGTCATTGGAGAGAGTCAAGAGGAGATTTACAAGGGTGATTCCGGGAATGAAAGGGTTAACATATGAAGAGCATTTGGCAGCTTTGGGCCTGTACTCTCTGGAATTTAGAAGACAGCAGAGGATCTCTTTGAAACCTACCGAATGTTGAAAGGACTAGATAGGGTGGATGTGGAGAGGAAGTTTCCTATGGTGGGGTATCCAGAACTAGAGGGCTCAGCCTCAAAATTGAGGGGCAACCTTTTAGAACGGAGGTAAAGAGGAATTTTTTTAGCTAGTGAGTAGTGAATCTGCCACAGACTGTGGTTGATGCTGTCTGTGGGTAGATTTAAGGTGGAAATTGATAGGTCAGGGCATCAAAGGATATGGCAAGAAGGCAGGTGTATGGAGTTGAGTGGGCTTAGAGATCAGCCATGATGGAATGGTGGAGCAGACTTGATGTGTTGAATGGCCTAATTCTGCTCCTGTGTCTTATGGTCTTATCATGGTTGACCCTGACCAATGGAGGGCCTCAATGTAAATAGCTTGTTGATGGTTGGGCATGATTGCTTGATTGACTGAAGGGCTGTTTCTGTTCTGTGCATCTCTGCAACTCTATAAGAATGCACCAGCAATATTTCAATTGTATGTTAGTTTTTATATGTAGCCACAAAACAACTCAATGATCATCAGTCATTGGGGATTCTATGTTCAGCAATGTTTTAATTTGTTAAATGAAGTTAAAACTCCTTAAGGTGTTCAGTGAGAGCACACAAGCATGTGCCAGTACTATTTTTATTAAAACATTTTTTTATTGAAAACATTTTGAAGAACCAGGGATGAATAAAAAAACTATTGCAGTAGTGCTGACTAATGTATTCGTAATATGCAGTGAACATCACCATGACTCTGTCTTCAGTGGAAATAGCTCAGTGTTCACATCAAGAACTTGGGAAGAGCTGATAATGAAACTCTTTCTCTATCAGAACAAAATGCACACTAGCCACAGCCCTGCAGACCTTCGCACCATGCCGCCTTCATCTTATGAGAGACGGAGCACCACACCATCAAGTTTATCTATGCCTGCTGTTTCTATGCCTGATGCGAGAATTTACACACTGGGTAGAAGCTTCCTTCAGTGTGCTGTCAGAATTTGGAACAGCCTTCCAGATGCTGTGGTTGGAAGCATCTGCGATGATGGGGTCCAAGCCTTCGAGAGTCGAGTGCACAAACACCTATCATCTCTGGGAGGGAAGTCACAGGCTTCTTCATAAGCTATCGTGAATGGGACCAGGATGGCAATGCTTGGTTGTTGGTAGGTAGGGTTAATACCTGACTTTCAAGAGCACTTGTGAGTTATGTTCCGGCTGGACTTAGTCCTTAAACTGCTGGAAAACGGTGTGGAAAGAACAGGTGCTGTTTTCTCCCAGTAGGGATTAGTTTTTAGTTCCAAGTGCTCCTGCCATGTTTTGTCACCCTGCAATCTTATCTTTCAATCTCTTTGAATTATGGAGGACAGCATGTGTAT
Organism: Mobula hypostoma; assembly: GCF_963921235.1. Taxonomy (NCBI): domain Eukaryota; kingdom Metazoa; phylum Chordata; class Chondrichthyes; order Myliobatiformes; family Myliobatidae; genus Mobula; species Mobula hypostoma. The sequence goes on from NC_086118.1 coordinate 58,741,045, forward strand.
AAATGTCTCTCTCCAGCAGACTTCATCATGATCATCATGAGTCCAGTATTTCTACTATTTTTTTAATGTTTCTTAATTGTACATATGATTTTTTTGTTTTCTACCGCTGAGCAGCAGTGAACCATCTGATTGGTCTATCAGAGTTCTCTTTGGAGACTAGTTGACTTGATCAGCATTTCTGATCTATTGTTCACGATTGCACTTAAAAAAAAATTCACTTGTGTTGGTCAGATACTGTAGAATCTCAGTCATCTGATTTATAAAGTCAAATAAATCAGGCATTGAGCTCAATTAATGTACAAGTTTGGAGATTAGACTAACACAGTTTTTGAGATTGAGATACAGCATATGAGCTGACATGAATAGCATCCTGGTAAATCTCCTCAGCACCCTCTTTAGAGCTTCCACATCTTACCTATAATGACACAATCAGACCTGAATGCAATATTCCAAGTGTGGTCTAACTAGGATTTTGTAGAGCTGCAACATTACCTCACGGATCTTGAACTCAATCCCTTGACAAATAAAGGCCAATACATCAGACGCTTTCTTAACCACGGTATCAACTTGGCGCCTCCGGACATGGAGTGTAAGTGGGTGCTTGATGGTCAGTGCAAGTGTCATCAATGTCATCTAACTTTGACCCTTTGAATCAATACTTTGGGTAATCAGACAATTTTTCTGAGTTTAGGAACAGAGCAAAACTTAAGACCATAAGATATAGTAGCAGAATTAGGCCATTTGGCCCATTGAGTCTGCTCCCGCCATTTTATCATGGCTGATCCAGTTTTTAATCTTAGCCCCAATCTCTTGCCTTCTCCCCATATCCTTCATGCTCTGGCCAATCAAGAATCTATCAATCACTGCCTTAAATATACGTAAAGACTTAGCCTCACAAGCTCTCTGTGGCAAAGAATTCGACCAATTCAACATTCTCTAGCTAAAGAAATTCCTCCTAATTTCCATTCTAAAAGGATGCCCCTCCATTCAGAGGCTACGTCCTTTGGTCTTAGACTCTCCCACCATAGAAAACATCCTCTCCACATCCACTGTATTGAGCCCTTTCACCGTTCGGCAGGTTTCAGTTAGGTCATCCCTCAATCTTCTGAATTCAAGTGAATATAGGCCCAGAGCTATGAAATGCTCTTCATATGACAAGCCATTCCAGGATCCTGATCTGTCTAAGTCCTCCTGTAGCCTCTCTACTTCCTCAAAACTACCAGCCTCTTCACCTATCTTCATATCATCTGAAAAACTTTGCAACAAAGCCATCAATTCCATCACCCAAATCATTGACATAAAACGTACACAGAATCGATCCCAGCACAGACCCCTATGAATACCACTAGTCACCAGCATCCAACCAGAAAAGGCTCCCTTTATTCCCACTCTTTGCCTCCTGCCAATCAGCCACTGCATTATCCTCTTTAGTATGACTGGCTAGCTTACTTTCATATTTCATCTTTACCTTCTTAATGACTTTCTTAGTTGGTTTTTAAAAACTTCCCTAACCTCTAACTTCCCATTAATTTTGGCCCTGTTACATGTTCTCTCTTGGGCTTTTATGTTGGCTTTGACTTCTCTTATTAGCCATGTTTGTGTCATCTAGCCTTTCGAACACTTCTTCGTCTTTGGGATGTATATATCCTGTGCCTTCCAGATTGCTTCCAGATATATCAGCCATTGCAGCTCTGCCATCATCCCTGCCAGTGATCTTTTCAATCATTTCTGGCCAGCTCCTCTCTCATGCCTCTGTCATTCCCTTTACTCCACTGTAATACTGATACATCTGACTTTAGCTTCCCCTTCTCAGATTTCAGGGTGAATTTGATCATATTATGATCACTTTCCTCTCAGGGTTCCTTTACCCTAAGCGTTCTAATTAATTCTGGTTCATTGCACAACACTCAATTCATAATAGCTGATCCCCTTGTGGGCTCAACCATGAGCTACTCTAAAATAGACATCTCATAGGCACTCTGGAAACTACCTCTCCTGTAATCCAGCACTAACCTGATTTTCCCAATCTACCTGCATATTGAAGTCCCCCATAACTATTGTAACATTGCCCTTTTGGCATGCATTTTCTAACTCCCGTTATAATTCGTAGGCCACATCCTTACTACTGTTTGGGGGCTTGTATATAACTCCCATCATGGTCTTTTTACCCTTGCAGTTCCTTAGCTTTATCCACAATGATTCAACACCTTCTGACCCTGTGTCATCTCTTTCTAATGATTTGATTGCATATTTTTACCAACAAAGCAATGGCACCCCCTCTGCCTTCCTGCCTGTCCTTTCAATACAGTGTGTATCCTTGGATGATAAGCTCCCAGCTATAATCTTCTTTCAGCCACTATTCAGTGATGCCTACATCATACCTCCCAATATGCAACTGTACTACAAGTTCATCTACCTTATTCCATATACTATGCACATTCAAATATAACACTTCAAGTCCTAAATTCACCTGTTTCGATTTTGTCCGCCTTTTACATTTTAACTCATCCTGTTGACTGTAATTATGCAGTCTCTCCTCACTATACATTGCCTCTGTTTGTAAACCAGCTACCTTATCTTCAGCACAATCACCTCCCCTTCCTACGATATTTGTTGCATTAAAATTTTGGTAGCTCAGGACACTAGTTGCACCATGCTCAACCTTTTGATTCCTAACTTTGAGGTCTTACCAACATCTGCCTCCACAACCTCTCCACTAACTGTTCTGGCATTCTGGTTCTCATTCCCCTGCAACTCTAGTTTAAACCCCACCATGCAGCATTAACAAGCCTTCCCACTAGGATATTAGGCCCCTTCCAGTTCAGGTGCAAACTGTCCCATCTGTACAGGTCCTCTTTCCTGGAAGAGAGTCCAATGATCCAAAAATTTTATGCCCTCCCTCCTACACCAACTCCTTAGCCATGTATTAGTGATTATAGCTCAGCATTTAAAACCATCATCCCCTCAAAACTAATCAGTGAACGCCTCAATACCCCTTTGTGCAATTGGATCATAGATCTCCTTACTTGTATGCCCCAGTCAGTTCAGATTTGCAAACGTATCTCGTCCGCAATCTCCATCAGCACAGGAACCACAGGGATGTGTACTTAGCTCCCTGCTCTACTCGATTTACACCTATAACTGTGTGGCTAAGTACAGCTCCAACACCATGTACAAGTTTGCTGTTGTGACACCTTGTTTGTTCCTTTGTAAACAGGAGGGAGCCACCGCGTTCCTTGGGTCTTTTCCCGTTACCTGGAGGGGATGTTCTCACACCAGATGCACAGAGGGAAGGAGTAGAGACACCTGGTACAGAAAACTGGAAATTCAATGACCTTAGCCAACCGAGGTCCAACACAAGCCTAAAAGTAAGATGTAAAATTATATACTGTGTATATATTCTGGTTGCCTCTTTTTATTCCGGAATGAGAATAGAAGTTGGGGATAAATGTCACTAACATTAAATATTATCCACTTTTTGAAAATGTAAATATGACATCAAAATAATGACATGCTTTATAATGTATGTCAAGAGGGTATAGCTATTGTTCTTTGAAAGTTGAAATGCTTGGTTTTGGGAAGCATTCTGTAGTGGCATGGTAGCATAGCTCTACAGTGGCAGCAAATTGGGTTCAATTCTGCCGTTTGTAAGGAGTCTGTACATTCTCCCCGTCACTGGGTGCTCCAGTTTCCACCAACAGTCCAGAGATATACAGGTTAGAGTTAGTGAGTTGAGAGCATGCTATGTTGGCACCAGAACTCCAGCAAAACTTGTGGACTGCTCCCAGCACATCCTTGGACTGTGTTGGTTGTTGACGCAAATGACGTAATTCATTGTATCTTTCAATGTACATGTGACAAGTAAAACTAATCTAATTTAAAGCAAAACCTAAGTTGGTAAAATGTGAATTGGATACAGAATAAATGTCTTCAGTCCATTTCTCTTTATTATCCCCAAATAATTGCCTTCAAACAGCTGTTGAAATAAGATGGGCTATTCCTTCCTATAATTATGGCCACTTTAGCTGTGGGCCATTGCTTCATATGAATAGATAGTTTTTTTTAATATTTTAAATTTTGAATTAGAATTGCTTTATTGTTGTCACAAGTACAGAAATGCATCGAAAAGCTTGCATAAAGTTCATGCAGATCATCACACAATGTTTTGAGGTAGAACAAGGTAAAACAATAGCAATATTCTCTATAGAGAGGAATAAATAGTCAATGTTTCGGGCTGAGAACTTCATCAAGTCTAAGCTAAAGAAGCAACCGAATGTAGAATAAAGCTACAGAGAAAGTGCAGTGCTGATGTCCAGCATTTGTTGCCCATCTCTAACTGGTCTTGAGAAAACGGTGTTGCTCCAATTCTTAACAGTATTACGATGGAGGGAAGGTAAGAGAATTTTTTGCCCTAATGATTTTTATTGTTTTTTACTTTGCTGTCTTCATCATGAGAATACTGCCTTGAAACTGCATTACTGTTACTAGTCTTTGATTTGAATTGAATTTGCAACTCATTCAGTCGGGCCATGGTGTTATAATCCAATCTGTGTTTTGTAATAAGCAAGGTTAGTTTTAGAACTCACTCACCTATCAATTAACAGGGTACTGATTGAATTGCTGATTTCCCCAGGATAATATCGACTTTCCCTTTTGAACTATTTTGGATCTGGATCTTCAACTCTATTTCTTAGTTTATGAATGATATATTGGTGGACTTGACCTACACGTATTTATCAGTACCTTTGTTCAGTTGTACAAGTGCAGCAGCTGGCTTTGGCACCTTGCATGCATAAGTGCAGGCTGCTGTTGTATGTTGCAATTTTGGATTTTAAAAATTGCAGATCCAAGTTTTGGCAGCTGAGTGATTTTTCTGCTTTCCTTCATTTGCATTAGTTTGTTCAGGTATTTTTGTTTTCCAAACCCCTTCTCCTGCCCCCTCAGCCCCAGCCCTGACCCCTTTCCTATTCTTGCTCAGGGTAGATCACATACTTCAGTGGCAAGGGAACCTTGAGGAGCTGAGTGGCCTCTGCCTGCTCCTGTTTTCTTGTGTTTCTCTCTTGCCCTGCTCAGACTCAACTGATCTTTTACCCTGGGGCATGGAAGAAGTAGTCTAGTGAGCTAGAAACTGCTTACCTGACAAGATCTTGCTGTTTGCAACTTTTGGGTTTGTTGCATCAAGAACTGAGGAGCTTTGCTTACGTCAGATTAGCTCAGTGATTTATAATTTGGTGCCCTGTCCTCTATAATTGCACAGATGCTTGGAATTTCGCTAATGGTGAAGAGGCATTATCTGAGCAGGTGCTTGTTCGTCCATCATTGACATCGATGAGGACCTTGACACCATTATGATGGTGTCGAGACTAGCGCGTGATTTGGATTTAAGTGAGGGAGAGTTGCGCAGCGTCAGCCTCACTCTCTCTTCCCAATTCCCATCTGGATCCAGTGGCAAGACAGAGTCTAAACGGCTGGAGATGGGACTAGACGCAGTGGATGACCAGGATATCTTCTGTGTCTTGTCCTGCTCTACGCGTTCCACGACGCTTGCAGACACCACCTTCTTGACTGTTGGACCTTCCATTGGTCTCGTCCGCTCAATCCGCCGGAGTCTGTCTTCTCATGCTGGGATAGACAACTCCCTATCTCACCGAGGGTTTGAGACCCGTCGGCTACCCTCACCTGGTTTAGCCGGCTTGTCGAATCCATTGCCCGGGGTGTGGCCGCTGTCGCATGCAAACAGCTACGGGGAGCCACAGGTGAGAGCTGAGTGCCAGGTGGGGACCAAAGGTGGACTAACCGCCTTGAAAAGGACGCGACATGTTCCCCCACCAGAGGTACTACCCCTTCCTGACACCCCATACACCTGAGCAGGTATATCCAGCCAGGCACCAGGAGTAGATACAGTCAAAGCATGCAGTAAGATCCGACGAGAGGCAGCTTGAGCTCAGGAGGCCTGCAGGACTGAAAATCAATTAGTTTGATTGGATGGATAAAGGAAAGAGGGAAAAAGAAAGTTGAATTGGGGTAATACAATGTTTATAGCATAGAAAGAGTCCATTACCACCTCTCCACCAGAGTTCCATCCGTACTATTTCTCCACATGCTCCATAGATTTTTCCTCACCATACATTTATCCATTTCTATCTTGAAACCCCCAGTGGCATCATGGGCTCTAGCCTCCCCACCATCGAGGACATCTTCAAATAGTGATGCCCCAAGAAGGCAGCATCCATCGTGAAGGATCTCTTCATCATCTAGGACATGTCCTCTTCTCATTACTACCACCAGGGAGGAGGTACGGGACTGTACTCAGGTGCAGTCAATGAGCTTCTTTCCCTCTGCCATCAAATTTCTGAATGGACCATGAACATCACCTCACTATTTTCCTGTCTTTTTGTATTACCTATTTTTTTTATATTTCCTATTGTAACTTATAGTAATATTTTTACGTATTACACTGTTATCTCTGCTGCAAAACAATAATTGCATGACATATGCCAGTGATAATAAACCTGATTACGATTTTGAACCAGTCTCCTTCACATTTTCATGAGCACTCCAGATAACAATCATCTGCTGCATTATGTAGAGGTCATTGTTTTTCCTCTTCTCACTATTAGTTCTCTTTCTCTTTAGTTTTTTAAAAATCTGTGACCTTTGGAACTTGAGTCCTGCTCCAGGGGAAGAGTATTCTATATTAACTCTGCCCAGATCACTGATTTTATGTGCTGTTATCAATCTTCGCTCTTCTTTCTCCAAAGGAAGCAGTACCAGCCTCTCTCTTGTATTCTTGGTCTCTAGTATATATGATTATATTTATTCTCAAAAATCTTTCCTAGGCTCTCTCTGATATCTTCATATCATTTCCAGATTGAGGTAACCAGATATTAACATATTGCTCCTGTTGAGGCTCACCCAGTTATTTTATATTCAGCATGATTTGGATGACGGCATTGATGGCTTTGTGGCCAAGTTTGCGGACAGTATGAGGATAGGTGGAGGGGCAGGTACAAACCCCATTTCCAGAAAAGTTGGGATATTTTCCAAAATGCAATAAAAACAAAAATCTGTGATATGTTAATTCACGTGAAACTTTATTTAACTGACAAAAGTACAAAGAAAAGATTTTCGATAGTTTTACTGACCAACTTAATTGTATTTTGTAAATATATTCAAATTCAGAATTTGATGGCTGCAACACACTCAACAAAAGTTGGGACAGAGGCATGTTTACCATTGTGTTACATCACCTTTCCTTTTAATAACACTTTTTAATCATTTTGGAACTGAGGATAATAATTGTAGTAGATTTGCAATTGGAAATTTTGTCCATTCTTGCTTGATATAAAACTTCAGCTGCTCAACAGTCCGTGGTCTCCGTTGCCTGATTCTCCTCTTCATGATGTGCCATACATTTCTAATAGGAGATAGATCTGGACTGGCAGCAGGCCAGTCAAGCACACGCACTCTGTGTCTACAAAGCGACGCTGTTGTAGCCCGTGCAGCATGTGATCTGGCATCGTCCTGCTGAAATAAGCATAAAATAAGAGATGTCGCCTTGATGGCAACATATGTCTCTCTCAATCCCTAATATACGCCTCAGAGTCAATGGTACCTTCACATACTTGCAACTCACCCATGCCGTGGGCACTGATGCACCCCCATACCATCACAGATGCTGGCTTTTGCACCTTTCGCTGTTAAAAATCTGGATGGTCGTTTTCATCTTTGGCACGGAGATCTCGACACCCATTTTTTCTGAAAACTAGCTGAAATGTGGACTCATCTGACCGCAGCACATGGTTCCACAGTCTTTCAGTCCATCTGAGATGAGCTCAGGCCCAGAGAACTCGCTGGCGTTTCTGCATAGAGTTGATGTATGGCTTCCTCCTTGCGTAATATAGTTTCAAGTTGCATTTCTGGATGCAGCGACGGACTGTGTTGAGTGACAATGGTTTTCCGAAGTACTCCCGAGCCCAGGTGGCTATAATTGTCACAGTAGCTTGACGGTTTCTTAGGCAGTGCCGCCTGAGGGCTCGAAGATCACGCGCATTCAACAGTGGTTTCCGACCTTGCCCTTTACGTGCTGAGATGTCTCTGAATTCTCTGGCTCTTTTCACAATATTATGTACTGTAGATGTTGAAAGACCTAAATTCTCTGCAATCTTGCGTTGAGAAATGTTCCTTTTAAACTAACAATTCTCTCATTAATTTTGGCACAAAAGGGTGAGCCACGACCCATCCTTGCTTGCAAAGACTGAGCCTTTGATGAACGTTACTTTTATACCCAGTCATGATACCCAGTCAATTAGCCTGCTTAATGTGGAGTCTTCCAAACCGGTGTTACTTGAATATTCTGTGCACGTTTCAATCATATTTTAACTCTGTCCCAACTTTTGTTGAGTGTGTTGCAGCCATCAAATTCTAAATTTGTGTATGTTTACAAAATACAATTAAGTTGGTCACTAAAACTATTGAAAATATTTTCTTACAACACACATCAAAGTTGCTGGTGAATGCAGCAGGCCAGGCAGCCTGGCCTTCTGCGTTCACCAGCAACTTTGATGTGTGTTGCTTGAATTTCCAGCATCTGCAGAATTCCTGTTGTTTGAAAATATTTTCTTTGTACTTTTGTCAGTTAAATAAAGGTTCACGTGAATGAGCATATCACAGATTTTTGTTTTTATTGCATTTTGGAAAATATCCCAACTTTTCTGGAAATGGGGTTTGTAGTTTTGAGGAAGCGGAGAGGTTGCAGAAGGACTTAAACAGATTAGGAGAATGGGTTAAGAAATGGCAGATGGAATACAGTGCCCAGAAGTGTATGCTCAAGTACTTCGGCAGAAGAACTAAAAGTGTAGACTGTTTTCTAGATGGAGAAAATTCAAAACTCTGAGATGCAAAGGGACTTGAGACTCCTTGCTCAGGATTCCCTATAAGTTAATTTGCAGGTTGAGTCTGTGTGAGGAAGGCAAATACAATGTTAGCATTCATTTTGAAAGGACTAGTATATAAAGTAAGGATGCAATGTTGAGACTTTATAAAGCATTGGTGAGGCCTCACTTGGAGAATTCTGACCCTTACCTCAGAAAGGATGTACTGGTACTGACATTGGGCAGGCTTCAGAGGAGATTAATGAAAATGATTCCGGGATTGAATGGCTTGTCATATGAGGAACATTTGATGACTCAGGGCCATTGCTGACTGGAATTCAGAAGAATGAGGGGTGGCCTCATTGAAACCTATCGAATGTTGAAAGGCCTTGATAGAGTGGATGTGGAGAGGATGTTTCCTACAGTAGGAGAGTCTCAGACCAGAGGACACAATCTTAAGATAGAGGGGCGTCCATTTAGAACAGAGAGGAGGAGGAATTTCTTTCGCCAGAGAGTGGTGAATCTGTGGAATTCATTGCCACAAGCGGTTGTGGAGGCCAAGTCATTAGGTATGTTTAAAGTAGAGATTGATAGATTATTGATTAGTCAGGGCATGAAGGGATATGGGGAGAAGGGAGGAGATTAGGGCTGAAATGGAAAATGGATCAGCCATGATGAAATAGCAGAGCAGACTTGATGGGCCAAATGGCCTAATTCTGCTCCTACATCTAATGGGCTTATGGTCTTGTGATTTACCTGATTTTATACTCTACCAACAAAGCTCAGAATTATGTATGCCATATTAACCACTTCAACTTGCCCAGCAGCTTTCCCATGACTCTTGCACCCCCTTTGGAACTATATCCTTTGTTCTAATATTGCCTCTCTTCATTTAACTTGGCAAAATCCACCACCTTGCAGATCTTTGCATTAAACTTCATCATATATTCATTACTACATTAACTTCATCATTATACTCCCATTTCACCAACATATTGATATCCTGCTACAATTTATCACTATGCCATCAGTAATTGTGGGCATTTGTAAGTGTAGTAATTATGACTTGTATCCTTGAGCCTAGATCATTACGATAGGCCAAAAGAAAACTAATGAACGTTGGGGAATGCCACATTTACCTTCCTCCATTTCTGAGAAGACAGCCATTCAGCAACGCTCAGGTACTTTGCCAGCTCTATATCCATGTGATCCATTTGCCCTGAATGAATCCATAATTAAAACATTTTCCCTCAGGTATCAAATGATTTTGTCTCAGATCAGTGTTTCTAAAGGTTTTCCCACCACTAAAGTTAAACAAACTGGCCTGTAGTTGTTCATCCTTAATGCCCTTTTTGAACAAGGAATAATTAGAAACCATAGAAAAACTACAGCACAGAAACAGGCCTTTTGGCCCTTCTTGGCTGTGCCGAACCATTTTCTACCTAGTCCCACTGACCTTGTTAAAAAAGAACCCGCATTTACCACCTCATCTGGCAGCTCATTCCATACTCCCACCACTCTCTGTGTGAAGAAGCCCCCTCTAATGTTCCCTTTAAACTTTTCCCCCCTCACCCTTAACCCATGTCCTCTGGTTTTTTTCTTCCCTTTCCTCTGGAAAAAGCCTGTTTGCATTCACTCTATCTATACCCATCATAATTTTATATACCTCTATCAAATCTCCCCTCATTCTTCTACGCTCCAGGGAAAAAAGTCCTAACCTATTCAACCTTTCTCTGTAACTGAGTTTCTCAAGTCCCGGCAACATCCTTGTAAACCTTCTCTGCACTCTTTCAACCTTATTTATATCCTTCCTGTAATTTGGTGTCCAAAACTGAACACAATACTCCAGATTCGGCCTCACCAATGACTTATACAACCTCATCATAACATTCCAGCTCTTGTACTCAATACTATGATTAATAAAGGCCAATGTACCAAAAGCTCTCTTTATGACCCTATCTACCTGTGACGCCAATTTTAGGGAATTTTGTATCTGTATTCCCAGATCCCTCTGTTCTACTGCACTCCTCAGTGCCTTACCATTAACCCTGTATGTTCTACCTTGGTTTGTCCTTCCAACGTGCAATACCTCACACTTGTCTGTATTAAAAACTCCATCTGCTATTTTTCAGCCCATTTTTCCAGCTGGTCCAAGTCCCTCTGCAGGCTCTGAAAACCTTCCTCGCTGTCTACTACACCTCCAATCTTTGTATCATCAGCAAATTTGCTGATCCAATTTACCTCATTATCAACCAGATCATTGATATAGATGACAAATAACAATGGACCCAGCACTGATCCCTGTGGCACACCACTAGTCACAGGCCTCCACTCGGAGAAGCGATTCTCTACTACCGCTCTTTGGCTTCTTCCATTGAGCCAATGTCTAATCCAATTTACCACCTCTCCATGTATACCTAGTGACTGAATTTTCCTAACTAACCTCCCATGCGGGATCTTGTCAAAGGCCTTACTGAAGTCCATGTAGACAATATCCACTGCCTTCCCTTCATCCACTTTCCTAGTAACCTCCTCGAAAAACTCCAGTAGATTGGTCAAACATGACCTACCATGCACAAAGCCATGTTGACTCTCCCTAATAAGTCCCTGTCTATCCAAATGCTTGTAGATTCTGTCCCTTAGTACTCCCTCCAATAACTTACCTACTACCAACGTTAAACTTACCGGCCTGTAATTTCCTGGATTACTTTTCGATCCTTTTTTAAGCAACGGAACAACACAAGCCACTCTCCAATCCTCCGGCACCTCACCTGTAGACAGCGACATTTTAAATATTTCTGCCAGGGCCCCTGCAATTTCAACACTAGTCTCCTTCAAGGTCCGAGGGAACACCCTGCCAGGTCCGGGGGATTTGTCCACTTTAATTTTCCTCAAGACAGCAAGCACCTCCTCTTTTTCAATCTGTACAGTTTCCATGATCTCACTACTTGTTTCCCTTAATTCCATAGACTTCATGCCAGTTTCCTTAGTAAATACAGACGCAAAAAACCTATTTAAGATCTCCCCCATTTCCTTTGGTTCCACACATAGCCGACCACTCTGATCTTCAAGAGGACCAATTTTATCCCTTACAATCCTTTTGCTCTTAATATACCTGTAAAAGCTCTTTGGATTATCCTTCACTTTGACTGCCAAAGGCAACCTCATGTCTTCTATTAGCCCTCCTGATTTCTTTCTTAAGTATTTTCTTGCACTTCTTATACTCCTCAAGCACCTTATTTACTCCCTGTTTCCTATACATGTCATACAACTCCCTCTTCTTCTTTATCAGAGTTGCAATATCCCTTGAGAACCAAGGTTCCTTATTCCTATTCATTTTGCCTTTAATCCTGACAGGAACATACAAACTCTGCACTCTCAAAATTCCTCCTTTGAAGGCTTCCCACCTACCGATCACACCTTTGCCAGAGAACAACCTGTCCCAATCCATGCTTTTTAGATCCTTTCTCATTTCTTCAAATTTGGCCTTCTTCCAGTTCAGAACCTCAACCCTAGGACCAGATCTATCCTTGTCCATGATCAAGTTGAAACTAATGGTGTTATGATCACTGGAACCAAAATGCTCCCCTGCACAGACTTCCGTCACTTGTCCTAACTCGTTTCCTAACAGGAGATGCAATTTTGCATCCCCTCTAGTTGGTCCCTCTATATATTGATTTGGAAAACTTTCCTGAACACATTTTACAAACTCTAAACCATCTAGACCCCTAACAGTATGGGAGTCCCAATCAATGTATGGAAAATTAAAATCCCCTACCACCACAACTTTATGTTTCCTGCAGTTGCCTGCTATCTCTCTGCAGATTTGCTCTTCCAATTCTCGTTGACTATTGGGTGGTCTGTAATACAATCCCACTAATGTGGCCATACCTTTCCTGTTTCTCAGCTCCACCCATAAGGACTCAGTAGACAAGCCCTCTAATCTGTCCTGCCTGAGCACTGCTGTAATATTTTCCCTGACAAGCAATGCTACTCCCCCACCTTTCATTCCTCTGCCTCGATCACATCTGAAACATCGGAACCCTGGAATATTAAGCTGCCAGTCCTGCCCCTCCTGTAGCCAAGTTTCAATAATTGCTATAACGTCATAATTCCACGTGTCAATCCACGCCCTCAACTCATCCACCTTCCCCGCAATACTCCTAGCATTGAAATATATACACCTCAGAAGATTTTTACCACCACTCACAACCTTTCTATTAGCGGATTTGCTTGAACTTTTAACATCATTTATTTTCACCCCAGCCACACTGTCAACTCTGGCACTTTGGTTCCCATCCTCCTGCAAATCTAGTTTAAAGCCTCCCCAATAGCACTAACAAACCTCCCTGAAAGGATATTGGTCCCCCTGTAGTTCAAGTGTAACCCGTCTCTCTTGTACAGGTCCCACCTGCCCCAGAAGAGATCCCAATGATCCTGAAATCTGAAACCCTGCCCCCTACACCAGTTCCTCAGCCACTTGTTCATCCTCCAGAGCATCCTATTCCTACCCTCACTGGCACGTAGCAATCCTGAGATTACCACCCTTGAGGTCCTGCTTTTCAACTTCCTACCAAGCTCTCTATACTCACTCTCCAGGACCTCCTCAACCTTCCTTGCTATGTCATTGGTACCAATGTGCACCACAATATCTGGCTGATCACCCTCCCACTTCAGAATGTCATGCAAGCGATCAGAGACATCCTTGACCCTGGCACCTGGGAGGCAACAAACCATCCTGGATTCTCTGTCACGACTACAGAACCTCCTATCTGCACCTCTAACTATCGAGTCCCCTATCACTACTGCTCTCCTCTTTTTCCACCCTCCCTTCTGCACTGCAGAGCCAGACTCAGTGCCAGAGATCCGGCTACTGCAGCTTGTCCCAGATAAGTCATCCCCCCCCCCAATAGTATCCAATGCGGTATACTTGTTGTTGAGGGGAATGGCCACAGGGGAACCCTGCTCTGCCTACCCTTTCCTCTTCCCTTGCCTGACAGTGACCCAATTTCCTGTCCTCTGTTCCTTTGGCATAACTACCTCCCTGTAGCTACTATCTATAATCTCCTCATTCTCCTGAATGATCCACAGGTCATCCAGCTTCTGCTCCAGTTCCCTAACGCAGTTTGCTAGGAGCTGCAGCTGGATGCACTTCTTGCAGGTGTCATTGTCAGGGACACCGGAGGGCTCCCTGACTTCCCACATCCTGCAAGAGGAGCATTCCAACATCCTGCCTGGCATTCTCTCTGCTCTAAACATTCTGAACAAAAAACTTACTGGAACCTACCCTGGCCTCTGCCTGTTGAGCCAAAGCCGTCCCACTCTGACTCAGTCCACTCCAACGATGGCAGCTGTATATGGTGGTCTGCTTTTAAACCTTGGCGCGCTACGTCACGCGCCTGCGCAGTGCAGACCCTTCTCCCCAAGCAGTGTTTTAAAAAATGACTTTTTCTACCCGATTTCTTCACTCCCTTCTTCTCAGCTGCTTGCTTCGACTGAAACAAGAACCGTTGAAAAGTTCTCTTTTTAAACCTTGGCTTCTCCCCGAGCAATGTTTAAAAAAAAAAACGACTTTTTCTACCAGATTTCTTCACTCCCTTCTTCTCAGCTGCTTGCTTCAACTGAAACAAGAACCGTTGAACAGTTCTCTTTTTAAACCTTGGCGCGCTATGTCACGCACCTGCGCAGTGCAGACCCTTCTCCCCGAGCAGTGTTTTAAAAAAAACAACTTTTTCTACCCGATTTCTTCACTCCCTTCTTCTCAGCTGCTTGCTTCGACTGAAATTTTGCCATTTATAGAGCTCTGGCGTCACCTCCATACGTGAAGAGCATTAAAGGATTTTGGTCAGAGTCCCTGTGTTTTATTTTCTATATTTCCTTCAAAATCGTAGAATGTGTTGCAACCAATCCTGGTGACTTGTCTTAAGTTCAAGCGGTTTTATAAAATACATCTCTGCTGTCAAGTTTTATTGCATCCGAAGGTAGAGCGTTCTTATGAAACGGTTCATAAGCCAGAATGTCGTAAAGCGAAGAAGCAATTACCATTTATTTATATGGGAAAAATTTGTGAGCGTTCACAGACCCAAAAAGGACCTACCAAATTATGCCAAATAACACATAAAACCTAAAATAGCAGTAACATGTAGTAAAAGCAGGAATGATATGTTAAATACACAGCCTGTATAAAGTAGAAATACTTTTCCACAATCATTACTGAACTGTTCTCCGTAGCGAAAATCTCATGCAAGCGCCGTCGGTAAAAACACGGCGCAAGCGCTCTCGGCAGAAAATCTCACACAAGCGCTGTTGGCAAAACACTCTCACCAGTAACCTTTAGGCTATGAAGCTGCCAAATCATACCAAATAACATGTAAAAATACACAGCCGATATAAAGTAGAAATAATGTATGTACAGTGTAGTATCACTGGAATCGGGAAGACAGCGCAGAGCACACTGATGATGGTGTGTTAGGCTGAGTTGTCACAGGTTGGGGTGGTGCAGTGGCCCCCACCCTCCGGGCAGCGACCCGATACTGATCTGCGAAGCATGCAGGGGTACAGCGGTAGCCGGAATGCATCCAGCACATCTTTTAAGAAAAAAAGCCGAAATAAATAAGCTAATTAATTAGGTGCCGCCCGGCACGTAAATGTTGGCCCAGATCAGAGGCAATTGCCGATTACTTACAGTAAGTGAAATTGGCAATCGCTTCTGATCTGAGCCGACATTTACGTGCCAGGCGGCACCTAATTAATTAGCATATTTATTTTGGCTTTTTTCTTAAAGATGTGCTGGGTGCCTCCCGGCTACCGCTGCATTCTCCGCAAATCGGTATCTGTCCGCGGCCTGGGGTTTGAGGTGGTGGGACACTGAGGTGTCATCTCATCGTCGTCTGTTTCCATTAGGGCAGGCAGCTCATCTTCTCCTATGACTGCCCGCCTCGATGTCGAAGGTCAAGGTTCGTCGCCTGCTGTGGCTGATGTGGAAGGCTTGCTTGACTGCTTAGCCTCGTGCATTTTTCCATCATACAGTTCTTTGTAAGCATTCAAACCATCTTGCAAATACGCCCTAAACCGACGTACCTTTTCAAAATTAAAGTCATACTTTATCATTGCAGCGAAAATCTCACGCCGTTGCTTCACGTTCAGTTCCTGGATGACTTCACTTTTGGTCCGTTTGCTACTGTATTCGGTTTCGATTGTTATCCTTTCCTCTTCCAATTGCATCAGCTCTTCATCTATCAGTTCTTGTTCACGGGATGCCAAACCTCTTCAACATCATCTTCGTCAACTTCCACAAGCCAAGCTCACTTCGTCCTTACTTTGTTCACCACAATCAAAACACTTAATTATGTCTAGTTTTACGCTAAGTGTAACACCCTTACGAGCTCTTTCAGGCTTTTCCGATACCATAGAACTCATCTTGCTAACGGCTGCTCACAAGCACGTGTTTAGGCAATGCCAGCGAGAATGCCGTCCCAGGGAGAGCGGCTGCAAGGGGCGCGCGCTGCCTTTTATCGTGCGCTGATTTTTTTCCGCGTGCTGCCTTTTTTCATAACAGTGAAAACACCTTCTGTTAGCAAAAACAGGGAACTAACGTAGGTCTTTCGTAACAGTGAGGTTTCGTAAAGCGAACGTTCGAAAAGCGGGGGACACCTGTATGTCTGAAGTCCCAATCACTTTAGAAACACTCTCTTTCCTGGTGAAAGCAAATGCAAAGTGCTCATTTAGTACTTTAACACTCCTCACATCTGCAAGAATCCGTTGTTGTCCTGAATAAGCCCCACACTTCCATGCATGACCCTTTTACTGTATTTTTATATATATAGGAAACTTCAATATTTACGTAGGTGATTAATAGTTGGTCAGCATTAGAACACAACAGTAACAAATCTAGGGAATTCAGATCCTGTTTCTAGTATGGAGATACACTGAGTTCTGGGATAATGGATTTTAAAAAATATAAAATGAGATTATTATTGGGCTCTGCGCACTTCAGTTTGACAGAACTAGTTAAATTATTTTACAGAAGTAAGATTATAGGGATCGTATTGGCTTCTGTGATTCTTTTCTTGTCATCTTCTATTCTTAAAAATCCCGGAACCTTGACCACATATTTTTAACCTTACTTTTGGATTGATTCCGATTCTGAGTGCTGAAAACATTCATTATAGCAGAATGCACTCCCTCCCTTTTGTAAAGAAAAGCCAGTTTTCCCCAGTGACCCGATTGCATGAGGAGAGTGTGCAGTAATAGGTTTGTGATTGTGTATTGTGAGCATTGAAGTTTGGTTCATTGTGTGATCTTTTGTCATTCCTATCAACTGTTGTCATGGTTCATAATAATCCAATAACTAGTTAAAGCTAAAACTGTTAGAGATATATTTTGAAGAATAAGAGTTCACTTTTCCTTTGGTCCCTTTCTCTGAAAAAATAAATTTCTTTGTGCTAGCTGTTTCCTGCTAATTTTCATCTACAGCACATAAGTAATTGTGCACCAAGTTGCAGGATCTGGTGATGGGAGCTGTGGTGCACTGTAAATTCATACATTTGTTTCATTATTAAACACAGTTTGAAGCCCCTGCTAGACCAAGTTTTAACTCGACTGGGGTGATATACTGCATCCGGTGAGTCGGCTGGGGTGATATACTGCGTCCAGTGCTCCTGATGTGGCCTATATATTGGCGAGACCCGACGCAGACTGGGAGATCGTTTCGCTGAACACCTACGCTCTGTCCGCCAGAGAAAGCAGGATCTCCCAGTGGCCACACATTTTAATTCCACGCCCCATTCCCATTCTGATATGTCTATCCACGGCCTCCTCTACTGTAAAGATGAAGCCACACTCAGGTTGGAGGAACAACACCTTATATTCCGTCTGGGTAGCCTCCAACCTGATGGCATGAACATTGACTTCTCAAACTTCCGCTAATGCCCCACCTCCCCCTCGTACCCATCTGTTATTTATTTCTATACACACATTCTTTCTCCCTCTCTGTCCCTCTCACTATACCCCTTGCCCATCCTCTGGGTTTTCCCCCCCTCCCCCTTTTCCTTCTCCCTGGGCCTCCTGTCCCATGACCCTCTCATATCCCTTTTGCCAATCACCTGTCCAGCTCTTGGCTTCATCCCTCTCCCTCCTGTCTTCTCCTATCATTTTGGATCTCCCCCTCCCCCTCCAACTTTCAAATCTCTTACTAGCTCTTCTTTCAGTTAGTCCTGACGAAGGGTCTCGGCCCGAAACGTCGACTGTACCTCTTCCTAGAGATGCTGCCTGGCCTGCTGCATTCACCAGCAACTTTTATGTGTGTTGTTTTAACTTAAATGTTGTTTTCAATTGATTATTAACCGGATTTCAAATCTTACAGATCACAACTAAATTATAATTACTTATTGCTTTATTATTTTGTTGTCTGTTCTTCTATCACTGCTTTTAATTATATTAAGTATGCTACTTTCTTTCAGCATTTTTCTCTAAATGCTTCCAAAGTCAAGAAAACATGTTTTCAAGACAAACCTTTGAGACTATGCTTAGAGCTGCATTGTCTAAGTGTTTATATTTCATTACCTTCCCCCAACCATGTTTTTAGTGCTTTTCTGAACAAATTTGGTTAATCAGCCATTCAATGCTTACCTGAATTTTTATCAGTTATGTTATGCATACATTATGATTTACACTATTAGAATATGCAATGGTGGATTCTGACCTTTTCTTATACATGCTTCATTAATTCCAACAGGGAGGAAAGAAAGCAAAGGCAATTTTAGTCTTCACAGCTCATAGGCATATCAGTTCCCCTTCCCACCATCTCAAATCCATCCCCCTGAAAAAGCAAGGAGAATATTGAAGGGGGCTAATTATAGTGTTTGCTCAAAGAAAATGTCTGGGTAACAGCGACACAACTATTTTATATTTCTTATCGTAACTTAATTTTTTAATGTACTGTATGTCAGCGGTGATAAATCTGATTCTGATTCTGACCTTGTGTACTGCATAATTTCATGAGTTTATTTTTCTCCCATCGCTGACTGAGCTGGTTGTGTCAATGCACAGGAACAAGCCATGACAATGAGAATACAATTTTATGGGATTGGAGCAAGAAGCAATTCTCCTTCAAGGCCAATGGGGAAAAAATTGTCCAAAGATACCCTTTGCTTTGTACAGTGAAGGCTGCCTAAACCCCATTCGATCTTAGCTTGGCATTCCTGGACGACTATTGAGTATTTAAATAAACCTAACTATGCGCCTCTCTCCATTCGTTTCAAACAGGCTAGCAGAATAAAACAATCCAGACTTCATGCTGACATTCCCATTTGAGTTTATAAAATGGAAAGCAGTGGCTAAGTGATTTCCAGCCCTTGAGATGAAAACATGTGTACTGTAAAGGAGGAGGAGATTGTATCACAAACAAGAAAAAATCTGCAGATGCTGGAAATCCAAGCAACACACACAAAATCCTGGAGGAACTCAGCAGGTCAGGCAGCAACTATGGAAAAAAATAAACAGATGACATTTCAAGCCAAGACCCTTCAAAAGGTCCTGCTGAAGGATCTTCCCCCAAAACATCAACTGTACTCTTTTCAATAGATGCTGCCTGGCCTGCTGAGTTCCTCCAGCATTTTGTGAGGCAGTAATATATTTTGTGTCTGAGTAGGAAATAGGAAGTTCTCTCCATAACTATATGGGTTTCCTCCAGGTGCTCCCTTTTCCTCTCACTTTCCAGAGACGTACAGGTCAGGGTTAGTAAGCTGTGGGCATGCTATGTTAGTGCCAGAAGTCTGTCAACACTTGCTGGCTGCCCAGCACATCCTCAGACTGTGTGCGTCATTGACGCAAATGACACATTTTTACTGTATGTTTTGATGTTTCAATGTACGTGACAAATAAAGCTAGTCTTTAAAAAAAAGATCTTTTTAAAAGAATGTGAGTGAATAGTTTTGGATAAAACCAGCGCTGGCGAGATTAAAAACTGTGAATGAAGCTTTCGCTTTTCAATTAGTTCTGTTGCTGCGGTTACTGGTAATTATTTCTTTTACAAAACTTTCCAGCCTGGCCTTTGGGAGCTTGGTTGCTATGGGATACATCAGGAGAACACTGTTGGGTAAGCTGTTGAACCAGTGGGAAATCCATCTGAAGGTCAATTTTTCTTGCAGCTACATGATAAATGTACTGATTTAGGGAACCCAGAAAGACTACCTACTGAAAAATAAGGAGACATAAAAAGACTGCAGATGCTGGAAAGCTGGATCAACACGTAAAGGAGCTGGAGGAACTTAGTGGATCAGAATCAGAATCAAGTTTAATATCACCGGCATACGTCGTGAAATTTGTTAATTTAGCAGCAGCAGCAGTACAATGCAATACATGATAATATAGGAAAAAATAAACAAGTATATCAATTACAGTAAGTATATATATGCATATTAAATAGTTAAATTAAAAATAATGTAAAAACAGAAGTAATAAAATTGAGGTAGTGGGTTCAATGTCCATTTAGGAATCGATGTCAGAGGGGAAGAAGCTGTTCCTGAATCGCTGAGTGTGTGCCTTCAGGCTTCTGGACCTCCTACCTGATGGTAAAAATGAGAAAAGGGCATGCCCTGGGTGCTGGGGGTCCTTAATGATGGACACCACTGTTTTGAGACCCCGCTGCTTGGATACTATGAAGGCGACTATGAAGATGGAGTGGACTAATTTTACAATTTTCTGTAGCTTCTTTCGATCCTGTGCAGTAGCCCCCACTCTCCTATACCAGACAGTGATGGAGCCTGTCAGAATGCTCTCCGTGGTACATCTGTTTGAAATTTTCAAGTGCCTTAGGTGACAAATCAAATCTCAAACTCCTGAAGAAATGTAGTCGCTCTCTTACCTTCTTTATAGCTGCATCGATATGTTGGGACCAGGTTAGATCCTCAGAGATTTTGACACCCAAGAACTTGAAATTGCTCACTCTCTCTACCTCTGATCCCTCTATTAGGATTGACTCGTGATCCCTCGCCCTACCCCTTCTGAAGTCCACATTCAGCTCTTTGATCTTATTGGTGCTGAGTGCAAAGTTTTGCCTGGGACACCACTCAACTAGCTAGTATACCTTGCTCCTGTATACCGGCTCGTCTCCACCTGGGACTCTGCTAACAATGCCAACGATCATTAGCAAATTTATAGATGGCATTTGAGCTATGCTTAGCCATGCAGTCAGGTGTATAGAGAGAGTAGAGCAGTGGGCTAATCACACACCCCCGAGGTGCACCAGAGTTCGTCATCAGCGAGGAGGAGTTATTAATACCAATCCAAATAGATTGTAGTCTTCCAGTTAGGAAATCGAGGATCCAATTGCAGAGGGAGGTACAGAGTCCCAGGTTCCATAGCTTATTGACCAGGACTGTAGGAATGATGATGTTAAACGCTGAGCTATAGTCAACGAACAGCATCCTGACATAAGTGTTTGTATTGTCTAGGTGATCTAAGACTGTGTGAAGGGCCATTGAGATTGCATCTGCTGCAGACCTACTGTGGCAATAGTCAAGTCAGGCTGCCTCTAAGGAGGGAAATAAGCAGTCGATGTTTTGGGTCAAAATCCTTTGTTGGGACTGGAAGAGAGGGGAGAGTATGAAAATGAGAGGGAAAGCAGTGGAGCAAAATTCTTTCCCCTTCCCCTTACCCCATCCTTTACCTGCTTATCAACCCCTTATCTGAATCTGTCTATCACCTACCAGCTCTTGCTGTACTCCTCGTCACCTTTTTATTCTGGCTGTCTTCCCCTCTTTCTCTACAGTCCAGATGACGCAGAAAGGTGGTGACAAATCAGCATTTTGGGAGATTAAAAGTCTGGTTGAATGGTGCCACAGCAACAACCTCTACAACTCGTGTTCTCAATATCTATCTATCTATTTTATTTGTTTTTTTTGTATTAGCACAGTTCGTCATCTTTTGCACGTTGGTTGCTTGTCAGTCTTTGTGTGTAGTTTTTCACTGATTCTATTGTATTTCTTTGTTCTATGGTGAATGCCTGTAAAAACTGAATCTCAGAGCAGATATATATGTACTTTGACAATATATTTACTTTGAACTTTGAAGTATTGACTGTCACTTCCGTTCACTGATGCTACCTGACTCGCTGAGTTCCTGCAGCTTCTTTGTGTGTTGCTACTGAATAATAAATAGTTTTGTGCTATTAAATAAGAGTAAGTTGGTGTGGGAGATAATGTAGCAATAGCTGAAACAATATTGAAGTGTTTAACATTGGCTTATATATTCAGATCCAAGCACATACGGGTGCTGCATGGCTTGTAATTGTAACATGGCTTCAATTTTTTTTTAAACTGTGATAATCCCTCTGAGAATTTAAGTTATTTCAAGGCATGTGTGGAGTACGCTCAATCGACAATGTTTGGAGGAGTAGCTTTGGAAACAGCACAGAGCTTGATACAATATGTGCTGGTGAAGCAAAAATACACTTTTAAAAATACTACCAATTGTTACACCATCAGCTTATATTGCTAAAATCTTTACTTTTTCTATTACTAGCTGAAATAAATCAGGAGGGATTGAATGTCCCTGTTTCATCCTAACTGATGATAGAAATTGCCAGAATTCTGCTTCAAATGTATGAATTGAATTGACTTCATTACTTACATCCTTCATATACAGTAGGATTTGGGGGCCCATCCCAAACTTCTTCAACTGTCTGAGGTGGATGAGGCGCTGTTGTGCTTTTTCCACCACACAGCCGGTATGCCTTCATATACTTCTCCCTCCATCTCCTCACGCTGGCTGCTTCGCCCTTCCCATCCAGTCATGGTGAAGGGCCTTGGCCTGAAACATTCCCACTGTTTATTCCCCTCTATGGATACTGCCTGATTTGCTGAGTTCCACGAGCATTTTCTGTGTGTTGCTCTGCAGAATCTCCTGTGTTTGTCATACTGGTGTTAGTTTTATAAATGCCTCAAATCTATTTATCATAAAACAAATTAAATGTATTATGCCTCGCTCGGCTCTAAAACTGGTTAGTTCTTTGAACAGTATAACATTCTGCTGTTTTTCAGGGGCAGTATAGTAGCCTAGCAGTTAGCGTAATGCTTTAAGTGGCAGGCATCAGCATTCATCTCCTGCTTCTGTCTGTAAGGAGTTGGTATGTTCTCCCTGTGACTGTGGATTTTCTCCAGGTGCTCCAGTTTCCTCCCACATTCCAAAGACTTGCGGGTTAGGGTTAGTAAGTTGTGGACATGCTGTGTTGGCCCAAGAAGCATGGTGACACTTGCAGGCTGTCCCAAGCAGATCCTCGGACTGTATTGCATGATAATTTATATTCTATATATATGGGATAAATAAAACTCTTACACTTTGAGTATACAGGTTCTCTCCAGCTTAAGGAAGCCCGACTTAATGTACAGCCCACTTTAAGCATTTGGGACACTGGTGGGATGTATTTGTGAGCCTGCAGGTATCATCTGCCATGTGAAATCTTGGTTCCAACATGCAGGTTGATGGGGATTATTTGGGGTACATGGAGCTTAGAAAAGTAGGTGATTATGCAGTAGGGAAACTCTAGGGAGCTTCCAGAGTAGTTACATGGTCGGCACAACATTGTGGGCCAAAGAGCCTGTAATGTGTTGTAGATTTTCTGTGTTCTATGTTCTACCAACAGTTCACAGGAATGGAGCCCTGCTGTAACCTAACGAGAAGCTGCCGTCATTAAGCTAATTCCTCATTGTTGCTGCATCTGCCTCCTTTGGAGCTTCTGATCCTTTCCCATTCCTGAGGGGCTTTTATTAGCTCTGCTTTATTTTTCCCAAACTTTCCATTATTTTTCCTCTGATAACCCTGGATGCAACAGGGTGCGGCAAGCAAAGTGTACGGTTTGTCTAAATAGAAAAGCTAGAGTTAAATGATTTTTCTAATTTATTTGGTGTGTTTTGAGGATTGCCGCCAACAACAAACATACATCAGTTATATAAAACCTGATTCTGATTCTCAGTTCCTCTAACAATAAGCACCAACATACCATTTGCCTTGCTGATTGCTGGTTGATCTTTCATGTTCACTTTGACTATTTCATGTACAATGATACCCAGGTCTCTCTGAAAGCCAACACCATTCAATCTCTCAAAGTTCTAAAATAAACTTGCTTTTATCTTTTACCTCTTCATATTTATATTTAATTTGCAATTTTCTATTTCCATTTTAGGATGAACTTTCAGATGCTAGCCAGGCATCCAGCTTGGTACCAACAAAACCCAATACTCCCATATCTGCTTTGCCAGACTCTGCCATGGGCGATTCAACGCCTCCAAGAAAGGAAAGCCTGGAGACCGAAGGGTTATTCAAAAACTTGAACCAAGCTAGTAGAAAACCAGATAACAGGAAAAATATTGATGTGCAAGTTCAGCAGGACACAAGAACGCTAGCAGTTGGTAGGTGCCTGAAACTGAACAAGTCTTGTTCTAGCAAAACTTCTGCTGCAGAAATTGATGAGGTTGGAATTATTTCACCAACGTTTTCCTCTTCCCTTGTGTTCAGTTGTTTTAGTCTTTCCTTGCTCAGTAATGCTTTTCAGAAGGCTGATAGGTTGCATGTCTAAGATTTGCCTTGTATAGAGGAATGAATTTGAGCAGCAGTAACTTTTTAAGAACAGAAGAAATAGACTCAGGTGAAGTTTTTTGACCATTTATGCCTGCACTACCATTGTATTATATTGTGGCTAATCTTTTACATTATTGTCGCTTTCCTGCAGTATAATCTTAATATCCACAAAGACCATAAGACACAGAAGAAGAATAAGGCTATTCGGCCCTTCAAATCTGCGCTGCCATTCCATCATATATTGTCCCTTTCAAACCTATTTTTCTACCTTCTCCCCATAACCTTTGATGCCCTTAGTAATCAAGAACTGATTCCAATTCTGAACCTATCAATGTCCTCTTTAAATACTTCCAATGATTTGGCCTCTACAGCCATCTGCAGCAACAAATTCCACAAATTCACTACCCCCTGGGTAAAGAAATTCTTCCTCATCTCTATTCTAAAGAGGCATTCCCTCTTTTTTGAGAGTTTGTCCTCTGGTCCTAGACTCCCCCACTATAAGAAACATCCTCTCCCCATCCACTCTATCTAGGCCTTTCAATATTTAATAGAGTTCAATGAAATCCCCCCTACCCCATTCTTCTAAACTCCAGTGAGTACAGGCCCAGAGCTATCAAATGCTCCTCGTATGTTAACACTTTCAAAATCATTCTCATGAGCCTCCTCTGGGCCCTCTCCATTGTCAGCACATCTTTTCTTAGGTATGTAGCCCAAAACTGCTCACAATACTCCATGTGGTCTGACCAGTACTTTATAAATTCTCAGCATTACATCCTTGTTTTTATTTCCTGAGTGGTGCCACAACAACATCTCTCACTCAGTGTCAGCAAGACCGAGGAGCTGGTTATTGACTTCAGGAGGAGGAAACCGGAGGTCAGTGAGCCAGTCCTCATTGGAGGATCAGGTGTGGAGAGAGTCAGCAACTTCAAATTTCTCGGAGTTAACATTTCAGAGGACCTGTCCTGGGCCCAGCACGTAAACACAATTATGAAGAAAGCACGGCAGCGCTCCTACTTCCTTGGGAGTTTGCAAAGATTCGGCACTACATCTAAGACTTTGGTAAACTTCCATAGATATGTGTGGAGAGTATATTGACTGGCTGTATCACAGCCTGGTATGGAAAAACCAATGCCCTTGAATGGAAAATCCTACAAAAAGTAGTAGATTCGGCCCAGTCCATAACAGGTAAAGCCCTCTCCACATTGAGGACATCTACACAGAGTGTTATTGCAAAAAAGCAGCATCCATCATCAGGGACCTCCACCACCCAGGAGATGCTCTCTTTTTGCTGCTGCCATCAGGAAGAAGGTACGGGAGCCTCAGGACTCTCACCACCAGGTTCAGGAACAATTATTACCCTTCAACCATCAGGCTCTTGAACCAGAAGGGATAACTTCACAACCTGTGGACTCACTTTCATGGACTCTTCATCTCATGTTCTCGATATTTTTTGCTTGCTTACCTATCCATCCATCTGTCCATTCGTCCACTCAATCAGCAAGTTTTAGATATTGTCGTTCATTGACATAATGTCATTATTGGGATTGGGCCTGTTGAGATATAAATAGGGCCTAAGGTTGTACAAAGCGAATGCTAAAAGGGATCTCAGTAGACAGACTTTTGGGGATTTTGTGATGTTCTGTTGCTTGGTTTATCAATAAAACAAAATAAAACTTCAGTATTCTCCCCTGAAATGGGATGCTATTGTGCAAGAGAGTTGAATTAATACGTTAACTGTATTAGCTCTGAAGCTGTGTGACAGCATTCCCAGTACGGTTGGATTGTTTACAATCTGAAACACTTGCTTGATTTTATGAGCACTTGTTCTTTGAATAACAACAAAGGCCTGAGAGAAAACAGCCTCTTTCACATGATTTCAAGCACATTTGTAAGCAACACAGTGTCCCCTAAGAGGCAGATTATGTTCTGCCAAGGGTGTGGATGGTGCAGTTAGGAAGATGTTGTTCATCTTGAGTAGCCCCTAGGATTGTGGACATCTTGTTTCCATTCTGGTTCTGTAGGTTTTGAGGTGACTGATGAGGCCCCTGGGGGACATGTAGACTCTTACACTGGCTGGCAGGAAGTGCCAGAAGAGTTGAGAATTGAGCAAGCTTGTTGGGTTGTTATGATCCTTCTGCCATTAATGCTGGGTTCTCCATGCTCCTGATACAAAGGTTTGAGATAATCAAAGCTGTCTTGAATGTTCCTCCATTACCTTTGAGAAGTCACAAGCCACAGATTCCCAGTATTCAGTGGAGATATTGCATATTTTGCAAGAAGTCTTTGAGAACACTCTTGAAATTTTCAGAATGAGTTTTAGAGTTCAGAATGGTGTTTGTTTCAGAAGTCAGTTTAGTTTTTCATAGCCTACTTATGTTCTTGTAATGGATTTGCTGACTTTCACCAAAGACAACAATCCTATATTCAATCTGATTGACAGAATTATATATGTAAGATGACTTGTAAGCTCGTTTTCATTAATGTTGTTCAAGGTATGACTGAAAATGAAGAGAAATCAGAGGTTCAAGCTATCATTGACTCAACACCTGAATTGGATATGGATCGTGAGTTTAGTGGCTACAAAGGAACAAGGTCAGTGTGTATTTTTACACAATGTTATTGATTAACCTTTAGCCTTACTTGAGCAACCAGGGAAGTAGATCAGTGAAAATGAAAAGGAATGTTAGGAAAAGGAGGAAACTCTTTGGGATGATAGCATTTGTGGAGGAAAAAAATATGTTAATTTCTCAAATTGATACTCTCATCAGAATTGGGAAAACAGAGAAAGGCTCGGGGAGAACAGACTCCAGCGAATGACCAGTGTTGAGTTGGAAAGAGAAATCCCTTTGGAGACAGCAGCAATTGTCTTACTTGTTTTTGCTCCTCCTCCCTCATGAGGCAAAGATTTACATGCACCTTCTCCAGCGCAGTGTAGTGCATTTGGTGCACTCAATATGGCTGCCTCTGTATTGTCAAGATCAGGTATAGAATGGGAGACCAAATTGCAGAGCAACTGTGCTTTGTTAGCAGTGACCATTTAAAGGAAATGAGGACGATACTCTCGAACAGATGAGCAGGAACTTCTTTAACCAAAGGGTAGTGAATCTATGTAATTCATTGCCACAGATGGCTGTGGAGGCCGGGCCATTTGCTATATTTAAAGCGGAGGTTGAGACGATCTTAATGTTACTGGACGAAGGTAGGAGAATGGAGTTGAGGGAGGTAATAAATCAGCCATGATTAAATGATGGAGCAGACATGATGGGCTGAATGGCCTAATTCTGCCCTTGTGTCTTATGGTCTTATAAGTGATGGTAAATTAAACAATAATACAAGAGCAAAATAGGATACATGTTCAAAACCTGAAATGTACTGTATGTTGGGAATGAGGATTAGAGAAGGTTTATTAACCATATATTTCAAGCATGAGAAAATTTGCAGATGCTAGAGGAACTCAGCAGGCTAGGCAGCATCTATGGAAAAGTTCCACTTGCCTCCGCGTCCAGAATATAATTCTCTCTAACTTCCACTATCTCCAATGGGATCCCACTACTAAGCACATTCTTCCCTCCCCGCCACTTTCCATTTTCTGCAGCGATTGCTCCCTACACAACTCCTTTGTCCATTCATCCCTCCCCACCGATCTCCTTCCTGATGCTTAGTCTTGCGAGCGGAATAGGTGCCATACCTGCCCCTACACCTCCACTACCATTCAGAGCCCCAGACAGTCCATTCAAGTGAATCTGTTGGGGTCACCTACTGGATCCAGTGCTCCCAGTGTGGCTTGCTGTGTTTCGGTGAGACCTGACGTAGATTGGGAGATTGCTTCTCCAAGCAGCTATACTTCATCCGCCAGAAAAAGCGGCATCACCTGGTGGCCACCCATTTCGATTCTATTTCCCATTCCCATTCTGACATGTCAGTCCATGGTCTCATGAGGCCATGAGGCCACACTCAGGAAGGAGGAGCAACACCTCATATTCCATCTGGGTAGCCTCCAGTCTGATAGCATGAACATTGATTTCTCAAACCTGCAGTAATTGTTCCCCCCACTCCTCACCATTCCCCATTCCCATTTCCCTTTTTCATCTTATCTCCTTGCCTGCCCATCACCTCCATTCATCTGGTGCTCCTCCCCCTTCCCTTTCTTCCATGTTCTTCTACCTTCTCCTATCAGATTCCCCCTGCTCCAACCTTTTATTTCTTTTCCAGTTCTTTACTTCACCTCTCCCCCATCTCTTGGGTTCACCTATCACCTACCACCTTGTACTTCTTCCTCCCCTCCACCCACCTTCTTAATCTAACTTCTCATCTATTTTTGCATTCCTGATGAAAGGTCTCAGACTGAAACGTCAACTGTTTACTCTTTTTGGTAGATACCGCCTGGCCTGCTGAGTTTCTTAACCATATATTTAATTAGTTTATGTAGAAATCGTATCAGATTGGAATCCTTCATTTTGCACAGTGCTCCTATAAAGATAATTTTTTCAAAACAAAAACGGTCTGTGGTTAGCTCTTATTAAATGGGTTCAATGCTGTAAGAAGTTCAGGAAACTTTCACATCCTAGCCCTGTCAA
Organism: Mobula hypostoma; assembly: GCF_963921235.1. NCBI lineage: Eukaryota > Metazoa > Chordata > Chondrichthyes > Myliobatiformes > Myliobatidae > Mobula > Mobula hypostoma. Next base: position 58,770,074 of record NC_086118.1, read on the forward strand.
TAATCTTGCTATTCTTTTTTTAAACAGCACGCCAACCCAGGGAATAGAGAACAAAGCTTTTGATCGAAACACAGAATCCATTTTTGATGAATTGTCCCAATCAGCTTCTGAGCTGATTGGTGATGTGGATGAAGGGGCAAATTTGCTGGGTAAGTGAAGGTCAATTGAAGGTGCAGCTTGTTTAAAAGTATGTGTCTGTGTCCAGCTTAGCTGAAGCTTAGCTAAATTCTTCATAGCTGAAGAAAAATAGTTCCTGGACTATTCAGAACAGGATGTAGAACCACAAGAACCAGCCCTTTGGCTCACAGTGCAGAGCTGAATTAATTAAACTAATAATGCCTAATTACACTGATCCCTTCAGCCTGTGCCTGTCTAAGCCTCTGAAGTACCTTTACTGTATCTGCTTCTACCCCCCATTCCAGGTACCCATCACTCTGCGTCATTTAAAAAAAAATAACTTGCCCACACATCTCTTTTGAACTCTCCCCGTCTAAAATGCATGCCCTTTTGAATTGGACATTCATTTATTTATTTGTTTGTGTAGAGATATTGCACAGTAACAGGCCCTTCTGGCCCAATAAGATGTGCAGCCCAACTATACCCACGGGACCAATTAACATACTAACTCGTACATCTTCGGAATGTGGGAGGAAACTGGAGCACCCTGACGAAACCCATATGATCACAGGGATAATGTACAAGCTCCTTACAGCCACTGATGGAATTGAACCAAGATTGCTGGCACTGTAATAACATTATGTTAACTATTGCATTATTATGCCTCCCTGGGGAAAAAGATACCAGCTGTCTAATCTATCTATGTCTCTCATAATGTTATCAACTTCTGTCTGGTCTCCCCTCATCCTTTGCCGCTCCAGAAAAACAGTTCAATTTTATTCAACCTCTTATAGCACTTACCCTGTAATCCAAGCATTCTCCTGGTAAGCATCATCTGCATCTTTTCCAAAGTCCCTATACCAGGGTTCCCAACTTGGTGTCCACAGACCCCTTCGTTAATTGTAGGGGTCTATTGCATAAAAAAGGTTGGGAACTCCTGCTCTACACCTTTCCTGTACTAGGGCAACCAGAATTGAATCCAATACTCCATATGCAAACTAACCAGTGTTTTATAAACGTACACAGAACCTCCTGACTCTTTAGCTCAATAAAGGAAAGCAGTTTGTCAACCTGAATCTCATGTATCAAAGGTTCATTCTGTAATAATTGATGAATAATACAGCAACACATGACTGGCTTAACTGTTGAAAATTGGGCCTGCAGATTGTTTCTATCTCCTGAAATAGTTTGTAATTTCTTAACCATCTGGGTCCCCAGTTAGGAGAAACATTCAGGGAATTTCCAGGTTACAAATGACCTGACATATGGAAATCTGACTTTACACAAATACACCCATGCATTTCTAAAGCATATCCCAAGGAAGTAGTATTAAACTATTTCATGGTGTTTATGAATGACTGGATTCAGTACATATTCCTTGTTTAATGGTTAGTGTTTATGGAGTGATAAAATATAGAAAACGGATATTTCTGATTTGCGGAGAGATGGGCTTAAAGACAGTTCTCAGATTAACCTTTCTGTATGCTGGGACTGCCAGAGTTATGTAGTGACTAGTATTGTTTCCTGTTTTGTGTTTAGCTTAATCTCAGTATGACATGTTTATAGCTCACTGAAATGAATATTGGAATCTGGTCTTTTAATCCAAGCTTCTTTTCAAAGTCAGGAATGAGGCACAAAACTTTATTTTATTAACAGTTGATAGAACAAAAAGAACAGGAATAGAATAGTGACAGGGGTTGACTCCTTGAAGATGAGAGAGAAATAAAAATGGTGCTTAGCATAAAACAACTATTTTTATACTGCTGAGATTAGGAAAATTCCATTCAAATAAGAGACAACCATTTAGAAAGTATTAATTTGAATAGTGCAGTACCAAATTAACTGATGAGAAAGCACTTGTATACTTAATACAGAACAAAGAAGCTTCCAGAGCTTTCCAGAATTACACTTTGTATAACAATGAGGTGTATTAAACTTATGTAAAATACAAGGGATAATAAATTGTTAAACTGCAAAGAAAAGAACAATCAATCAGTCTAATCTAAAAATTAAACAGTTAGATCTAACATAAATTCACAACGTATTGTGAAAATGCACTTAAAAGAATGGATATGATTTGACTATAATGCTAATCTAGATATTTATTTCACCTTTGTTTTAATTAAGAGTAAACCAGGTTTCCTCATGATCATATTTTGGAATTCTCCACATTATAGTTGATGTTGCAATCTCAAACAAATTTACTAGATAGCCATTAAAGGTTCAACTGTGCATCAGATATGAAATGGACTTGTGCAGAAGAATCTACTGAGTTATCCAAAGAGATGATACATGGAAGGAGCTTGGGGCCTGGGCTCTGACAGTAGAGGGCTGTGCATGTGGAGCTGAGTGACTCATGGCTTGTATTTACAAGCCAGACTGACAGAGTGGAGGTGGGAGAGATTGCAGCAGTAAGGTGGAGTGAGTTAAGTGAAGTAACTCAGAGAAGAATAATGAGCATAGCTGTCAGAGGAGGGCTAAATGTAAAAGAAAAATTTGCGTGTTTTTTTATTAAAGGAAATATTATTTGAGGAAGTGAATCCAAAGAAAATTTAAGTGTGTTTAGTTTCAAATGAACCATGTTTAATTGTCTGAGTCACTCTTAATAGCAACACACACCAAATGCTGGAAGAACTCAGCAAGCCAAGCAGACCCTGTCCTGCTGAAGGGACTCAGCCTGAAACGTCGACTGCACTCTTTCCATAGATGCTGCCTAGCCTGCTGAGTTCCTCCAGCATTTTGTGTGTGTTGCTTGGATTTCTAGCATCTGTATATTTTCTCTTGTTTAGCATCTTATTCCTAGTGTGTAAATCTTTCATGTTTCAAAGACTGACCAGAAAAAATATTCTGTTGTGCACAAAATTATAGATAAGCTTCTTAAATGGAAAATAGCACTGAAATTCAGAATAATTTCTAAAACTGTTAAGTAAAATTAGTTTTTTGTTTTAATTTTCTTTTGTGGGTTGTAGAACAAAACCTTTTGACAATATGGAACCTGTGCCGTACTTGTTATCTGATGTAACGCATATGTATGTTTTAAACAGCATTTGAGTTACCTATTATAACAAAATGCTGTGTTTATAACCAAAAATGAAGTACAACTCAATTGGATCCTAATATTAGAATCTGTCATGATGTATTTACCAGACACTTGAGTGCCAGTTTATGAACAAGCTGCAGGGTACAAAGACTAAAAAAAATTAAGTGAGGCAGTTTGAGAGCTCAGTGATGCAAAACAGATTGCAGGATGTCATTTCTGAAGTGCTTCTGATTTTACAGATACATCCACTCTTTTGCCCCTTCACTCTCCTAATTTTTCTCTCCGTCCTACTACATTTCACGTTGTCAGCGTGTGCAAGGGAATGTTTTTTTTTACAGTGCTCAATATTGAATCCTCAGTTTTGTGTTTTTTTTAAATTTAAAGGCCATATAACCACTTTCCAACTGTCCCGTGGTTTCTCTCCATGCTTTATTGGTGTCCTGTTCTGAGGACTGTGGCTTCTTGAGCATTGAGCTCTGGTACCTTGGATTTTCTCAGGAAGTGTAACATGTAAAAGTTGTACTAAGAGGAAATGCAAATTGGCAAATGGTTTAAAGATCAAAGACTCAGACTTGACCAATATTCAGGATGCCACATAAGAAATGCTAAGTGGGTGTGTGTGTGTGTATATATCTCAATCAGATGTTTAGTGATATAAATGCAGTGCATCTTGGATCCTAAGCAATTTCTCATTCCTGCATCACCAATTTGGGTACCTAACATATAGAACATTAAACAGCACTGGAGCAGGCCCTTCTGCCCACAATGTCTATGTTAACCATGATGCCAATCCAATCTAATCCTATCTGCCTGCACATAGTCTTTGCCTGTTCATGTGCCTGTTGAAATGCCTCTTAAACACTGTTATTAGATCTGCTTCACTTCTTTACCTGTCTTTCTTTGTCCTTTCTCCTCTTCAACCAGAATGTCATTGATTTTGCTTTAAATATGATTCACCACCCCAGCAGAGTGGCATTAAATTTGCTTGAAGACCATATGACCATAAGGTATAGGAGCAGATTTAGGCCATTTGGCCTATTGAGTCTGCTGTGCTATTTCATCATGACTGAGTATATATCAAATATGACTTGATGCTCAAGCAATTATTTTTAATCCAGAACTCCAGCAATTCTGCCAACAGGTTTTTTGTTCCTGTAGCTGGTTATTCCTCTATAAAACTTTGTCCAGGTAGGGAGGTAAGCAGACTGTGTGTGTGCACAAGTCCTAAAGAACGCCATGGCTGTGCGATTGGACACAGAATATTTTGTTCTGCTTATAATGTTCTTTCATTCTGTCATTTGCATGTTCCTTTTTGTAGTATTTGTGCAAGTAGAGCTGTACATAATGTTGCTTTCATACATCCGTGTGCAGCCACAGTGGCAATGGACAAAAGATGAATATGTTATGTGTTCCCTCCCACCTGTAATGCAGGTGCTGTGCGAGAGCACTGCATTATGTGCACCACATACTGTTAATAATAGAAGTAGCTTTCATTCTCAAGCTAATTAGCATTTTTCTTCTCATGCTTCCTTTCTCTGGGGCTGCTCACCCAGGGGAGTTTTCTGGTGTGTATATTTTCATGTACCGTATACTATACTCCCACTGGTGTTTTCTGTCTGTTTAGTTGTACTGTTTTTCCATCTTTTAGTCACTGAGACTTGTTTCTTTTATTGTACAAATGGTAGTACTTCGTTGCTGTACAAGAATGTGCTTCGTAATTTTAAGGGATGCAGCATCTAAATACAGTAAAACAGCGATAATCCGGCACCCTTGGAGCTTTGACATACCAGGCTTTCTGGATCACTGGATATTGTATACATTACACCAACGCACTTTTATTTCACATTTATTTCAAACAAGTTGAATATACAAGCACTCTGGACCTCAACTTCAGCCATGACCTTTCCTAATACCTAGCATTCCCGACCCAGGTTCCAGCTGCCCACCCCGTGACCTGCCACATAAGTATGTGTTAACGAATGCGTAAGATGCTGAACAAATGGATACCGGATTTTCGGAGTTTTACTGTATTATTGCTTGAATGTGAAGATGAAAATAATTATGAATATTTATGGCACAAAGAACCTACTCACCCATAGTCTGTGCTGGTTGGAAAAGGAATAGCCCAATTCAAAGGCCACTAGATTGACTGAGTTGTGGGGGGTGGAGAGAGCAGGGGCAGCACTGTACAGTAGCAGTTAGTGTAACTCCAATGGAGTTTAATTCTCACGGCTGTCTGTACGTTCTCTCCATGACAGCATGGGCCTCCTCTGGGTCTCTGGTTTCCTCCCACATTTCAAAGATGTATGGGTTAGGATTAGTACATTGCAGGCATGCTAATGGTGGTACCGGAAGTGTGACACTTGTGGGTTGCTTGGCATAATCCTTGGTGATTTAATTTGACGCAAATTATGCATTTCGCTGTTTGTATCGATGTACATATGAAAAATAAAGCGAATATATCTAATCCCATCCTCTAACGTAAGGACTTCTGCCCTGAAAGGAAAAATAGTTCCTTGAGTATATTTCTGGGTAATTTTTTTTGTGATGTGGTCTCTGGCCCTATCAGTTTGTGAAATCCAAATCGCTATCACCCACAAGATGGCAGTGGGTGTTTTGCTCATCTCCCCACTAATCCATCTGTGCTTTTCTAATTCTTTTCATCTCTTTTCTCATGAAAATATCCTCCTTATTAACTTGTAATTTTATAGACCCCACTTCAGTACCCGTCAATTGCCACTATTTGGAAAAATGCAAACCAGCTCATACCTACAATTTTCAGTCCTGGCAAAATCCTCTTGCCACTCTCCAGTGTACTAGCATCTTTCCTATAATATGGTGAGCAGAACAGTACACATTATATGAGCTTTACTCAAACTAGTATTCTAAACAGTTGCAATACCCTCAAAATGCTGGAGGAACTTAGTAAGTCAGGCAACATTTATGGGGGGAATAAACAGTCAACATTTTGGGCCAAGACTGTTCATCCAGCATTTTGTGTGTGTTGCTTAACATTTCCAGCATCTGCAGAATATCTTTGGTTCTAAACATTTCTTGTATGACCTCCCTGCTTTATTGCATTGTCCCAGTTAAGAAAAAACATCTTCTGTTGCTCCTTAACACCTTGCTTTCATTCAGGATCTGTGAACATGCACTCTAAATTCTTTCCTTTCCTCCATGTATCTCAATGTTCTCCCAATTTTACTGTGTTTTTCTGCATCTTTACCTCCACAAGTGCATTACACTGTATTTGCCATTTTTCTGCCCAGCTAACTAGCTCCTATATTGTCATACATTTTTCCTCATTCTGATGTAACAAATAATGCTGGAACCTCACTGGGTCATCCATCCAGTCACTAAATTATCTGTCAACCTTTGCTTCCCGCCATTTATCTCCAGTGTTGTCTACATATTCTTCTATAATCCTTTAGTTTTTCCCATGTGCTCTGGTTTCCTCCCACATTGTAAAGACATAATGGGCTGTTAACTATCCAGAGTGTAGGTGGCTGGTGAGAACATCAGAGAAATATTCATGGGAGTGTGTGGATAGATTAGGTTACAGGGGAACTACCTGCCATTTGGACCATGTCAAAGTCTTGCTAAAGTGTGTTGTCCTTATTGAGCCTCCTTGTCACTTCCAAACATTCAGCTTAATCAGGCATGATATTCCTTTAACAAAGGTATATAGAATGTTCTTGATTAATCACTGCTCTACTGATTGTTTATCTGTTCAGTTTTACCCAATGATACAATGTTAGATCTCCAAACCTCCAGCATCACGAGGTAATGATGCAGCTCTATAAAACTCTGGTTAGGCCACACTTGGAGTACTGCGTCCAGTTCTGGCCTTCTCACTATAGGAAGGATGTGGAAGCATTGGAAAGGGTACAGAGAAGATTTACCAGGATGCTGCCTGGTTTAGAGAGTATGGATTATGATCAGAGATTAAGGGAGCTAGGGCTTTACTCTCTGGAGAGAAGGAGAATGAGAGAAGACATGATAGAGGTGTACAAGATATTAAGAGGAATAGATAGAGTGGATAGCCAGCGCCTCTTCCCCAGGGCACCACTGCTCAATACAAGAGGATATGGCTTTAAGGTAAGGAGTGGGAAGTTCCAGTGGGATATTAGAGGAAGGTTTTGTATTCAGAGAGTGGTTGGTGCATGGAATGCACTGCCTGAGTCAGTGGTGGAGGCAGATACACTAGTGAAATTTAAGAGACTACTAGGCAGGTATATGGAGGAATTTAAGGTGGGTGGTTATATGGGAGGCAGGGTTTGAAGGTCGGCACGACATTGTGGGCCGAAGGGCCTGTACTGTGCTGTACTATTCTATGTTCTATGTTCTATCACTCCTGTAGCTGGTGAGAATGGGCAGGTGATGATCAGAGTCACTCTTCTTTTAAAAGCTGGGGATAAATTGCATCAGGATTTGATGACTTGGCCACTTTCATAATGCTAAACTCCTGAATACTTACAATATTTGCCCATTTAATATTTTGTATTCTGCCAATTAGCAAGCAGTGTCAATATTGGGCTTCTGTTGTAAAAGTGACCATGAAGTATGCATTAAGTTTGTTCATATAGAGACTTCTCCCCCACACAGAGTATGTGTTTGGTTCCTGAAGTGCTGTATTCCTTCATTAGTTGTTTTCTTGCTCTTAAAGTATTCTTAAAACATTTTAATATTTTCTTTGATTTATTTCTTTGTTATTTCTTCATATGTCTGTTTTCTTTTCTAATTTCCATAAGACATACGAAGGAGCAGAATCAGGCCATTTGGCCTGTCAAATCTGCTCTAGCCTTCCATTGTGGCTGATTTATTATCACACTCAATCCCATTTCAATTTCACTTTAAAATTTAAACCTTTTAAAACTTTTTGTTGTATGAAGCTCTTGGTGTTTAACACAGGAGCAAGTGTATTTGCTGTGCCTTCCCCAATTTACAACCTTTGCTCCTATTTCATTCTTTCTTTTCCCATATTATGCTGTATATAACTGAATTATGATCACCCCCAAAACACTGATCTCTGCCACTGGGGGAAAACAGTGTGAGGCAAAAAATGCAGGTTAGTTAGACCAACATCTGCTGGAACCATTTATAAAAGATCAACAAACATTGGGATGTGCAGGAAGTCATAATTTGATCAAGCAGTATCCACAGGGATTTATGGAGGAAATCATGAGGAACATAGAGCAGAACAGTACAGCACAGCACAGTATGGGCTCTTTGGTCCACAATGTTGTGCCAGCCTATATTAATCTTCTCCACCATCAATCTAACCCTTCCTTCCCGTCTACAAAACCTATGCCTAAGAGTCTCTTGTGTTCCAGGCACCCACCACCCCTGTTATTTGAAAAGAAACCAACATCTGACAACTTCTTTAAACTTTCTTCCACTCACCTTAAATGGATGTCCTCTGATATTAACCATTGCAGCCCTGTGAAAAAATAAGTACTGGCTTTCCATTCTGTCACTGCCTATCATAATCAAATACACCTACATCATCCTCTGTTGCTCCAAAGAGAAAAGTTGTTGCGCACTCAACCTATTCTCATAAGATATGCTCTCTAATCCTGGCAGCATCTTGGTAAATCTCTGCACCCTCTCTAAAGCTTCCATATCTTTCCTATAATGAGACAACCAGAACTGAACACCATACTCCAAGTGTAGTCTAACCAGGATTTTATAGAGCTGCAACATAACCTTTTGGTTCTTGAACTCAACCCTGACTAATAAAGGGCAACACACTATATGGCTTTTTAAACACCCTATTAACTTGCACGGCAACTGTGAAGGATCGATGTACATGGACCCCAAGATCCCTCTGTTCCTCCATACTGCTAAGAATGCTGCCATTAGCTCTGTACTCTGTCTTCAAGCTCAGTCTTACAAAGTGTATGATTTTAGACTTTTCCTTGTTGAGCTCTATCTGCCACTTCTCAGCCCAGCTCTGCACCTCATCAATGTCCCATTATAACCTATGACAACCTTCTACGCTATCCACAAAACCACCAACATATGGTATCATCAAGTGTACACAGTTCAATACAAATCAACTATTTTTAAGCACATGGAGGGTACACATTGGAAGTAGAAATGCCTCTCTTTGTGTGGCGCTTTGGTTGCAGACTAGATGAAACTTAATGGGTCTTGTGGTTTGCTTATTAATGAAATGACTATTCACCTTGATTTCAGAACTTAAATGAGACCATATTGGTTGATAGTTATAAACTTTGCCAATGTAAACAGTTTTCAAGGAATAAGTTGGACAGCTTAGGAACTGTTTTTAACTAGTCATCCATTAATCTCCGGGCCTGCTGACTGTGTGCTATAGCTGACACGATTCATCTGATGAAGCAGAGATAGAAACTTGGCAAATATGCAGCAGAATCACTCAGTACCTTCAAGTGGGGTGGTTGATAGTTTGGTATTCACCTGTTATTCATTTCTGCTGTGTTTTCAGTTACTTTTATTGGTGTCTTCTCTTCCCTGAGCCATACGTAAATAATAATGAAAAGATTTTTATGGTTGTGAAGAATCATTGCTTACTGGTGCTGGTTATCTTCAGGGATTGAGCTGACTATACTCGAATCATAAAAATATTGACAAGTAGGGTCACCACGGTAGCGTAGCAGTTAGCACAACACCATTACAGCTTAAGACGTTGGAGTTCATTTGTGGCACTGTCTTTAAGCAGTTTGTACATCCTTCCTGGGACCATGTCCATTTCCTCGGGGTGTTCCAGTACCAGTTAGTCGGTTAATTGGTCATTGTAAATTGGCCTGTGATTAGGCTGGTGTTAAATAGATGGGTTGTTGGGCAGTGCAGCTCATTGAGCCAGAAGGGCTGATTCCATGCTGCATCCTTAAATAAATAGTCAATGCCTTTTGTGGGTGAATGAGTGCAGTAGACTCTGAAGTTACTGTTTGGTCTGATTATTGCATGAAATGACATGGATATGCTGACCACATCATTCCCACTCAGGCCACATTTGTGCTGTAATCTTCATGCATTTCATTACTTGCCTGTGTGTTTCCTTCATGCCGCATCTTACGTGAATGTTTCCCTTCTTACTGCTTCACTTGGAATGCATGGGCTCTCAGATCATAATATCGTTGGTAAGGCTTTTGGCACCCTTGTGAGAAATTACAAGTGGGGCATTGTGTTGTGCTTGCATAGGGCACTACTTTGAAGACCTTCATGTCCTGATGAAGGGTCTCGGCCCAAAATGCTGCCTGACCTGCTGAGCTCCTGCAGATTTTATGTGGGTTTCACTACATTTTGTTTCCTCCTTGTCACATTGCAAAGTGACCTTTTCTCTCAGTTCAAATTAAAACTTTGAACCCGGTTTCCATTATAACCTTAGATTTCCATAAAGAAACCAGTTTTTCAACAGGTAACTGCAATATTTCCAGCATGTCATTCTTTGCAACATCCGTTAGCTACAATATGACATGATCCCACCTCCAGCCACATCTCCCTCTCCCCGCCCCTTTCTGCTTTCCAAGGGGATCACTGTGACTCCTTGGTCAGCTCATCCCTCCCCCTCCCCAGGCACTTTTCCCCTGTAACAGTAGGAGGTATAACATCTGTCCCTAACCTCCCCCCTCACCAGCACACATGGCCCTAAGCCAGCGGTTCCCAGCCACCGGGTCGCAAAGCATGTGCTACCGGGCCGCAAGGAAACGATATGAGTCAGCAGTACCTTTCCTCATTCCCTGCCACGCTGTTGGACTTGAACATAGGGATGCCAACTGTCCCGTATTTGCCAGGACATCCCGTGTATTGGGCTGAATTGGTTTGTCCCATACGGGACCGCCCTTGTCCCGTATTTCCCCCGCTAAGGTAGAGCGTTCCTATGAAACCTTTTGTGCCGAAATGACGTAAAGAGAAGGAGCAATTACCATTAATTTATATGGGAAAAATTTTTGAGCGTTCCCAGACCGAAAAACTAACCTTCAAAATAACACATAAAACCTAAAATAACACCAACATATAGTAAAAACAGGAATGATATGATAAATACACAGTCCATATAAAGTAGAAATAATGTGTGTACAGTATAGTCAGGAAGATTAAGCCAAAACCGATTTGTGGGGAAGAAAATCGGCACGTACGCGCATGCGCATGTCGCGCATGCACACACAGGTGCTGGCGCAAGGCTTCATGGTCATAGTAGTCCTTGCTGGGGTAAAACAAGTGTCCTGGGATTTGACTGCTACTTTTGTCCCTTATTTGGGAGTGAGAAAATTGGCAACCCTAACTGTAAAAGACATGTTGAGGTGAGTTTAACCCTACTTGAACAGCCCCCCCCCCCCCAGTTGGCCGGTCCGCAAGGATGTTGTCAATATTAAACCGGTCCGCGGCGCAAAAAAGGTTGGGGACCCCTGCCCTAAACAATTCTTCCCAATGAAGTAGTCATCCTTCAGCCTGATTTTTTTTTTTGCATCTGCTGCTGCATTTGTGGCCTCCTGAATGTCAATGAGACCAGGCATAAACTAGGTGACCATTTACAAAACACCAGTGCTCCGTCTTCTGTGGACATTGGGAGCTCTTGGTTGCTAGTCATTTTAAATCAAAGTTAAAGTACAAATATGATCAAAATATGCTTACTACATACAACCTTCAGATTCATCTCCTTACAGGCAGCCAGAAAACAAAGAAACCTAAGAGAACCCATTTAAAAAAAAACATCAAACACCCAAAACACAGGAAAATAAACTAATCATGCAAACAAAACCAAAGAAACAAATGAAGTTCACAAAAGTGAGTTCACAGCCGCGAAGTCAGTCATACTGTCTTAGTTCAGCACAGAGACGAGTAAACCTTGTGGAGCAGTGAGCTGAAGAGGCCTGTCCTTGACCTCCAGCCTCAACACCATGATCTTTTCAATTGTCCAAATCTTGGGTTGTTCTTTGCTGTCAGACCAGGGCTCTGCAGCTTTGAGATGCTCTCAAGCCCGGGCCCCTCTGCCTCAATTTGTCCCAATGCCTAAATCAGTCAGACCGTGGTTCTTTCCTCGCTCTCGGGCCTTGCTGCCACGGTTCTACCGCATCGAATTGCCTCTGAACACTCCAGCTATGGCCAAACATTGACTCATTTCCTGTTCTCGTTCTCGGGCCCGGGCCCTGCTGCCTTGATTTGGCCTGTACATGCTTCGCTGCAACCACACCACACCAGAATGTCGGTCCTCTGCCTCTTCCATTGCCAAGTCAGTTCAGATTGGCAATGTTCTTGGGCCGCTGCTCTACTCACTTTATACATATGACTGTGGTTAGGCACAGCTCCAATGCCATTTTCAAGTTTGCTGATGACACCAGTGTTGTAGGCCAAATCAAAGGTGGTGATGAATAAGCATATATCAGAGGGAAATTGAAAACCTGGCTGAGCGATGGCATAACAACCCCCTCTTACTCAATGTCAACAAGGAGCTGATTATTGACCAGGAGGAGGAAACCAGAGGTCTGTGATCCAGTCCTCATCGGGGGATCAATGTGGAGAGGGTCATTTCATAGGACCTGTTCTGAGCTCAGTACATAGATGCAATTGTGAAGAAAACACAGTAGTGCCTCTACTTCCTTAGGAGTTTGCGAAGATTCGACATGACATCTTTGACAAGCTTCTATAGATGTTTGGTGAATAGCATATTGACTGGCTGTATCGCAGCCTGGTATGGAAACACCAATCCCCTTAAATGGAAAATCCTACAAAAATTAATGGATATGGCCCAGCCCTTCACGGGTAAAACCCTCCCCACCATTGAGCACATCTATTCAGGGTGTTGTCACAGGAAAACAACATTCATCATCAGGGACCCCACCACCCAGGCCATGCTCACTTCTCGCTGCTGTCATCAGGAAGGTACAGGAGCCTCAGGACCCACACCACCAGGTTCAAGAACAGTTATTATCCGTCAATCATCAGGCTCTTGAACCAAAGAGGATAACTTCACTCAACTTCACTTGCCCCATCACTGAAGTGTTCCCACTCACTTTCAAGGACTCTTCATCTCATGTTAACAATATTTATTGCTTATTTATCTATTATTATTTCTTTCTTTTTGTATTTGCACTGTTTTTGTTGGGTGGCCTGTAATATAGCCCCCCCCCATTAAAATGGTCATACCTTTCTTATTACTCAGTTCCACCATAACACCTAAACTAGATGGGTTTTTTGATAATAAATTCACTTTGAACTTTGAGGATAAGGTTAAATGCAAATCAGAGGAACACCACTTCGCATTCTGTCGAGGTAGTTTACAGTCTAACTGCATGAATGCGGAATTCTCCAATGAACGGTACATCACTCCTGAACTACCTAGCACCTCTGCAGCCAACACAGGCCCCCATCATCCTGTTTTTTCCCCCTCCTCCACCCACACCATCTTTCTGCATCCGCATACTCCTCCCCCTTCCCCACTATCTACATCTGTCTCCCCGCCTACCTTGCTTGATTCCATGTACTGGCTTCTGTCACTATTTCCACTCTCTCCTCCTCCATCTGCTTATCACCCCCCCCCCACATTGCTACCTCTTATTTCAGCCCTTTCCTCCATCTTGTATTTTGGTGATTCTCCCCTTTGTCTTTCAGTCTAGGTGAAGGGCCTGAACTCAAAATGCCAACTGTCTTATTCCCTCTATATATGCTGCCTGACTGGCTGAGTTCCTCCACATCTTATGTGTTCCGCAGTTCTACAGTGCCTTTTGGTACAAGGGTAGGGGATAGGAGCAAAGAGGGTTATACTGGTTTTAATGTATCAACACTGCTGAGACCATTCCACTCATGAAATGACAGGAACAGGTACAGGTTTCCCCCGCTATCCGAATGTAGAGCGTTCCTGTGAAACCGTTCGTAAGCCAAAATGGCGTAAAACGAAGAAGCAATTACCATTAATTTATATGGGAAAATTTTTTGAGCGTTCCCAGACCCAAAAAATAACCTATCAAATCATACCAAATAACACATAAAACCTAAAATAACACTAACATATAGTAAAAGCAGGAATGATACGATAAATACACAGTCTATATAAAGTTGAAATAATGTATGTACAGTGTAGTTTCACTTAACAGAATCGGGAAGTTTGAGCCAAAATCAATTTGTCCAAAAAAATCGGCACGTACATGCATGTGCACGTCACGCATGCACACACACCTGACTGCGCAAGGCTTCATGGTCACGGTAGTCTCTCTTGGGTAAACACAAGTTTAAAGCGCGCGTCTTTTTTCGTAAAAGCGAAAATCCTCTTTCGGTTAATGAAAACAGGTACTAATGTAGGTTTTTCATAAAAGCAAAATGTTGTAAAGAGAATGTTCAGAAAGCGGGGGACACCTGGTACAGTTATCTGATGTTGTTCCAACCAAGGCCTTTTAGTAAGACAGCAATCCTCCTTTTCATAGAGTTACAGATCATTGAAACAAACCACCAAGTCTGTACTAGCTAGCAAACATCCGCTGACACTAATCCCATTCTTATTCTCCCCACTTTCCCATCAACTGGCCTGGGATTCCACCACTCATCTACATACTACAGGCAATTTACAATGACCAGTTAATAGCCAAACCTGCATTCCTTTAGGATTTAGGAGGAAATCCGGTCACAGAATGTACAAACCCCATACAGACAGCATTGAAACTCTGGAATGAACCCAGTCACTGCAGTTGTTCAAAGTTCAAAGTAAATTTATTACCAAAGTACAAATACAACTCTTGAAATTTTTTTTCTTGTGGGCATTCACAGTAAGTACAGGACGCACAATAGAAACAAAAGTATGACCACTCCCAGCAAACGTACAAAAGAAAACAAACTGTGCAAATACAGAAAGTAATAAATAAACGAATAACAAATATCAAGAACATCAGATGAAGAGTTCTTGAAAGTGAGTTCATAGGTTGTGAGAACAGTTCAGTGATGGGGTGAGTGAAGTTATCCCCACTGGTTCAAGAGCCTGATACTTGAGAGGTAACAATTGTTCCTGAACCTAGTGGTGTGGGTCCTGAGGTTTCTGCACCACCTTCTGATGGCAGCAGCGAGAAGTGAACATGGCCAAGGTGGTGGGGGTACTTGATCCGTGTAGATGTGCTCAATGGTGGGGAGGGCATTACCTGTAATGGACTGGTCTATATCTACTACTTTTTGCAGGTCTTTCCAGTTTTGTCAATATTTTCAAACTTCAAATGTAAGCTGCCTTTCTTCTACAGTACTCCCTTTTGCTATCATTCTGCACAACTCCTGTGTAAAGCAGCAGCCTTCTAATGCAAGATGAGGCTAGCATTAGGTGATTCTGGGGGCACCGGGTATAGATTATGTCAGTGTGCTTGTGGAACGAGACTAGCAATCCAGAGACCTATTCAAATTCATCAGGAATATTTGAGAAATTAAATAAATCTGGTCAACTATGGTGAAGGTTGCTACCAAATTACGTTAGAAATATAATTTGTTCACCAATTCCAGCACTTGCTAGTTTGGCCACAGCTGACTAGTCCACACTGCTTGCTGTATGTTAACATCCATGGAAATGGCCAATTGAACATCTTGGTGATAGAGGGCACCATGGACAAAAGGCAGAGCTCCGAGCCGCCCTGTCATGAATCATCTGCTACAGAAGCAGTGTTTCTCCACCACTCCTAGTTATTTTTGCTTGCTTGACTACTCAGCGTGGCTCCAGATAGTGATTGAGGTAGAAATATTGAGGAAGAGGGCACAAATTTGAACTGTTCAATACTCACTACTGATTCTCAGTCTCAAGCAGTGAGATTCTGCTTGAACACAATATTTGTCACTTTTCATTGGAAGAAGGTGCATACATGAATCTAGCAATCACTGCAAATTTCAGTGATTAAATTAATTGAATCTGATTTTTTGCCATTGATTTCTGTTTTTGGCAACACTAGAGTGGAATTAAGATTTTGAAGGATGATCTATGTCTTGTTACTGCATTCATTCTTGGTTTCAAATGGACAAACTTGTTTTTGAAACCTCATCCAATCTAGTACGTAAGGTTGGTTTGCAGAGAAATACACTTGGTTCAGGTAGCAAGCAACTTCTTCAGTTTGACCTGAATTAAAATGCAAAATATTAGGTATCTCTTCTGTGATGAAACCTCCCCACAGAAAGCAATGGTTCTCTGAAGGAAAATTTATTTTAGAAAAAAGTAACCATTCAGGGCGGAGGGTGAAACCATTCGATAAACTAATGGCTGAACAGTTTGGTGATTTGTGACTTACTTGAAACCTTCTGCGCCGATCTGGTCGTTCCTCTTTTATATTGAGGTAATGAAGCCAGCACAGATCAATGTCCCACTACCCCTTGCCAACCCAGGGTAAACCATTTTTGACTAATTCTCACAAAATGCTCGAGGAATTTAGCAGATCAGGAGAGGAATAAGTATTCAACATTTCAGAATGAGATGTTTCATGAGGACTCATAGATGCTGCCTAACCTGCTGAATTCCTCCAGCATTTTATGTTTGTTGCTCTGGATTTCCAGAATCTGCAGAATATCTTGTATTTTGACTAATTCTGCTCCTTCCATTGCTTCCCAATCCAGTCCTTGTTTCATGTGCGGCTTGTAATCACATTCATCACATATTTTGCTCCTGCCTTGTCTGCTGAGCCATTACGGGAAGACGTCTGCTACAGTAGGTTTTGAATGTGGTACGGTTAAATCTTGGTCTTCCAATTGGTAGCATTATTTTTCAGTTTTATTTTTTAAGTAACAGCTGGCCATTAGTAAATGTAAATAAGCTTGTCATGAGCTCGTATTATTGAAATTATTCAAAACTGGGAGATGGTACCCTCCAGGTTTCTCCTGTGGTACTCACTTCTGCTTGGGAATAGGCTGAGCTGATAATCATTCTGCCTTTAATGTATTGCCAGGTATGGGTCGAGAAGTTGAGAATCTTATTCAGGAAAATACACAGCTGCTGGAGACCAAGTAAGTCTCAATTGTTACTGTTCCTATTCCTGCTGAACTTTTTTAATGCAGCTGTCTGCAGGTACACATGCATACATTTTAGGAGGAAAACTTTGAAAATGCTTTCAACAGAGTTAACTTATAAAATATTAACATACATTCTTAAGCTATAGTAGGTAATTTTATGAGGGTTCCCCCAGAAATAAGTTTTGGGTCCTCATAAAAATACCATCCTCTGCCATGAAAAATAGAACAACTGATACCTGTGGATCTTCACTCCAGTGACAAATTAAGGAAAAACTCTGTCAAGACAAGAACAAATCAGGAAGGATTGGGACTTTGGTTAAAATCAGTCTAGAGCAGAACTGATCAGTCCATAAAAACATGTTAATCTTTGCATACAGTGGCTTTTGAACAATCATATCTATTCATGTTAATAATCACTTGGATATGTATAATGTTCTGAGCTTCCCTGTGCACTAGTATCTTCACACACTTCCCAGTTTGAGATCTAGTTGTATTAATGAATCTCTGTGCTGTGTTAAACAATGAAAATGCTGCTGTTATCCTGGGAGTACTATCTCTGTGAATTAATTTCTCCTACTTTGGAAGAGATCAGTTCAAATTAAACTTCTATTGATCTGTGCAGAGCTGTATTTAAGTTATTTATGGCATTAAATAATGAGGGAACTTCTGAATTGAGCCTGAAGTTGCGTGCATGGAATTGAAGCCTGAGGAGAATGCTAATGCTTAGTAAGCCTACAATGCTACTTCTTCATTTCTCAAGAACTAGCATGATGCTGTATTTATTTATTTTAATTAGAGATACAGACCTTTCCTGCCCAGTGAGCCTACACTGCCCAATTACACCCATGATCTACTAACTCGTACGCTTTTGGAATGTGGGAGGAGACTGGAGCATCCAGAGGAAACATACACGGTCTCAGAGTGAATATACAAACTCCTTACAGGGAGCGGTGGAATTGAACCGGGTCTCTGGTGCTGTATTAGCATTACACTAATGGAAGCTGTTCCAAGGAAGTGGCTATGGTGAAATGGGAGAGGAGAATAAAATGTTAAACAGAGTGTTGTGGAGGCGTACTCTTCCTAATTCCCTTTGGTGATTTCTTTGAGTATAATTGGGATCTTTCCAAGTGAAGAATTGTGACAGTCTCCCCATATATGTGATAAAGTTGAGTTGATTTACCAAGGGTGCAGAGAATGTTGCAATGTTTTCTTGCTTTGAGCTAATAAGATCTAGAATTAATACTTGTCTTCCTCTTTTGTCATCCTAGTTCATGTATAATTTGAAATATTTACTTGAAAGGTCACCCCTTACTGTTACCTCTTGCTTCTTTAGAAATGCACTCAACGTGGTGAAGAATGACCTGATAGCGCAGGTTGATGAGCTGACATGTGAAAAGGATGTGCTGCAGGGAGAGTTGGAGTCAGTCAGACAAGCCAAGCTGAAGCTGGAGGAGAAGAACAGAGACCTAGAAGAAGAGTTGAGGAAGTGAGGAATCGAATTTAACCTTATTGTCTCTTCTATACCCAGCACAGAGACTACACTTGGTGCTTATTCTTGTGTAGTTGAGAGTACTGGTGCATGTCAGATGACTGGCATATTACACCTGATTGATTGGTTGGTTGTCTGTCAAATTTGACTCTGATAGTAAGATTTATGCATTTCTCTTGTTGTGCCTTAGATGCTGTGAGCCGCATGAAGAAACCTGTGTGGGAGAGTTCTTTTAAAATGGAAAAGCCATTGCACTGGGGCAGATCCACTCTCTCAATCTTGGAGGTCCATGTCCAGTGGTACGAGTAGTCGTCACAACTGGAGTCTTCCTTGGTTGCAGTGGATGACCATGATGACTTCTGTGCCTTGTCATACCCTTCGCTCTCCACAATGTTTTGCTGAACAGCCTTCCTGGCCATTGTATCTCACCCGCCCGGTCCACTAGAGCTGACTTTGTATGCTAGGACAGGCATGTCCCCATCTCACCGGGGCATGAGGCCTGCTAGCTGCCCTCGCCTGCTTTAGCCTGCCTATCAAAGCAGTGCACTGGGGCGTGGCTGCTGTTGCATAAAAGCAGCTACTTGGAGTCACAGGTGAGTGGGTTGCCCCAGAATGGGCAAGATAAGCCCTTTCACCAGAGGTGCTGTTCCTCACTGGACACCTTATACAGGATTATTGCAGATTAACACAAATACTGCACGTTTTAACTATCACGTAAAAGTATACTTGACTATTTGTATTTAATTTGTCCAATACACTGAGCCAGTATACTAATACCTTCCTGATTTATTCACTTATAATTGTAATATCTTCTTTCAGAGTACGTTTGGAGGCTGAAGAAGCAAAGAGCAGAGCTAAGGAGGATTCTGATGAGGTATAATACTGTTATTTCTCTCTTTATCATGGCCAATTTTCAGATTTTCAACCTTAGTTTCACAAACTAACTTTGAGCATTCATAGAGGTATCAGGCTCTTGGTTCTCCATCACATTTCATGAATTAACCAGCGAGTAGTGAATTCGTGGAATACTCTGCCACAGACTCCCGTGGAGGCCAAGTCCATAGGTATATTTAAGGCAGAAGTTGATTGTTTCTTGAATGGTCACGGCATTAAAGGATATGGCGAAAAGGCAGGTGGATGGGGTTGAGCGGGATCTGGGAACAGCCATGATAGAATAGTGGATCAGACTCAATGGCCTGAGTGGCCTATTTCTGCTCCTGTGTCTTATGGTCTTAATTAGTATTAGAGTCATAGAGCAATACAGCACAGAAACAAGCCATTCGGTCCATCTAGTCCCTGCCAAATTGGTTTATTATTGTCACATGTACCGAGATACAGTGAAAAGCTTGTCTTGAATACTGTCTGTACAGATCAAATCTACACAGTACACAGTGCATTGAGGTAGAACAAGGTAAAACAGTAACATGCAGAATAATGTGCTACAGTTACAAAGAAAGTGCAGTGTTTGTTGATATATGGGGAGACTTATACCCTTTAATCTGTACCTTTTTGGTAGGTACAAATGTACTGTGTGTTGATAAAAAGCAGTGTGCCATGTTTGATTAGTTCTTTGGTGCTTAAACATAGAGTGATGTTCCTACTGCTCAGAGAAAGCGCTTCACTCGTGTAGAGATGGCCAGAGTCCTTATGGAGCGTAACCAGTATAAAGAGCGATTAATGGAGCTGCAGGAAGCTGTACGGTGGACAGAGATGATTCGGTAGGAGTCAATCTTGAATAAAGCATTACTTCAAATCTTTGCATTTTGTTTTTTTATCTGATCTCATTTGGGTAGAATTTGAATGCTGTATGTTTATGTATCCTCTGTTCTTAGTGCCTCGAGGGAGAACCCATCCATTCAGGAGAAAAAGAAATCTACCATCTGGCAGTTGTAAGTCTGACTGTACTGTTTATCATGTGCTGCCTGCCTCTTTAAAGATAATTGTTGAGTCTGACCTAGAAAGGAAAAGATACAACCTGGAGACTTTAAATTTATTCTAGGGTTAATGGCTATTTCTTTCTCTGTTTAATCATTTCCATAGATGCTGTGTAACTTGCTGAGTTCCTCCAGCATTTCAAAATCAGAATCAGGTTTAATGTCACTGGCATATGTTGTGAAATTTGTTGTTTTATGGCAGCAATATATTGCAATACGTAGTAATAAAAATTAGAAATGACAACAAGGGGCTGAGAAGAGCAAGAAGGGGGCATGAGAAGGCCTTGGCGAGTAGGGTAAAGGAAATCCACAAGGCCTTCTTCAATTATGTGAAGAACAAAAGGATGACAGGAGTGAAGGTAGGACCAATTAGAAATAAAGGTGGGAAGATGTGCCTGGAGGCTGTGGAAGTGAGCGAGGTCCTCAGTGAATACTTCTCTTCAGTATTCACCAATGAGAGGGAACTTGATGACGGTGAGGACAATATGAGTGAGGTTGATGTTCTGCTGATATTAAGGGAGAGGAGGTGTTGGAGTTGTTAAAATACATTAGGATGGTTAAGTCCCCGGGGCCTGATGGAATATACCCCAGGTTGCTCCACGAGGCGAGGGAAGAGATTGCTGAGCCTCTGGCTAGGATCTTTATGTCCTCGTTGTCCACGGGAATGGTACCGGAGGATTGGAAGGAGGCGAATGTTGTCCCCTTGTTCAAAAAAGGTAGTCGGGATAGTCCGGGTAATTATAGACCAGTGAGCCTTGCATCTGTGGTGGGAAAGCTGTGGGAAAAGATTCTTAGAGATAGGATCTGTGGGCATTTAGAGAATCATGGTCTGATCAGGGACAGTCAGCATGGCTTTGTGAAGGGCAGATCGTGTCTAACAAGCCTGATAGAGTTCTTTGAGGAGGTGACCAGGCATATAGATGCGGGTAGTGCAGTGGATGTGATCTACGTGGATCTTAGTAACGCACTTGACAAGGTTCCACACGGTACGCTTATTCAGAAAGTCAGAAGGCATGGGATCCATGGAAGTTTGTCCAGGTGGATTCAGAATCGGCTTGCCTGCAGAAAGCAGAGGGTCATGGTGGAGGGAGTACATTCGGATTGGAGGGTTGTGAATAGTGGTGTCCCACAAGGTTCAGTTCTGGGACCTCTACTTTTCGTGATTTTTATTAATGACCTGGATGTGGGGGTGTAAGGGTGGGTTGGCAAGTTTGCAGATGACACAAAGGTTGGTGGTGTCATGGATAGTGTAGAGGATTGTCGAAGATTGCAGAGAGACATTGATCGGATGAAGAAGTGGGCTGAGAAGTGGCAGATGGAGTTCAACCCAGAGAAGTGTGAGGTGGTACACTTTGGAAGGACAAACTCCAAGGCAGAGTACAAAGTAAATGGTAGGTTACTGAGTAGTGTGGAGGAGCAGAGGGATCTGGGGGTACATGTCCACAGATCCCTGAAAGTTGCCTCACGGGTAGATAGGGTCGTTAAGAAAGCTTATGGGGTGTTAACCTTCATAAGTCAAGGGATGATGAGGTAATGAGGTAAGAGTCGTGAGGTAATGATGCAGCTCTATAAAACTCTGGTTAGGCCACACTTGGAGTACTGTGTCCAGTTCTGGTCGCCTCACTATAGGAAGGATGTGGAAGCATTGGAAAGGGTACAGAGGAGATTTACCAGGATGCTGCCTGATTTAGAGAGTATGCATTGTGATCAGAGACTAAGGGAGCTAGGGCTTTACTCTCTGGAGAGAAGGAGGATGAGAGGAGACATGATAGAGGTATACAAGATATTAAGAGGAATAGTTAGAGTGGATAGCCAGCGCCTC
Organism: Mobula hypostoma; assembly: GCF_963921235.1. Lineage (NCBI taxonomy): Eukaryota > Metazoa > Chordata > Chondrichthyes > Myliobatiformes > Myliobatidae > Mobula > Mobula hypostoma. Next base: position 58,792,420 of record NC_086118.1, read on the forward strand.
TTCCCCAGGGCACCACTGCTCAATACAAGAGGACATGGCTTTAAGGTAAGGGGTGGGAAGTTCAAGGGGGATATTAGAGGAAGGCTTTTTAATCAGAGAGTGGTTGGTGCGTGGAATGCACTGCCTGAGTCAGTGGTGGAGGCAGATACACTAGTGAAATTTAAGAGACTGCTAGACAGGTATATGGAGGAATTTAAGGTGGGTGGTTATATGGGAGACAGGGTTTAAGGGTCGGCACAACATTGTGGGCCGAAGGGCCCGTACTGTACTGTATTATTCTAAGATCTATGTTCTAAGATGTATGTATAAAAAACAAATCGAGCCTTGTGACTTTGGATTTCAGCTGTGTTAATACTTGATGATTGCCTCTGGAGCTGCATGCAGAGTCACCATTTTAGGCTAATTTAATCTTTTACACACATTTTGTTTGAATTACTCCAAAAATCTTCCCTATTTGCATATTTCATTGTGTAATGATTCATCCAGCAGATACAGGGCAGACCTTGTTCAGAATTCTTTATGTACATGGTCTGCCAACCCCGGACAGGGTGAGAATTGCCTTTTCGTCTCCCTACTGTAATTTAGAGATGTAGCTAGCTTGTTTGCCCTGAAATTGTGACCAGATAGGCTCATCAGAATTGTTAGGCAAAGACTTGAGACTTTATATAGCTGGCCATGCCATTCTACAGATGTAATCCATTCACAGTCTCCAGTGAGAAGGAAGATGCCTTGGGTGCCTCGTAGATCAGTCTAGTACAACCCTTGGTTTCTCTGTGTGGATCTTACCTCCAAATGAAATTTATTTATTTAGCAATACAGGGCGAAATAGGCCCTTCAAGCCGCACCACGAGCAACCTGGTGGTGACTGTCAGAAGTCCTGAGTGTAACCTTACCCACGTGTTATTGATTATGTATTTCCATTTTTATTTTCATGTTCGCCTGTTGGTTTTCACCATCAGACTTGGGTACATTTTGTCTTGTTGTTACCACTGTTTTGATTTCTTAGTAACTTTAACTTGCATTCATTGGTTTCAGTAGCATTTAACAGCTCGGTTGTGTTTATCAGAGCATGGCACACCAGTGGCTGGATTTCTCTGACATATGCTCACTCTTTCATGGTAATGGTACAGTTGCAACTTCCTTCTAAAAATAGTTACTTTGTTTTTACAATATATTTGGCTCACCTTAAAAAGCATGTGCTTTACTTTAGTGTGAATGTGTGTAAGAGCAGGTGTGTTCTGAATGGCTTTCACACACTGTTGTCAGTTCCTGCTCTGTTGGCCATATTTCCTACTTGCTGGCAACAAAGAACTGACTGTTTTTTATTAGTGGTGATCTTTGAATTTTTTGCACAGAATTTCCTGTCAGTGCTATAACATTTTCATTGTTTATCAAGTTGTGTTTATTTGTCATGTGCACAAGTACAGTGAGATACAGGTGCGGTGGAAAAACTTACGGTAGCATCACAGGCACATAGAAACTGTGAACACACAAAATATAAACTATATATTATAGAAGACAGGGAAGAGGGAGAGAAACAAGATCTTAGTCCAATAAAAAAAATGATAAAATTGAAAACAGGTCCATGGTAGTGAAAGAGGTGGTCGGTAGTTTTCCGTTGCTGGGGTAGGGTTAGGATTTTGCAGGTCACTTCAAGAACCTGATGGTTGTAGGAAAGTAGCTGTTCCTGGATATGGTGCTGTGAGGCTTCAGGTTTGTATGCCTCCTGCCTGAAGTAGCAGCAAAAAGATGGCTTGGTGAGGATCCTTGATGATGCTGCCTCCTTGAGGCAGTACCCCCCCCCCCCCCCCCACGTAAATGCAGTCAGTGGTGGGGATGGCTCTGCCTGTGATAGACCAGGCTGTGTCCGCTATTCTATTCAGCCTCTTGCATTCCTGTGTGTTAGAATTGTAACCCCCCGGTAAGCCTCGGGCTCGGTCAGCTCGCTTTCATCGAGGGAGAGCAGCCTTCGGCCCCGCCAAACTGAGTAATCAAATTTGTGTAGATGCTGTGTGATGTACCCCACCACAGCCAAATAACAGACAGTACACCATATGCGATTAAATGATTACACTTTATAAGTATTTACTGGAACTATGTAATTAATAGAGATACAATATAAAAGGAAAGTAAAAGGCGCCAAAATTATCAAAGTTCAACCACTTCGTGCACAACTGTTGGAGCTCAATTAATGGGGTCTCCCTTTCCTCCAGTCGATGTCCTCCGAACTCCGCTGACCCTTAATGGGACCACTCTCGGTGTTCGACCAAACGCTCTGCTTGAGTCTGTCCATGTCTCCTCTCCTCGCCGAAGACCCTGGGCCTCAGACTCCCGCTTGCGGTCCGTTCCATCGTCCAGCTTACAGTATCACGTCTCCTCTCTCTGTCCCCATCCGCTTTCCGCCCAAAGCCCACGAAAACAATAGCTTACAGACACACAAGAAAGAATAACATCTATCCCAATTGGTTAGCAAATGAATACAATTCTGGTTGTCAGTAATTATAACCCAAAACAAGCTGCTATAGAGAACCACTGTCTCAGCAGTTAACAGTACAGAGAAGCCATTTTATTTTTAACATAACAAAGGAGCCATTTTATTAGCCTTAGCAATAACATAAAAGAAGAAACCCCTTACAGAAGTATCAGACCAGGCCACAATGCAACTAAGCAGGATACTTTCACAAGTGCATTAGCCAAAGCACCTTATACTAGAGTCATAGAACACTACAGCACATGCGGAACTGTTAATCTCCATAGTCCCATCGACCTTTACTCAGACTAGTAGCCCTCCATACTACTCCCATATAGGTACCTACCCAGAAATTTTCTTAAATGTTAAATTCAAACCTACAGCCACCACTTCTGCTGGCAGCTCGTTCCACATTTTCACCACTCTGAGTGAAGAAGTTACCTCTCTGGTTCCCCTTAAATATTTCACCTTTCACCCATAACCTAAGACCTCTAATTCTAGTCTCACCCAACCTCAGGGAAAAACGCCTGGTTGCATTTACCCTATCTGTATCCCTCATAATTTTGGATTCTTCTATTCACCTAGAGTATAGGAGAATGAGGCGAGATTTGATAAAGTCCTAATGGATTCAACCTTTCCCTATAACTCAGGTCCTCAAGTTCTGGCAATATCTTGTAAGTTTTCCCAGTTCTCTTTCAATCTTATTGATATCTTCCCTGTAGTTAAGTGATCAAAATTGCACACAATACTCCAAATTGTGCCTCACCAACGTCTTGTACAACTTCAAAGTAACATCCTATCTCCTGTACTCAATACTTTGATTTGTGAAGGCCGATGTGCCAAAAGCTTGCTTTACAACCCTATCTACCTGTAATGTCACTTTCAAGAAATTACAGATTTATATTCCCAAATCCTTCTGTTCTATGCACTCCTCAGTGCCCTACCGCTCACAGTGCAAGTCCTACCCTGGTTTGTCCTCCTGAAGTGCAATACCTCACACTCGTCTGCATCAAATTCCATTTACCATTTTCCCCGCTAGACCAGATCCAACTGCAAGCTTCAATATCCTTCTTCACTGTCCGGAACATCCCCAGTCTTGGTGTCATCCCCAAATTTCCTGATTCAGTTTACAACGTTATCATCCAGATGGTTGATATAGATGACAAGCAATGGACCCATCGCCAATTCCTGCAGAACACCACTAGAGTCACAGGCCTCCTGTCAGAGAGGCAGCTATCCACTACCACTCTCTGGCTTCTCCCACAAAGCCAATGTGTGGCATATGCTATTCCTGTGATTTTAGTACCCTCTTAATCAAAATACCAGCAATACATTCATAATTTTTGTTGTTTTGAGTTACTTCACAGAGTGACCCTAGTGGGGTGCCTTTGGCGAAGAATACTGTGTCATATAGAATTGGAAGACTCAAGACTCTATTGCCTGTAGATATGTTAGTTAACCTTGGTAGGAGGTAGGAGGATCATACAATTTGCCTAGATGTTGTTATATTATGAAGAGGAAGATCATACCGATTTCTCCTGATCTAGCCTTCAGCACAAAGCTGGTGTGTTTGTGTGTGTGTGTGCATGTGCATGTTGATTGGTGTTGGAACTGCATTGCTCACAGCTGATCACTGCAACGCTCTTCAAATAGAACCGGGCAAAGCGTTCTGCTGCCAGAGAAGGGCACAGTGAGGTGGAAGAATATTTACGGCTGCTTTTAATTGGTGAAGCTGAAGTTGAAATTCTGCATTGCCAGTTCAATTCCTTAAGTTTAAATATGTGTTTCTGACTGGCTGTAGGGCATTGCAAAGCTGTGCTGAGGCAGGCAGGGAGGGAATTAGAGCCAATCAATTTGTTGCATATTTAATTTATTTGTATGTAAATAAAAATGCATAAAAACAAAAAGTGCCTTAGCTCAGAGGTTCCTGAGGACAATATAAGATGTGCTTTTGAGAGTGGACTTATAATATACATAACTATAACGCATGTTTCTTTGTGTTCATTCTTTTTCTTTGATTCATCCTCCAGTTTTAGCCGTTTATTTAGTCCGTCTACTAATACAGCCAAGAAACCTGTCGCACCAGTCAATGTTAAGTACAATGCACCAACCTCACACGTCACCCCTGGAGTGTTTAAGAAGAGAAGTGATGCTGTATCTCATTTGCCCATCTCAAAGGCATTTGATTTCCTTAACGAAGAGTAAGTGTTGCAACAAAATATATTCTTTTACCCTATTTTTGTTGGTTCTTTTCTGAAAATGTGGACTTGCTCTGTGAATATTGCCCCATATAATCTTTATTATTTGGGCCTTGGTAGCGAATGTTGGCCTTAAGTTCAAGTTCAAGTTTATTGTCATCCAGCTGTCTACATGTATACAGTTAAACGAAACAACATTCCTCTGGGATCAAGATGCAAAACACAATACATATATCACATACAGCACTTAAGATAATATTAACAGATAATAAAAAATATTCTCATATGTATAAGTTGATACAAAGTGCGTATACGATATAGAGTTAAAGATACAACAGTGTAATGCTACTGATGCTGTCATAACTAATGTGAATTAGGTGTAGCAGGGTGTTCAGAAGTCTCACAGCCTGGGGGAAGAAGCTGTTAGCAAGCCTAACAGCCATTGTTCTTATACTGTGGTACCATTCCACCTGACGGTAGGGAGGTCAAAGAGATTGTGGGATGGATAGGTGGGGTCCTGGACAATGCTGAGGGCTCTGTGAACGTAGTACCTCTGGTGTATGTTGTGGATGAGGAGAAGAGAGACACCGATAATTCTCTCAGCAGTCCTCACAATCTGTTACAGGTTGACTAGATCAACATTCCAGGTAATGTAGAGTTCGCTATCACTTGCCATTCTCAAACGTGTACTTTCCAGTTAACAGGGACTGGCCCTCAGTTGTAAGGCTTGGCCTGGATAATTGCTCTTTCCTCAGTTCAGCTATTTTGTATAATGGAGCCACTTGTATCTGTGTCATTCTGCTTTGAGATTAAAAACCAGCTTTGCTGCTTTGTTTGGTTCCATTGCATTTCATCACTTTTGATCTGAAATAAAGGAACCAGGATTCATTGTACAAATATTAATTAACGTAATCTGATATATACAGAATAGATTGTGACATCACGTTAAAGTCAAGTTTATTGTCATATGTTTAAGTACATATGTGCATAGCTGCAATGAAAAGCTTACTTGCAGCTGCATGACAGGCACAGAGCATCAGATAAGCAGCATTCACACTTTTTACATGACAGAACACAATTAGAGTATTAAAACCTATAAAAGAAACAAGGTCCACTTCAGTGCAAAGTGGTCCTAGGGTTGCTTCACTATTGTGATTAGGGTTGTGATGGTTGGTTCAAGAACCAAATGGTCAAGCTTGGGTTTTAAAAACAACCTGAAACTTCGACTGCACTCTTTTCCATAGATGCTGCCTAACCTGCTGAGTTCCTCCAAGCATTTTGTGTGTGTTGCTTGGATTTTAAATGCTTGCAAGTGGTGGGTAGGAAAAGAATTGCATTTAGGGATATGAGGTGTTCTAGATTCCTGGGAAGAGTGAGTTTACAAGAAGGAACAAAGTGATGAATCATTAATTGAAAGAGTTGAAATAGAGGGGAATTGCAAAGTATT